>NC_082710.1:151304427-151953964 GCF_030144855.1 Hypanus sabinus | reverse complement strand
GATCTATCAACCTCTCTTAAGTATATGTAAAGACTTGGCCTCCACACCTTGAATTCCACAGATTCATCACTGTCTGGATAAATAAATTCCTCCTCCCTTCTAAAAAGATGACTCTGTATTCTGAGACTGTTTCTTCTAGTCTTAAATTCTACCACCATAGGAAGCATCCTCTGCAGAGCCACTCTGTCAAGGTCTTTCATCATTTGTTAGCGTTCAAGTAAGTCACTCACCAATCTTCTGAATTCTAATGAATATAGCATCAAACACTCTTCATATGACAAACCGTCAAACATCGAGTTGTATTCGTTAACCTTCTTTGAACTCTCTCCAGTTTCAGCACATCTTTTCTAAGATAAGGGCCCCCAACTGCCCACAATACTCCAAGTAAGGCCTCTCCAGTGCTTTATCAACGTACATCCTTGCTTTTATATGCTAGTCCTCCGGAAATTAATGCTGACATTGCATTTGCCTTCCTCAACACCAACTCAACCTGCAAGTTAATCTTCAGGGAATCCTGCAGGTCACCCGAGTCCCTTTACACCTCAGTTTTTTTTGTATTTTTGCTCCATTTTGAAAATAGGCAACCCTTTCATTTCTTCTACCAAAATGCATGGCCATACACCTCCTGACAGTATTCCATCTTCAATTTCTTTGCATATTTTCCTAATCTGTTTAAGTCCTTCTGTAGCCTCTCTACTTCATCAAAGCAACCTGCCCCTCCACCCATATTTATACCTTCTGCAAACTTCGCAACAAATCCATTAGTTCCATCAACCAAGTCAATCACATGTAACGTAAAAAGAATTGATCCTAACACAGACCCTTGTGTTTTACTACTAGTCACTGTCAGCCAGTTGGAAAAGGCTCAATTTATTTCCACTCATTGCCTTCTGGCAATCAGCCACTGCTATATCTATGCAAGATTTTTTTCCTGTCATACCATGGGCTCGTAGGTTGTTTCGCCTTGTCAAAGGCCGTTTGAAAATCCAAGTACACAACATCAACTGATTCACATCTGTCTATGCTGTTTGTAGTTCTTTCAAAAAATTCCAACAGAATTCCAGCAGGAAATTTGTTAATTGGGGAAGGGCAAATTATGAGGCTATAAGTCTAGAACCTGTGGGTGTGAATTGGGATGATGTTTTTTCAGGGAAATATACTATGGACATGTGGTCGATGTTTAGGGATCTCTTGCATGATGTTAGGGATAAATTTGTCCTGGTGAGGAGATAAAGAATGGTAGGGTGAAGGAACCATGAGTGACAAGTGAGGTGGAATATCTAGTCAGGTAGAAAAGGCAGCATACGTGAGGTTTAGGAAGCAAGGATCAGATGAGTCTATTGAGGAATATAGGATAGCAAGAAAGGAGCTGAGGAGAGCAAGAAGCGGGCATGAGAAAGCATTGGCGAGTAGGGTAATGGAAAACCCCAAGGTATTCTTCAATTATGTGAATAACAAAAGGTTGACAGGAGTGAAGATAGGACTGATTAGAGATAAAAGTGGGAAGAAGTGCCTGGAGGCTCTTGAATTGAGCGAGGTCCTCAATGAATACTTCTTTTCGGTATTCACCAATGAAAGGGAACTTGATGATGGTGAGGACAATATGAGTGAGGTTGATGTTCTGGAGCATGTTGATATTAAGGCAGAAGAGATATTGGAGTTGTTAAAATACATTAGGATGGTTCAGTCCCCGGGACCTGCTGGAATATTCCTCAGTCTGCTCCACGAGGCGAGGGAAGAAATTGCTGAGCCTCTGGCTAGGATCTGTATGTCTTCGTTCTCCACGGGAATAATACCGGAGGATTGAAGGGAGACGAATGTTGTACCCTTGTTCAAAAAATGTCGTCGGGATAGTCCGGGTAATTGTAGACCAGTGAGCCTTACATCTGTGGTGGCAAAGCTGTTGGAAAAGATTCTTAGAGATAGAATCTATGGGCATTTAGAGAATCGTGCTCTGATCAGGGATAGTCAGCATAGCTTTGTGAAGGGCAGATCTTGTCTAACAAGCCTGATAGAGTTCCTTCAGGTGATAACCAGGCATATAGATGAAGGTAGTGTAGTGGATGTGATCTACATGGATTTTAGTAAGGCATTTGACAAGGTACCATACGGTAGGCTTATTCAAAAAGTCATAAGGCTGGGAGGTTTGGTCAGGTGGATTAAGAATTGGCTTGCCTGCAGAAAGGAGAGGGTCGTGGTGGAGGGAGTACAATCAGATTGGAGGGTTGTGACTAGTGGTGTCCCACAAGGATCTGTTCTGGGACCCCTACTTTTCGTGAGATTTGTTAACGACCTGGATGTGGGTGTAGAAGGGTGGGTTCGCAATTTTTCAGACGACATAAAGATTGGTGGTGTTGTGGATCGTGTTGAGGATTGTCGAACATGGCAGAGAGACATTGATAGGATGCAGAAGTGGGCTGAGAAGTGGCAGATAGAGTTGAACCCAGAGAAGTGTGAGGTGATACACGTTGGAAGGACAAACTTCAAGGCAGAGTGCAAAGAAAATGGCAGGATAATTGGTAGTGTGGAGGAGCAGAGTGATCTGGGGGTACATGTTCACATGTCCCGGAAATTTGCCCCACAGGTAGATACAGTAGTTAAGAAAGCTTATGGGTGTTAGCTTTCATAAGTCGAGGGATAGAGTTTAAAAGTAACGGGGTAATTATGCAGCTCTATGAAACTCTGGTTAGGCCGCACTTGGAGTATTGTGTCCAGTTGTGGTCGCCTCACTGTAGGAAGGATGTGGAAGCATTGGAAAGGGTACAGAGGAGATTTACCAGGTTGCTGCCTGGTTTAGAGAGCATGCATTATGATCAGAGATTAAGGGAGCTAGGGCTTTACTCTTTGGAGAGAAGGAGAATGAGAGGAGACATGATAGAGGTATGCAAGATATTAAGGGGAATAGATAGAGTGGACCGCCAACATCTCTACCCAGGGCACCACTTTTTCAATACAAGAATACATGGATTTAAGGTAAGGGGTGGAAAGTTCAAGGGGGATATTAGAGGAAGGTTTTTTACTCAGAGAGTGGTTGCTGCGTGGAATGCATTACCTGAGTCATTGGTGGAGGCAGTTACACTGGTGAAACTTAAGAGACTACTAGACAGGTATATGGAGGAATTTAAGGTGGGGAGGGGGCTATATGGGAGGCAGGGTTTAAGGGTCGGTACAACATTGTGGGCCAAAGTGCCTGCACTGTGCTGTATTGTTCAATGTTCTATGATTTATCAGGTAAGATTTTCACCTGAGGCAACCATACAAACTACTGCATATACAATCATGAGCTTCCAAATATCTTGTGATATCATCCTTCGTAATCGATTCCAACATCTTCCCAACCACTAAGGTCAGACTAACTGACCGATACTTTCCTTTCTTCTACCACTCTGCCTTCCTGAAGAGTGGAATTACATTTGCAATTTTCCATTCATCTGGAACAATTCCAGAATTTACCCCCCTTTTCCACTTTGGCTGATTTTTTTTTATATATCCCTCTGAACTCCATTCTCTTGTCTTCTCCTTGTTACCTCAGATGCCTTCACTATTCAAGAACCTATCAATTTTAAAAATATCCCCGATTTGTCCTCCGCAGCCATCTGTGGCAGTGAATTCCACTGACTCAGCACCATCTAGCTGATGTAATTCTTCCTCATCCCTATTCTAAAGGGGCTTCCTTCTATTCTGAGGCAATGCCCGCTGGTCCTGGACTCACCGCTATAAGAAATATCCTATCAATGGGATCCCACTACCAAACACATTTTTCCCTCCCCCCCCCTTTCTGCTTTCCACAGGGATCGTCCCTATGCGACTCCGTTGTCCACTCGTCCCCCCCATCCCTTCCCACCAATCTCCCTCCTGGCACTTATCCTTGTAAGTGGAACAAGTGCTACAACTGCCGTTCCACTTCCTCCCTCACCACCATTCAGGGCTCCTGACAGTCCTTCCAGGTGAGGAGACACTTCACTTGTGAGTCGGCTGGTGTGGTATACTGAGTCCGGTGCTCCCGGTGTGGCCTATTATATATTGGTGAGACCCGACGCAGACTGGGAGACTGTTTTGCTGAACACCTATGCACGGTCCGCCAGAGGAAGCTGAATCTCCCAGTGGCCACACATTTTAATTCCATGTCCCATTCCCATTCTGATATGTCTATGCATGGCCTCCTCTATTGTCAAAATGAATCCAAAGTCAGTTTGGAGTAACAACACCTTATATACCGGCTGGATAGCCTCCAACCTGATGGCATGAACATTGACTTCTCTAACTTCCGTTAATGCCCCTCCTCCCCTTCTTACCACATCCCTGACATATTTAGTTGTTTGCCTGTTCTCCATCTCCCTCTGGTGCTTTCATCAGCCCCCACCTTTCTTTCTCCCAAGGCCTCCCGTCCCATGATCCTTTCCCTTCTCCAGCTCGGTATCACTTTCACCAAGCACCTTTCCAGCGGTTAGCTTCATCCCACCCCCTCCGGTCTTTTCCTATCATTTCGCATTTCCCCCTCCCCCCACTACTTTCAAATCTCTTACTATCTTTCCTTTCAGTTAGTCCTGATGAAGGGTTTCGGCCTGAAACGTCGACAGTGCTTCCCCTTATAGATGTTGCCTGGCCTGCTGTGTTCCACCAGCATTTTGTGTGTGTTGTTGTGTGTATCCTCTCAACTTCTTGTTTTCAGTATTCAATAGCTTTCACTTAGATCCCCTCTCATTCTTCTAAACTCAAGAAAGTAAAGGCTCTGAGTGATGAAATTTTCCGCATATTGTCACTCTTTAATTCCAAGATTATGAATCACCTATATACTATCTTCAATACCAACACATACCTTCTCAACTAAGGGGGTCAAAACTGCTCACTGTCCCCTGAGGTCTCTCGAATGCCTTATAGTTGGCAGACAGAAAGCAAGATTCAGAAAAATTAGGCATCCTCTGTTGGACAGCTTCTAAAGGGTGATCAGAAGAATTAGTGCATTGACTCCAACGACACATATTTATGGTTTATATTGGAGAACCACTGTAACTGTAACGTTTCCACTCCTATAGATGTGCGGAAGAGTCAGCTGTTTGGGGATGCTGCACAGTGATGTGGTTAGGTCGAGAGAGTTAGCAAGTGCAAGGCTTATGCAATATCTGAGGGAGTTGGTGGGGTTGTGGGAGTAGAATTGCAGGATATATATATATATATATATCATGTGGTCTAGTATGATAGGGAAAAAGCCAGAGAGAAGAATGGAAATCCTGTATCTATAGGGAAGCTCCTGGTTGCTCATTTGAATCATGTTTGCTCCAATTGTGAAAGATTTGCATGAAAGTTCCTCTAAGACATCTTCCTTCTTCCTGAACACAGGAGTATAGAGATGTGAGATGTTGAGGTGCTGGAGGATATTGCATGGTAGAAGCTATGCGGGGCTCACTGAAACGATTTGTCATTTTGAAATGATTGAGACAGGAGCCAATATCAGGATCACCAAGTTAGTGGGTAAGGGCATCTGCTTTGAGTTAAATTACATGGGCTTGTTCATGCATCAGCTGTGAATCTGAAGACATCAGTTTCAGAAAATGTCAGTTGATACCCAAGTGACTCTATGCTTCTCTGGTCTAATATTAAATAGTACATTAAAGATCACTGATTCGTAGTGCTATGGATTTAACTGTTGAAATATGGCAATAGCTCAAGTAGCCTAGTTAGTGGTCTTTACATTGTTCTGTTGCTGAGGAGCAATAAAGATATTTTCATTCTCAGCCTAATTTCAGCATATGGACGAAGGAGTCCACCGTTTCACAAACTGGCATGAATTCCGAAATTGGCAACATATGCCAGCTCTCAAACGGGACGGGGAAGCTAATGCGGCAAACCCTTTCCAGTGTCACAGCCTAGACAGTAACAGGGCATCCTCCAGCTGAGCAAGTTGAAAATACAAAGTTTGTACATATGCACACATTTCGACGCGGATGTGGTGACAGTAAATAGTTATTGAGCAGGAATAATCGCAGGGTATATGACAATAGAAATTTAGTAAGGACGTATGAAACTGTGATGCTAGAAACGACTTCAAATATCCACCGTCATTCTCCTTGAGGCAGGTTCTTGATTAGAGACAGCGACTATAATTTTCCCTCCACAAATGCTACCTGACGCCAGCAGTGCATCCAGCAGTTTGTCCTATGCATGTTTAGTACAATGGTAAAGTATTGGAAGTGATGAATCTTCCGAGATATTCAGAAACCAATACTGAACACCATGGCAGCTGCTAAATGATTTATCATACTGTGTAACGCTCTGGTTCAGATTTTTACTGCTGTGATTTTAGCTGTTCTGTAAGAGCAGTCTGTTCTGCTTTAGCATTTTTAGGTTTGAGTTAAAGATAAGCAGCTGTGTTGTTCAGCCTGTCGGGTTGGTGGAATTGGGAAAAATTTCTGGAGAACACTGGCCGATATGACGGACACGGGTGTAGGTCGAACATCATCAAGTTCGCAGATGACACGACCGTGGTGGGTCTCATCAGCAAGAACGACGAGTCAGCTTACAGTTAGGAGGTACAGCGGCTAACGGACTGGTGCAGAACCAACAACCTGTCTCTTAATGTGAACAAAACAAAAGAGATTGTTGTTGACTTCAGGAGGGGATGGAGTGACCAATCCCCGCTGAACATCGACCGCTGCTCGGTAGAGATCGTTAAGAGCACCAAATTTCTTGGTGTTCACCTTGTAGATAATCTCACCTGGTCCCTTAACACCAGCTCCAAAGCAAAGAAAGCCTATCAGTGTCTCTACTTTCTGCGAAGGCTGAGGAAAGTCCATCTCCCACCCCCCATCCTCATCACATTCTACAGGGGTTGTATTGAGAGCATCCTGAGCAGCTGCTTCACTGCCTGGTTCGGAAGTTGCACCATCTCGGATCGCAAGACTCTACAGTGGATAGTGAGGTCAGCTGAGAAGATCATCGGCGTCTCTCTTCCCGCCATCACGGATATTTACACTACACGTTGCATCCACAAAGGAAACAGCATTATGAAGGACCCCATGCAGCCCTCATACAATCACTTCACCCTCCTGCCGTCTAGGAAAAGGATCCAAAGCATTCGGGCTCTCACGACCAGACTATGTAACAGTTTCTTCCCCCAAGCTATCAGACTCCTCAATACCCAAAGCCTGGTCTGACACCTTGCCCTATTGTCCTGTTTGTCATTTATTGTAATGCCTGCACTATTTTGTACACTTTACACAATCCTGTGTAGGTCTGTAGTCTAGTGTAGCTTTCTCTATGTTTTTATTTACGTAGATCAGACTATTTTTTTTTACTGTGTCACGTAACACCATGGTCCTGAAAAACGTTGTCTCAATTTTACTATGTATGGTGGAAATGATAATAAATATTGACTTGACTTGATGACTTTGGCGGAAGCTGGGAGAAGACAGGAGGAAGGTGGCTGAGGATGCCCTCGCTGTTGCAGAAGGTGCTTTGTGGAGATGAAAGGTTTCAAGGCGGAAGGACCAATACCCTAGTGGGGGAGCTCGCTTGTTCGAGATGGATTTTGGATGACATTCGGAAGGTTGTGTGGGCTTCCAGGCAGACTGTAGTTCTAGAGCGTGAATGGAAGACAACTTCGAGATGAGCTCCAACATGTGCACATTTGGACTAAATTAACTGTAAAGGACGTTATTTATTTATATTTTTATCTTTTTCCTACTTACTGTTCAAAAAAGCTGAAATTTGTAAATATGCTTTCTTTATAATTTTATGCAGTGTACATCATTTTATTTCTTGCCTTCGGGTGATTGCACGAGGACAGTAATTACACAATGTTCACACAGATCGAGGTTCGAGTCGGCGAGACATCTCGACTTCCCGGCTTTGGTGGGATCCAAGTCATATGACCGAAGACGTACATAACCTGAAAAATGGTAGTTTTCTCACCACTGAGTCGGGTGAATGTTAGCTAGGGGCTAATGAGTCGCATCTATAGAGATGCCGTTAAAACTGGACCTTCACTTGAATTATCAATAGAATGCTATTGGAGAAAATGTTGGCAAATGGTAATAGTTTAGATGTTTGTGAACATATACTGGGCTGAACGGTCTGTTTCTGTACTAAGTATATGCGTATGTAAATCTAAATTAATTATCAGTCAATAGCCGATACACTTTTACGGGTGTTTGAACGGCAGTGATGAGCCATGGAAATGCCAGTTCCAGTATAGCTTTAACGAAGTTTACATTCTCGACCCTCAAAATTCTGGTGACTAGTGCAGAAAGTTCAGCTCAGCGGATTTTAAAATTTATATTCTTGTACAAACGTTTGTAAGTTTTTGAACATGTAGCAGTACATCAATAATCTTTCTGTATTGAACTTATCTATTTCCTTACTTGTTTGCTTTTAACAAGTAACTTAGCACTGATTGACTATGAAATCAGCCAGGAGTTGAATATTTAGCTTTAGAAGTCGGGCTCTTTTCAGTAATGTAACAGTAGAGATAACTGGGAATAATACATGGTTAATTGAGGCATCTAGAGCACATTCGTTTTTTTATCTAAAGCTTTCACATCAAGATGACCGATACAGCAACGCATCCGTGTATATATAACTCTCGGAGAACTTTCCTTCAGCAATCAAAAGGAATATATGACTGCTCACTGCACAGGTACTACAGTTGTGAAGATCCCTGCAGCATGCGGAGACACTGTGGTCTCTGTCTTGGCGGCCAATGTCAGGCTGCCTTTCAGCAGTACGAACCCTTGCAAGGTGGCATGCTCTGATGCATACTTGGTAAGGCTCTGATTACCTGTGTTAAACAACTGGCGGGAGTACTCAAGGGCATAACTGTGAGAGGACCCAGTTTTGAGGTACTTGGAAGTAGGTACAGAGGATATATCAGGTAATTTATTATGCAGAGTGGTGTGTGGAATGGGCTAACGGTGAGGGTGGTGGGTACACGCAGCTTAGAAAAGTGGAGGACTCTGGGTACCCCTAGGTAATTTCTAATGTATGTACGTGCTTGGAACCGCATTGTGACCAAAGGACTGTATTGTGCTGTAGGTTTTCTATGACATTTTCAAACTCTCACTGCTGTGGTCGAAGTTTCTACCTGCCAGTGCCTAAGAGAAGTGTGAGCTGCACTAATGAAGTATCCATTATCACTGAAGTGTCCAGTATCACTCACATCCATTGTGATGAAATGTTTTGAGAGTTTGGTCATGTGTAGAATGAATTCTTGCCTCAGCAAGGGACCTGGACGCACTGCAGTTTTTCTATTGCCCCCATAGACCTCCGGAAAGCACAATCTCAACAGCTCTTCACATGATCTTAGATCACCTGGGCAATATATCAACACTTATGTAAATGCTGTTCGTTGAATATAGCTCAGCGTTTAACACCATCATTCCCACAAACCTGATCGATAAGCCACAGAACTCGGGACTCTATACCTCCCTCTGCAAACGGATCCTTGGATTCCTAAATGGAAGACAACAGTCTGTGCGGATTGGTGATAATATCTGCCTCCACACTGACTATCAAGACTGGAACACCTCAGGAGTGTGTACTTTGCCCACTGTTTTATTCACTCTGTAGCCATTGCTGTATGGCTGGGAATAGTTCAAATGCAACCTACAAATATGCTGATGATACAACCATTGTTGGTAGAATTTCAGATGGAGGTGAAAGGGCGAGATGAGAGATGGAACGAGATATACCATGCACTCAATGTCAGTACGACGAAATAGCTGATCGTGGACTTCAGGAAGAGTAAGACGAGGAAGTACGAACCAACCCTCATAGAGGGATCGGAAGCGGGGAGAGTGAGCAGTTTGAAGTTGTTGGGTGTCAAGATTGCAGAGGATCTAACCTATTCCCAACTTATTGATGCAGTTATATAGAAGGCAAGACAGTGCATATATTTCATTTGGCATTTGATAAGATTTGGTTTGTCCCCAAAACACTCAGAAACTTCTACAGATGCACCGTGAAGAGCATTCTGACAGGCTGCATCACTGTCTACTGTTGGGGGCGGGGCTACAAAAAATTGTAAATTTTTTCAGCTACATCGTGGGTACCGGCCTTCATAGTAGGCCATGCCCTCTTCTCATTATTATTGTGTGGAAAGATGTACACAAGTCTGAAGACAGACACTCACGATTCAAGAGCAGCTTCTTTCCCTCTGCCATACGATTCCCAAATTGACAGAGAACCCATGAACATTACCTCACATATATATTAAATTACATATAATAAATACGTATATTATTCCTGTTTTGTACTATTTTAATCTAATATACGCATATATGCTTCCTGTAATCAACCTACTTACTTATTTTCTACTTTCTATATTATAATTTTTTGCTTTTTACTAGTGCTGCTAAGTTTACAAATTTCACGACACCTCCTGCGGATAATATACTTGATTCTGCGGTAGAGCTAGCTAGCTGTATATTATTTTGGGTAACTCTGGTTTTATGTGTTTTTGATGTCGTCATATTGTGTGAAGGAAATGCGTTCTTTCTTCAGAAACACTACAAAGTATAGTACAACAATTCCACCGCTCTTCACAAAAGCAAAGCTGCAGTCTAAGCTGCTGTCTAAGCTGCTCTCCCATTGTTTCTTATGCATGTGTAATTAAAATTCAGTCCCTGCCTTCTCGATTGTCATTTATCAATTTCCATGCTGAAATTTGACAAACATATATGAGTGCACAGTGGAGAGGATGGTTTTTATGATATGCTGGGCTGCGTTCACAAAAGCACAGCTCCGCAGTTTGGTGATCACCTGAGTTTTAGGGAAAAGTTTGAGCGGTTGGGACTTTGTTCCCTATATTCATCTCAAAAGTAAATTTATGTCAAATGTGTATACATGTTACGATATGCAATTCTGAGATGCATTTTCTTGCTGGTATGTTCTCTGGCCGCTCTCCACTCTGGAGAGCCGCCAGTGAATGAGTGGGCTAGTGAAGGAGTGGAGCTTTGAGAGGCTTCGGCAAGAAGAGTCAGAGGACGAGCTTGATTCCAGTGAGGTAAGGTTGGGTAAGTTTCTTTAATTAATGCAATTAACAGGAGTTGGTAATGGGGGCAGTAGTTAGGGCAGTCCAGTGCTCCGATTGTAGGATGTGGGAAGTCAGGGACAGCACAATTGTCTCTGACGACTGCACATGCAAAAGGTGAATGTAGCTGCAGCTCCTGTCAAACTGAGTTTAGGAAATGGAGCTCGATCTGGAAGAACTTCGGACCATTCTGGAGGCAGACGCAGTAATAGCTCGGAGTTGCAGGTAGACAGTCACCCCTAAAAATCAGGAGACAGGTAACTCTGTGACTGTTAGGAGAGGGAAGGAGAATAGACAGAAAGAGCAGAACACCCCTATAGCCGTTCCCATCGACAATAAGTATATTGTTTTGGGTACTGTTGGTGGGGACGACCAACCAGGGACAAGTTGTGGTGGTCGCTTCTCTGGCACCGGGACTGGACTCTCAGCTCAGAATGAAAGGACGGACAAGAGGACAGCAGTGGTGTTAGGGGATTCCTTAGTTAGGGGGACAGATATGTGCTTCTCTGAGAGAGATCGAGAATCCCGGATGGTCTGTTGCCTCTCTGGTGTCAGGGTCCGTGGTATATTGGATCGAGTTCTCGGTATTCTCAGGAGAGAGGGTAAGCAGCCAGATGTTGTGGTTCACGTGGAGACAAATGACATAGATAGGAGTAGGGATGAAGTCATGAATAAACAACACAGGGAGTTAGGAAAGAAGTTAAAAAGCAGGACCTCAAGGGTGGGAATCTCGGGATTGCTGCCTGTGCCACGAGACTGAGAAGGTAGGAACAGGAATTATGGCAAATAAATGCGTGGTTGAAGAGTTGGTGCACAGGGCAGAGGGTCAGATTTCTGGATCATTGGGATCTCTTCTGGGGAAGGTCTGACCTGTACAAAAAGGATAAGCTGCACCTGAACTGGAAAGGGACCAATATCCTGTCGGGCAGTTATGCTGGAGCTGTTGGTGAGGGTTTAAACTAGTTTGGTAGGGGGTGGAAATCAGAATGCGAGTGCAGAGTAGAAGTACAAGGACATGATGCTATGTGTTCTGCGTTGGGGAGGAAGGAGAGGAAGGGGACAAAGCATAAATGTAGCCAGACAGAGGGGTTGAAATGTGTCAATTTTAAAGCTAGGAGTATTCGAAATAAATGGGATCAACTTAGAGTATGCATCAGTACGTGGAACTACGATGTTGTGGCCGTTACTGAAACTTGGCTGAAAGAAGGACAGGATTGGCTGATGCAGGTACCGGGATTTTTAAAAGGAATAGGATGGGAGGTAGAAAGGGTGGGGGAGTGCTAGCATAACTGGTCAGGGATAGTATCATGGCTATAGAAAGGGAGGACACTGATTCGGTGTGGGTGGAACTCAGAAATAGGAAGAGATCAATCACTGTGCTGGGAGTAGTCTATAGGACCCCCCCCCCCCCCCCCCCCAATAGCCCTCGGGACACCGAGGAGCAGATAAGCCCGCAGATTTTAGAATGGTGCAGAAAATTCAAGGTTGTAGTTATGGGTGTTTTCAACTTCCCTCATATTGATTGGCATCTCCTGACCGCAAAGTATGTTCAAGAAGCATTCCTGACATAGTATGTGGACCGGTCGACGGGAAGAGAGGCCATATTGGATCTAGTTCTGGGTAATTAACCTGATCGGGAGGCAGACTTCTTGGTGGAGGAGTATTTTGGTGAGTGTGACCACAACTCACTTAGCTTCAGCGTAGCTAAAGAAAAGGATGAAAACAGACAAAATGGGAAAGTGCTTAACCAGGGAATGGCTAAATATGGAGGGATGAGACAGGAACTAGCGAGAGTAAATTGGTAACAGATGTTCATGGATGAAAGCACTGAAGTAATGTCGAAGAAGTTTAAGGACCACTTGTGCTGGGCTCAGGATAGGTTTATCCCACTGAGACAAGGAAATAAATGATAGGAAAAGGGAACCATAGCTGACAAAGTACGTGAAGCAACTCGTCAAGAGGAAGAAGGAAGCATATGTTAGATATAAGAAGTAGGAAGTAGGAGGGGCTCATGAGAAATATAGAGTAGCCAGGAAGGAGCTTAAGAAAGGACTTAGTAAGCTCGAAGGGAACATGAGAAGGCATTGGCATGTAGGATTAAAGAGAACCCCAAGTCGTTCTATGCGTATGTGAAGAACAAAACGATGACAAGAATAAAGGTGGGGCCGCTAAAGGATAAAGAAGAGAACATGTGCCTGGAGGCGAAGGAGGTTGGGGAGGTCCTAAATGAATACTTTGCTTCAGTATTCACAAGCGAAAAGGACCTTGATTAGTGTGACATCGAATTAGAGCAGGCCTGTGTGCTGGACAATGTGGAGATTAAGGAAGAAGTTGGATCTTCTTAAAAACATAAAGATTGATAAATCCCCAGGGCCGAACGTGATATACCCCAGGTTGCTGTAGGAAGTGAGAGAAGAGATCGCTGGACCAATAGCTATGACCAGTGAATCCTCTTTGGCTGCAGGGGAGGTGCTGGAGGATTGGAGAATGGCAACTGTAGTTCCCTTGTTTAAAAAAAAAGTTAAGAGGGAGAATCCTGAGAACTACAGACCGGTTAGGCTTATGTCTGTGGTCTGCGAAGTATTGGAAATAATTCTTAAGGATAGGATCTACGAGCATTTGGAGAAGTACTATCTGCTCAAGGGTAGTCAGCATGGCTTTGTGACGGGAAGGTCGTACCTGACGAGCCTAACTGAGTTTTTGAAGAGGTAACAAAATAAATTGATGAGGGTAGGTTGGTAGATGTGCTCTATATGGATTTTAGCAAGGCATCTGACGAGGTCCCCCATGACAGACTCATCCAGAAAGTCATGAGGCATGGGATCTGTGGAACCTTTGCAGTTTGGATAAAAAATTGGCTTACAGGAAGAAAGCAGAGTGTAGTAGTGGAAGGAAAGTATTCTGCCTGGAGGTCGGTGACTAGTGGAGTGCCGCAAGGATTTGTCCTGGGACCACTGTTATTTGTGATTTTTAAAAATGACCTAGCTGAAGAGGCGGAAGGAAGAGTGAGTAAGTTTGCGGTCGACACGAAGATTGGAGGAGTTCTGGATGGAGCTGTAGGTTGTCGAAGGTTAAAAGAGGATATAGACAGGATGCAGAGTTGGGCAGAAAAGTGGCAGATGGAGTTCAATCCGGATAAGTGTGAGGTGATGCATTTTGGAAGGACAAACCAGAAGTCTGAGTACATGGTCAATTGTCGGTTACTTAAGAGTATGGATGAACAGAGAAACCTTGGGATTCAAATCCATACACCTTTCAACGCTGCTGCGCAGGTTGATAGGATAGCTATGAAGGCCTATGGAATGCTAAGCTTCATTAATAGGGGGACTGAGTTCAAAAGTAGAGCGGTCATGATGCAACTGTACAAATCTCTGGTGAGACCACACATAGAGTATTGTGTTGATTTCTGGTCACCTCATTATAGGAAGGATGTGGAAGCTATGGAGAGGGTGCAGAATATATTTACCAGGATGTTGCCTGAATTGGAAAACAAGTCTTATGAGGCAAGATTAGCAGAGCTGCGATGTTTCTCTTTGGAGCGTAGAAGGTTGACAGGGGATTTGATAGATGTCTGCAAGATCATGAGAGGCATAGATAAGGTGGATAGCCAGTACCGGTTCCCCAGGGCACGAATAGCAACCACCAGAGAGCATATGTACAAAGTTAAGGGAGGGAAGTTTAGGGGAGACATCAGGGGTAAGTTTTTTACACAGAGGGTTGTGAGTGCCTGGAATGACTTGACAAGTGTGATCGTGGAGGCTAAACCATTAGGGGTATTTAACAGCCTCTTGGACAGGCATGTGGATGAAAGAAATTAGAGCGTTACGGGGTAGTGTGGTTTTTTTTAAGGAATATATGGGTCGGCACAACATCGAGGGCTGAAGGGCCTGTACTGTGTTGTAGTATTCTCGTGTTCTAGTGTAGCCAATCCCATATAATAATAGCCATAATAGGATCAGTAAAAGACCACACCAACTTGAACTTTCAACCAGTGGGCAAAAGACAACAGTCTCTGGAAATTCAGAAAGAAAGAAATAATGAATAAATAAATAATAAATATCAATAATGTAAGACTCGTCTCTAGTGGCATGGTCTTGGGGGTGATGCCCCCTACCCGACCAAATTTTAGCGCTCTTGTTTGGGTGGATGCTGCGTGTTGTGTCCCCTGTATAGCATCAGTACCCCGAAATAACATTCAGTCCCCAATGTGCAGTTAAACGATTAAGATTTTATATTTAAGTATGGGGTTAGTAGAGAGACAAAAGAAAATGTAAACAAATAAGAGGCGTCAATAATCTCATAAACATGTCCAGTGCACAAATGTTGGAGCTCACGGATTCCATTTTGCTGATCCTCCTCCGCTCGTAGTCCACCCCTGGGCTCCCGCCCCAAGTCCAGGCCCAGCGGGTCCGGCAACCATCTCCTCAAACCATGTCTTAGTCTCTACATCCTTCTCGGGCCTTCCCTCCCAAGCCCGCGCAAACTAACAGCTTTCACACAGACAGAAAGAATAACATCTATCCCAGTTGGTTAGCAGATGATACAAGTCCATTATCACTAATTATAACCCAAGCATGCTGCTATAGAGAACTACTGCCTCAGCAGTTAACATCACAGAGAAGCCATTTTATTAGCCTTAGCAAGTAACATGAAGAAATAAATCCCTTACAGTAATATGAGATAAAGAGTCTTTGAGAGCGAGTTCATTGGCGATGGGAACATTTCAATAATGGGGTGTGAAGTTATTCCCTTTGTTTCAAGAGTCTGGTGGTTACGGAGCAGCACGTAATCCTGAACCTGGTGGTCTGAGTCCCGAGGCTCCTGTTCCTTCTTCTTGATGGCAGCAGTGAAAAGCGAGTATATCCTGAATGTTGGGGCCATGTTGATGGACACCTCTTTCCTGCGACAGTGTTTCAGGAAGATGTGTTCAATGGTGGGGAGAGCTCTACTTGTGATGGACTAAGCTGTATTCTCTACTTTTTTTCTATGATGTTCCATTCAGATCAATTGGTGTTTCTATACCAGCCTGTGATGCAGCCAGTTAATATAGTCTCCACTGCATCTGTATGGAAGTTGGTCCAAGTTTTAAATGTCAAGCCGAATCGCCCCAAGCTCCTAAGGAAATATAGGCGCTGCCGTGTTTTCTTTGTAATTGCATTCACATTCTGCCTACAGTACAGGTCCACTGAATTAATAACACCAAGAAATTTAAAGTTGCTGACCCTCTCCATCTCGGCTTCTCGATGAATAAAGACTCATGGAAATCTGATTTCATTCTCTTGAATAAACAGTTAGCTCATTGGTCTTGCTGACATTGAGTAAGATGTCGTTATGCCACCACAGAGCCAGATTTTCAATCTCCCTCCTCTATGCTGAAACGTCACTACTTGTGAACGGCCTACGACAGTGGTATGGTCAGCAGACTTGAATATCGCATCGGGGCTGTGCTTATCCATACATTCATAAGTGTAAAGTGAGTAGAGGAGGGGACTAAGCACACAGCTTTGTGGTGTACCTGTGCTGCAGAAGATCGTGGAGGAGATGCTATTGCCAATCTGAAGTTACTGTGGTCTACAACTGCTGAAACCGAGCATCTAATTGCATATTGAGTTAGGTCTAGAACCTATTGATTAGTTTTGAGGGGATGATGGTATTCAATGCTGAGCTGTAGTCGACAAAGAGCATCCTAATGTATGTGTCGTTGCTGTCCAGATGTTCCGGGGTTGAGTGAACAGCCAATAAGATGGCATTTGCTATGGACCTTTTGCTCTGCTAGGCAAATTGGAGCAAATTTAAGTCGCTGTCACTACCTCCAGTTGAACTCTGTCTTTTTGTGTTTTCCCAGAGCCATCATTCTGTGTTTTTGTATTGCCATGTGCTCTTGTTTGTTTTCATGCCCCATGTGCTCCTGTCCCTTCTCCTGCTGAACTCCGGTGCCTGTATGACTAAGTACTTCGCCTCTCACCTGTTTTTCATTATCACCTGTTTTACTGTCAGGTGTCTCATTGAGATCCACCTATCATCTGCTTTTTTGTTTATTGCTCAGTGTATTTTAGTCCTGTGTTTTCACCTGTTTGCTGCCAGATTTTACCAGTGAGTTTTCCTGAGCCTTTCCAGCATTCGTATCTACTCTGTCCGTCTGAATATCGACTCTCCCTGGTTCCTAACTCTGGTTTTTGGATTTCTCTGAATGTTTTGATCCCTACCTGAACTTTGACGCCGACGTTGTTAGCACCTCGGGATTTGTCACTCAATTAATATCACTGTGTGCACAATACATGGTCTGTGTTTGGATCCTTGGTCCAGCGTCCAGACGTCGCTTCTCGTGCATGAGTTGATATGTTTTATCACCAACCTCTCAAAAGATTTCATCACTGTAGATATAAGTGCTTTTGGACAATAGTCAATGAGACAGGTTCCCACGCTTTTCTTGGATTTTTTTTTTTTTGCTTGAGGCACAGTCTTGTCACCGCTCGGCTCTCCCAGCTTTAGTGTATTCTTCCTTGTCATTGAAATCCTCTCAATTCACATCCAACCCGGTCGTGCTCTCCACCCTCAAAAACTTTAATCAATTTCGCTGCCACTATAAGTTCACATCAGCTTCAGCTTTGTGTCCCATTCATAGAAACCATCTATTTCTTCCCTCTATACTCGATTCAGTTTTTAGACTATGACGTTTCAACGGTCTTCTGCGCATTAAGGATTTGTACACAGGTAATATATTTGATAGTTGTGATAACCTGTGCAGTAAATATGGCCTTCTGCATAATCATTTTAAAAAATACCTGCAGATTCGCCATTTTGTCAAGGAAAAAAATCCCTCTTTTCCTGATCTACCACCTGCTATATTATGGGAAAAATCTCTTCAGTGGTAAGACCGTCAACCAGGCAAGGGTGGACAGACACACAAGCCCCCACCGGTCTGCCTTCACACACTATGAGACTCTGATCGATTCCCCTGAATCGATCCTCCAAACCCCCACCTTCGCGTGGGTGCACAATGCTCTTTCAGTGTCCCGTGGCGTGTCTGCTTGTGTCTCAGCAGACTTGTTTTTAATCTCCCCTGACGGGGTAACAGCCATCCATCAGCTGTCTATCACCTGGTCCCGCCTTGCTGTCTCAGCAAGAATCTTACAAGCAGGCAAAAGTGTCCTTGGAGTAAACAATTAACGAAGAAGTCATTACACTAAATCATCTCTCACTCTCATTAGCAGCATCTGCAGCAGAATGCCTCCCCCCTCTTCTTCTCTCTCTCTCATTAGCAGCACAGTTCACAGGGGTCAACTCTGGACCCCATCTCAGCCTGGTTTGCTCATCACACATTACAATCTAAAGAAAACTAAGACTAGGTGGGAGGATCTGGCTGAGGAATATTGGGCAACAACATTGAATGGTGTTCATTCCTCGTCATCATGTGCTAGACTGGGTTCATACAATTTAAAGTTTTACTCGGTACATTTAAGTAAAGTCAGGCTTGTTGACATATATCCAGACAGGTGTTCCTTCTCTCCGGCTGGTTTAATGCGTGCATTTCGGTCTTCCCCTTGGCTTGATGGCTATTTGGGCACTGTTTTTTTAAAATTACCAGTGAGGGTTTGGGGGGTGACACTGAGATCTTGCCCGCTTATAGCCGTATTTGGTGTGGCAGATGATTCTTTGGGTTTAAATGCAAACCAGTCGGATACCATTATACTTACATTGCTTTAGGCCCGTAGGAGAATCTTGCTGGTCTGGTAATCTGCCAATCCCCCATCTGCTGCTGCTTGGTCAGAGGACGTAATATTTTCCCTGAAGCTAGAAAAGATTAAATTAACTCTAACGTGGTCTGTGAAAAAGTTCTAATCGAAATGGAGACCTTTCATGTCATATTTTGGGAGTCTTAAGGATTACCTAATTGAAGGCATTTGGTTGTACTTGGGAATTTGCCCCCCTTTTAACATGCATAAGGCTTACCTCACAGGGTGGTTGATGAATTGTAACAGGAGTATATTCTGGATCATTTGACATGTTGTGGATATGTGTGGGCCTTCGTCTTGAAGGAGTATGAGGGTATGGATGTGAAATGTCCGTAATTGTATTTGTGAAATGTTGTATTCTAAATGCATTAGCTGCCATGGTATGTTCGGGGAAGGTGGTGAGGGGAGTTTTGTTTAGGGGTAAGATATAAAAGTAAAATGGAAGAAAATGCAATGCATTATGTTATCTGTATTGTGGCATTCCTTCAATAAAAATAAAAAAAAATAAAACAACTTACAACAGGACAGCAATAGGATGCAAAACTGGGCTCAGAAATGACAGATAGAGTTCAGCCCAGTTAAGTGTAAGGTGATTGGTTTTGGTAGGTCAACATTTTTGGCAGAATATGGTAAGAACGGTAAGACTCTTGGCAGTATGAGGATCAGAGGGATCTTGGGGTCCGAATCCATAGGACACTCAAAGCTGCTGCGCAGTTTGACTGTATGGATAAGAAGGCACACAGTGAGTTGGCCTTCATGAACCGTGGGATTGAGTTCAAGAGCAGAGAGTTAATGTTACAGCTATATAGGACCCTAGTCAGACTCCAGTTGAAGTACTGTCCTCAATTCTGGTCACCTCAGAAAGGAAGGTTGTGGAAACTATAGAAAGGGTGCAGAGGAGTTTTTCATGGATGTTGCCTGGATTGGGGATCGTGCTTTATGAGAATAGGTTGAGTGAACTTGGCTTTTTCTCCTTGTAGCGATGGAGGATGAGAGGTGACCTGATAGAAGTGTTTATGACGGTGAGAGGTATTGAACGTGTGGATAGTCAGAGGTTTTTTTTTTCCCAGGGCAGAAATGCCTAAAACGAGAGGGCACAGGTTTAAGGTGCTTGTAAGTAGGTACAGAGGAGATGGCGGGTAAGGTTTTTTTTACGCAGAGACTGGTGAGTGCGCGAGACGGTGGTGGAGGCGGATACAACAGGGTCTTTTAAGAGACTCTTGGATAGGCACATGCAGCTTTGAAAATAGAGGGCTCTGGGGTACCCAAGATAATTTCTAAAGTAAGTATATGTTCGGGACAGCTTTGTGGGCCGAACGGCCTGTGTTGTGCTGTAGAGTTTCTACGTTTCTCTGTTGCTATTATATTAAACAGAATGTGGGTATTGTGTTTAAACCAAAAGAATGGTATCGAAGGTCGAATTAACGCGCAGGCTTACCGAACGAACGCTACTAAAAGTGACCAAGAGAGGTAGACAAAGAGGGAGAAAGTTCGAAATGTGGCTTATTGCCTTCACTGATGCAGACACATTTGAACGGTGGGCGACAGATAAATGTAGGTGTCCGTGTTACACTTCCACCACAGGCACAGTAGTGAGCCTGGACCTGCCTGGTGAACCCTTGTTTGTTTCAATCACCCGTGGTAATTACCGTGGGCGGAGCTGACGCATTTCAATCAGTTAGTAAGAACTGAACGAGTTGTTTGATGGAATGTGTTCTTGTGTAACATATTTTCCCAGAAGAGAACGAAGGGTTATAAATCAGACCGTACAGCGAGACGCTTCAGAGCGAGATTTAGACTGTGTCTAAAAAAAATCTTACTCCTATCCGTGTAAGATGGAACGAACGGCCGTGGTGGATGTCACTGTGTTTTGCTATCCGATTCTTGCCTTTGTCGGTATCCCTGGTGAGTTACCTTGTTGATATCTCCCAGCTCTGATTTTGATTGCTCAAATTGTCAAAAATTGTCAAAAGGAAATGTCAACGCTTCGGGTGAAAACCTTATATTTGCCAGCTTGGAAGATCTTCGTGTCTCTGCCGCTTCCGAGCACGGAGCTGACCCTGACTGGGACAGAGACAGAAAAACGTTCAGCTATCACTTTGTCAGGGTGTGAACAATAATTTAACTGAAGTTTGCTTAAGATATTGGAAGGAAGCAGAGAACACTTACTTTCAACTCTCTCAACAGAACATTCGCAAAAAGTATATGTCGGAAGGAAATGTCGAACCCAAATTCTCCGCGGTTTTAATGGCTTCGGATGTTGAATAGTTAGTAATGAAAGGTCTCGACACGAGAAGTCTATAGAGTTTCCCTCTATAGATGTTGTTCAATCCTCTAGCAATTTGTTTTATATTGTCCCATACGCCAACTTCTGCAGTATCTCGTGTTTTCAAACCGGAAAGTTCCCGTTTTGTTTCACATATCCTAGCCAATGGTACCAGCACTGTGACAACTGCTAAATACGTTACCAATTTCTGGATTGTTCCGAACAGTTCAATTGCTTGAGTCTATGCCGCTGAGCTGGAACTCTGGTAATTTGCTTTATTTCCCATCTCGTTGCAGCGAACGTGCTCTCACTTGTGGTCCTGTCCCGGGGAGTGGGCGGTCTCTCCAGAGGAGTCATTCGTTACATGGTAACTATGGCAGCGGCAGACCTAATGGTCTGTATCTTTAATGTTACTGTTGGAAACGTCCTCACCTATTATTTTCTGGATTCATTCCTGGCATACACATTTACTTGTCGCCTTTCGACCTTTATACAAATATCTAGCATGCAATTTTCCGTCTGGTCTACAGTGGCATTCACAATTGACCGTTTCCTAGCCATTTGTTGCCAGAAATTAAAATCAAAATATTGTACGGAACGAAGCGCCACTGTGATTCTAACAATTGTATGTGTTTTCAGCTTTTTGATCCACATTCCAGCTTATTTCCGTTACGAACCCCGTTATGTCGCTGGTGATATACAATTCGGTTGTCGCACTGTAACGGAGTACGTTACCTCACCAGCATGGAAGGCTTACAAATGGCTTTCCAAAATTTTACTACCCTTGCTGCCACTGCCTCTGCTATTGTTGTTAAACGTTCTCACCGCCCAGCATATTTTACTGGTGAGCAGAGCTCGCAAAGCTCTGAAACAGCGCGGGAGCTGTGAGAGCTGTGACCCCGAGATGAAGAACCGGAGAATGTCCATCATTTTGCTCTTTGCTGTCTCGGGCAGCTTTACTGCATTGTGGGCTCCAATTATGATACTTGACATATGTTTCGAAGTCACACAAAGTTTTGCGGTCGGTGCTCCGAGCTCATTGTATCTGGCAATTAGATTCACGCTTCTGCTGATGTATTTGAGTTCCTGTACTAACACTTGTATTTATGCATTAGTTCAGAGAAGATTTCGGGAGGAAGTAAAGAAGATGATTAAATATCCATTTATTATCATTGTTAGTGTTTATAAAGAACTTAAGCAGCTGCAATAAATCAGAGCCCATAGCTCAGTTCTCTTTACTGGTTTGCAATTTCACCTCTCGTCCTTTCTCAGAATCATCCGCGGGTTTCAAGAGCCCCTACATCTGAAAGAGTGGCTTATTTTAGTTTTCATACTGACGCCCTTCACACCGGCCTCCTCTGCCAGCAGGTTGGCTCCGAACAAGTGAAGCTTCACAAGCTATTACTGAGTTAAAACTCCCCTTACCGTTAAAATGTCTGAGATTCAATCTTATTTTCCGGTAGTGTGAGGTTTGTACGTTCTACCGATATCTTCAGGTTGTTTTCCTGCAGGCACCCTGGTTTCCTCCAATTATTTCAATGTCGTGCGGGTTGGAAGGTTAATTGGCCGCTTTAAATTGCCCAGCGTGTAGGTGAGCGGTAGACTACTTACAGTGAGTAAAGCTACTCTACAAGGGAATGGCACTCGGTGAAATTGGATTGTGCTCAGACCCGGCAGAGTCTCCATAAGCCGTATGATCGTATTTACTATAAGAACACATTAATATCAAGAAGTAACATATACAGTGATCTCACGTCCGAGTGGACCCGCCCTTTCTCAACCCAGGACTGGTTTTCTCTCAGGTAGAGTGGATGGAAATTAAGAAAAGGCAGACCGTATAAAACTATTTTATTGACTTAAAGGCGAGGTCTTGAACGGCTGGGTAGAGTGAAGTTTTAAGAAATTGAACGGAATGTTCAATGGCAGATTAATCTGATTGTGCCCACCTCAACCACATGGCAATTAGATGAGTAATACTTAACATGTTGGGCCACACCTGCGGTACGTGAAACACAGTTCGTATGTCAGGTCGAAGAGTATTCAATGGCAATGCAACCGGAAATTCCACAGAGAGCAGAGGAGAATTCCGTAGCTTTTCCCGTTCCTGGTCAGAGAAGTACCAGAGATTTCAACACTAAGAGACACAATCATAACTGTAGATACCGGAAATCTAAAGTAAAAGAGACAACGAGGGTAGTAGACAAGGCTGTATTTGTGGGAAGAGAAACAGTAAACGTTTCAGTCCAAGACGTTTAATCAGAACTGCTTTATGTTAGATTTCTGGAATTTGAAGCTATTTTATTGTTGGTTTCACATATGAAGCATTGGCAACTCATAGACACTTTGTTAAAATGGTGCATCAATCAGGTGACAATTCAGTCTCTGCATGAATATCAGGGTTGATATTTTAAACTATCTCCCACCCTGCCAAATGCAAAAATTCTATCTCCTATTCCCAGTTCCTCTGTCTCCGCCACATCTGCTCCAAGGATAAGGCTTTCCATTCCATGATATCCCAAATGTCCTCTTTCTTTAAGAATCGTGGTTTCCCTTCTGCCGTCATCAATGATGCCCTCACCCGCATTTCCTCCATTTCCCGCACTTCAGCAATCACCCCATCCTCCCACCACCACAACAGGGACCGTGTCCCCCTTGTCCTCACCTATCACCCCACCAGCCTCCGGATCCAGCATATTATCCTCCGCAACTTCCGCCACATTTAACAGGACCCCACCACTAAGGACACCTATCCCTCTCTACTCCGCTCTGCTTTTCGCAGGGATCGTTCCCTCCGCGACTGCCTGGTCCACACGTCCCTCCCCACAGATCTCCCACCTGGCACTTACACCTGCAAGCGTAAGTGCTACACCTGTCCCTACACCTCATCTCTTACAACCATTTAGGGCCCCAAACAGTCCTTCCAGGTGAGGCAACACTTCACTTGTGAGTCTGTTGGGGTAATCTATTGCTTCCGGTGCTCCCGGTGCGGCCTCCTTTACATCGGCGAGACCCGACGCAGATTGGGGGACCGCTTCGTCGAGCACCTACGCTTCGTCCACCACGACAGATAGGATTTCCCGGTTGCCACTCACTTCAACTCTCCCTTTCATTCCCATCTAGATATGTCCAGACATGACCTCCTCTACTGCCATGATGAGGCCAAACTTCGGTTGGAGGAACAACATCACATATACCGCCTGGGTAGTCTCCAACACCTTGGTATGAACATCGATTTCTCCAACTTCCGGTAATTCCCTCCCTCTCCCTCTCCCCATCCCAGCTCTATTTTGTCTCCTCTTCTAGCTGCCAATCACCTCTCATGACTCTGCCTTCTACTACTACCCATAGTGCTTTCCCCTTAGATTCCTTCTTCACCTCTCCTGCCTATCCTCTCCCTGCTTCCCCTCCCCCACCCCTTGACCTTTCCTCTGATTGGTTTTCCACCCTCTCCCCACCTTCTTTATAGGGCCCCTGCCCCCTCCTTCTTTAGTCCTGACGAAGGGTTTCGACCCGAAACGTCGACTGCTTCTTTCAACGGATGCTGCCCGACCTGCTGAGTTCATCCAGCTGTTTTATACGTCTTGAAATGCTTTTCATCATCTTGTACACCTGTATCAGGTCACCTCTCATCCTCCTTTGCTCCAAGAAAAGGCCGAGTTCACTCAACCTATTTTCATAAGGCATGCTCCCCAATGCAGGCAATCCTTGCAAATCTTCTCTGCACCCATTCTATGGCTTCCACATCCTTCCTGTAGTGAGGCGACTAGAACTGAGCACAGTTCTCCAAGTGGGGTCTGACCAGGGTCCTATATAGCTGCAACATTACCTCTCGGCTCATAAATTAAATTCCACGATTGCTGAAGGCCAATACACCATACGCCTTCTTAACCACAGAGTCAACCTGCGCAGCTGCTTTGAGCGTCCTATGGACTCGGACCCCAAGATCCCCCTGATCCTCCACACTGCCAAGTGTCTTAGCATTAATTCTATAATTGGCCATCATAAGTCGGACCGTGAGGCAGCGGGAGTATTTAAAGAGAACTGTTTTTGGAAGTAGGTCATTTTCTTCGGCAGTTTAACGGGGACACGACTGCACAAGCGCGTGTAAGTCGGACCGTGAGGCAGAAGGAGTATTTAAAGAGAACAGTTTGACGGAGCGGGCGACGGAGTAGTGGGAGACAGAGTAGGAAGGGCTTGTCTCGTGAGGCTTTGCGAGCTGAGGCTGAGGACGAGCTTCACTCCAAGTGAGGTCAGGCCGGGTAAGATATTTTAAAAGGAGGACGTTTCAAAAGTTGAGGCAGGTATTGCGTAGGTTATGGCAGCTGAGATTAGCCCCGTGGTTTGTTCATCCTGCAGGATGTGGGAAATCTGGGATACTTCAAGTGTCCTTGACGACTGTGTGTGCAGGAAGTGTGTCCAACTGCAGCTTCTGGCAGACGGAACTGAGCGTCGGGAGCTGCGATTGGATTCACAATGGAGCATCCGCGATGCTGAGAGAGTCGTGAATAGCACGTTCTGTGAGTTGGCCACACCGCAGGTAAAGGCTACAAAGGCAGAAAGGGAAGGGGTGGCCACTAGACAGCGTAGCAGTAGGCAGGTAGTGCAGGACCCCCTGAGGTCATCTCCCTCCTAAACAGATATACTGTTTTTGATACTATATATCATCAGGGGAAGGCAGCAGCAGCAACAGAGTTCATTGCACATTGGGTGACTCTGCGGCACAGGAGGGAAGGCAAAAGAGTGGGAGAGCTATAGTGATAGGGGATTCGATTGTAAGGGGAATAGATAGGCGTTTCTGTGGCCGCCAACGAGACTCCAGGATGGTATGTTGCCTCCCTGGTGCAAGGGTCAAGGATGTCTCTGAGCGTCTGCAGGACATTCTGGAATGGGAGTGTGAACAGCCAGTGTTCCTGGTGCACGTAGGTACCAACGTTATAGGTAAAAAACGGAATGAGGTCCTACAAGGTGAATTCAGGGAGTTAGGAGATAAACTAAAAAGTAGGACCACAAAGGTAATAATTTCTGGATTACTACCAGTGCCACGTGCTAGTCAGAGTAGAAATAGGAGGATATTTCAGATGAGGAGGTGGCTTGAAAAGTGGTGCAAGGGGGAAGGATTGAAATTTCTGCGGCATTGGAACCCGTTCTGGGGGACGTGGGACCAGTATAAACAGGACGGTCTGCACCTGGGCTGGACTGGAATCAATGTCCTAGGGGGAGCGTTTGCTACTGCTGTTCAGGAGGTTTTAAACTAATGTGGCAGGGGGATGGGGACAAGTGCAGAGAGACAGAGGGGTGTAAAATGAGGGTAGAAGCAGAAGTAGTAAGGTGAGAAGTAAAAGTGGCAGGCAGGCAAATCCAGGGCAAAAAGCTAAAAGGGCCACTTGTCAACATAATTGTATAAGGGCTAAGAATATTGTAAAAACAAACCTGAAGGTTTCGTGTGTCAATGCGAGGAGCATTCGTAACAAGGTGAATGAATGGAATGTGCAGATAGTTATTAATGAATATGATATAGTGGGATCACAGGGTGACAAAGAATGGGAGCTCAACATCCAGGGATATTCAATATTCAGGAGGGATAGGCATGAAAGAAAAGGAGATGGGGTAGCATTGCTGGTTAGAGAGGAGATTAACGCAATAGAAAGAAGGACATTAGCCTGGAGAATGTGGAATCAATATTGGTAGAGCTGCATAACACTAAGGGGCAGAAAACGCTGGTGGGAGTTGTGTACAGGCCACCTAACAGTAGTAATGAGTTTGGAGATGGCATTAAACAGGAAATTTGAAATGCGTGCAATAAAGGAACAGTAGTTATAATCGGTGACATCAATCTACGTATAGGGTTAGTTAGCAATCTTGTCGTGCGAGGCCCCTTGGGTAAGAGTTACCATAATATGGTGGAATTCTTCACTAAGATGGAGAGTGACATAGTTAATTCAGAAACAAGGGTTCTGAACTTAAAGAAGGGTAACGTTGAAGGTATGAGAAATGAATTAGCTAAGATAGACTGGGAAATGATACTCAAAGGGTTGACGGTGGATATGCAATGGCAAGCACTTAAAGATCATATGGATGAAATACAACAATTGTTCATCCCAGTTTGGCAAACGAATAAACCAAGGAAGGTAGTGCACCCGTGGCTGACAAGGGAAATTAGGGATAGTATCAAGTCCAAAGAAGAAACATATAATTTAGCAAGAAAAAGCCGCAAACCTGAGGACTGGGAGAAATTCAGAGACCAGCGGAGTAGGACAAAGGGCTTAATTAGGAAAGGAAAAACAGATTTTGAGAGAAAGCTGGCAAAGAACATAAAAACTGACTGTAAAAACTTTTATAGATACGTGAAAACAAAAAGATTGGTCAAGTTGAATGTAGGTCCCTTACAGTCAGAAACCGGTGAATTGATCATGGGGAACAAAGACACGCCAGACCAATTGAATAACTACTTTGGTTCTGTGTTCACTGAGGAGGATATAAATGATCTTCCGGAAATAGTAAGGGACTGAGGGTCTAGTGAGATGGAGGAACCGAGGGAAATACATGTTAGTAGGGAAGTGGTAAATTGAAGGGATTAAAGGCAGATAAATCCCCAGGGCCAGATGGTCTGCATCCCAGAGTGCTTAAGGAAGTAGCCCAAGGAATAGTGGATGCATTAGTGATAATTTTTCAAAACTCCATAGATTCTGGATTAGTTCCTGAGGATTGGAGGGTGGCTAATGTAACCCCACTTTTTAAAAAATGAGGGAGAGAAAAACCTGGGAATTATAGACCGGTGAATCTGACATCGATGGTGGGGAACATGCTGGAGTCGGTTATCAAATATGTGATAACAGCACATTTGGAAATAGGTGAAATGATTGGACAAAGTCAGCATGGATTTGTGAAAGGAAAATCATGTCTGAGGAATCTTATAGAATTTTTTGAAGATGTAACTAGTAGAGTGCATAAGGAAGAGCCTGTGGATGTGGTATATTTATATTTTCAAAAGGTTTTTGACAAGGTCCCACACAGGAGATTAGTGTGCAAACTTAAGGCACATGGTGTTGGGGTTATGGTATTGATGTGGACAGATAATTGGTTGGCAGACAGGAAGCAAAGAGTGGGAGTAAACGGGACCTTTTCAGAATGCAAGGCAGTGACGAGTGGGGTACCACAAGGCTTAGTGCTGGGACCCCAGTTGTTTACAATATCTATTAATGATTTAGATGAGGGAATTAAATGTAGCATCTCAAAGTTTGCGGATGACACGAAGCTGGGCGGCGGTGTTAGCTGTGAGGAGGATGATAAGAGGATGTAGGGTGACTTGGATAGGTTAGGTGAGTGGATAAATTCATGGCAGATGCAATTTATTGTGGATAAATGTGAGGTTATCCACTTTGGTTGCAAGAACAGGAAAATTGATTATTATCTGAATGGTGGCCGATTAGGAAAAGGGGAGGGGCAACGAGACCTGGGTATCATTGTACACCAGTCATTGAAGGTGGGCATGCAGGTACAGCAGGCGATGAAAAAGGCAAATTGTATGTTGGCATTCATAGCAAAAGGATTTGAGTACAGGAGCAGGGAGTTTCTACTGCAGTTGTACAAGGCCTTGGTGAGA
This sequence comes from Hypanus sabinus, assembly GCF_030144855.1. Taxonomy (NCBI): domain Eukaryota; kingdom Metazoa; phylum Chordata; class Chondrichthyes; order Myliobatiformes; family Dasyatidae; genus Hypanus; species Hypanus sabinus. The sequence goes on along the minus strand of NC_082710.1, from coordinate 151,925,333 downwards.
CTGCAACTAGACTATTGTGTGCAGTTTTGTTACCCTTTTCTGAGGAAAGGCATTCTTGCCATAGAGGGAGTTCAAAGAAGGTTCACCAGATTGATTCCTGGGATGGCAGGACTTTCATATGAAGAAAGACTGGATCGACTTGGCACCAGAATGTAGATTATTGAGGGGGGATCTTATTGAAACATATAATATTCTAAAGGGATTGGACAGGCTAGAAGGAGGAAGATTGTTTCCGATGTTGGGCAAGTCTAGAACGAGATATGGCCCTTGTGGCTAAAGGGATCAGTGGGTATGAGATAAAGCTGGTACAGGGTTCTGAGATGGATGATCAGCCATGATCATACTGAATGGCGGTGCAGGCTCGAAGGGCCGAATAGCCTACTCCTGCACCTATTTTTTATATTTCTATGTTTCTATACTTAACCTACCAAAATGAACCACTTCACACTTATCTGGGTTGATCTCCATCTGCCACTTCTCAACCCAGTTTTGCATCCTTTTCATGTCCTGCTGTAAAATCTGACAGCCCTCCGCTCCTTCCACAACAACTCCAACCTTTGTGTCATCAGCAAACCTACTGATACATCCCTCCACTTCCTCATCCAGGTAATTTATACAAATCACGAATAGTAAGGGTCCCAGAACAGATCACTGAGGCACTCTGCTGGTGACCGTCCTCAATACAGAATATGACCCGTCTCCAACCACACTTTGCCGCCTGTGGGGAAGGAAGTGCTGGATCAACAAGGCAATGTACCCTTGGACCCCATGCCTGCTTACTTTCTCAATAAGCCTTGCATTGGGTACTTTATCAAATGCCTAGCTGAAATCCATATACACTATATCTACTGTTCTTCCTTCATCCATGTGCTCACTCACATCCTCAAAAAAATCAATCAGGTTCGTAAGCCACGATCTGCCCTTGACAAAGCCATGCTGACTACACCTAATCATATTACATCGAGTACACTTAATCATATTATATCTCTCCAAGTGTTCATAAATCCTGCCTCTTAGGATCTTCTCCATCAACTTAGTAACCACTGAAGTAAGACTCACTGGTCTATAATTTGCTGGGCTATCTCTAATCCCTTTCTAGAATAAATGAATAAGATCCGCAACCCTCCAATCCTCCGGAACCTCGCCATTCCCCATTATGATGCAAAGATCATTGCCAGAGGCTCAGCAATCTCTTCCCTCGCCTCACACAGTAGCCTGTGGTTCATCTCGTTCTATCCCGGCGACTTATCCAACTTGATAATTTCCTAAAGCTCCAACACATCCTCTTAATATCTACATGCTCAATCATTTCAGTCTGCTGCAAATTAGCACTAAAATCAATAAGATCCTTTTCCATAGTGAATGCTGAAGTTAAGTATTTATTTAGCACCTTTGCTATATCCTTCGGTTCCATACACACTTTCGCACTGTCACACTTGATAGGTTCTATTTTTTCCACACCTTATCCTTTTGCTCTGCACATACTTGCAGAATGCCTTGGGGTTTTCCTTAATTCTGCCTACCAAGGCCTTCTCATGGCTCCTTCTGCTGCTCCTAATTTCCTTCTTAATCTCCTTCCTAGTAGCCTTATAATCTTCTAGATCTCTAAAATTACCTAGCATTCTGAACCTTTTGTATGTTTTTCTTTTCTTCTTGAGTATATTTATTACAACCTTTATGCACCACGGTTCCTGTAGCCTACCATAACTTCCCTGTCTCATTGGAACGTACTTATACAGAACTCTACACAAATAACCCCGAATATTTGCCAAATGTCTTCTGTACTTTTCTCTGAGTACATCTATTTCCAATTTATTCCTCCAATTTCCTGTCAAATAGTCTCATAATTCCCCTTATCTCTCTACAATGCTATTGTAAGGGAGATAGAATTATGATCACTATTTCCAAAATGCTCCCCCACAGACATATCTTACACCTGACCAGGTTCATTTCCCGAAACGAAATCTAGTACAGCCTCTCCTCTTGTAGGCTTATCTATATGTTTTGTCAAGAAACCTTTGTGAACACACAATACAAACTCCACTCCATCTAAACCTCTTGCTCTAGGAACATGTCAATCGATATTTGGGAAATTAAAATCTCCCATCACAACATCTCTGTTATTATTACACTTTTACAGGAAACGTTTCCCTATCTGCTCCTCGATATCACTGTACTATTGGGACGCCTATAAAAAAAACCCAGTAAAGTTATTGACCATTTCCTGATCCTAACCTCCAGCCACAGAGAATTTGAGACAATCCCTCCATGGCGTCCACCTTTTCTGCAGCCCGGACACTTTCTCTGATCAACAGTGCCACAACCCAACCTCTTCTGACTCCCTCCCTGTCCTTTCTGAAACGTCGAATACCTGGCACTTGAAGTAACCAATCCTGTCCCTGAGCCATCCAAGTCTTTGTAATGGCCAGCACATCACATCTCCATGTCCTGATGCACAATCTAAGCTCATCCGCTTTGTCCACAACAGTCCTTATATTAAAATAGACACAACTCAAGCCTTCAGTCTGAGCACTTCCCTTCTCTATTACCTGCTCATCCTCCCGCTCTCACAGTCTACAAGCTTTCTCTATTTGTGAGCTAACCTCCTCTTCCACAGTCTACAACAACACAGAGAAAATGCTGGTGGAACACAACAGGCCAGACAACATCTATAAGGAGAAGCACTGTCGACGTTTTGGGCCGGGACCCCTCGTCAGGACTAACTGAAAGGAAAGATAGTAAGAGATTTGAAAGTAGTGGGGAGGGGGGAAATGCGAAATTATAGGAGAAGACCGAAGGGGTGAGATGAAGCTAAGAGCTTGAAAGGAGATTGGTGAAAGTGATACTGAGCTGGAGAAGGGAAAGGATCATGGGACGGGAGGCCTCGGGAGAAAGAAGGTGGGGGGGGGGAGCACTAGAGGGAGATGGAGAGCAGGCAAACAACTAAATATGTCAGGGATGGTTTAAGATGGGGAGGAGGGGCATTAACGGAAGTTAGAGAAGTCAGTGTTCATGCCATCAGGTTGGTATTTAAGGTGTTGTTCCTCCAACCTGAGTTTGGATTCATCTTGACAGTAGAGGAGGCCATGGGTAGTCATATCCGAATGGGAATGAGACGTGGAATTAAAATATGTGGCCACTGGGAGATCCTGCTTTCTCTGGCAGATAGAGCGTAGGTGTTCAGTGAAATGGTCTCCCAGTCTGCTTCGGGTCTCACCAATATATAAAAGGCCACACTGGGAGCACTGGACGCAGAGAACCACACCAGCCGACTCAATGGTGAAGTGTCGCCTCACCTGGAAGGACTGGCTGGGGCCCTGAATGGTGGTGAGGGAGGAAGTGTAAGGGCAGGTGAAGCACTTGTTCCGCTTACAAGGATAAGTGCCAGGAGGAAGATTGTTGGGAAGGGATGGGGGGTGGGGGGCGAGTGGACAAGGGAGTCGCGTAGGGAGCGATCCCTGCAGAAAACAGAAAGTGGGGGGAGGGAAAGATGTGCTTGGTACTGGGATCCCGTTGGAGGTGGCGGAAGTTACAGAGAATTTTACGTTGGACCTGGAGGCTGGTGGGGTGGTAAGTGAGGACAAGGGGAACCCTATCCCGAGTGGGGTGGCGTACAGATGGGGTGAGGGCAGATGTGCGGGAAATGGGAGAGATGCGTTTGAGAGCAGAGTTGATGATGGAAGAAGGGAAGCCCCTTTGTTTAAAAAAGGAAGCCATCGCCTTCGTCATTGAACGGAAAGCCTCATCCTGAGAGCAGATGCAACGGAGACGGAGGAATTGTGATAAGGGGATAAGATTTTTGCAAGAGATAGGGTGGGAAGAGAAATAGTCCAGGTAGCTGTGAGAGTCTGTAGGCTTAAAGTAGATATCAGTAGATAAGCTGTCTCCAGAGATGGAGACAGAAAGATCAAGAAAGAGGAGGGAGGTGTCGGAAATGGACCAGGTAAATTTGAGGGCAGGGTGAAAGTTGCAGGCAAAGTTAATGAAGTCAACGAGCTCAGCATGCGTGCAGGAAGCAGTGCCAATGCAGTCGTCGATGTAGCGAAGGAAAGGAGGAGGATGGATACCCGTATAGACTTGGAACGTGGACTGTTCCACAAAGCCGACAAAAAGGCAGGCATAACTGGGATCCATACGGGTGCCCATGGCTACGCCCTTGGTTTGGAGGAAGTAGGAGGAGCCAAAGGAGAAATTGTTGAGAGTAAGAACTAATTCCGCTAGATGGCGGAGAGTGGTGGTAGAGGCGAATTGGTTAGTTCTGGAATCCAAGAAGAAGCAAAGAGATTCGGGACCATCTTGGTGGGGATGGAGGTCTAAAGGGACTGGACGTCCATCGTGAAAATAAGGCGGTGGGGGCCAGGGAACTTAAAATCATTGAAAAAATTCAAAGCATGAGAAGTGTCACGAACATAGGTGGGAAGAGATTGAGCAAGGAGGGATAAGACAGTGTCAACTTATGCAGAAATGAGTTTAGTGGAGCAGGAGCAAGCTGAGACAATAGGTCTACCTGAATAAGCAGGTTTCTAGATCTTGGGTAGGAGGTAGAAACAGGAAGTGTATGGTAAGGGAACTATGAGGTTGGTGGCAGTGGATGGGATCTCCTCAGAGCTGATAAGGTTGGCGATGGTATCGTAGACAATGGCCTGGTGCTCCTTAGTGGAGTCATGATTCAGGGGTAAATAAGAGGAGGTATCAGAGAGTTGTCGCCGTGCCTCGGCCACGTAGAGGTCAGTACGCCAGACACCAATCCGCAGTCTCTTCAGTTCGGTTCCCTACCCCGAACAATTCTAGTTTAAACTCTCCGCAGTAGCCTTAGCAAACTTCCCCGCCAAGATATTGATCCCCCTGGGATTCATGTGCAACCTATTCTTTTCGTACAGTTCACACCTGTCCCGAAAGAGGTTCCAATGATACAGAAATCTGAATCCCAAACCCCTGCTCCAATCCCTCAGCCACGCATTCATCCTCCACCTCATTATGTTCCTATTCTCACTGTTGCGTGGCACATGCAGTAATCCCGTGATTATTACCGTTGCGGTCCTGCTTCTCAACTTCCCTGCTAACTCCCTGTAGTCTTTTTTTGCAGGACCCCTTTCCTTTTCATACCTTCGTAAATAGTACCAACATGTATCACGACCTCTGGCTGTTCTGCCGGTCACTGCAAGATATCTTGGACGTGATCTGAAACATCCCGGACCCTGGCACCTGGGAGGCAAACTACCATCCGAGTTTCTTTCCTGCATGCAGAGAATCGCCTGTATGACCCCGTAACCATAGAGTCGCCTATCACTACTGCATTCCTCTTCACTTCCCTACTCTTCTGAGCCGTAGGACCAGACTCTGTGCCAGAGGCACGGCCACTGCCGCTTCCCCCAGGTAGGCTGTCCACCCTCCCCAACAGTACTCAAACAGGAATACTTATTTTCAAGGGGTGCAGCCACATGAGTACTCTCTATTACCTGACTCTATCCCTTCCCCCTCCTGACTGCTGACTGTGACCCACTTGTCCGTCTCCAGTGGCCCCGGTGTAACCCCCTGCCTATAAGTCCTCTCTGTCACCTCCTCGCATTCCCTGACTAGGCGAAGATCATGGAGCTGCATCTTCAGTTCGCTAACTCAGTCCCCCAGGAGCTGCAGCTCGCCACAGCCGGTGTAAGTTGGCCGTCCTGTGTAAAATGTATTTAAAGTAGAAAAGGAGCCCAATAAGACCATATCGTCCATTTGTATTAATTGCCTTTCCTTGCTAACTCTCCACTTAAATTGGTTGAGATACCTTAATCACTCACCTGTGCTCATTTTAATTGAGATGTTGGGGGTGGGGGATGTGCTTTATGATGCAGAGGGATTTACTCGTGATGAAGTGGGTCGTATCCATTACTTTTTTATGGTTATTTTTCATTCAAGAACATTGATGTTTCTATTTCAGGTTGAGATGCATTCCGTCAATATTCTCTCCCCCTCATACCTACAGCAGTTTGTCAAAGTTTTAGATGACATGTTGAATTTTCGCAAACGCTTACGCTGCCGTTCTCTCTTTGTAATTGGACAGGTAATGGGCTCAGGACAGTTTGTCTGAAATTATAAAACAGAGGAATTTAAAGTTGTTGAATACTGACTCCAAATTTGAAACACTAGGAGAGGCGAAAGGTAACGAGATCGAGCAACACTGTTCAGAAATTATGCCCTTGTCAGATTCTTGCACAATCTATGGATTTGTGCTTTATACCCGAGAGCTGCTGAAAATCAAGCATTACAAACGTTCTCATAAAATACATAGGAATAATTATTAAAATTGATGGACAGCCATCCGCCTTCAATAGGCAAATTCCTGTTACACATGTTGAAATCAAGTTACTTAAGTTACAGTACCATGCAAAAGCCTTAAGCACATTTAGTATAAATGCTCACGTACCTAAGACTTTTACACTCTGCTGCATTTGTCAACATGAAAGATCTCGAGTTTGTAAAGCTAGCGGGAGCAGAGGATGTTGGAACGGAATGCCGGGGTGTAGTGGAGCTGGTGCATACAGATCCAGTCTCGTGACAAGAGGAAGGGCAAGTTGATTTCAAACAATTGGAATTGTTGATCTTCACATGATGTCTTTGTGGTGATTCCCACTCCTTCTCCTCTGCCTTCTACGTTCCCAACCTTAATTCTTCTCTCCCTGCCTCCTTCCCACTCTTGGTTCACACAAGAGAGCCACATCAGGATCAGCTTTGTCATCACCGACGTATATCATAAAATTTGTGGGTTTTTGTGCAGCAGTACAGTGCAATATTGAAATTTACTCTAGTATTATGCAAATGCCTTAGTCACGCTAGTTATATATATGCCTAATACTTATGTACCGTATGTTTAATTATCATTTAACCATACAGGAATACGGCTGAACGAATAGCCCTCCGGAGCCAAGGTGCAAAGCATACACAGTACATGGCACATATAGCTCATGCAAGGTAGCAATCAATTTTAGAGATATGGAAAAAATATATATTTACTGCCCAAGCCCTTGACTGATATGTCCCTGAAATTGATGGTGCATAGGTGCAATCGGCCGAAAAAATTATTTCCTGGCATTCTTCAAACGAGCGCACACATGCACACATACGCAATGGAGCTTGCAATTCCACTCACTGAATAATGGAGGTCAGCACTGATGGTGAAGGCCAGCCCCCATCTGAACCTGAGATTTGCGCCTCCCCACCTCTGGTGCTTTCTCTCCTGTCCTGCTGCAACAGGAAAGCCCATGGATTGAGGCCTAGTCCATGCTAAAACCGAGGCCACGCAGCTCCCTTCCCCATCACCTTCCAGCCCCCAACCCTCCATGTCTAAAACAGGCCTACAGCATTTTACATTGTCCAACAGTCTGGTTGTTTCCTGGAAGAAGCATTGTTAAACACAAATGCATCGTTAGTAGGCTGTTTTGTGAAGTGCATAACGGAAATAAGTATCATTAGCACAGAGATCTGTACTTGGCATTCGAGAATGCTGTCTTTGGTTCTGAACTCTACCTTAAATAATCAATGTAATAGAGTTATCCAACATGGAAATAAACTTACAGCTGACCCTTCCTGTAAGAACTCCCTAACATTCAATCGAAAACTCTAAAATATTTCCCTTCTTCTACAAGGCTTTTTTTATTCTTTCCCCACAGTGGATTATGCCAATGACTTTTTCACATTTTCTATCAACACCTTTTTCCACACCACCTCTCCTGAATGACAGATGAACGGCAGTCTTCCATTGTTCCTCACATTTTGCACCCAGCAGCCCGTTCCTTCTACTGAACATCTTTCGCAAGATCCTGCAAATCCACCAAGACTCTTCCAGCAGATTCGTGCACCATGCCTCCTAACTCTCTCGGCTTGTTATTGGGATTATTCCAGTCATCAGTTTCAGGTCACTTCATTTCCCCAAACTGTAATATCGCAGCACAGGCAATTCGAATCTCTTTCTCTCCTGCAGGGAAGGCTAATCGCTCTGCAGATACCGGTTAACCAGACAAACATGTCCAGCATTTACGAGATCTGCAAACACTAGAATCCAGAAGTATCGCACTGGACATTTGTTTTCGAAAGTGTTGCTTCCTTATAAGTTTTTCTGGTCATGGTAAAACGCTTGAAGTTGAAAACAAATATCATTTCTGACTACTTGTATCATGTAGCAAATGGGAGAATCAAGAAATGAACTTTTATTATAAATAATGCGTTTAAATGGTGACGCCTAGCAATAGTTCAACGAAGCTAGTTCTAGGGCTGAAGTGCCTAAACCGAGATGGCACCGTTTTAAGGTGCTTGAAAGTAGGTACGGAGGAGATGTCAGGGATGAGTTTATTTATGCCGAGTGGTGAGCGCGTGGAATGGGCTGTCGGCGACGGTGGTAGAAGCAGATACAACAGGCTCTTTTAAGAGACTCTTGGATAGTTACATAGACCTTACAAAACTAGAGGGCTATGGGTAACCCTAGGATATTTCTAAAGTTAGTAAATGTCCGGCACAGCTTTATGGGCCGAAGGACCTGGATTGTGCTGCAGGTTTTCGACATTCTATGTTCAAAAAATATTTTGCTGATGATTTTCCTTTGTACTCAGTGTCTGAGACTACTTGCTTAAGTATCCAACAATAGTCAGCCAGTATTGATGGATACCCATTGCCCTGAAGCTGTTTCTCTCTGATCATAATTCCCTGGTGAAATCATTCGTCACTAACAACACCAAGAATTCTAAATGGGAATTCAAAAAAACAATTTGCACTTCCTAGTTCTGTTTGCTTGAAGCATGTTGTCAACCGGCTGCACTTAGTTGCGTGGTCTGGCGTTGGCAGGAAATTTCTCAACAACATCCTTGAATGACTTCCATGCAATTTTCTCTAGTCCAACTAGAAGTTATTTCAATTGCATATATTTCCTCATAGCCATTCTCAGCAAGGCCTAGACTCTACTCCTTCCTTCCTAATGTCACGTCCTACCACTTGATGGGTTTCAATGTAAATATCAAGTTAGTTCTTCAGCTCTTGTCGAAGTATAAATTAATCCCCCTTTCTCCTTGAATGAACCTCCCTTTTGCTCGTGACATTGTTTTTTATGATTAATGTGTAATCTTCCTTGAGAGTTTTCTTAGTTGTGCTTGCTAGCACATTTCATGCTTCATATAAGCGTTCTGATTCCTTGTTTAGGTTCTTTCTATCAGCGGCACAGCAGCGGAAACTGTAAGCAGTTTCAAATTCTTGGGAGTGCACATCCTGCAATATCTTTCATGGTCACAGAACACATTCTACACAATCAGAAACGCTCATGAACGTCTCTACTTTTTGAAGAGTTTCAATGGAGCTGAATACCGCACATCTATACTGATATGCTTCTGCAGATGCGCAATGGAGAACATCCTAACCTGATGCTTCTCTGCTTGGTAGGGAAACTGCGTTGTGATAGATCAGAAGACTCTAAGACTGCCAGTCAAAACTGTCGAACGCATCCCTGGCACGAGCCTACCTACCAGCAAGGACGCAGAGACAGAAAGGTGCTCGAAGATGGACAATAAAATCATGAAAGATCCTACCTGCCCTGCTAATGATCTATTTGTGCTATTTGATCCGGGTTGATGTTACGTAGCATCCATCACACACTAACAAACTCAAAAACCGTTACTTTCCCTATGCAATAAGGATGATAGACAGCTCCACACATTAACCCGCCCCTCCACAAACGCCCAATTCCCACACCCACCACTACAGTATAATTTTGTTTCAGACACCTTTTCCAGATACTCCTGTTCCTAGCGTCACGTTATGGACATACAATATGTGTACATAAGCTATCTTACGCATGTAGGTATACTGCACTTTCTGTTATTGCATCCTTTTCCTTATTGTGCTCTTTTTGTGCTGCATCGGTTCTGAAGTAACAATAATTTCGTTCTCCTTTTTCATCCCTGTGTCGGAAGTGACATGAAACCATCCTGAACTTTTATCTTTCTGGCTTCCTTTCCATTTCTCCAATTCTCGTTGTTTTTGATTATACTTAAATTCTGCCCTGCCATCCAATTCCCCTGAAGAGCGCTATCCTGATCATTCACCCTTCCCTCCAAGGGTCAGGCCTCGGGACACAGGCCCTGCTGCTTACAGTGCGGGGATGTTACACAAAGGGTCAATTGAGACACATGGCTGAGAAGTGACGTGAAATGTTTGAAATTATTACTGAAATGGTAATACAATGGGAAGTTTGAGAAAATGGCCCTGAAGTCTCAGCACATATTTATTAGAAGAATCCCGAGTGAGGAATGTGGACTTCTAAAGTGTTGTTCCTCAGCGGTCCATGTTGTGACCACCTCTATTTATGCTGTATATAAGTTATTTAGATGATGGTATAGATAACTTTGTTGCCATGTTTGCAGATGATATGAAGATTCGTGAAGAGGCAGATAGTGTTGAATAAACAGGTAGGATACAGAAAGATTTTGACAGATTGGGAAAATGGCCAAGAAAGTGGCAAAAGAAATACAATGTTGAAAAATGCATGGTCATGCACTTTGGTAGTAGAAATAAATGTGTGGAATATTTTCCTAAAGGTGAGAAAATCCAGGAAGTTGCGATGCAGAGGGGCATGGGAGTCCTTGTGCAGAACACCCTGAAGGTTAACATGCAGGTTGAGTCGATGGAGATGAAGGCAAATGCTATGTTCGTGTTCACTTCAAGAGGTCTAAAATACAAGAGCAAGGATGTGGTACGGAGTTTTTATATAAGGCACTGATGAGGCCTCACCCTGATTATTATGAACATCTTTGGGCCGCTAATCTTAGAAAATATGTGCTGGCATTGGAGACGGTCCAGAGGAGGTTCAGAACGATTTTAGGTCTGTACTCACTGCAATTCAGAAGGATGCTGGGGGTGTGAGGTGGTGGGGAAAATCTCATTGAAATCCTTCCAATGCTGAAAGGCCTAGACAGAGTAGATGTGAAAAAGATGTTTCCCCCGGTGGGAGAGTTTAGGACAAGAGGGCACAGTCTCAGGATAAAGGGGCACCCTTTCAATCAAATGTAACACTTACCCAAAAGGCTGGTGTATGTCTAGGGGAAACGGAGATCCAGCCACTCACCAACCCACCTCCCGTACACGCAGGTGCTGTGAGAATCGAGTTCTTGCCTCGCGCCCGCCAACAGTATCAAATCCACAACAAATGCCGTTATGAAATACACTTTAAAGAGTTTATTAAAATTAAAAGAGTAATAGGCAATACAATATATATATACAAGGAAAAAAAAACAAAAGGCGCCAACTTATCAAAGTTCAGTCTGTTTAGTGCACTCGTTGGAGCTCAATCAACGAACCAATCGACCCATCCGGCCGTCGCACCTGGGACCACCCCGGTTGTCTTACGAGCAGTCCAGCACACGTCCACCTTTCTCGGCGTCTTCCTCGGCCTCCTCCTCACACCCAAAAACCTGCACCCAAGTTCCCAGCATCACAAGACACAATAACATTCCCTATTGATTAACAAATGAATACAATTACCATTTCAGCCATTCTAAAGCGAAACAACGGCGAGAGAAACACTTATCCGACAAAAAAGCATTCCTACTTGTAACAAACCAAAGAGGCCATTTTGAGTAACATACACAGGACATTATACATTCTCTCCCCACCAGCAAATGTCATGCCCTCATGACATTACTAGAGTTCCCCAAAGCTTCTTGCAACACACAAAACCCAACCCAGGTGCAGAAAGCAGTGACATAACTACCCAGTGCAGTAGAAATCACACTCGGTTCTCCCGGTACCACATATGTCAACCGCTCCGGGGGGGCGCCTAATCCTCTGAGATCTCCGTACCCCTTCTGCCCCACTGGGCTGCCTCGTCACCTGCGAACCCACTGTCTTGTACACCTCAAGTCTACCTGACAGACCCGCACCTCCTTCCTCACAGGGGTCCTCCCTCACCTGAGATCTCTCTGGCTCACACTCGGGTTCCACCCTCTCTCCCACCAATGTAGGCTGCCTCTCCATCTGACCCTCAAGACTTTCCCTCCTGTCACCCAATTCAGTATGGGAAGGGCCAGGAGCCTCCTCTCCTGGTACTGGATCACCAGCGAATGGGAACAGGGCGCACTCATCTGAGTCGTCCTCTTCCGAATCGGTAGCTATTCCCCGGTGAGGGACCCGACCCAGCTCTTCAGCAGCGGGCTCTTCCTATTCTCCGCGCCCTCGCAGAGTCCTTGTACTAGGCGTAACCTACCACTCGGGCTCTTTATCCACCTGCACCACTTGACCCAGTGGCAGCAGGTGATTCCTATGGAGTACCTTGATAGGCCCTTTCCCATCCTCAGGTATCACCCGGTAAACTGGCAGGTTCGGCATCTGGCTCTCTATTACATAGGGGCTGGCCGCCCTTCGATCTGCCAACTTGTGCTTACCAGGGAGTCCCAAATTCCGTAAAAGGACCCGGTCGTCCAGTAATAATTGGACAAACTTCACCTTTCGATTATACCACATCTTATTCCTCTGATTTTGTTTGGTAGCCGCCGCCTCGGCCAACTCGTATGCACGCTGTAACTCCCTCTTCATGTCGGACACGTACTTTAGATGGGACTTCCCGGGTAATTCACCCACTCCACCTCCAAAACACACGTCATTGGGCAACCTCGCTTCCCGCCCGAACATCAGATAATAGGGCGAATACCCTGTAGCACCATTGCGAGTACAATTGTAACAGTGAACCAATTGTCCAATATGACGACTCCACCTGCTTTTCTGCCCAATTTCCAGCGTCCCAAGCATATCCAACAGGGTCTGTTGAATCTCTCTGGCTGAGGATCTCCCTGTGGGTGATAAGGGGTAGTCCTGGATTTCTCAATCCCAAGCATAGTCAGTAATTCCTGGATAAGGCGGCTCTCAAAGTCCCGCCCCTGATCACTATGGATTCGCCTGGGAAGGCCGTAATGCACAAAATACTTCTCCCATAACACCTTCGCCACTGTCGTCGCCTTCTGATCCTTGGTGGGAAATGCCTGAGCATAGCGAGTGTAATGATGGGTGATGACTAAGACATTCGCGGTGTTGTTGGTGTCAGGCTCAATCGACAGGAAATACATTCATACCAGGTCCAGTGGTCCCGCACTCTGCACTTGCGACAGTGGAGCAGCCAACGCTGGCAGGGTCTTCCTCTGGATGCAACGATGGCATTCCCTACAGTATTCTTCGACGACCCCCCTCATCCGGGGCCAGTAGAACCGGTCTTTGAGTAATCCATAGGACTTTTCCACCCCCAAGTGTCCAGAATCATCATGTAAGGCCTGGGGTACAGCCTGGCGATACTCCTCCGGCAGGACCAGTTGCCAACTGTGGGGTTGGTCCGGAGGAGTCTTTACCCGGTACAAGATTTTGTTCTTTAACTTCAACCGAGACCACTCCTTCAACAACAGAGGCATGCATGGGTGTTTCGCCTTCTCAGCCAACGCCCCATCCCCCTTCTCGACCGTTCTCCACTCTGTGCCAATGCCCGGGTCATTTTGCTGAGTAGTTGCCACTTCCCCCGGACTCAGTTCCGGCAACTGTTTAGTCCGCAGTGCGGTCAGGTCACAGTAAACTAGGGGTATGGCGTCGTCCAAAACCCCCAAATGGTCCACGGCTCGTTCCAGCCTCCGTCTTCCCTCGGCCTTCACGGTGATAGCAAACTGACACATCGCCTTCACTCCAGGGGCAGGGACACTCTCCCACTCTTCGTCCCTCTCCTCCTCCCCCGGCTCCCGACGAGCCAACGCATCTGCATCGACATTCTTGCTTCCAGGGCGGTACCTCAGGCTGAAATCATATACCGACCAGCCACCGATGTCCTGTGGCATCCAGCTTTGCCGAGGTCAAAATATAAGTGAGAGGATTGTTATCCGTCCTCAACTCAAACTCGGCTCCGTATAGGTAATCGCCCAGCTTGTCCACCACAGCCCACTTCAGCGCCAGGAACTCCAACTTGTGAGTGGGATAGTTTCTCTCCGATGGCGACAAGCTTCGGCTGACAAAGGCTACCGGCCTCAATGCTTTGCCATGCTCCTGGTACAGAATAGCTCCGAGACCCTCTGGGCTGGCATCCGTGTACAGCTCATATGGCTTCTGGGGATCGGCAAAAGCCAACACCGGGGCCTGGGTCAGTGCCCTTTTCAAAGATCGGAACGCCCCTTCACATCGATCAACCCATCTCGAGCCAAAAGGTTCCGCCGGGTTTCGGTATCATCCAGCGTCCTGCCTCTGGTTCCCCGTCCTCTTCTTCCCCACCGGGGGATAGCCACACAACAGCTGAGTCAATGGGTGACACACTTTGGCGTATCCTTTCACAAATCGCCGGTAATACCCACAGAACCCCAAAAATGAGCGCAGAGTGCCCACTTTCTGGTGTCTCGGCCAGGTGGTCACGGCCTCTATTTTGGTTGGATCAATAGCCACTTCCTCTCGCGAAATGATATGGCCAATGTAGTTAACCGACGACTTGCAGAACTGGCATTTGTCCAGGGAAAGCTTCAACCCCTCTTCATTAATCCGACCCAACACCTTCAACAGCCTCTCCTCATGTTCCCCCAAAGTCGATCCAACCACTATCAAATCGTCCAGGTACACCAGCACCTCTCACAGATTCATATCCCCCACAGTTCTCTCCATGAGCCTCTGGAAGTTGGCTGGGGCTCCCGATATGCCTTGAGGCATTCGTTCGAACTGAAAGAACCCCAGCGGGCAGATAAAAGCAGTCTTCTCTTTATCGCCCGCACTCATCGGGATTTGGTAATACCCACTTCTTAAATCCAGCACTCTGAACCACTTCGCACCGCTCAGGCAGGCCAACGCATCCTCGACTCTTGGGACAGTATATTGATCAGGGACAGTTCGCCGATTCAACGTCCTGTAGTCAACACACATGCGCACTCGCCCATTCTTCTTCCGGGCCACCACTATTGGGGACGCATAAGGACTTCGGGACTCAGCTATGATTCCGGCCTCCTTCAACTTGCACAAGTGCTGTCGCACGTCCTCAACATCTGCCGGGGCCAGCCGCCGGGATCTCTCTCGGAACGGGGTGTCTACCGTCACCCGGATGGTGTGGCGAGTGCTTTTGGCGCAGCCAACATCAAACTCGCCCCGAGAAAAAACAGCTTCCATCTTCAGCATCTTCTCCACTAGCCGGTGTTTCCACTCCGGCGACACAGGGGAATCCCCGAAGTTAAAGGCTTCAGCGGTCAGCCCCCTTCGATGCTCCGATCCCTCCCCGTTAGGGGTCCTCACTGGTGCGCTAGACATTACCGTCACCAGGAACAGATGTGCCAGCGGCATTCCCCTCTTAAAGGTGATTTCTCTTGCCGTGGTGTTCCTGACACTTATAGCTATACGCCTCGCATGTACCACCCCTGGTCTCTTCACTTCGGGTCTCACCAGCGCCCCCGCCGGAAATCGTGTCTCCCCTTCAAGATCGTCTGGGGCGTCTACTAACAGGGCTTCTCCCGTCGGCACTCCTGGGAATCTGGGGGTCCCCATCACTAGGGTTATCTCTCCGGGTCGGATCACCTTGGGCCTCGCCTGCGTACACCACACCGTCCCTCGTTTACACTCCGGATCCAGCCCTTGGGAGGCAACCCCTTCTGCGAACACTGCTCGAAATACTGGATACACCGAGAGGGTCTCCAGAAAGTCTCCCCCCCCCCTTTCTCCTTACAAGCTCCCAGGAGCCGTCGCACAGCTGGGGAGTTAGTCCCCACCAGGAGGGCAGCACCACCGGTTTCCACCGGGTCAGGACACACCAACACCAACGTCTCAATAGCTTCCGACACTCCCACATCGCCCTCCGAGAACTCCAATCTCATCGATAGGTACCCATCGAACGGGTAGTCACCCTCGCTCACACCCCAAATCTGCAGGGCATCAAATGGGTTTACGGGCAAATGCTTTAGATATTGATTGTAGAAAGACCGGTACAATAAGTTCACCTGCGATCCCGTATCAAGAACGGCTTTTGCGTAAACTCCCTCTATCCGTAGACCCACACTGGCACGGGGTCCTACCAGCCCATACGGAATAGAGGCGTGGGCACCCGGTGGTCTTCTGGCTGATCTCTGGGAACTTGTTCCTCCAGAGGCTCCAGTCCGTTCCCTCACTGAGCCTCTCCTAAGGTTCTCGAAACCTCTCCCTTTTTAGTCGTGGGGGGGGGGGCTTGTCCTCCGCGGGACTCCTTGTCTCTCACAATCCCACCTAGAGTGTCCCTCCTCTCCACAGCTATAGCACACCCTCGGCCTTCCACAGTCCCGCCTGAAATGCCCCTCTTTCCCACAGTTAAAGAACACGCTGCCTGCCGCCCCTCCTCTCCCAGGACGGCTTCTGCTCCCAATCCACTGTACTGATCGCCCTTGAGAGTAGGTACCTCCCCTTCCCTCCCCTCCAAAGGGGGTTCCCCACTCCCCGGGGGTTGTCATTCCTCCACCCAACCACCACTTCCTGTATCGCTGAGGATCGCTCCCGTAGGCCCGGGCCCCTTTTCCGCCCCAATGCTCTCTCTTCCTCTCGCACCTCTCTAATCAGTTGCCCGGAGGATGGAGGGGGACCTTTCCTATAAGCCTGCCGGATAGTCCACGCCACCTTGTCCTCCTCCAGAGAGCCACTGAATAGCTGACTCATCCTCACGCTAGCGACGTCAGTCGCCTTCACTACCCCCCGGCGCCGTAGCACTGAGAACATCCCCTCCATCCTAAGTATGTACTCGGAGAGCTTTTCCCCTCTCCATTGTTCCAGGCTTTGGAACTCTGCTAAAAGCAGCCAGGGTTCCCCTGACAACCCAAACGCTCCCTCCAAAACTTCTATACAGTCCTCTACTGAGGCCCCGGCCTTCTCAGCTTTCAACTACCGGACTGTTTTGGCTGCTAAACCCCTCAAACTTTCCACCAATCGCTGCCTCTTCTCCTCCTCCGAGCCTGGCCAATCCTCTAACATCAAAGACGTATTCTCGATCCAGGTCTCATAGACTACCTCCCCGTCCGGGATAGGCTTGGCTCCGGAGAACACCCCCAGCTTCAGCCGTGGCCTCTCGACCACCCCCACCAGGGAATTAAGTGCGGCTTCCAGCTCCGAGGCTTCCACCCTACCTGGGGAGCGAGGCTTAGTCACGACTCCCTCCTCCCACCCCCCTTTACTAGTGCCGGGCACCTCTCTGGGGTCCACCTCTAGCTCTAGCTCCTCCCCCGATGTCTCCTCAGCCTCATCCTTGTAGAAGGACTGGAGCCCCCACAGCCCCTCGTCTCCCGGTACACTGACCGTCGCCGGCAGTTCCACCATCCTGACTTCAGCACTCGTACGAACCAACACCCAGCTAGACTCTACCTCTTTACCACAGGTAGAAGCTACCAATTCTACCTGCCCAATACCCTTCACCTTACTTAAGCCCCGCACTGTCGCGTCTCCCAAAACTCGAAAATCCACTCCGCTGACTACGCATGCGTACTGTACTGGTACATCTTCAAACTGGCACCAAAAAAAATCTTACCTCTGTCCATCTCCGCTCTGCTGCCTGCGCGATTCCACAGCCCCTGACAATCCAATCCGGGACGACCACCCCACAAATGTAACACTTACCCAAAGGGATGGTATATGTCTAGGGGGAAACGGAGATCCAACCACTCACCAACCCACCTCCCGTACACGCAGGTGCTGTGAGAATCGAGTTCATGCCTCGCGCCCGCCAACAGTATCAAATCCACAACAAACACCGTTATGAAATACACTTTAAAGAGTTTACTAAAATTAAAAGAGTAGTAGGCAATAAAAAAAAACAAAAGGCGCCAACTTATCAAAGTTAAGTCTGTTTAGTGCACTCTTTGGAGCTCAATCAACGAACCGATCGACCCATCCGGCCGACGCACCTGGGACCACCCCGGTGGTCTTACGAGCAGTCCAGCACACGTCCACCTTCCTCGGCGTCTTCCTCGGCCTCCTCACACCCAGAAACCTGCGAAAACCCCTCCCCCAAGTTCGCAGCATCACAAGACACAATAACATTCCCCTTTGATTAACAAATGAGTACAATTACCATATCAGCCATTCTAAAGCGAAACAACGGCGAGAGAAATACTTATCCGGCAAAGAAGCATTCCTACTTGTAACAAACCAAAGAGGCCATTTTGAGTAACATACACAGGACATTGTACACAGAGATGCGGAGAAATTTATTTAGCCAAAGGGTGGTGAATTTGTGGAACGTATTGCCACATATAGCTGCGGAGCCCAGGTCGTTGGGTGTATTTAACGCAGAGACTGATAGATTCCTGACTGGACATGGAATTAAAGGTTACGGGGAGAAGGCGAGCTGCTGGGGTTGAGGAGGAGAAAAAAAGTTTCAGCCATGATTGAATAGAGGAGCAGTCTCTGTAGGCCAGATGGCCTAATGCTGCTTGTATGTCTTGTGGTCCTATGGTCTTAATAACAGCTGTAGATGTACCAGATCATTTTCAGTGATATGCTGCCCTTCTCCAAAATACCTCTGAATCGACCGGCTCACCTTGTTGTCCCATCACGCTCCTTACAATTAGGCTCAGAATACAATTTTCAAACTTCCACCGTACTGCCTCAAAGGCTGTCCTCATTCCCACGTTCTCTGTGACTTTCACACGAATACAACCCCAATTAATATCGAGGAGGCTGAAATCTGCCACTACTATTCAGCGATTTGTATGTTTATATGCGCGAACTATGGCGAGACCCTCCACGTTTTAATGCCGATTACTTTTAGGACAAAACATAATTTCCAAAAGCGATCATGAATTTTTACGCCAGTATCTTCAACCAATATAGTATGCTCCATTCCCACAATCAAGTGATAATATGTATAGGACATTAGTTTGTGTCCAGAGGAAAGACTTTTTGTCACGGTCCTCACATCCCAACAATTCTAACACCGTAGGAGCAGTGCCCAGTAAGGTTATACATGATCCAAAATCGGGAAAGATCTAAATGCATCTTTTCCTTTCAATTTTCAGTAGGAGATGAACTAATTTTAAACCGAAATTATGGTTTATATATGCATTTCACAATCCGCTGAGACAAGTGCGAGGCAAGATGCAGTGGGCAAACAATGTGTTGCAGACGTGGCCGTTACTATTCATGTCCTTAGACCGTGGACGTAACTCGGGCAAAACAGTGCACACTGGATAAATCTCTCTCATGACCTACTGACGGAGCGTAAAGGGAGCGTGGCCAGTAATCAATGGGGGAAGTGCCGACTTGCCGAGAAAAATGTCGCATTTGATAGGAAGGCGATAGCTGTCACTAAGAGCGTCTGAAAAGTAGGTTTTCCTGTTTAAAGTATTCCGTTCAGCGAGAACCCAATGTCAACTGCGCAGCTTGGTGAATAGAAAAGAGCGAAGGCCAGCGATATATTCGGTCATTCAACTCTAATCAGATTCCCGCAGAAATTTCATGGAAGCAAAGATTACACGAGTCAAATCATTGATACCGTTCTTCAACTCCTGTCTGAACTTGCTTTGGGTCATGGCGTAGATGCAAGTGTTGGCCCCTGCACTGATGCGTATGAGCAAAATCCCGACCTCCTTGGCGATGGCCTTAGGGCTTCTGATATCCTCGGCAACAAAATTAACTGTAACTCGTGTACAGATTAAACTCACAATGGCTGTTGTCCAGAGTAGTATGGAAGAGGCAGACACGGTGAAAAGTAAGACGATGGATTTGCGTCGACTCTCTGTCTCGTTGTCCTTGACATTTTGTCCCTTCAGCCGCCGGCGGGCCTTGCTGGCCGCTACGATGTTTCTGACCCGTCAGCCCGTTCAGAAGAAGAATTATAGCGAAGGGGAGCAAACACAGAGAGATACTGCACATCCAGGTGAAAAACATCCACCATTTAGAGGTGAAGTATGCTGGTTTGGGCCGACATCCCCACTTCACGTTATCCACGACATAGCGTGGTTCGTACATGAAGTGAAAGGGGATGTATTTTAAGCAGCTCAGCGCGCACAAGAACAAAATAACCTCTGTGGCCGTCTTTTCAGTGCAATACCGTGGTCTCAGTTTCGGACAACAAATGCTGACAAAACGATCAAAGCTAAACGACACGGTTAACCAGACGGAATAGTCCAGGGTGAGTAGCCGCAAGTGTATATATGAAGGGCACACTGTGCTGCGGGAAAGTAAGGAGTTAGGTGTGTAGTAAAGATATATTTCTCGGAGCAAAACGTGAAAGAGAAGTACCATCATGTCAGATATCGCCATTGCCATCATGTAACGCGTAATTCCTTTGGAGAGGCCACAATTTCCCCGGTGCAGGATCGCAGCCGTCAACATGTTCGCTGGGGAAACACAAATCACAAGGTACTGGCAGCTTAGACCGCTTTCAAATGATCGCTTTCTGTATTCATACAACATAGCGGCAGGCGCTTCACTGAATTGTTCCGCGCTTTTAGACTGTTTACCCACCAATTATATCCTGGCCGTTTCCCTAGCCATATGTTTCCATCTTGTGACTCTCAGCAGATGTAACTTTGAAATAACCCGTGTCAACCACTGTATTGTAAATATTGTGGATATGGCGAAATTCCGCAAATTGTATTAATTCTGCAATTACATCACGTTTGTGGTGGAGGGCGGAGAATTGTCAGAAAGTGATCTCCTTCTCCATCTACCGCACGTTTTCCATGAGAATGAACAAGATATTTTCATAACTTCCGAGCATCTTATCATATTGGAAGCACGCGCCACCAACATTCTCACAGATCCGCGTTAAATGTTAAGAAGATCAGCAGCTCAGAATTGCCATAATCAAATAGGGACTCCCGATGTGGCACCGAAGATGATAGTGTTTGTGAACAAATTATAAGCTCTGTTAGGGATTTTTTCTTTGCCATAAAATCTCTCGGAATCAAGAAAATGTGGTCTCATATCTCCAGTACAGAGTAGTGTCTGCCACCTGTGCTAATCCGATCCGAAAGCCGCTACCGGTCTTCTTCCAGATCTTCTGAACCCGAGGAATGTGGACTGGAACTTAAACCAAAGTTTGCATAGGACGTCACGATTAACTGACAGGATGACGACGAAAGTTTGCTCAGAGAACGCGGTAGAGGAGCAAACCAGTTGCTCGCACTCGGGGGATGCTATAAAAACGGCATTATTGTAAAGATCCTTTGTGAAAAACAGCCATAACTGTAACTGTAAACTGCCTTACCGGGGATACGAAATATCGCCACGATGGGATAAGAGATTTCTTTCATGTAGAGAATTGGAGCTTGTCCCATTCTAAATGAATCGCAGTATCGACTTTCGTAAGCAGTTGGGCACCTTTCATTATTAATACCGTCATCAATTCTCTTGTGGTTTCATGGAAAGAGAGGACAATAAAATTAGTTACAGTCTCTTTAACAAACATGTTTGGGTTGTGCAGAAATCATGAAATCTCAGTTGTTTCTTGGTGGAGAAATACTCAAAGCAAAGAGGACGTGAGCCGCAGATCGTTGCCTACCCAGGTCCCCATACAAATTGCAGCATGATGATCATGTCCCAGGGCAGTAGTTGCGTCATTAAGAAATTGGCAGTTATAGTTGGTGGTAGAGATTTTTTAAAAATCTTTCACCAGCAGGGTTAAGCACTGACACGTAATCATTATTCGGTGCTCAAATAGCACTTCTTATTTTGAGTTTAATGTTGGAGCTGCGGGAAACAGAGAGTAGAGTTCATGTGGTGGGTGAAAATCTGATCAGTCCATTGTCTTTGTTTGATACCACATGACGGCTCTGATGTCCCTGGGCGTCTCGAGATCAAAGACACAATCGTCTCCACCCCGGATCCGACCATCTCAAGCAGGTACAGACAACGGACTACACCTCCACAAACTTCTGTTCCTAGGACTTTGAACGACTTCAAACTACAAATTATGCGACATTTCGCTGTAGCTTCAGCATGTACTTCCGCTGCCAGCACCTCCAGGCCGAAACGTTACTCGCTGTCGCTGGGTTCTGGATTCTCCTTCACACGCCATTATTCTCCATCCCCGGGTATCTGAGGCTGTACCGTCATCCGTAACGTCTTCGGGGCCTCTGTTTTACTACCACCACACGTTCCTGAAGACATCGACTATCCCCTATCCTCCTACGCCAGCAACACCCTTCCTCCTCTGATCCCAGATCTAATCCTTAACGCGGCTTCACTATTCTTTCCGAAGGTCCCCTCTCTGAGACGGAAGGTTCTTTTCTTATCAACTGCTTTACGTTTGGCCGCCTCCACCCACACCTCAGTGAATTCGGTACTCGCCACGACGCCGATCTTTTGTCTGTCTCTTCCATCTCTGAGCCAACTCCTTTGGCTTCTTTGGAAAGAACTACAAGCCCCTCGCTGATGACCCTTTCTTCCGTCACCAAACCTCTCCCACTCTTGGACAATCAGATCTGGTTCTCTGTCTGCTCTGGATCTGTTCAGTTGGAATTTCCCTCGAGACATCAACAGGCTCGACTTCAGCACTCCTCTCTCCCCCCTCGAACCTACCCCCTCTAAACGCACTGCCCTCCACTCTTTCCGCACCAGTCTCAACTTTGCCATCAAACCCGAGACAAAGGGGTGCCTATGTAGTGTTGCGTACTGACCACTCCTTTCTGAGATCAGGTGGCAGCTCGGAGGCACCGCTTCATACCTACTCCTTGTAGTGGACCCCACTCCAGACCTTCCGAAAACTGTCTTCGCACCATCAATGGTCTCATCATCTCCGGAGATTCACTGCACTACCAACCTCATAGTTCCCCTACCCTGCATTGTTTGGTTCTGTTTGCCCCCTACCTCCCACGTCTGACAGATGTGATCCGCAACTTCAACAGTTTTCATTCGGCCCCTCGCACTTGCTCTGGACTTCTATTGCTATGTGCAATGGTCTTACGGCCTTATGCATTTCTGGATTCCAGTTACTCCTTTGTTTGTTGTTTATCAGCGATCGATGCAGACCAGAGCTTCGGTTAAGACATGCTTTGCGGCCTGTAGTCGGTTATCGGCGCGGCACCGACCTGAACAAAACTGAACACTCCTGGTTTGATGTTGATCTTTTATCCGTTCCTTCACTTTTTGCCCTCTGCCCACTGTCCATTTTCTTTCTTTGGGTTTTGATATTTTTCATGGAACGGATTCCATGGTGTTTCTTTGTTTTCTGACTCTCTGCGGTAGGACAAATCTCGGAGTTTTTATTCGATAAGGAATTTGAATAGAAATGTACTTTGTTGAGTCTTTGACTTCAGCACCAACCGCAGTCCTAATTTGAGATAAAATTCACACTTGCGCATTGGTCCTTATACTATACATTTCAAAGCATTTCAAAAATCTATCATAATATTTAACCCAGCACTATCCCATGATTAAGTACTAATTAGTACCGACACCTGCGTATCAGTTAACTTCCCCAGAGAGGATGATGTGACTCTGTTGGTAAGGAATGACATCAAATCAGTTGGAAGATGTGAAATAGGATCGGAAGATGTTAAATCCGTGTGGGTTGAGTTAAGAAACTCAAAGGGTAAAAGGTCGTTGATGCCAGTTATGTACAGGTCTCCCAACTGTGGCTGGGAAGTGGCCCACAGATTCAACAGGAAATAGTAAAGGTGACTCAAAAGGGCAATGTTATGGTAGTCATGGTAGATTTTAACATGCAAGTCGATTGGGAAAATTAGGTTGCATCTCAAGACAGAGTTCGTTGAATGCCTACCAGCTGGCTTTATCGTGCAGTTTGTCGTTGAGCCTACTAGGAGAACAGCTATACTGGATTTGGTGTTATGTAATGAGCCGAAGGCGATCAGCGGGCTAAAGGTGAAGAAATACTAAGAAGACAGTGACCACAATATAATTGAGTTAGACTCGAAATTTGATAGAGATAAAATGAAGTCTGAAATAGCAATATTTCAATAGAGTAAAGGAGATTACAGTGGTATGAGAGAAGTGTTGGCCGATCTAATTGGAAAAGAGATGTTGTCAGGGATGACTGCAGAGCAGACATAGCGAGAGTTTCTGCGGGGAAAATGAAGAGGTGCTGGATAGATGCATTTCAAAAGCGAAGAAATACTCAAACGTCAAAAGAGTACAAACGTGGCTGACAGGGAAATGAAGGCTAATGTAAAAGCAGAAGAGAGGGCACAGAGCAAAGCTAAAATTAGCGGGAAGATATAGGATTCGGAAGCTTTTGATACCCTGTAGAGTTCAACTAAATTAGGATCGAAAAGATCAAATATGAAAGCAAGCTATCAAAGAATACCAAAGTGGATAGTAAAAGCTTTTTCAACGATGTAAATGTAAGAGAGAAATGGGCTTGGATATAGTATCGTTAGAAAATGAAACCAGAGAAATAATAACCAGGACAAGAACATGTCATTTGAAATAAATGAGTATTTTGCATCCGACTTCAATGTGGGAGATACTAACAGAGTACCAGAATTAAAGGGTTGGTGGAAGAGAAGTGAGTGTGCTACGTTTAAATGAGAGAAGGTGCTGAAAAAAAAGCATAAAGACCCCAGTCAACCGGACCAGCTGAACTTCACCCTGGTGTCATGAAGGGGGCAGCGGTAGAGATTGTGAAAACATTAGCGATGATTTTTCAAAAATTATTTTACGCTGTCATCCAGCCAGAGGACTGGAAAAGTGCAAATGTTGGTCCACTTTTTAAGAAAGAAGGAAGGCAATGGGAAGTACAGGAAAGTGTCGGTGCGCGCAGCGGAGCGGGAGCAAGGAGTGCTCGAGGTCGACAGACGACTGGAGATCGGAGGATCGGAGGATCAGACGTTGTGCGTAGGACGAGACCGTCGGACCTACCTGGACGGTACCTAGGAGGAACGTAAAACTGCGCAGGCGCGGGTGACATCAGCGGCGAGCGCAGGGTTTAAAAATAGGCCAACTTTTAGGAGCGAGCAGTGTCGGTGCGGGCAGCGGAGTGCGCGGGAGCAGAGTGCTGGGCTTTGGCTCAGCGGGCTTCTGCGCAAGGGGACTTCGCTGAGAGGAAATCAGTGAGCCTGAGTACGTGCTTGCTGAGGTAAAAAAGGTAAGGTCAGTGGGTACTTTTTTCATTTATTCTGACTAATCTGGGATCAGGTAATGGGGGAGACAGCTAGAGCAGTGGTGTGCTCCGTATGCAGTATGTGGTAGGTCAGGGTCCACACAGTTGTCCCTGATGACCACATCTGCAAAAGGTGCATCCAGCTGCAGCTCCTATCAGACCGAGTTAGGGAATTTGGAGCAGGAGCAGGATGAACTACGGATCATTCGGGAGGCAGAGGCAGAGATAGATAAGAGTTATCGGGAGGTAGTCACACCGAAAAAACAGGAGATAGGCAAATGGGTGACAGTCAAGAGAGGCAGGGCAAGCAGACAGAGAGAGCAGAACACCCCTGTGGCTGTTCCCATCAACAATAAGTATACAGTTTTGGATGCTGTTAGTGGGGATGACCTACCAGGAACAAGTTGCAGTGGTCCTGTCTCTGGCACTGAGGTTGGACCCTTGACTAGGAAGGGGAGGAGGGAAGAGAAGAGGGCGGTAGTGATAGGGGATTCTATTATCAGGGGGTCAGATAGGAGATTTTGTGGGGAAGATCAGGAGTCCCGGATGCTCTGTTGCCTCCCTGGTGCCGGGGTCCGGGACTTCTCAGATCGGATGCAGGTTATTCTCGAGAGGTAGGGCAAGAACCCAGATGCTGTGGTCCATGTAGGGACCGACGACGTGGGTAGGATGAGTGAGGGTTGTCCTGCGTTGTAAGTTCAGGGAGTTAGGTGCAAAACTGAAGGGCAGGACCTCCAGGGTAACAATCTCAGGATTGCTACCTGTGCCACGTGCGAGTGAGGCAAGGAACAGAAAGATTATACAGATTAATATGCGGCTGAGAGGATGGCGCAGGAGGGAGGGTTTCAGATTTTTAGATAATTGGGATCTGTTCCGACGGGCCGGTTTACACCTGAACTGGAGCGGTACTAACATTCTTGCAGGAAAGTTTGCTAGTGCTTCTCGGGGGGGTTTAAACTAAATTTGCAGGGGGCAGGGATCCAGAATGCGAGAGAGGATAGCGAGATGAAGAATAAAGGGCAGGTGGGGAATACGCGGTTCCGGAATATTAAGTGTGTCGTCGAGAAAGGTGAGGTGGAACAAGTGATAAGGAGGACACATATACAGAGGGATGGTCTGACGGAACATGGAGTTAAATGTGCAGAAAGAATAAGTAAATTTCGGAAGGACAACAAAATTCAAGAGGCGTATAGCCCGATGGGAGTTCGGGGAGCTGGGTAGCGATTTAAACAGAGGGAGGAAAAATGGGCTGAAAATTCTATATCTGAATGCACGAAGTGTCAGAAATAAGGCAGATGAGCTTGAAGCTCAGGTGCGAATGGGTAACTATGATGTTGTTGGGATAACGGAGACGTGGCTGCAGGGAGATCAGACCTGGGAAATGAATGTACAAGGGTATACGTGCAGAGGGGCAGAGTGTGGGCAGAGGGGGTGGGGTGGCCCTGTTGGTGAGGAATGAGATTCAGTCCTTTGCAAGGGGGGACATAGGATCAGGAGAAGTAGAGTCTCTGTGGATAGAACCGAGGAACAGTAAGGGCAAAAAGACCCTAATAGGTGTTGTCTACAGGCCACCAAACAGTAGCATGGATTTTGGGTGCAAGTTGAATAGGGAATTAACATTGGCATGTGACAAAGGTAATGTCGCGGTAGTTATGGGGGATTTCATCATGCAGGTCAATTGGAAGAATTAGCTTGGTGCTGGACCCCAGGATAGAGAGTTTGTAGATTGCTACAGGATGCATTCTTGGAACAGTTTGTACGAGAGCCGACCAGGGACAAGGCTATTCCGGATTTAGTGTTGTGCAATGAACAGGATTTGATAACCGATCTTGAAGTAAAGGAGCCATTAGGAGGTAGTGACCATAATATGATAAGTTTTTATCTGCAATTTGAGAAGGATAAGGGAAGATCGGAGGTGTCAGTGTTGCAGTTGAACAAAGGAGACTATGCAGCTATGAGGGAGGAGCTGGCCAATGCTAACTGGATGAATATGCTAGCTGAAAAGGCAGTGGAACAGCAATGGCAGGTATACTTGGGAATAATGCACAAGGTGCAAAATCAGTTCATCCCCAGTAGAAGGAAGGATTCAAAGGGGGGAAAGGGGCCACAGTGGTTGACAAAGGAAGTCAGAGGTTGCATAGCATTAAAGAAAAGGAAGTCCGACAGAGCTAAGGTGAGTGGGAGGACAGATGATTGGGAAATTTTTAAGGAACAACATAATTAAAAAGGCAATAAGGAACAATGTTGGGCCCTTGAAGAATGAATTGGGTGAAATTGTTATGGGAAACAGAGACATGGCAGAAGAATGTAATAAGTTCTTTAGATTTGTCTTCACTAGGGAAGACACAAGCAATCTCCCAAATGTATGGCTGGGCCAAGGACTTAGTGTAACAGAGGAAATGAAACAGATTGACATTAAGAAGGAAACGGTGATGAGTAGACTGATGGGACTGAAGGCTGACGAATCCCCAGGTCCAGATGGTCTGCATCCTAGGGTGCTAAAGAAGGTGGCTCTTGAAATGGCGGATGCATTGGTAATCATTTTCCAATGTTCCTTAGATTCAGGATCAGTTCCTGAGGATTGGAGAATGGCTAATGTTATCCCACTTTTTCAGAAAGGAGGGAGGGTGAAAACAGAGAACTATCGTCCTGTCAGCCTAACACCAGTAGTGGGGAAGTTGCTAGAGTCCATTATTAAAGATGAAATAGTGGCATATCTAGATAGCAGTGATAGGATTGGGCCTAGCCAGCATGTATTTACCACGGGAAAATCATGCTTGACTAATCCATTGGAGTTTTTCGAGGATGTAACCAGGAAGTTAGACAAGGGAGATCTAGTGGATGTAGTGTACCACGATTTTCAGAAAGCATTTGATAAGGTCCCACATAGGAGATTGGTGGGTAAAATCTGAGCTCATGGCATTGGGGGGAAGATATTGAAATGGATAGAAAACTGGTTGGCAGATAGAAAGCAAAGGGTAATGGTGAATGGGTGTTTCTCAGAATGGCAGGTGGTGACTAGTGGTGTGCCACAGGGCTCGGTATTGGGACCACAGCTGTTTACGGTTTACATCAACGATTTAGATGAAAGCATTGAGAATAACATCAGCAAGTTTGCTGATGATACTAAGCTGGGTGGCAGTGTGAAATTTGACGAGGATGTTAGGACAATTCAGGGTGACTTGGATAGGCTGGGTGAGTGGGCAGATACTTGGCAGATGACGTTTAATGTGAATAAGCGTGAGGTTATCCACTTTGGGAGTAAGAACAGGAAGGCAGATTATTATCTGAACGGTGTAGAGTTAGCTAAGGGAGAAATACAAAGAGATACAGGAGTCCTTGTTCATCAGTCACTGAAGGTGAATGAGCAAGTGCAGCAGGCAGTGAAGAAGGCTAATGAAATGTTGGCCTTTATTACAAAGGGAATTGAGTACAAGAGCAAGGAGATTCTTTTGCATTTGTACAGGGCCCTGGTGAGAACACACCTGGAGTATTGTGTACAGTTTTGATCTCCAGGGTTAAGGAAGTACATCCTGGCTGTAGAGGAAGTGCAGCTTAGATTCACAAGGTTAATTCCTGGGATGTCCGGACTGCCTTACGCAGAGAGGTTAGAGAGACTGGGCTGTACACGCTGGAATTAAGGAGATAGAGAGGGGATCTGATTGCAACATATAAGAATATTAAGGGATTGGACAAGATAGGGGCAGGAAATATGTTTCAGATACTGGGAGAGTCCAGTACCAGAGGGCTTGGTTTGAGAATAAGGGGTAGGTCATTTAGGAGAGAGTTAAGGAAAAACTTCTTCTCCCAGAGAGTTGTGGGGATCAGGAATGCACTGCCTCAGAAGGCAGTGGAGGCCAATTCTCTGGATGCTTTCAAGAAGGAGCTAGATGTGTATCTTATGGATAGGGGAATCAAGGGATATGGGGACAAGGCAGGATCCGTGTATTGATATTAGATGATCAACCATGATCTCAGAATGGCAGTGCAGGCTCGAAGGGCCGAATGGTCTACTTCTGCACCTATTGTCTATTGTCTACATTGTAGACTAGTTACCTTGATCTCAGTGGTTGGGAACATATTGGAGTCAAATGAGGTTGTGGAGTACTTTGTGACACAGCATAAGACAGGACAAAATCAACATGATTTCCTGAAGGGAATATCTTGCCTGGTGAAACCTTTGGAATTCATTGGGGAGATTCCAAGAGGATAGAGCGGATGCAATGGATGTTGCATATGTTGTCTTTTAGAAGGCCTTTGACATGGTGCCACACACCATGCTAAGCTTACTAAGCTTAGAGCCCATGGTATTAAAGGCCAGTTATTGGCATGGTTGGAGCATTGGCTGATTGCTAGGAGGCTGCAAATGGGTATAAAAGGATCATTTTCTGGTTTGCTGCCCGTGACTAGTGGTGATCCGCAGGGGTCGCTGTAGGGAATGCTCCTTTTTAGACAGTGTATCAGTGAATTAGGTGATAAGTTTTTTGCCAAGTTTGCAGACGATTCAAAGATTAGTGGAGGGCTGGATAGTGTTTTGGAAAAGCTAAGTAGTCTGCAGAAGGACCTGGACAGTGACAAATGAAATACAATATTGGAAAATGCATGGTCATGCACTTTGGTAGTCAAAATGAATGTGCAGACTTTTCTAAACGGGAAGAAAATTCAAAACTGCCAGATACAAAGGATCTTGGGAGTCCTTGTTCAGAATGCCCGATAGGTTAACTTGTAGGTTGAGTCGTTGGTGAGGTCAGCAAATGCAATGTTAGCATACATTTCAAGAGGCCTGGAAGAAAACAGCAGTGAGAAGACTATAATACCACAACGCATAGGAGCAGAGCTAGGCCATTCAGCCCATCGTTTATCTCCTACATTCCAACATGACCGATCCCTGATTCCAGTCACCCTCATGCACCTGCTATCTCACCATATCCTTTGATACCCTGACCGATCAGGAAACCACCTACTTCCAAATTAAACGGTCTTGCCCTCCACCGCTCAATGGCAGAGCATTCCGGAGATTCACAATTCTAGAGCTAAAAATGTTGCTCCTCACCTCTGTTCTAATTTGTCATCCCTCCGTTTTTGAGGCTGTGCCCTCTGGTTCTGGATTCCTCCACCTCAGGAAACGTCATCTCCACATCCACATTACCTGGTCTTCTCAACATTCAGTAAGTTTGTATGAAATACCTCCCCCCCCTCACCCCCGGCATTCTTGTAAATTCCGGTGAGCACAGGTTCAAATAAACCAGAAGATCCTCATATGTTAACTCCTTACTTCCCGGAATCATCCTCTTGAAACTCATCTGGACTTCTTCCAATGACATCACATGCTTTCTGAGATTTGGGGCGGAAATTGGTTGACAGCACTCCAAATGTAGCCTGAATAGTGTCTTATAAAGCTCAGCATCATTTCCTTTTTTTATGTTCTATTCTTCAGAAATAAATGCCAACATTGTATTTGCCTTTTTAACCACAGACCCAACTTTTAAATTAACCTTCTGTGAGCTTCGCAAAAGTTCCTCTGCAGCTGATGTTTGAAACTTCTCTCCATTGAGATAATTTTCTGCACTGTTGTTCCTTTTTATCAAAATGCATTCTAAAACATTTTCCAACATTGTATTCCATCTGCCAGTTCCTTTTGCCGATTCTTCAAAATTGTTCGTCCTGTTGCAATTACGTTTTTTTCCGAGTACTCCTTGCCCTTCCAGTTATTTTCATATTATCCACAAACTTTTCCACAAAACGTCAATTCCATGATCCAGGTCGTTGATAAAGAATGTGAGAAGCAGCGGTCACAATACTGAACACCACTAGTAACTGGCAGCCAAACATAAATGTCCCCGTTTATTCCCACTCGCTTCCTCCTGGCTATCAGGATTCACCTATACATGCCAGAATATCTCCTGTAACGCCATATATTTTTCTTGCAAAGCAGCCTTATGTGTGGCGCCTTATCAAATGCCTTCTGGAAATCCAAGTAAATGTAATTCACTGCCTCCACTTTGTCCATTCTGCATGTTACTTCTTCAACGAATTCTAACAGATTTGGCAAACAGGTCTTCCCTTTTCCAGCAACCATTGTCACACTGTGCGTTGCCACAGACACTGAAGCGGGTCGATAGTTCAGGGACTTTAATGCGCACAGAGTTAAAAGGGAAACGAAAACAATAAATAAACACTCGGTCAAAGAGTGCCGTTAGATGAAACTCTCAAATGGAAAACGAAGCCTACACTGCGGCTGAAAGGAATAACAAAATATAAAATGAATGCCACAAGTCTTCAGAGTCAGTGCATCGACAGTACAATTTCTCACACAAGGCCTAATGAAAACAGACAGCAAAGCGGGCCTGGAATCCCTTCGGGCATTCAAAGGGAGGCATGCTGGTGGAGGACGACTGGAGGTTAATCTGGCGATCTCTGTCCAAACCAACTGGGAGCTCCAGGACATGGGAAAGAGGCAAGGCAGTACAGGGTTATCTCCAACTCCTGGTTCACTCTCTCAGTCTGGCCGTTAGATTGGGGGTGGAAACCAAACGAGAAGCTGGCCGAGGCTCTTACAAGTGAACAGAAAACAATCTAAAAGCGGGAACTGTGGTCACGACAAGCACTAGTTCGGAAAGAATTGAGTTAAATACTACCAAAATGAAATAATAATTAGCTGACACGTGCATATTCACGAGTGCTGCCGATTTCGAAGTTGTGACAGCACCCACCGCCCTGGTGCAGTCCACAGACTTGTGTCCGTTGGAAGATACAGATGAGGAACTTGTGCAAGATGTCCTTGGAAGGGATCCAAGTACGTTCTTCTGAACCTTATCATTCCCAATCCACAAATACTGAACCATACCACGTACCTGGCGGGATGCCAGGAGGCACCGCACTGTATAGACAAAGGAACCATCTACCAAGTGGGAAAAATGGTGAAGTGGAGTGACTGGGGCCATGGGAGAAGTAGAAAGTGGCTTAAGCTGGGAAATATGGAATACTGGTTGGATGTTTGGTGACACTGCTATTCCCAATCTATACGAAACCTTGTTGGCAGCTTTTTCCACTACAAACGATGCCACGTGGCGCGGTCCCAACTTGCGGCTCTCGGTTTCAGGGGAAGGTACTTTGTTGCCATTCAGACCTCCTCTCCTGGCGTGAAAGTCCTTACCGCCGGGAATGTTGTTTCTGGGCATGCAGCAGAAAAGCCCTGGCTTGGCTCCAGGTGCGCCTGTAGCGCTTGGTCAGCTGTTCAGCAGCAGGAACTCCTATATCAAACTCTTGGTCAGGGAAGAGCGGTTCTGAAATCCCTTTCAGCAGTCAAAGGAAGACATACTGGTGGAGGACGACTGGAGGTTAATCTAGGCGATCTTTGCCCAAACCAATTGGAAGCTCCGGGACGTGGGGAAGAGGGAAGGCAGTATAGGTCTGTCTCCAACTCCTGGTTCACTCTCTCAGTCTGGCCATTAGATTGGGGTGGAAACCAAACGATAGGCTGGCGGAGGCTCCTGCAGGTGAGCAGAAAACAATCCAAAAGCGGGAATTGAACCGTGGTCCACGATCAGACACTATGTGTTGTATCATGGAGCCTGAACACATCTAGAAACATGTGCCGATGGGAGCTTGTGGAGAGCAATGAAGTGGAGTGCCTTGGAAAATTGATCCATATCCACCAAAATGCTGGTGTTTCCATTAGGAGGGGCTATTACTGAGAGGTGGGACCAGGTGCGGTGAGGCACATACAGTGGACGTAACAGGACCGCAGAACACTGGCGTGATAACGTGTTCGGTGCACAAAGTGGAACAGGCAGATACAAAGTCGTGGGCATTCTAGGACACAGATGTACACCAAAATTGTCTCTTCATCGACTCCTGGGTCGGTTGAAGTCCAGTACGTTCAGCCACACCGGAGCAGTGACCCCATTCCAACACTTTGGAACACCCCGCAGCAGGGACAAACAACCGGTTGGGAGGTAACCCATCCGGGCCTGGGTTCGACGGTTGATCGTACTAATCCCCAGATCACCGGAGCAATACTAGAGTGAGGAAGAATGGGCTCTGGATCGGCTTTTTCTCAGATCTGCTGAACTGCCGCGAGGGAGGGTTGGCCTCAGTACTCTTGCTGCCGGAACGATAGGTGAGCGTGAAATTGAACCGTGTGAAGAAGAGAGCACAGCGGGCTTGACGATAATCAGTCTCTTTGCATCTTGAATATAGGAAAGCTCGTGTGGTCTGTACAGTCGAAGAATGGATTTTCTGCCCGCTCCAGCCAGTTTCGCCATTCCGCCAGAGCCTCCCGACAGCCAGAAATTCTCGGTTTCCAATATCGTAATCTCTTCCGGCCGGTGTCAAGCGACGGGAAAGAAAGGCACAAGGTAGCCGCCGGCTATTTGCAGGGAAACGCCGAGAGACGACAGGTCCAATGAATAAATCGGATTAATCCACCTCGACAATATGGCTATGATGGGTCTGGATGCTGCAGCACCAGCGCAATGGTGAAATGTCTTTAGCTCCGAAAATCCTTGGTCGGTACCGTCCGTCCAATGGAATCCTGCCGAGGCGTTCTTAGTGAGTGCATTTATAAGAACCGCAGTAGAGCCGAAATTCCGGACGAAACCGCAGGAGGCACCGTACCTGTTTGACTGGAGAAAGCTTGAGCCACTCTGTAACTGCCTGAACCTTACTCGGGTCCATTCGAACACTGGATGATGTAATTCTATAGCCCCAAAACGACATCTGGTCTTAATGGTATTCAAAAGTATCGGACTTTGCGTGCAGGTTATTTTCAAGGAACAATCTGATAACTCTCCGGACAAGCTGGTTGTGCTCCAGATAAGAGCGGGAATGGATAGGTTTTATTATCTAAGTACACAAACACAAACTGGTTCAACCTGTCCCCGAGCAGATCGTTAACCAAGGCCTGGAATGCAGCAGAGGCGTTGGCTAGACCTAAAGGCATCAGCAGGTACTCATAATGACCATTTGTGGTGTTGAATGCTGTTTTCCATTCAGCCCTTTCTTTTATGCGAACCAGGTGGTAAGCATTGCACAGATCAATGTTGGAAAATATGGTTGCTCCCTGGAGATGTTCAAATGCAGACCGCAGCAGCGAAAGAGGTTAACGGTTCTTCACAGTGATGCTGTTCATGGGCCGATAATTGATGCAGGGTCGGAGCATGTTATTTTTCTTACTCACAGAAAATAGACTTGCTCCTGCAAGCGAGGCTGACAGAAGGATAACCCCATGCTCAATGCCACTTTGAGATATTCCTCCATGGACACCGGTTTAGGATGAGAGAGGGAAAAGAGCCGGTCCCCGGGAGGTCTAGAGCCAGGTAGGGGGTCTATGGCGCAGTCATATGGCCCATGTGGAGGCAGGGGCTGAGATTCTTTTACTGAAAACCTCAAGGAGATCCGTATATTCAGTCTGAATCTCAGACAGGACCACATCCTTAGCTGATAAAGGAAGGGATTCACGGAACAGAGCTTGAGCTAGACACAGACAGGTAGACAGCCAATCTACATGTGGGTTATGTCGGGATAGCCAAGGGAGACCAAGTAGCAGTTGCAGTTCAGGCGAATTAACTAGATAGAAAGATAGTTCTTCATGCTGGTTACCTTCAAGCACCAGTTGGAGGGGTTAGGTGGACAGGTGGATTTGGCCGGTGCCCAAAGGTCAACCGTCCTGTGCCCTGACTTTGATCTTTTCTCCTAATGGCGTCAGAACTCCCCATTTTCAGCCAGAAGGATGTCCATGAGATTCCCGGCTGCACCGGAGTCTATAAACACCTTGGTTATGGGTCTGGGATCTCCACCACATGAAAGCTGCGAGCATTGCACGACTAGTGAAAGCTGAACGAAGAGAGATCAGACCCTTCAGAATTCCCCTCCCTGCTGATGGGAATTCTTTTCACTGGACGTTTGGAACATGCCGTGCAGAAGTGTCCCTAACTATCACAATAGAGGCAGGAACCTGCTCTCCTGCAACACTTTGGACAGCATGGGCCCTAGTTGCATTGGCTCTTCCTTAGACTGGGTGCTGGGTAGTGAGGGAGCGAGAAAGGGCGAGGGAAAACTGTGAATATTCGTCGTGTAGGAATTTTGAAACATTTATTTCCCTAAGCAACTCAGTTACACTGTCGTCAATTGGAATAGCCAGATTAATGAAGTCATCCAGACTATCCGGTTCATCCCATCCACGATCTCATGCCGGATCCCTGTGTTCAGACAACGCTGGAAGGCAATGATGAGAGATCTCTCATTTCATCTCGTCTCTGCTGAAAAGGTAAGGAATTTAAGTGAATAGGCTCTCACCGTTCCTCTGCCTTGGTGCAGGTCCAAGAGTCGGTGGGCTATCCCCTGTCCCCGTACTGGAAGATCAAAAATACTCCTTAACTCTGCCACGAAATGTCGGAACGACTATACTGCGGAGTATCTTTGCTCCCGTAAAGCATTTAACAGGCTGAGTGGAAGTCCATCGAAAAGATTAACCATATACGTCAGTTCTCACGCATCATCATCAAAATATCCAGGCAAGGCTTGGAGTGTCAGCTCGTTCTGAGTAGTAAAATTCTTGCTACCATCGGCATCACGAGAATATCAGCCTGGTGGTGGAATACTCAGATCCTGTACGGATTCCAGAGTCTGTGAGCGTCCGAAGGCGGGAGTTAGTTCTGGTCCGGGTTGGGAGCGGGAACATTAGCAGCAGAGATTGTCGGGACAGCATAAAAGGAGGACTTCCGAGATGTTGGGAGTGGGATTAAGGCAGCGAGAGGTTGCTAAATTGCTTTGGCGAGAACGTTCGCGGCTGATAGCTGATGTTGGTTGTCCATAGCGAGCACACGGACGGCGGCTGTGAGTGCGGAAATCGCAGACTCCTCGTCTAATCGACTATGGTGAGCTGTTCAACCGTTGCCTCTAGCTAGGGATGATACCTGTTCTTCCAGATGAGACTAGGCTTGTCGAAACGAGATTATCTGCCTCATTGCCTCCGTAACAGAATCCATTGGCCGTAACCTGTCTCCTGCCTGACCAATGAATCTCATAGCGAAGGTCAGCTGCTCTCTCTCTGCTGGGTCCGTCTTTGTGCGGTCGAGTCTTCCTGTCACCAAGTTCGAATCTGGCCAAACTGCAGAGCGAGAGACACTGAAGCGGGTCGATAGATTACAAACTTTAATGCGAACAGTTATAATGAAAAAGGAAGCAAAAAACGCTAGGCCAAGCAGGGCTGTTAGCTAAAACTCTCAAATGGAAAACGAAGCCTACAATGCAGCTGAAAGGAATAACTAAATATAAAACGAAAAGCACTAGTCTTCAGATTAGTTGACTCGACAGTCCATTTCTCAGGAAAAGCCGAATGCAAACAGACAGCGAAGCTTTGTTGTGTTCAAATCTCGTCAAGCACTCCGATGAAAAGCATTTAGTTAAATACTATCAGAATGAAATAATAATTAGCTGAGTTATTCACGAGGGCAATTGCTGTATCTGCTGCGCTGTTGAATCTGCGGTTGTGACAACATTGCTGACAATGACTTATATTATCATTAGTCACCGAGTACTCCGAACCTCATATTTAATATTATACTCCAACACTTTCCCAACCACCGAGGCTAGTCTAACTGGCCTATAAATTGTCTTACTCCCTCAAAGGGTGGAATAACTTATTCAATCTTCCAGTCCTCCGGAACCATGCTAGAATTAAGTGCTTCTTGAAGATCATGACAAATGCATCTGTTATCTCTTCAACAAACTCTTACAGAACTGTAAAATGTACCCCATCCTATCCAGCTGGCTTGTCCACCTCAAGGTATTTGTGTTTGCTTAGCACTTTTGTGATGCTGAGACGTTATAAGGCACTGGCGCGGCCACACCCTGAGTCGTGTGATCAGTTTTGGATGGCAGCATGATAGTTTGAAGATACTGCTATTGCAATAAGTAATAAAATAGATAAATAGTGCAAAAGAAAGGAATAAAGAAGTGGTGTTCAAGGCTCATGAAATCTTTACAAATCTGAAACGGGATAGCATGAATTCACTCCTAAAACCCAGAGCTTGGCTGTTCAGGTTGTTGTATCTTGTAAAAGATACACGAAGAATCAAACCAACACTTAAACTTATGCAGTTATTCGCATGAAACTGGAGAATTTGTCTAGTTTATAGAACATGATGTTATCTGAAGACATTATGCAAATCTGACAGCTGGTGTGACAATGAATGATAAATTGTTCATCAAACTCCTTGCTACGTGGACGGAATGCTTTTTTCATATGATGATTGTTTCATTGCTAGAAGCTGAAACATAAACAAGTCTCTTTTGGATTTAAAGTTTGATTTGTCGCACTTCCTGGCCATAATTGGAAAAATTACATTGATACACCATTCTTTGAGTTTTCAATGCAAAAGCACCATGTTAATGTTGATCGACAGTGAATGACAGAGGGCCAGAGCGAGGGAAGGTATTTTTTTTTCATGTTGAAAGAAGCAGGAATATATGTACCCTTGAAAACATGCTTCGAAATACAGGGGGAAGGGAACGCAAGCGTTTCTGACATCATTGCAAATTAATAATTTGGTGCGATCCCTCTCCCCGTTTTGGCAATACTTGAGTATGATGTTCAGCTAAGGGGCTGTCCATTGTCCGGTCCTCATTTGGCTGTAACGGCTGATCTGGATCCACGTAAATGGAAGTGTTCCATTGGATCCCCTTAATAGACAATGCTAGTGCGTGGTGCTGTGGGGAAGTTGATGCAAAGCAGCCACCAGAGATTCGTTGACAGATCGGGTCAGTGTATAGTGCCATGGTATGCAAGACGCCTGGACGGCCCTTCACTGCTGCATTCTTCTTCTGGCTTTACTGCTGTTGTGATACGTCATCGTCTTCCATCAGATTCAACACCGATGCTTTCGTTGGATGACACTTTATCTGGATCATCAGGATCTCAGGAAATCACAAGCCACTCCATCACGACAAGGTGACGATCCTCAAAGATCCCCTTGGTTCAAAGGTAACACAGAAGTCATTCAGTCATCGATTAAGCAAGAAAACCTCATGCCTTTAGGATGCGTGAGAAACCTCAAGCAAGTGGAAGGAATAAACATGATACAAGGAGAATGTCCAAACTCCACACAGAGCAGATGAAGTTAGGACGGAACAAAACTCGCTGAAATGGCAGGGCAACAACTCTACCACAGGGGCAATCGAGATTCAGGGGGTCTCTTCTCAGCAGCTCATGAAGTAAGAAGCTTGCTCGCTCTACTCAAACCTTTTCCAATCTTTTTTTTCACTGCTACTTTTGTTTAAACTTTGAAGATTCATTACTTTTAGTGAAGGATTTACGATTTAATTACGATGGGTCTCGAACACGATCTGGAAAGGAATTAAGACGTGGCAAAACTGATTCTGAAACTGAACAAACTGAACTTACAAGGGGAGGCAGAATAAGCCCATACTCCTGAAAGAATGTTTTATTTGATGCAAGATACTAATAGTACAATTGGAATGGTGGACTCTGAGATTGATAAACTGCCGAAAGCTAATGAAAAGCATTAATTAACTGTCTCTGCCGTCCAAGAATCTTTGAGGAATTTGGGATCTCAATATCGAACGCTTACAGTGGATGCTAGTAAAATCGAAAGGCAACAGGAGGCACGACATCAAGTGATTAAAGAGCAGGAATTAAAGTTCTCTACCATGGAAAAGAGAATTGCTGAAGTTTCTTCGGAATTATCAAGAATTAAGAAGAAAACGATTGATCTGGAAAGCAGAAGCCAAAGGATGAATTTACGCATACATAGTTTGCCTGAAAATATGGAAACCAGTGAGTCATTGATGGTTTACAACCATGTTACACTCACTTCTTAGTGAGATACTCGAGACCTCTCCGTTAATAGACAGGGCGCATCAAATTTCTCGTCCCAAGCCAGCCATCGGTGGAGATAAAACCCCGCGCTGTGATTCTGTGTTTACAATATTTTGCTACTAAAGACGCAATTCTTCGAGATGCCAGGAAGCAGGGGAAACTAACTTATAATAGTGTGGAGTTTCGTATAGTTGAAAATTTTGCCCCTGAGGTGTATGGAGAAAGAACTAAATATCGGTTTGTGATGGCAGAATTGTACAAGAAAAATCTTCGCCCATCGCTGAGGTATCCTGCCAGTTGGATAATTTTTCCGCCTAACGCTCGTCCAAAACGTTTCGAATCTCCTAAGGAGGCGTGGGAGTTTCTCAACAGGTTTAAAGATGTCGTCTAAGCTACTCCAGCACCGCTGTCTTGCAAGCAACTCTAACTTTTAATCCTTAGTTGACAATCGTTCGTAGTTGATCGTTGAAATGTTTATGCCCTAGCTCTGCATAGTCATCGGTTGGACTCTTATACTTTGTTTTCTTTCTTTAAGATTTGTATGTATCTAATATGAGTAATATTTTATTTGCTTGAATCTATCTTTTCTGAATATATGACCATTTATTATTAAATGAATTTATGATGGCCGCTGTTAAATACGTGCTAACATCTATTAGTCATAATATTGATTACAATCTTTATATGAGAGTCGTTTACAGCTGAATCGTTGAAAGTTCAATTTACGTTTTTTCTTGGTTCAAATATCGTTTGGCGGTTTTATTTTTTCTCTCTTCCTCCGTTTTCCAGAATCTGTAAGAGTTTAATATTAGTTTTATCATATTATTTCCTTAGATATTTCTTTTTTGATTATATGTTAAATTTTTGATAAACGAACTTAAGATGGCCGCTGTTAACTACGTGTTAACCTCTGTTAGACATAATACTATAGTATTTGGAATTTTTCGATTTTTTTCCTCTTCGTATCTGATGCTGTGTCTTTAGTTAGTGGTGTCAGTATATAACTTAAAAAAAATGGAGTCTGACATTTAGAGACGATGTTTAGATTAGCGTAACATCTGCCTACTGGATGGTTTGTTTTCTGGCTTTGTGGGGAGAGGGGTGGATCTATTTGTTTAGGTTTTTTCAACTGGGTAGCTCTAAGAGAGTTTCCTGTTGATCATGCTGTTTTTTTTCTTTATGATCAAATGGAAATTTTGTTCTTCCCTGCGGATTTGGTTTATTTTGGAGCACTGATTTATTTTATAAATCCCTAAATTAACGTCTCAGTGTAGATGCTAATATAATTAATATAATTTCCAAGAATCTGAACGGCATGAGACAATGTATTAAGCGTAGGAAGTTTTTTAAGAAGTTGAGAACATTTCAAGTCGATATTATAATTGCAGAGGTGACCCACATCCGTAGGGAGGATAAAAGTCGTTTTTTTTAAATTTTGGAAGGGTTCTCAGTTTCACACTTCGTCAATATCATAAAATAGAGGGGTGTCTAATTTTATTAATTTTAAAGTC
Organism: Hypanus sabinus; assembly: GCF_030144855.1. Classification (NCBI taxonomy): domain Eukaryota; kingdom Metazoa; phylum Chordata; class Chondrichthyes; order Myliobatiformes; family Dasyatidae; genus Hypanus; species Hypanus sabinus. The sequence continues at coordinate 151,884,937 of NC_082710.1, read as the reverse complement.
CCTTTTGTACATTTTAAAGCTGTTACTGATTCAATTGGGAGATACTTAATTGTTGCCGGTTTGTTATGTGGTCAAAAGGTGGCACTGGTCTGTGTATACGCACCTAATGTAGATAGCTCTGAAATTTTTAAGAGTTTATTCTCTGTATTGCCGAATTTAAATGAATATAGGTTGATTATAGGCGGGGATTTTTATTGTTGTTTTAATCACTTGATGGACAGGTCATTAACCTATCCGTGCCTTCCATATGACGCGATGTCATGTATTAACTCATTTTTACTAGAATACGGGTTATTAGATATTTGGAGATTTTTACATCCTAAAGATAACGATTTTCTTTTTTCTCACATGTACATCATAAATATTCAAGAATCGATTAATTTTTGTTAGATACGCGATTGGTATCTTTTGTAGCTGATTGTGTGTATGACGTTATTGTGCTGTCAGATCGGGCGCCAATGAGACTCACACTGAAGCTTTCTGATAACACACGGAATGCATTTCAGTGGAGATTCAAACCTACATTGCTTCATGATTCTACATTTGTAAGTTTTATTAAAAAAAAGCAAATTTCTTTATTTTTTGAATTAAATACAATGGAGGGTATGTGAAATTTGATTATTTGGAACACGATGAAATCTTTTCTTAGGAGACAGATAATCTCATATTCAACAGCTTTAAGGAGAAAAGCTGAGCTTTTAGTGATTACTAACAGAATTTAAAAAATAGATAACATTTGTTCAGTATCAGCTAATGAAGATTTATATAAGGAAAGGGTGAAACTTCAAACACAGCATGACCTGATGTTGGACTTATCCCACTGGACGGCAACTTTTGAAATCGAAAAGTAATTTTTTATATACATGCAGATAAAACAGGTAAATTGTTAGCTGCCCAACTCAAAGCAACTATGGCCAGAAGGCAGATTTGGAAAATACGAAGATCTGATAGAATTGAAACATCGGATTGACAGGAAATTAATAAGGTGTTTTGGACTTTTACTTTAATCTCTATCAATCTGATTTCCCAGGCACCACTATTTCTATGAATGAATGTCTTCAAAGATTGAATATTCCCACAACTTTCTACTCAATATATGAACACTCTGGATGCACCCATTAATCGAGAAGAGATAGCAAGAGTTATAACTTCTTTTCAATCAGGCAATGATCCGGTACCGGATGGATGTATGGTAGAATTTTTAAGACTTTTACAGATATTCTTACACATCATCTATGACAAATTTTCACTGAATCTATATCCTCTGGGACTCTTCCAAAAACTTTTTATGAGGCATCAATTTCATTAATTCCCAAAAAAGGAAGAAAAAATATTTGAATATGCCTCTTACAGACCATTCTCTTTATTAAACGTGGATTCTAAAATTGTCTCTAAGATTTTCGCCAAAAGTCTTGAGATTTTTTTTTTAACTAAAGTTACTTCTAACGACCAAACTAGATTTATTAAGAATAGATACTCATATTTTAATATTCGAAGATTATTGAACGTTATTCTTCTCCATCTAAAGAATTTGAATGTGTTGTTTCTCTTGACGCAGAGGAGGCTTTGATAGGGTGGAATGACCCTACTTATTTCAGATTTTAGAAAGATTCAATTTTGGTGCTGCTTTTTTCCGGGATTAAGCTGATTTATAAAGCCGCTATGGCGGCAGTAATAACTAACAATCAAGATCGCCTTATTTTAGGTTATACAGAGGTTACCGTCAGGGTTGCCCTCTTAGACCGCTGTTATTCAACCTGGGTCTAGAATCTCTTGTTATTGCTCGTCGAGAGTTCAATAACTCCAGGAAGGTTCTTGGTATTAGGAGAGGAGATAAAGGGCAGAAGGTTTCGTTGTAACCAAATGACTTTTTAGTTTAAATTTCAGCTCCTAAGAAATCTACTCCTGCCATGTTCGCTATATTTTCTGAATTTAATAGGTTCTCTGGATATAAATTGAATTTGCACAAAAATGAGTTATTTCCTTTTAACAATTATTTTGATCAATATGATAATTTCCTTTCAGTATTGCTAAAATGACTTCACTTACCTTGGTATTAAAATCATCAAAAATTTTAAAGACTTGTATAAAACAACGATCTTCCATTAATTAAGTACAGGCAACAAGTAATTTCTAAATGGTCTCCCATGACAATATCATTGATTGGCCGTATTAATGCTATTCAAATGGTAGTATTACTGAAGTTTTTATACATATTTTAAGCAATCCCGTCCTTTGTTCCTAAACTGTTTTTGAGCGATTAGACTCTAAAATTTTATCTTTTATTTTGAATAATAAAAATCCTAGATTATCGTGGAATAAAAAAAAAATGGTGGTATGACCTTGGCCTTGCCAAATTTTAGAATGTACTACTGGGCAATTAATATTTGTTGTATTCCTTTTTGGACTTATTTTTCGGATCTACATGACTGTCCCTTATGCGTAGATCTGGCGAAAAACTCGATGAAGGAGTATTCTTTGGCCTCTTTACTGGGAGCTCTTCTTTTTTTTTGCTTCTAAGTTTGGTAGACAAGACCTTAATCCTATTATTAAACATACATTAAGAAGTTGGTTTCAGTTTCCTGTGATCCTATGATTTTAATAGTTTTGTTCTTTCTAGTAAAATTCATCATAACTATTTTTTAAACCTTCACTTTTCGATCAGACCTTTTCAGCTTGGGAAACTCAAGGAATAGTAACGTCTTTAGATTTGTTGATAGAAAACTGTTTAATGTATTTTACTCCATTAGTGGATAAATATGACCTATCTAATATACACATTTTTAGATATTTACAAATTAGTAATTTTCTACGTAGTTTTTCTTCCATATTTTCCCTTGGCTTATTCACCTAATATTATTGATGCCCTTTTTCAGGTCAAACCATTTCAAACAGGACTGATAGCTACAATTTATAAGTGGCTACTGAACTTCCGTATGTTATCTAATGATAAAGTTAAAGCTGCGTGGGAATTGGTGTTTCAGAAGTCTCTTTTAGATAATCAATGGAATAAAACTTTTTATATGGTAAATACTTTTTTCTATTTGCTCCCGTCATTCCTAGATACAGTTCAATGTAGTGCATCGGGCGCAAATGTCAAAAGATAAATCAGCCGGAATTTTTTCCAATGTTAATCCTATTTGTGATAGATGCAAATTTGAGGTGGCTACTTTAACGCAATTGTTCTGATCCTGTATCAAGTTAGATAATTTTTGGAAAGGAGTCTTTAAAAATTTATCCCAAAGTCTTGAATTTGGATCTACAGCCGAATCTATTAACAGCAATTATTGGGATTATTCGATTGGAAGCAGGGGATATCCCTGCTTCCGCTCTACGGATGATAGCTTTTACAACTTTATTGGCTAGGAGAACCATTTTGCTTAAATGGAAGGATTCTAATCCACCTACTGTAGTTTTTTTGTTTTTGTTTTGACTTTCCTCCATTACGTCCTGTTTAAATTTAGAGAAAGTAAGAAGTTAGACATTGGATACATCCTTTAAATTTGAGGAAACGTGGTGATCCTTTATTAATTAATTTCATAGGCTCTGACTTATGGCATTCCAGTTACCTTTTTGAAGCTGTGGATTTGATCAGAAAGTTTTTCCTTTCCTCCTGCTTTTACACTCAAGATGAAACGAGTCCTGAGGAAGGGTCTCGGCCCGAAACGTCGATAGTGTTTCTCCTTATAGATGCTGCCTGGCCTGCTGTGTTTCCCCAGCATTTTGTATGTGTTGCCTAGTTTTTCTTTTGTCTTTATCTTTCTTTTTTTTGTGTTTTGCGTTTTTTTTTCCGATGTACATTTCAATCATATGTTTCTTTATCTTTTTTCTTCTTTTCATGGATAAGAAGAGAATCAATTATCATGTTTATTATATATTGTTTGATTAATTCTATGTTTGATCGTGATAATGTATATTTTTCCTTTTATTTGAATTGTTATTGATATAGATTTTTGAGGCAATTTTCTGCTTGGTTATATATGTGTGTGCGTACATTTTGATTTAACTAATAAAAAGGTTGATAAAGAAAGAAAGAAATTCAGAACTAAAATCTCCGGTTGCTGGAATCCGATATATTTATATAACTGTGACCGCTGGAAACATTTTGCAGGTGTGGGTTGAAAGAGAAACAGTTTCAGTGTTCCTGGCCAAGTTCAGAAATGAGAAAGACTTTCTTTAGTCAGAGGCTAAAGAAATGTGGGAATTATCGCAACTGACGGCCATGGAGTCCATGTATTCATTTGGTATCCCTGTCTTTCTATTGCATTCACTCTTCAGGTTTGATATACTTGAGAGAGACAAAAGAGAAATGAATTCTTCCATTATAGAAATAAGCAATTATTTTGTCGTAATCTTGCAGATATCTACAGATTCATAAGTTGTGCTTAGCCCCGCATAGGGATACCGCTTCAGATACTGTAGTGCGGACGACCTAGTAGAGTTAGGTTCCGAAACTTTTTTATGCCATGGACCCCTACTATTAACCTATGGGTCCCTGAACCCCAGGGTGGGAATGATATAGCAGAGGAGAGTCTTAGCGGCCAGGGCTCTGTCACTGAATCTGTCTCTGTGCTCAGAAGCAAAGTAGAGGCGATATGTAGCGACAGGGGATTAATTTGTTAGGGGAACAGACTGGAGGTTTTATGGACGAGACGAGATTCCCGGATGGCATGCTGCTTTCCGTGCGCCAGGATCAGGAATATCTCGGATCGAGTCCACAACATTCTGAAGTGAGAAAGCGAGCAGCCAGAAATCATGGGCGACGCTGTTACTAATGGCATGGGTAGGATGCATGACAAAGTCCTGTAACGTGAGTTTAAAGGTTGGGTGCTAAGTTAAAAGACAGCACCTTCATGGTTGTTGTTGCAGGATTGCAATCCGTGACACATGCTAGTGAGGCCAACAATAAGACAATAATATAGTTTAATACACGGCTAACTACAAGAGGAAGGTCTTCAGAATTTTGGATCAATAGCCTACCTGCTCCAGTGCAGTTTGTAAAATTGCATCTCAATCAAACGATGGGGACAAATATCCTTGCAGGTCGTTTTGGTGGTGCTGCACGGGAGGGGCCGGTGATGGTTAAGAGTGGAGGTAGCATAGAGTTCCTGGCGTAGGGATCTCAACGTGCAATTATGACGTTGTAACAATTACTGTGACTTGACGAGCAAACACAAGGAAATCCGCAGATGCTGGAAATTCAAACAACAACGCACATAAAATGCTGGTGGAACACAGCAGGCCAGGCAGCATCTATAAGGAGAAGCACTGTCGACGTTTCGGGCCGAGACCCTTCGTCAGGACTAACCGAATGGGAAGATAGTAAGATATTTGAAAGTAGTGGGGGGTGGGGGAAATGTGAAATGATAAGAGAAGACCGGAGGGGGCGGGATGTACCTAAGAGCTGGAAAGGTGATTGGCGAAAGTGATACAGAGCTGGAGAAGGGAGATGATCATGGGACGGGAGGCCTCAGGAGAAAGGAAGGATGGGGGGAGCACTAGAGGGAGATGGAGTACAGGAAAACAACTAAGTATGTCAAGGATGGGGTAAGAATGGGAGGAGGGGCATTAACGGAAGTTAGAGAAGTCAATGTTCATGCCATCAGGTTGGAGGCTACCCAGCCGGCATATAAGGTGTTGTTCCTCCAACCTGAGTTTGGATTCATTTTGACAATAGAGGAGGCCATGCAAAGACATGTCAGAATGGAAATGGGACGCGGAATTAAAATGTGAGGCCACTGGGAGATCCTGCTTTTTCTGGTGGACCAAGCATAGGTGTTCCGCGAAATGGTCTCCCAGTCTGCGTCGGGTCTTACCAATATATAAAAGGCCACACCGGGAGCACAGGACGCAGTATACCACATCAGCCGACTCACAGTTGAAGTGTCACCTCTCCTCGAAGGACTATCTTGTGCCCTGAATGGTGGTGAGGGAGGAAGTGTAAGGGCAGGTGTAGCACTTGTTCTGTATACAAGGATAAGTGCCAGGAGGGAGATCGGTGAGAAGGGATGGGGGGGACGAGTGGAAGAGAGAGTCGCATAGGGAGCGATCCCTGCGAAAAGCAGAAAGAGCGGTGGAGGGAAAATGTGTTTGGTGGTGGGATCGCGTTGGAGGTGGCGGAAGTTATATTAACGGATGTCGTGGTCCATCTAGGGACCAATGACGTGGGTAGGAAGAGTGAGGAGGTCCTGAAAGTGAGTTTAGGGAGCTAAGTGCCAAGTTAAAGGACAGGACCTCCAGGATAGCAATCTCAGGATTGCCACCAGTGCCACTTGCAGATGGATTTTGAAATAGTAGGATAGTGCAGATAAACAAGTGACTGAAGACATGGTGCAGGAGGGAGGGCTTCAGATTCATAGATAATTGGTCAGTTTTCGAGGGAAGGTGGGACTTGTTCCGGCGGACGGTTTACATCTGAACTGGAGGGGGACAAGTATTCTTGCAGGTAGCTTTGCCAGAGAGGCTCCAGTGGATTTAAACTAGATATGAGGGGTGAGGGGAACCAGAGTGTAGGAACATATGTATGGGAGAAGGAAGAAAAAGAAGACAGTATAGTTCTTTGTACTGTTAGAGATTAACAGAGAGGAAGAGATGGAGAATTTTTAAAATGCATTTATTTTAATGCTAGGGGCATTGTAAGAAAAGTGGATGAGCTTAGAGCATTGATTAATATCTGGAAATATGATGTTGTAGCTATTAATGAAACATGGTTGCAGGAGGGGTGCGACTGACAACTAAATATTCCTGGATTTCGTTGCTTCAGGTGTGACAGAATCGGAGGGACAAGAGGGAGAGGTGTTGCGTCGCTTGTCAGAGAAAATATTACAGCTGTGCTCGGACAGGATAGATTGGGGGCTCGTCTAGGGGGGCTATTTGGGTGGAGTTGGGGAATGGGAAAGGTGTAGTAACACTCATAGGGTTGTATTATAGATCACCTAATTGGGAGCGAGAATTCGAGGAGTTAATTTGCAAGGAGATAGCAGATATTTGTAGTAAGCACAGTGTTGTGATTGTGGGAGATTTTAATTTTCCACACGTAGACGGGGAAGCACATACTGTAAAAGGGATGGATGGTCTGGAGTTTGTAAAACGTGTGCAGGATAGTCTTTTGCAGCAATACTTAGAGGTACGAATTGGAGAAGGGGTAGTGTTGGATCTTCTGTTAGGGAATGAAATAGGTCAGGTGACGGACGTATGTTTTGGGGAGCACTTCGGGTCCAGTGATCACAATACCATTAGTTTCAATAGAATTATGGAGAAGGATAGGACTGGACCTAGGGTTGTGATTTTTGATATGAATGGCTAACTTTGAGGAGATGCGAAATGATTTAGAAGTAGTGGATTGGGACAATTTGTTTTATGTAATAGCGAAATGGAGGTCATTTAAAGGTGAAAGTTTGAGGGTACAGAATCTTAATGTTCCTGTTAGGTTGGAAGGAAAGGTTAACAGTTTGAGAGAGCCATGGTTTTCAAGCTAATTTGGAAACTTGGTTCGGAAAAAAGATATCTACAATAAATATAGGCGGCATGAAGTAAAAGAGGTGTTCGAGGAATATAAAGAATGTAAGAAGAATCTTCAGAAAGAAATTAGAAAAGCTAAAAGAAGATACGATGTTGCTTTGGCAAGTAAGTTGAAAATAAATCCAAAGGGTTTCTACAGTTATGTTTTTTGCAAATGGATAGTGAGGGATAAAATTGGTCCCTCAGAGAATCAGAGTGGACAGCTATGTGTGGAGCTGAAAGAAATGGGTGAGATTTTGAACAATGTATTTTCTTCAGTATTCACTAAGGAGAAGGATATTGAATTGTGTAAGCTAAGGGAAACACGAAGGGAAGTTATGGAAACTATGACGATTAAAGAGGAGGAAGTACTGGCGCTTTTAAGGAATATAATAGTGGATAATTCACCCGATCCTGACAGGATATTCCCGAGGAAATTGAGGGAGGTTAGTGTAGGAATAGCAGGGGCTCTGACAGAAATATTTCAAATGTCGTTAGAAACTGGGATGGTGCTGGAGCATTGGCGTATTGCTCATGTGGTTCCATTGTTTAAAAAGGTTTTTAAGAGTAAACCTAGCAATTTTAGGCCTGTCAGTTTGACGTCTGTGGTGGTAAATTAATGGAAAGTATTCTTAGAGATGGTATATATAATTATCTGGATAGACAGGGTCTGATTAGGAACAGTCAACATGGATTTGTGCGTGGAAGGTCATGTTTGACAAACCTTATTGAAGTTTTTGTAGAGGTTATGAGGAAAGTTGACGAGGGTAAAGCAGTGGATGTTGTCGATATGGACTTCAGAAAGGCCATCGACAAGGGTCCGCTCGGAATGTTAGTTAAGAAGGTTCAATCATTAGGAATTGATATTGAAGCAGTAAAATAGATTCTACTGTGGCTGGATGGGAGATGCCAGAGAGTAGTGGTGGATAACTACCATGTTGGATGCCAATGACTAGTGGTGTGCCTCAGGGACCTGTATTGGGTCCAATGTTGTTTGTCATACATTACTGATCTGGATGATGGTGTGGTAAGTTGGTTTAGTAAGTGTGCAGATGATCGTATGGTAGATTGCAGAGGATCTAACCTATTCCCAACTTATTGATGCAGTTATATATAAGGCAAGACAGTGCGTATATTTCATTTGGCATTTGATAAGATTTGGTTTGTCCCCAAAACACTCAGAAACTTCTACAGATGCACCGTGAAGAGCATTCTGACAGGCTGCATCACTGTCTACTGTTGGGGGCGGGGCTACAAAAAATTGTAAATTTTTTCAGCTACATCGTGGGTACCGGCCTTCATTGTAGGCCATGCCCTCTTCTCATTATTATTGTGTGGAAAGATGTACACAAGTCTGAAGACAGACACTCACGATTCAAGAGCAGCTTCCTTCCCTCTGCCATACGATTCCCAAATTGACAGAGAACCCATGAACATTACCTCACATATATATTAAATTACATATAATAAATACGTATATTATTCCTGTTTTGTACTATTTTAATCTAATATACGCATATATGCTTCCTGTAATCAACCTACTTACTTATTTTCTACTTTCTATATTATAATGTATTGCTTTTTACTAGTGCTGCTAAGTTTACAAATTTCACGACACCTCCTGCGGATAATATACTTGATTCTGCGGTAGAGCTAGCTAGCTGTATATTATTTTGGGTAACTCTGGTTTTATGTGTTTTTGATGTCGTCATATTGTGTGAAGGAAATGCGTTCTTTCTTCAGAAACACTACAAAGTATAGTACAACAATTCTATGCTATTTGTGCGAGTTTATCATTCCACCGCTCTTCACAAAAGCAAAGCTGCAGTCTAAGCTGCTGTCTAAGCTGCTCTCCCATTGTTTCTTATGCATGTGTAATTAAAATTCAGTCCCTGCCTTCTCGATTGTCATTTATCAATTTCCATGCTGAAATTTGACAAACATATATGAGTGCACAGTGGAGAGGATGGTTTTTATGATATGCTGGGCTGCGTTCACAAAAGCACAGCTCCGCAGTTTGGTGATCACCTGAGTTTTAGGGAAAAGTTTGAGCGGTTGGGACTTTGTTCCCTATATTCATCTCAAAAGTAAATTTATGTCAAATGTGTATACATGTTACGATATGCAATTCTGAGATGCATTTTCTTGCTGGTATGCTCTCTGGCCGCTCTCCACTCTGGAGAGCCGCCAGTGAATGAGTGGGCTAGTGAAGGAGTGGAGCTTTGAGAGGCTTCGGCAAGAAGAGTCAGAGGACGAGCTTGATTCCAGGGAGGTAAGGTTGGGTAAGTTTCTTTAATTAATGCAATTAACAGGAGTTGGTAATGGAGGCAGTAGTTAGGGCAGTCCAGTGCTCCGATTGTAGGATGTGGGAAGTCAGGGACAGCACAATTGTCTCTGACGACTGCACATGCAAAAGGTGAATGTAGCTGCAGCTCCTGTCAAACTGAGTTTAGGAAATGGAGCTCGATCTGGAAGAACTTCGGACCATTCTGGAGGCAGACGCAGTAATAGCTCGGAGTTGCAGGTAGACAGTCACCCCTAAAAATCAGGAGACAGGTAACTCTGTGACTGTTAGGAGAGGGAAGGAGAATAGACAGAAAGAGCAGAACACCCCTATAGCCGTTCCCATCGACAATAAGTATATTGTTTTGGGTACTGTTGGTGGGGACGACCAACCAGGGACAAGTTGTGGTGGTCGCTTCTCTGGCACCGGGACTGGACTCTCAGCTCAGAATGAGAGGACGGACAAGAGGACAGCAGTGGTGTTAGGGGATTCCTTAGTTAGGGGGACAGATATGTGCTTCTCTGAGAGAGATCGAGAATCCCGGATGGTCTGTTGCCTCTCTGGTGTCAGGGTCCGTGGTATATTGGATCGAGTTCTCGGTATTCTCAGGAGAGAGGGTAAGCAGCCAGATGTTGTGGTTCACGTGGAGACAAATGACATAGATAGGAGTAGGGATGAAGTCATGAATAAAGAACACAGGGAGTTAGGAAAGAAGTTAAAAAGCAGGACCTCAAGGGTGGGAATCTCGGGATTGCTGCCTGCGCCACGAGACTGAGAAGGTAGGAACAGGAATTATGGCAAATAAATGCGTGGTTGAAGAGTTGGTGCACAGGGCAGAGGGTCAGATTTCTGGATCATTGGGATCTCTTCTGGGGAAGGTCTGACCTGTACAAAAAGGATAAGCTGCACCTGAACTGGAAAGGGACCAATATCCTGTCGGGCAGTTATGCTGGAGCTGTTGGGGAGGGTTTAAACTAGTTTGGTAGGTGGTGGAAATCAGAATGCGAGTGCAGAGTAGAAGTACAAGGACATGATGCTATGTGTTCTGCGTTGGGGAGGAAGGAGAGGAAGGGGACAAAGCATAAATGTAGCCAGATAGAGGGGTTGAAATGTGTCAATTTTAAAGCTAGGAGTATTCGAAATAAATGGGATCAACTTAGAGTATGCATCAGTACGTGGAACTACGATGTTGTGGCCGTTACTGAAACTTGGCTGAAGGAAGGACAGGATTGGCTGATGCAGGTACCGGGATTTTTAAAAGGAATAGGATGGGAGGTAGAAAGGGTTGGGGAGGGCTAGCATAACTGGTCAGGGATAGTATCATGGCTATAGAAAGGGAGGACACTGATTCGGTGTGGGTGGAACTCAGAAATAGGAAGAGATCAATCACTGTGCTGGGAGTAGTCTATAGGACACCCCCCCCCCCTCAATAGCCCTCGGGACACCGAGGAGCAGATAAGCCCGCAGATTTTAGAATGGTGCAGAAAATTCAAGGTTGTAGTTATGGGTGATTTCAACTTCCCTCATATTGATTGGCATCTCCTGACTGCAAAGTATGTTCAAGAAGCATTCCTGACATAGTATGTGGACCGGTCGACGGGAAGAGGGGCCATATTGGATCTAGTTCTGGGTAATTAACCTGATCGGGTGGCAGACTTCTTGGTGGAGGAGTATTTTGGTGAGTGTGACCACAACTCACTTAGCTTCAGCGTAGCTATAGAAAAGGATGAAAACAGACAAAATGGGAAAGTGCTTAACCAGGGAATGGCTAAATATGGAGGGATGAGACAGGAACTAGCGAGAGTAAATTGGTAACAGATGTTCATGGATGAAAGCACTGAAGTAATGTCGAAGAAGTTTAAGGACCACTTGTGCTGGGCTCAGGATAGGTTTATCCCACTGAGACAAGGAAATAAATGATAGGAAAAGGGAACCATAGCTGTCAAAGTACGTGAGGCAACTCGTCAAGAGGAAGAAGGAAGCATATGTTAGATATAAGAAGTAGGAAGTAGGAGGGGCTCATGAGAAATATAGAGTAGCCAGGAAGGAGCTTAAGAAAGGACTTAGTAAGCTCGAAGGGAACATGAGAAGGCATTGGCATGTAGGATTAAAGAGAACCCCAAGTCGTTCTATGCGTATGTGAAGAACAAAACGATGACAAGAATAAATGTGGGGCCGCTAAAGGATAAAGAAGAGAACATGTGCCTGGAGGCGAAGGAGGTTGGGGAGGTCCTAAATGAATACTTTGCTTCAGTATTCACAAGCGAAAAGGACCTTGATTAGTGTGACATCGAATTAGAGCAGGCCTGTGTGCTGGACAATGTGGAGATTAAGGAAGAAGTTAGATCTTCTTAAAAACATCAAGATTGATAAATCCTCAGGGCCGAACGTGATATACCGCAGGTTGCTGTAGGAAGTGAGAGAAGAGATCGCTGGACCAACAGCTATGACCAGTGAATCCTCTTTGGCTGCAGGGGAGGTGCTGGAGGATTGGAGAATGGCAACTGTAGTTCCCTTGTTTAAAAAAAAGTTAAGAGGGAGAATCCTGAGAACTACAGACCGGTTAGGCTTATGTCTGTGGTCTGCGAAGTATTGGAAATAATTCTTAAGGATAGGATCTACGAGCATTTGGAGAAGTACTATCTGCTCAAGGGTAGTCAGCATGGCTTTGTGAAGGGAAGGTCGTACCTGACGAGCCTAACTGAGTTTTTGAAGAGGTAACAAAATAAATTGATGAGGGTAGGTTGGTAGATGTGCTCTACATGGATTTTAGCAAGGCATCTGACGAGGTCCCCCATGACAGACTCATCCAGAAAGTCATGAGGCATGGGATCTGTGGAACCTTTGCAGTTTGGATATAAAATTGGCTTACAGGAAGAAAGCAGAGTGTAGTAGTGGAAGGAAAGTATTCTGCCTGGAGGTCGGTGACTAGTGGAGTGCCGCAAGGATTTGTCCTGGGACCACTGTTATTTGTGATTTTTAAAGATGACCTAGCTGAAGAGGCGGAAGGAAGAGTGAGTAAGTTTGCGGTCGACACGAAGATTGGAGGAGTTCTGGATGGAGCTGTAGGTTGTCGAATGTTAAAAGAGGATATAGACAGGATGCAGAGTTGGGCAGAAAAGTGGCAGATGGAGTTCAATCCGGATAAGTGTGAGGTGATGCATTTTGGAAGGACAAACCAGAAGTCTGAGTACATGGTCAATTGTCGGTTACTTAAGAGTATGGATGAACAGAGAAACCTTGGGTTTCAAATCCATACACCTTTCAACGCTGCTGCGCAGGTTGATAGGATAGTGATGAAGGCCTATGGAATGCTAAGCTTCATTAATAGGGGGACTGAGTTCAAAAGTAGAGCGGTCATGATGCAACTGTACAAATCTCTGGTGAGACCACACATAGAGTATTGTGTTGATTTCTGGTCACCTCATTATAGGAAGGATGTGGAAGCTATGGAGAGGGTGCAGAATATATTTACCAGGATGTTGCTTGGATTGGAAAACAAGTCTTATGAGGCAAGATTAGCAGAGCTGCGACGTTTCTCTTTGGAGCGTAGAAGGTTGACAGGGGATTTGATAGATGTCTGCAAGATCATGAGAGGCATAGATAAGGTGGATAGCCAGTACCGGTTCCCCAGGGCACGAATAGCAACCACCAGAGTGCATATGTACAAAGTTAAGGGAGGGAAGTTTAGGGGAGACATCAGGGGTAAGTTTTTTACACAGAGGGTTGTGAGTGCCTGGAATGACTTGACAAGTGTGATCGTGGAGGCTAAACCATTAGGGGTATTTAACAGCCTCTTGGACAGGCATGTGGATGAAAGAAATTAGAGCGTTACGGGGTAGTGTGGTTTTTTTTAAGGAATATATGGGTCGGCACAACATCGAGGGCTGAAGGGCCTGTACTGTGTTGTAGTATTCTCGTGTTCTAGTGTAGCCAATCCCATATAATAATAGCCATAATAGGATCAGTAAAAGACCACACCAACTTGAACTTTCAACCAGTGGGCAAAAGACAACAGTCTCTGGAAATTCAGAAAGAAAGAAATAATGAATAAATAAATAATAAATATCAATAATGTAAGACTCGTCTCTAGTGGCATGATCTTGGGGGTGATGCCCCCTACCCGACCAAATTTTAGCGCTCTTGTTTGGGTGGATGCTGCGTGTTGTGTCCCCTGTATAGCATCAGTACCCCGAAATAACATTTAGTCCCCAATGTGCAGTTAAACGATTAAGATTTTATATTTAAGTATGGGGTTAGTAGAGAGACAAAAGAAAATGTAAACAAATAAGAGGCGTCAATAATCTCATAAACATGTCCAGTGCACAAATGTTGGAGCTCACGGATTCAATTTTGCTGATCCTCCTCCGCTCGTAGTCCACCCCTGGGCTCCCGCCCCAAGTCCAGGCCCAGCGGGTCCGGCAACCATCTCCTCAAACCATGTCTTAGTCTTTACATCCTTCTCGGGCCTTCCCTCCCAAGCCCGCGCAAACTAACAGCTTTCACACGGACAGAAAGAATAACATCTATCCCAGTTGGTTAGCAGATGATACAAGTCCATTATCACTAATTATAACCCAAGCATGCTGCTATAGAGAACTACTGCCTCAGCAGTTAACATCACAGAGAAGCCATTTTATTAGCCTTAGCAAGTAACATGAAGAAATAAATCCCTTACAGTAATATGAGATAAAGAGTCTTTGAGAGCGAGTTCATTGGCGATGGGAACATTTCAATAATGGGGTGTGAAGTTATTCCCTTTGTTTCAAGAGTCTGGTGGTTACGGAGCAGCACGTAATCCTGAACCTGGTGGTCTGAGTCCCGAGGCTCCTGTTCCTTCTTCTTGATGGCAGCAGTGAAAAGCGAGTATATCCTGAATGTTGGGGCCATGTTGATGGACACCTCTTTCCTGCGACAGTGTTTCAGGAAGATGTGTTCAATGGTGGGGAGAGCTCTACTTGTGATGGACTAAGCTGTATTCTCTACTTTTTTTCTATGATGTTCCATTCAGATCAATTGGTGTTTCTATACCAGCCTGTGATGCAGCCAGTTAATATAGTCTCCACTGCATCTGTATGGAAGTTGGGTCCAAGTTTTAAATGTCAAGCCGAATCGCCCCAAGCTCCTAAGGAAATATAGGCGCTGCCGTGTTTTCTTCGTAATTGCATTCACATTCTGCCTACAGTACAGGTCCACTGAATTAATAACACCAAGAAATTTAAAGTTGCTGACCCTCTCCATCTCGGCTTCTCGATGAATAAAGACTCATGGAAATCTGATTTCATTCTCTTGAATAAACAGTTAGCTCATTGGTCTTGCTGACATTGAGTAAGATGTCGTTATGCCACCACAGAGCCAGATTTTCAATCTCCCTCCTCTATGCTGAAACGTCACTACTTGTGAACGGCCTACGACAGTGGTATGGTCAGCAGACTTGAATATCGCATCGGGGCTGTGCTTATCCATACATTCATAAGTGTAAAGTGAGTAGAAGAGGGGACTAAGCACACAGCTTTGTGGTGTACCTGTGCTGCAGAAGATCGTGGAGGAGATGCTATTGCCAATCTGAAGTTACTGTGGTCTACAACTGCTGAAACCGAGCATCTAATTGCATATTGAGGCAGGTATAGAAACTATTGATTAGTTTTGAGGGGATGATGGTATTCAATGCTGAGCTGTAGTCGACAAAGAGCATCCTAATGTATGTGTCGTTGCTGTCCAGATGTTCCGGGGTTGAGTGAACAGCCAATAAGATGGCATTTGCTATGGACCTTTTGCTCTGCTAGGCAAATTGGAGCAAATTTAAGTCGCTGTCACTACCTCCAGTTGAACTCTGTCTTTTTGTGTTTTCCCAGAGCCATCATTCTGTGTTTTTGTATTGCCATGTGCTCTTGTTTGTTTTCATGCCCCATGTGCTCCTGTCCCTTCTCCTGCTGAACTCCGGTGCCTGTATGACTAAGTACTTCGCCTCTCACCTGTTTTTCATTATCACCTGTTTTACTGTCAGGTGTCTCATTGAGATCCACCTATCATCTGCTTTTTTGTTTATTGCTCAGTGTATTTTAGTCCTGTGTTTTCACCTGTTTGCTGCCAGATTTTGCCAGTGAGTTTTCCTGAGCCTTTCCAGCATTCGTATCTACTCTGTCCGTCTGAATATCGACTCTCCCTGTTTCCTAACTCTGGTTTTTGGATTTCTCTGAATGTTTTGATCCCTACCTGAACTTTGACACCGACTTTGTTAGCACCTCGGGATTTGTCACTCAATTAATATCACTGTGTGCACAATACATGGTCTGTGTTTGGATCCTTGGTCCAGCGTCCAGTCGTCGCTTCTCGTGCATGAGTTGATATGTTTTATCACCAACCTCTCAAAAGATTTCATCACTGTAGATATAAGTGCTTTTGGACAATAGTCAATGAGACAGGTTCCCACGCTTTTCTTGGATTTTTTTTTTTTTTTGCTTGAGGCACAGTCTTGTCACCGCTCGGCTCTCCCAGCTTTAGTGTATTCTTCCTTGTCATTGAAATCCTCTCAATTCACATCCAACCCGGTCGTGCTCTCCACCCTCAAAAACTTTAATCAATTTCGCTGCCACTATAAGTTCACATCAGCTTCAGCTTTGTGTCCCATTCATAGAAACCATCTATTTCTTCCCTCTATACTCGATTCAGTTTTTAGACTATGACGTTTCAACGGTCTTCTGCGCATTAAGGATTTGTACACAGGTAATATATTTGATAGTTGTGATAACCTGTGCAGTAAATATGGCCTTTTCATAATCATTTTAAAAAATAACTGCAGATTCGCCATTTTGTCAAGGAAAAAAATCCCTCTTTTCCTGATCTACCACTTGCTATATTATGGGAAAAATCTCTTCAGCGGTAAGACCGTCAACCAGGCAAGGGTGGACAGACACACAAGCCCCCACCGGTCTGCCTTCACACACTATGAGACTCTGATCGATTCCCCCGAATCGATCCTCCAAACCCCCACCTTCGCGTGGGTGCACAATGCTCTTTCAGTGTCCCGTGGCGTGTCTGCTTGTGTCTCAGCAGACTTGTTTTTAATCTCCCCTGACGGGGTACCAGCCATCCATCAGCTGTCTATCACCTGGTCCCGCCTTGCTGTCTCAGCAAGAATCTTACAAGTAGGCAAAAGTGTCCTTGGAGTAAACAAATAACGAAGAAGTCATTACACTAAATCATCTCTCACTCTCATTAGCAGCATCTGCAGCAGAATGCCCCCCTCTTCTTCTCTCTCTCTCTCTCTCTCTCTCATTAGCAGCACAGTTCACAGGGGTGTCAACTCTGGACCCCATCTCAGCCTGGTTTGCTCATCACACATTACAATCTAAAGAAAACTAAGACTAGGTGGGAGGATCTGGCTGAGGAATATTGGGCAACAACATTGAATGGTGTTCATTCCTCGTCATCATGTGCTAGACTGGGTTCATACAATTTAAAGTTTTACTCGGTACATTTAAGTAAAGTCAGGCTTGTTGACATATATCCAGACAGGTGTTCCTTCTCTCCGGCTGGTTTAATGCGTGCATTTCGGTCTTCCCCTTGGCTTGATGGCTATTTGGGCACTGTTTTTTTAAAATTACCAGTGAGGGTTTGGGGGGTGACACTGAGACCTTGCCCGCTTATAGCCGTATTTGGTGTGGCAGATGATTCTTTGGGTTTAAATGCAAACCAGTCGGATACCATTATACTTACATTGCTTTAGGCCCGTAGGAGAATCTTGCTGGTCTGGTAATCTGCCAATCCCCCATCTGCTGCTGCTTGGTCAGAGGACGTAATATTTTCCCTGAAGCTAGAAAAGATTAAATTAACTCTAACGTGGTCTGTGAAAAAGTTCTAATCGAAATGGAGACCTTTCATGTCATATTTTGGGAGTCGTAAAGATTACCTAATTGAAGGAATTTGCCCCCCTTTTAACATGCATAAGGCTTACCTCACAGGGTGGTTGATGAATTGTAACAGGAGTATATTCTGGATCATTTGACATGTTGTGGATATGTGTGGGCCTTCGTCTTGAAGGAGTATGAGGGTATGGATGTGAAATGTCCGTACTTGTATTTGTGAAATGTTGTATTCTAAATGCATTAGCTGCCATGGTATGTTCGGGGAAGGTGGTGAGGGGAGTTTTGTTTAGGGGTAAGATATAGAAGTAAAATGGAAGAAAATGCAATGCATTATGTATTCTGTATTGTGGCATTCCTTCAATAAAAATAAAAAAAAAATAAAACAACTTACAACAGGACAGCAATAGGATGCAAAACTGGGCTCAGAAATGACAGATAGAGTTCAGCCCAGTTAAGTGTAAGGTGATTGGTTTTGGTAGGTCAACATTTTTGGCAGAATATGTTAAGAACGGTAAGACTCTTGGCAGTATGAGGATCAGAGGGATCTTGGGGTCCGAATCCATAGGACACTCAAAGCTGCTGCGCAGTTTGACTGTATGGATAAGAAGGCACACAGTGAGTTGGCCTTCATGAACCGTGGGATTGAGTTCAAGAGCAGAGAGTTAATGTTACAGCTATATAGGACCCTAGTCAGACTCCAGTTGAAGTACTGTCCTCAATTCTGGTCACCTCAGAAAGGAAGGTTGTGGAAACTATAGAAAGGGTGCAGAGGAGTTTTTCATGGATGTTGCCTGGATTGGGGATCGTGCTTTATGAGAATAGGTTGAGTGAACTTGGCTTTTTCTCCTTGTAGCGATGGAGGATGAGAGGTGACCTGATAGAAGTGTTTATGAGGTATTGAACGTGTGGATAGTCAGAGGTTTTTTTTTTCCCAGGGCAGAAATGCCTAAAACGAGAGGGCACAGGTTTAAGGTGCTTGGAAGTAGGTACAGAGGAGATGGCGGGTAAGGTTTTTTTTACGCAGAGACTAGTGAGTGCGCGAGACGGTGGTGGAGGCGGATACAACAGGGTCTTTTAAGAGACTCTTGGATAGGCACATGCAGCTTAGAAAATAGAGGGCTCTGGGGAACCCAAGATAATTTCTAAAGTAAGTATATGTTCGGGACAGCTTTGTGGGCCGAACGGCCTGTGTTGTGCTGTAGAGTTTCTACGTTTCTCTGTTGCTATTATATTAAAAAGAATGTGGGTATTGTGTTTAAACCAAAAGAATGGTATCGAAGGTCGAATTAACGCGCAGGCTTACCGAACGAACGCTACTAAAAGTGACCAAGAGAGGTAGACAAAGAGGGAGAAAGTTCGAAATGTGGCTTATTGCCTTCACTGATGCAGACACATTTGAACGGTGGGCGACAGATAAATGTAGGTGTCCGTGTTACACTTCCACCACAGGCACAGTAGCGAGCCTGGACCTGCCTGGTGAACCCTTGTTTGTTTCAATCACCCGTGGTAATTACCGTGGGCGGAGCTGTCGCATTTCAATCAGTTAGTAAGAACTGAACGAGTTGTTTGATGGAATGTGTTCTTGTGTAACATATTTTCCCAGAAGAGAACGAAGGGTTATAAATCAGACCGTACAGCGAGACGCTTCAGAGCGAGATTTAGACTGTGTCTAAAAAAAATCTTACTCCTATCCGTGTAAGATGGAACGAACGGCCGTGGTGGATGTCACTGTGTTTTGCTATCCGATTCTTGCCTTTGTCGGTATCCCTGGTGAGTTACCTTGTTGATATCTCCCAGCTTTGATTTTGATTGCTCAAATTGTCAAAAATTGTCAAAAGGAAATGTCAACGCTTCGGGTGAAAACCTTATATTTGCCAGCTTGGAAGATCTTCGTGTCTCTGCCGCTTCCGAGCACGGAGCTGACCCTGACTGGGACAGAGACAGAAAAACGTTCAGCTATCACTTTGTCAGGGTGTGAACAATAATTTAACTGAAGTTTGCTTAAGATATTGGAAGGAAGCAGAGCACACTTACTTTCAACTCTCTCAACAGAACATTCGCAAAAAGTATATGTCGGAAGGAAATGTCGAACCCAAATTCTCCGCGGTTTTAATGGCTTCGGATGTTGAATAGTTAGTAATGAAAGGTCTCGACACGAGAAGTCTATAGAGTTTCCCTCTATAGATGTTGTTCAATCCTCTAGCAATTTGTTTTATATTGTCCCATACGCCAACTTCTGCAGTATCTCGTGTTTTCAAACCGGAAAGTTCCCGTTTTGTTTCACATATCCTAGCCAATGGTACCAGCACTGTGACAACTGCTAAATACGTTACCAATTTCTGGATTGTTCCGAACAGTTCAATTGCTTGAGTCTATGCCGCTGAGCTGGAACTCTGGTAATTTGCTTTATTTCCCATCTCGTTGCAGCGAACGTGCTCTCACTTGTGGTCCTGTCCCGGGGAGTGGGCGGTCTCTCCAGAGGAGTCATTCGTTACATGGTAACTATGGCAGCGGCAGACCTAATGGTCTGTATCTTTAATGTTACTGTTGGAAACGTCCTCACCTATTATTTTCTGGATTCATTCCTGGCATACACATTTACTTGTCGCCTTTCGTCCTTTATACAAATATCTAGCATGCAATTTTCCGTCTGGTCTACAGTGGCATTCACAATTGACCGTTTCCTAGCCATTTGTTGCCAGAAATTAAAATCAAAATATTGTACGGAACGAAGCGCCACTGTGATTCTAACAATTGTATGTGTTTTCAGCTTTTTGATCCACATTCCAGCTTATTTCCGTTACGAACCCCGTTATGTCGCCGGTGATATACAATGGGGTTGTCGCACTGTAACGGAGTACGTTACCTCACCAGCATGGAAGGCTTACAAATGGCTTTCCAAAATTTTACTACCCTTGCTGCCACTGCCTCTGCTATTGTTGTTAAACTTTCTCACCGCCCAGCATATTTTACTGGTGAGCAGAGCTCGCAAAGCTCTGAAACAGCGCGGGAGCTGTGAGAGCTGTGACCCCGAGATGAAGAACCGGAGAATGTCCATCATTTTGCTCTTTGCTGTCTCGGGCAGCTTTACTGCATTGTGGGCTCCAATTACGATACTTGACATATGTTTCGAAGTCACACAAAGTTTTGCGGTCGATGCTCCGAACTCATTGTATCTGGCAATTAGATTCACGCTTCTGCTGATGTATTTGAGTTCCTGTACTAACACTTGTATTTATGCATTAGTTCAGAGAAGATTTCGGGAGGAAGTAAAGAAGATGATTAAATATCCATTTATTATCATTGTTAGTGTTTATAAAGAACTTAAGCAGCTGCAATAAATCAGAGCCCATAGCTCAGTTCACTTTACTGGTTTGCAATTTCACCTTTCGCCCTTTCTCAGAATCATCCGCGGGTTTCAAGAGCCCCTACATCTGAAAGAGTGGCTTATTTTAGTTTTCATACTGACGCCCTTCACACCGGCCTCCTCTGCCAGCAGGTTGGCTCCGAACAAGTGAAGCTTCACAAGCTATTACTGAGTTAAAACTCCCCTTACCGTTAAAATGTCTGAGATTCAATCTTATTTTCCGGTAGTGTGAGGTTTGTACGTTCTACCGATATCTTCAGGTTGTTTTCCTGCAGGCACCCTGGTTTCCTCCAATTATTTCAATGTCGTGCGGGTTGGAAGGTTAATTGGCCGCTTTAAATTGCCCAGCGTGTAGGTGAGCGGTAGACTACTTACAGTGAGTAAAGCTACTCTACAAGGGAATGGCACTCGGTGAAATTGGATTGTGCTCAGACCCGGCAGAGTCTCCATAAGCCGTATGATCGTATTTACTATAAGAACACATTAATATCAAGAAGTAACATATACAGTGATCTCACGTGCGAGTGGACCCGCCCTTTCTCAACCCAGGACTGGTTTTCTCTCAGGTAGAGTGGATGGAAGTTAAGAAAAGGCAGACCGTATAAAACTATTTTATTGACTTAAAGGCGAGGTCTTGAACGGCTGGGTAGAGTGAAGTTTTAAGAAATTGAACGGAATGTTCAATGGCAGATTAATCCGATTGTGCCCATCTCAACCACATGGCAATTAGATGAGTAATACTTAACATGTTGGGCCACAGCTGCAGTACGTGAAACACAGTTCGTATGTCAGGTCGAAGAGTATTCAATGGCAATGCAACCGGAAATTCCACAGAGAGCAGAGGAGAATTCCGTAGCTTTTCCCGTTCCTGGTCAGAGAAGTACCAGAGATTTCAACACTAAGAGACACAATCATAACTGTAGATACCGGAAATCTAAAGTAAAAGAGACAACGAGGGTAGTAGACAAGGCTGTATTTGTGGGAAGAGAAACAGTAAACGTTTCAGTCCAAGACGTTTAATCAGAACTGCTTTATGTTAGATTTCGGGAATTTGAAGCTATATTATTGTTGGTTTCACATATGAAACATTGGCAACTCATAGACACTTTGTTAAAATGGTGCATCAATCAGGTGACAATTCAGTCTCTGCATGAATATCAGGGTTGATATTTTAAACTATCTCCCACCCTGCCAAATGCAAAAATTCTATCTCCTATTCCCAGTTCCTCTGTCTCCGCCACATCTGCTCCAAGGATAAGACTTTCCATTCCATGATATCCCAAATGTCCTCTTTCTTTAAGAATCGTGGTTTCCCTTCTGCCGTCACCCGCATCTCCTCCATTTCCCGCACTTCAGCAATCACCCCATCCTCCCACCACCACAACAGGGACCGTGTCCCCCTTGTCCTCACCTATCACCCCACCAGCCTCCGGATCCAGCATATTATCCTCCGCAACTTCCGCCACATTTAACAGGACCCCACCACTAAGGACACCTATCCCTCTCTACTCCGCTCTGCTTTTCGCAGGGATCGTTCCCTCCGCGACTGCCTGGTCCACACGTCCCTCCCCACAGATCTCCCACCTGGCACTTACACCTGCAAGCGTAAGTGCTACACCTGTCCCTACACCTCATCTCTTACAACCATTTAGGGGCCCAAACAGTCCTTCCAGGTGAGGCAACACTTCACTTGTGAGTCTGTTGGGGTAATCTATTGCTTCCGGTGCTCCCGGTGCGGCCTCCTTTACATCGGCGAGACCCGACGCAGATTGGGGGACCGCTTCGTCGAGCACCTACGCTTCGTCCACCACGACAGATAGGATTTCCCGGTTGCCTCTCACTTCAACTCTCCCTCTCATTCCCATCTAGATATGTCCAGACATGACCTCCTCTACTGCCATGATGAGGCCAAACTTCGGTTGGAGGAACAACATCACATATACCGCCTGGGTAGTCTCCAACACCTTGGTATGAACATCGATTTCTCCAACTTCCGGTAATTCCCTCCCTTTCCCTCTCCCCATCCCAGCTCTATTTTGTCTCCTTTTCTAGCTGCCAATCACCTCTCATGACTCTGCCTTCTACTACTACCCATAGTGCTTTCCCCTTAGATTCCTTCTTCACCTCTCCTGCCTATCCTCTCCCTGCTTCCCCTCCCCCACCCCTTGACCTTTCCTCTGATTGGTTTTCCACCCACTCCCCACCTTCTTTATAGGGCCCCTGCCCCCTCCTTCTTTAGTCCTGACGAAGGGTTTCGACCCGAAACGTCGACTGCTTCTTTCAACGGATGCTGCCCGACCTGCTGAGTTCATCCAGCTGTTTTATACGTCTTGAAATGCTTTTCATCATCTTGTACACCTGTATCAGGTCACCTCTCATCCTCCTTTGCTCCAAGAAAAGGCCGAGTTCACTCAACCTATTTTCATAAGGCATGCTCCCCAATGCAGGCAATCCTTGCAAATCTCCTCTGCACCCATTCTATGGCTTCCACATCCTTCCTGTAGTGAGGCGACTAGAACTGAGCACAGTTCTCCAAGTGGGGTCTGACCAGGGTCCTATATAGCTGCAACATTACCTCTCGGCTCATAAATTAAATTCCACGATTGCTGAAGGCCAATACACCATACGCCTTCTTAACCACAGAGTCAACCTGCGCAGCTGCTTTGAGCGTCCTATGGACTCGGACCCCAAGATCCCCCTGATCCTCCACACTGCCAAGTGTCTTAGCATTAATACTATAATCGGCCATCATAAGTCGGACCGTGAGGCAGCGGGAGTATTTAAAGAGAACTGTTTCTGGAAGTAGGTCATTTTCTTCGGCAGTTTAACGGGGACACGACTGCACAAGCGCGTGTAAGTCGGACCGTGAGGCAGAAGGAGTATTTAAAGAGAACAGTTTGACGGAGCGGGCGACGGAGTAGTGGGAGACAGAGTAGGAAGGGCTTGTCTCGTGAGGCTTTGCGAGCTGAGGCTGAGGACGAGCTTCACTCCAAGTGAGGTCAGGCCGGGTAAGATATTTTAAAAGGAGGACGTTTCAAAAGTTGAGGCAGGTATTGCGTAGGTTATGGCAGCTGAGATTAGCCCCGTGGTTTGTTCATCCTGCAGGATGTGGGAAATCTGGGATACTTCAAGTGTCCCTGACGACTGTGTGTGCAGGAAGTGTGTCCAACTGCAGCTTCTGGCAGACGGAACTGAGCGTCTGGAGCTGCGATTGGATTCACAATGGAGCATCCGCGATGCTGAGAGAGTCGTGAATAGCACGTTCTGTGAGTTGGCCACACCGCAGGTAAAGGCTACAAAGGCAGAAAGGGAAGGGGTGGCCACTAGATAGCGTAGCAGTAGGCAGGTAGTGCAGGACCCCCTGAGGTCATCTCCCTCCTAAACAGATACACTGTTTTGGATACTGTTGGGGAATATATATCATCAGGGGAAGGCAGCAGCAGCAACAGAGTTCATTGCACATTGGGTGGCTCTGCTGCACAGGAGGGAAGGCAAAAGAGTGGGAGAGCTATAGTGATAGGGGATTCGATTGTAAGGGGAATAGATAGGCGTTTCTGTGGCCGCAAACGAGACTCCAGGATGGTATGTTGCCTCCCTGGTGCAAGGGTCAAGGATGTCTCTGAGCGTCTGCAGGACATTCTGGAATGGGAGTGTGAACAGCCAGTGTTCCTGGTGCACGTAGGTACCAACGTTATAGGTAAAAAACGGAATGAGGTCCTACAAGGTGAATTCAGGGAGTTAGGAGATAAACTAAAAAGTAGGACCACAAAAGTAATAATTTCTGGATTACTACCAGTGCCACGTGCTAATCAGAGTAGAAATAGGAGGATATTTCAGATGAGGAGGTGGCTTGAAAAGTGGTGCAAGGGGGAAGGATTGAAATTTCTGCGGCATTGGAACCCGTTCTGGGGGACGTGGGACCAGTATAAACAGGACGGTCTGCACCTGGGCTGGACTGGAATCAATGTCCTAGGGGGAGCGTTTGCTACTGCTGTTCAGGAGGTTTTAAACTAATGTGGCAGGGGGATGGGGACAAGTGCAGAGAGACAGAGGGGTGTAAAATGAGGGTAGAAGCAGAAGTAGTAAGGTGAGAAGTAAAAGTGGCAGGCAGGCAAATCCAGGGCAAAAAGCTAAAAGGGCCACTTGTCAACATAATTGTATAAGGGCTAAGAATGTTGTAAAAACAAACCTGAAGGTTTCGTGTGTCAATGCGAGGAGCATTCGTAACAAGGTGAATGAATGGAATGTGCAGATAGTTATTAATGAATATGATATAGTGGGATCACAGGGTGACAAAGAATGGGAGCTCAACATCCAGGGATATTCAATATTCAGGAGGGATAGGCATGAAAGAAAAGGAGATGGGGTAGCATTGCTGGTTAGAGAGGAGATTAACGCAATAGAAAGAAGGACATTAGCCTGGAGAATGTGGAATCAATATGGGTAGAGCTGCATAACACTAAGGGGCAGAAAACGCTGGTGGGAGTTGTGTACAGGCCACCTAACAGTAGTAATGAGTTTGGAGATGGCATTAAACAGGAAATTTGAAATGCGTGCAATAAAGGAACAGTAGTTATAATCGGTGACATCAATCTACGTATAGGGTTAGTTAGCAATCTTGTCGTGCGAGGCCCCTTGGGTAAGAGTTACCATAATATGGTGGAATTCTTCACTAAGATGGAGAGTGACATAGTTAATTCAGAAACAAGGGTTCTGAACTTAAAGAAGGGTAACGTTGAAGGTATGAGAAATGAATTAGCTAAGATAGACTGGCAAATGATACTCAAAGGGTTGACGGTGGATATGCAATGGCAAACACTTAAAGATCATATGGATGAAATACAACAATTGTTCATCCCAGTTTGGCAAACGAATAAACCAAGGAAGGTAGTGCACCCGTGGCTGACAAGGGAAATTAGGGATAGTATCAAGTCCAAAGAAGAAACATATAAATTAGCAAGAAAAAGCCGCAAACCTGAGGACTGGGAGAAATTCAGAGACCAGCGGAGTAGGACAAAGGGCTTAATTAGGAAAGGAAAAACAGATTTTGAGAGAAAGCTGGCAGGGAACATAAAAACTGACTGTAAAAACTTTTATAGATACGTGAAAACAAAAAGATTGGTCAAG
Organism: Hypanus sabinus; assembly: GCF_030144855.1. NCBI lineage: Eukaryota > Metazoa > Chordata > Chondrichthyes > Myliobatiformes > Dasyatidae > Hypanus > Hypanus sabinus. Next base: position 151,858,791 of record NC_082710.1, on the reverse strand, counting down.
TTGAATGTAGGTTCCTTACAGTCAGAAACCGGTGAATTGATCATGGGGAACAAAGACACGCCAGACCAATTGAATAACTACTTTGGTTCTGTGTTCACTGAGGAGGATATAAATGATCTTCCGGAAATAGTAAGGGACTGAGGGTCTAGTGAGATGGAGGAACCGAGGGAAATACATGTTAGTAGGGAAGTGGTGTTAGGTAAATTGAAGGGATTAAAGGCAGATAAATCCCCAGGGCCAGATGATCTGCATCCCAGAGTGCTTAAGGAAGTAGCCCAAGGAATAGTGGGTGCATTAGTGATAATTTTTCAAAACTCCATAGATTCTGGATTAGTTCCTGAGGATTGGAGGGTGGCTAATGTAACCCCATTTTTTAAAAAATGAGGGAGAGAAAAACCTGGGAATTGTAGACCGGAGAATCTGACATCGATGGTGGGGAACATGCTGGAGTCGGTTATCAAATATGTGATAACAGCACATTTGGAAATAGGTGAAATGATTGGACAAAGTCAGCATGGATTTGTGAAAGGAAAATCATGTCTGAGGAATCTTATAGAATTTTTTGAAGATGTAACTAGTAGAGTGCATAAGGAAGAGCCCGTGGATGTGGTATATTTATATTTTCAAAAGGTTTTTGACAAGGTCCCACACAGGAGATTAGTGTGCAAACTTAAAGCACATGGTGTTGGGGTTATGGTATTGATGTGGACAGATAATTGGTTGGCAGACAGGAAGCAAAGAGTGGGAGTAAACGGGACCTTTTCAGAATGCAAGGCAGTGACTAGTGGGGTACCACAAGGCTTAGTGCTGGGACCCCAGTTGTTTACAATATCTATTAATGATTTAGATGATGGAATTAAATGTAGCATCTCAAAGTTTGCGGATGACACGAAGCTGGGCGGCGGTGTTAGCTGTGAGGAGGATGCTAAGAGGATGTAGGGTGACTTGGATAGGTTAGGTGAGTGGATAAATTCATGGCAGATGCAATTTATTGTGGATAAATGTGAGGTTATCCACTTTGGTTGCAAGAACAGGAAAATTGATTATTATCTGAATGGTGGCCGATTAGGAAAAGGGGAGGGGCAACGAGACCTGGGTATCATTGTACACCAGTCATTGAAGGTGGGCATGCAGGTACAGCAGGCGATGAAAAAGGCAAATTGTATGTTGGCATTCATAGCAAAAGGATTTCAGTACAGGAGCAGGGAGTTTCTACTGCAGTTGTACAAGGCCTTGGTGAGACCGCAACTAGAGTATTGTGTGCAGTTTTGTTACCCTATTCTGAGGAAAGGCATTCTTGCCATAGAGGGAGTTCAAAGAAGGTTCACCAGATTGATTCCTGGGATGGCAGGACTTTCATATGATGAAAGACTGGATCGACTTGGCACCAGAATGTAGATTATTGAGGGGGGATCTTATTGAAACATATAATATTCTAAAGGGATTGGACAGGCTAGAAGGAGGAAGATTATTTCCGATGTTGGGCAAGTCTAGAACGAGATATGGCCCTTGTGGCTAAAGGGATCAGTGGGTATGAGATAAAGCTGGTACAGGGTTCTGAGTTGGATGATCAGCCATGATCATACTGAATGGCGGTGCAGGCTCGAAGGGCCGAATAGCCTACTCCTGCACCTATTTTTTATATTTCTATGTTTCTATACTTAACCTACCAAAATGAACCACTTCACACTTATCTGGGTTGATCTCCATCTGCCACTTCTCAACCCAGTTTTGCATCCTTTTCATGTCCTGCTGTAAAATCTGACAGCCCTCCGCTCCTTCCACAACAACTCCAACCTTTGTGTCATCAGCAAACCTACTGATACATCCCTCCACTTCCTCATCCAGGTAATTTATACAAATCACGAATAGTAAGGGTCCCAGAACAGATCACTGAGGCACTCTGCTGGTGACCGTCCTCAATACAGAATATGACCCGTCTCCAACCACACTTTGCCGCCTGTGGGGAAGGAAGTGCTGGATCAACAAGGCAATGTACCCTTGGACCCCATGCCTGCTTACTTTCTCAATAAGCCTTGCATTGGGTACTTTATCAAATGCCTAGCTGAAATCCTTATACACTATACCTACTGTTCTTCCTTCATCCATGTGCTCACTCACATCCTCAAAAAAATCAATCAGGTTCGTAAGCCACGATCTGCCCTTGACAAAGCCATGCTGACTACACCTAATCATATTACATCGAGTACACTTAATCATATTATATCTCTCCAAGTGTTCATAAATCCTGCCTTTTAGGATCTTCTCCATCAACTTACTAACCACTGAAGTAAGACTCACTGGTCTATAATTTGCTGGGCTATCTCTAATCCCTTTCTAGAATAAATGAATAAGATCCGCAATCCTCCAATCCTCCGGAACCTCGCCATTCCCCATTATGATGCAAAGATCATTGCCAGAGGCTCAGCAATCTCTTCCCTCGCCTCACACAGTAGCCTGTGGTTCATCTCGTTCTATCCCGGCGACTTATCCAACTTGATAATTTCCTAAAGCTCCAACACATCCTCTTAATATCTACATGCTCAATCATTTCAGTCTGCTGCAAATTAGCACTAAAATCAATAAGATCCTTTTCCATAGTGAATGCTGAAGTTAAGTATTTATTTAGCACCTTTGCTATATCCTTCGGTTCCATACACACTTTCGCACTGTCACACTTGATAGGTTCTATTTTTTCCACACCTTATCCTTTTGCTCTGCACATACTTGCAGAATGCCTTGGGGTTTTCCTTAATTCTGCCTACCAAGGCCTTCTCATGGCTCCTTCTGCTGCTCCTAATTTCCTTCTTAATCTCCTTCCTAGTAGCCTTATAATCTTCTAGATCTCTAAAATTACCTAGCATTCTGAACCTTTTGTATGTTTTTCTTTTCTTCTTGAGTATATTTATTACAAACTTTATGCACCACGGTTCCTGTAGCCTACCATAACTTGCCTGTCTCATTGGAACGTACTTATACAGAACTCTACACAAATAACCCCGAATATTTGCCAAATTTCTTCTGTACTTTTCTCTGAGTACATCTATTTCCAATTTATTCCTCCAATTTCCTGTCAAATAGTCTCATAATTCCCCTTATCTCTCTACAATGCTATTGTAAGGGAGATAGAATTATGATCACTATTTCCAAAATGCTCCCCCACAGACATATCTTACACCTGACCAGGTTCATTTTCCGAAACGAAATCTAGTACAGCCTCTCCTCTTGTAGGCTTATCTATATGTTTTGTCAAGAAACCTTTGTGAACACACAATACAAACTCCACTCCATCTAAACCTCTTGCTCTAGGAACATGTCAATCGATATTTGGGAAATTAAAATCTCCCGTCACAACAACTCTGTTATTATTACACTTTTACAGGAAACGTTTCCCTATCTGCTCCTCGATATCACTGTACTATTGGGTCGCCTATAAAAAAAACACCCAGTAAAGTTATTGACCATTTCCTGATCCTAACCTCCAGCCACAGAGAATCTGAGACAATCCCTCCATGGCGTCCACCTTTTCTGCAGCCCTGACACTATCTCTGATCAACAGTGCCACAACCCAACCTCTTCTGACTCCCTCCCTGTCCTTTCTGAAACGTCGAATACCTGGCACTTGAAGTAACCAATCCTGTCCCTGAGCCATCCAAGTCTTTGTAATGGCCAGCACATCACATCTCCATGTCCTGATGCACACTCTAAGCTCATCCGCTTTGTCCACAACAGTCCTTATATTAAAATAGACACAACTCAAGCCTTCAGTCTGAGCACTTCCCTTCTCTATTACCTGCTCATCCTCCCGCTCTCACAGTCTACAAGCTTTCTCTATTTGTGAGCTAACCTCCTCTTCCACAGTCTACAACAACACAGAGAAAATGCTGGTGGAACACAACAGGCCAGACAACATCTATAAGGAGAAGCACTGTCGACGTTTTGGGCCGGGACCCCTCGTCAGGACTAACTGAAAGGAAAGATAGTAAGAGATTTGAAAGTAGTGGGGAGGGGGGAAATGCGAAATTATAGGAGAAGACCGAGGGGGTGAGATGAAGCTAAGAGCTTGAAAGGAGATTGGTGAAAGTGATACTGATCTGGAGAAGGGAAAGGATCATGGGACGGGAGGCCTCGGGAGAAAGAAGGTGGGGGGGAGCACTAGAGGGAGATGGAGAGCAGGCAAACAACTAAATATGTCAGGGATGGTTTAAGAAGGGGAGGAGGGGCATTAATGGAAGTTAGAGAAGTCAGTGTTCATGCCATCAGGTTGGTATTTAAGGTGTTGTTCCTCCAACCTGAGTTTGGATTCATCTTGACAGTAGAGGAGGCCATGGATACACATATCCGAATGGGAATGAGACGTGGAATTAAAATATGTGGCCACTGGGAGATCCTGCTTTCTCTGGCAGATAGAGCGTAGGTGTTCAGTGAAATGGTCTCCCAGTCTGCTTCGGGTCTCACCAATATATAAAAGGCCACACTGGGAGCACTGGACGCAGAGTACCACACCAGCCGACTCAATGGTGAAGTGTCGCCTCACCTGGAAGGACTGTCTGGGGCCCTGAATGGTGGTGAGGGAGGAAGTGTAAGGGCAGGTGTAGCACTTGTTCCGCTTACAAGGATAAGTGCCAGGAGGAAGATCGTTGGGAAGGGATGTGGGTGGGGGGCGAGTGGACAAGGGAGTCGCGTAGGGAGCGATCCCTGCAGAAAACAGAAAGTGGGGGGAGGGAAAGATGCGCTTGGTACTGGGATCCCGTTGGAGGTGGCGGAAGTTACAGAGAATTTTACGTTGGACCTGGAGGCTGGTGGGGTGGTAAGTGAGGACAAGGGGAACCCTATCCCGAGTGGGGTGGCGTACAGATGGGGTGAGGGCAGATGTGCGGGAAATGGGAGAGATGCGTTTGAGAGCAGAGTTGATGATGGAAGAAGGGAAGCCCCTTTGTTTAAAAAAGGAAGCCATCGCCTTCTTCATTGAACGGAAAGCCTCATCCTGAGAGCAGATGCAGCGGAGACGGAGGAATTGTGATAAGGGGATAAGATTTTTGCAAGAGATAGGGTGGGAAGAGAAATAGTCCAGGTAGCTGTGAGAGTCTGTAGGCTTAAAGTAGATACCAGTAGATAAGCTGTCTCCAGAGATGGAGACAGAAAGATCAAGAAAGGGCAGGGAGGTCTCGGAAATGGACCAGGTAAATTTGAGGGCAGGGTGAAAGTTGGAGGCAAAGTTAATGAAGTCAACGACCTCAGCATGCGTGCAGGAGGCAGTGCCAATGCAGTCGTCGATGTAGCGGAGGAAAGGAGGAGGATGGATACCCGTATAGACTTGGAACGTGGACTGTTCCACAAAGCCGACAAAAAGGCAGGCATAACTGGCATCCATACGGGTGCCCATGGCTACGCCCTTGGTTTGGAGGAAGTAGGAGGAGCCAAAGGAGAAATTGTTGAGAGTAAGAACTAATTCCGCTAGATGGCGGAGAGTGGTGGTAGAGGCGAATTGGTTAATTCTGGAATCCAAGAAGAAGCAAAGAGATTCGGGACCATCTTGGTGGGGATGGAGGTATAAAGGGACTGGACGTCCATCGTGAAAATAAGGCGGTGGGGGCCAGGGAACTTAAAATCATTGAGAAAATTCAAAGCATGAGAAGTGTCACGAACATAGGTGGGAAGAGATTGAACAAGGAGGGATAAGACAATGTCAACTTATGCAGAAATGAGTTTAGTGGAGCAGGAGCAAGCTGAGACAATAGGTCTACCTGAATAAGCAGGTTTCTAGATCTTGGGTAGGAGGTAGAAACAGGAAGTGTATGGTAAGGGAACTATGAGGTTGGTGGCAGTGGATGGGATCTCCTCAGAGCTGATAATGTTGGCGATGGTATCGTAGACAATGGCCTGGTGCTCCTTAGTGGAGTCATGATTCAGGGGTAAATAAGAGGAGGTATCAGAGAGTTGTCGCCGTGCCTCGGCCACGTAGAGGTCAGTACGCCAGACACCAATCCGCAGTCTCTTCAGTTCGGTTCCCTACCCCGAACAATTCTAGTTTAAACTCTCCGCAGTAGCCTTAGCAAACTTCCCCGCCAAGATATTGATCCCCCTGGGATTCATGTGCAACCTATTCTTTTCGTACAGTTCACACCTGTCCCGAAAGAGGTTCCAATGATACAGAAATCTGAATCCCAAACCCCTGCTCCAATCCCTCAGCCATGCATTCATCCTCCACCTCATTATGTTCCTATTCTCACTGTTGCGTGGCACATGCAGTAATCCCGTGATTATTACCGTTGCGGTCCTGCTTCTCAACTTCCCTGCTAACTCCCTGTAGTCTTTTTTGCAGGACCCCTTTCCTTTTCATACCTTCGTAAATGGTACCAACATATATCACGACCTCTGACTGTTCTGCCGGTCACTGCAAGATATCTTGGACGTGATCTGAAACATCCCGGACCCTGGCACCTGGGAGGCAAACTACCATCCGAGTTTTTTTCCTGCATGCAGAGAATCGCCTGTATGACCTCCTAACCAAAGAGTCGCCTATCACTACTGCATTCCTCTTCACTTCCCTACTCTTCTGAGCCGTAGGACCAGACTCTGTGCCAGAGGCACGGCCACTGCCGCTTCCCCCAGGTAGGCTGTCCACCCTCCCCAACAGTACTCAAACAGGAATACTTATTTTCAAGGGGTGCAGCCACATGAGTACTCTCTATTACCTGACTCTATCCCTTCCCCCTCCTGACTGCTGACTGTGACCCACTTGTCCGTCTCCAGTGGCCCCGGTGTAACCCCCTGCCTATAAGTCCTCTCTGTCACCTCCTCGCATTCCCTGACTAGGCGAAGATCATGGAGCTGCATCTTCAGTTCGCTAACTCAGTCCCCCAGGAGCTGCAGCTCGCCACAGCCGGTGTAAGTTGGCCGTCCTGTGTAAAATGTATTTAAAGTAGAAAAGGAGCCCAATAAGACCATATCGTCCATTTGTATTAATTGCCTTTCCTTGCTAACTCTCCACTTAAATTGGTTGAGATACCTTAATCACTCACCTGTGCTCATTTTAATTGAGATGTTGGGGGTGGGGGATGTGCTTTATGATGCAGAGGGATTTACTCGTGATGAAGTGGGTCGTATCCATTACTTTTTATGGTTATTTTTCATTCAAGAACATTGATGTTTCTATTTCAGGTTGAGATGCATTCCGTCAATATTCTCTCCCCCTCATACCTACAGCAGTTTGTCAAAGTTTTAGATGACATGTTGAATTTTCGCAAACGCTTACGCTGCCGTTCTCTCTTTGTAATTGGACAGGTAATGGGCTCAGGACAGTTTGTCTGAAATTATAAAACAGAGGAATTTAAAGTTGTTGAATACTGACTCCAAATTTGAAACACTAGGAGAGGCGAAAGGTAACGAGATCGAGCAACACTGTTCAGAAATTATGCCCTTGTCAGATTCTTGCACAATCTATGGATTTGTGCTTTATACCCGAGAGCTGCTGAAAATCAAGCATTACAAACGTTCTCATAAAATACATAGGAATAATTATTAAAATTGATGGACAGCCATCCGCCTTCAATAGGCAAATTCCTGTTACACATGTTGAAATCAAGTTACTTAAGTTACAGTACCATGCAAAAGCCTTAAGCACATTTAGTATAAATGCTCACGTACCTAAGACTTTTACACTCTGCTGCATTTGTCAACATGAAAGAACTCGAGTTTGTAAAGCTAGCGGGAGCAGAGGATGTTGGAACGGAATGCCGGGGTGCAGTGGAGCTGGTGCATACAGATCCAGTCTCGTGACAAGAGGAAGGGCAAGTTGATTTCAAACAATTGGAATTGTTGATCATCACATGATGTCTTTGTGGTGATTCCCACTCCTTCTCCTCTGCCTTCTACTTTCCCAACCTTAATTCTTCTCTCCCTGCCTCCTTCCCACTCTTGGTTCACACAAGAGAGCCACATCAGGATCAGCTTTGTCATCACCGACGTATATCATAAAATTTGTGGGTTTTTGTGCAGCAGTACAGTGCAATATTGAAATTTACTCTAGTATTATGCAAATGCCTTAGTCACGCTAGTTATATATATGCCTAATACTTATGTACCGTATGTTTAATTATCATTTAACCATACAGGAATACGGCTGAACGAATAGCCCTCCGGAGCCAAGGTGCAAAGCATACACAGTACATGGCACATATAGCTCATGCAAGGTAGCAATCAATTTTAGAGATATGGAAAAAATATATATTTACTGCCCAAGCCCTTGACTGATATGTCCCTGAAATTGATGGTGCATAGGTGCAATCGGCCGAAAAATTATTTCCTGGCATTCTTCAAACGAGCGCACACATGCACACATACGCAATGGAGCTTGCAATTCCACTCACTGAATAATGGAGGTCAGCACTGATGGTGAAGGCCAGCCCCCATCTGAACCTGAGATTTGCGCCTCCCCACCTCTGGTGCTTTCTCTCCTGTCCTGCTGCAACAGAAAAGCCCATGGATTGAGGCCTAGTCCATGCTAAAACCGAGGCCACGCAGCTCCCTTCCCCATCACCTTCCAGCCCCCAACCCTCCATGTCTAAAACAGGCCTACAGCATTTTACATTGTCCAACAGTCTGGTTGTTTCCTGGAAGAAGCATTGTTAAACACAAATGCATCGTTAGTAGGCTGTTTTGTGAAGTGCATAACGGAAATAAGTATCATTAGCACAGAGATCTGTACTTGGCATTCGAGAATGCTGTCTTTGGTTCTGAACTCTACCTTAAATAATCAATGTAATAGAGTTATCCAACATGGAAATAAACTTACAGCTGACCCTTCCTGTAAGAACTCCCTAACATTCAATCGAAAACTCTAAAATATTTCCCTTCTTCTACAAGACTTTTTTTATTCTTTCCCCACAGTGGATTATGCCAATGACTTTTTCACATTTTCTATCCGCACCTTTTTCCACACCACCTCTCCTGAATGACAGATGAACGGCAGTCTTCCATTGTTCCTCACATTTTGCACCCAGCAGCCCGTTCCTTCTACTGAACATCTTTCGCAAGATCCTGCAAATCCACCAAGACTCTTCCAGCAGATTCGTGCACCCTGCCTCCTAACTCTCTCGGCGTGTTATTGGGATTATTCCAGTCATCAGTTTCAGGTCACTTCATTTCCCCAAACTGTAATATCGCAGCACAGGCAATTCGAATCTCTTTCTCTCCTGCAGGGAAGGCTAATCGCTCTGCAGATACTGGTTGACCAGACAAACATGTCCAGCATTTACGAGATCTGCAAACACTAGAATCCAGAAGTATCGCACTGGACATTTGTTTTCGAAAGTGTTGCTTCCTTATAAGTTTTTCTGGTCATGGTAAAACGCTTGAAGTTGAAAACAAATATCATTTCTGACTACTTGTATCATGTAGCAAATGGGAGAATCAAGAAATGAACTTTTATTATAAATAATGCGTTGAAATGGTGACGCCTAGCAATAGTTCAACGAAGCTAGTTCTAGGGCTGAAGTGGCTAAACCGAGATGGCACCGTTTTAAGGTGCTTGAAAGTAGGTACGGAGGAGATGTCAGGGATGAGTTTATTTATGCCGAGTGGTGAGCGCGTGGAATGGGCTGTCGGCGACGGTGGTAGAAGCAGATACAACAGGCTCTTTTAAGAGACTCTTGGATAGTTACATAGACCTTACAAAACTAGAGGGCTATGGGTAACCCTAGGAAATTTCTAAAGTTAGTAAATGTCCGGCACAGCTTTATGGGCCGAAGGACCTGGATTGTGCTGCAGGTTTTCGACATTCTATGTGCAAAAAATATTTTGCTGATGATTTTCCTTTGTACTCAGTGTCTGAGACTACTTGCTTAAGTATCCAACAATAGTCAGCCAGTATTGATGGATACCCATTGCCCTGAAGCTGTTTCTCTCTGATCATAATTCCCTGGTGAAATCATTCGTCACTAACAACACCAAGAATTCTAAATGGGAATTCAAAAAAACAATTTGCACTTCCTAGTTCTGTTTGCTTGAAGCATGTTGTCAACCGGCTGCACTTAGTTGCGTGGTCTGGCGTTGGCAGGAAATTTCTCAACAACATCCTTGAATGACTTCCATGCAATTTTCTTTAGTCCAACTAGAAGTTATTCCAATTGCATATATTTCCTCATAGCCATTCTCAGCAAGGCCTAGACTCTACTCCTTCCTTCCTAATGTCACGTCCTACCACTTGATGGGTTTCAATGTAAATATCAAGTTAGTTCTTCAGCTCTTGTCGAAGTATAAATTAATCCCCCTTTCTCCTTGAATGAACCTCCCTTTTGCTCGTGACATTGTTTTTTATGATTAATGTGTAATCTTCCTTGAGAGTTTTCTTAGTTGTGCTTGCTAGCACATTTCATGCTTCATATAAGCGTTCTGATTCCTTGTTTAGGTTCTTTCTATCAGCGGCACAGCAGCGGAAACTGTAAGCAGTTTCAAATTCTTGGGAGTGCACATCCTGCAATATCTTTCATGGTCACAGAACACATTCTACACAATCAGAAACGCTCATGAACGTCTCTACATTCTGAAGAGTTTCAATGGAGCTGAACACCGCACATCTATACTGATATGCTTCTGCAGATGCGCAATGGAGAACATCCTAACCTGATGCTTCTCTGCTTGGTAGGGAAACTGCGTTGTGATAGATCAGAAGACTCTAAGACTGCCAGTCAAAACTGTCGAACGCATCCCTGGCACAAGCCTACCTACCAGCAAGGACGCAGAGACAGAAAGGTGCTCGAAGATGGACAATAAAATCATGAAAGATCCTACCTGCCCTGCTAATGATCTATTTGTGCTATTTGATCCGGGTTGATGTTACGTAGCATCCATCACACACTAACAAACTCAAAAACCGTTACTTTCCCTATGCAATAAGGATGATAGACAGCTCCACACATTAACCCGCCCCTCCACAAACGCCCAATTCCCACACCCACCACTACAATATAATTTTGTTTCAGACACCTTTTGTCCAGATACTCCTGTTCCTAGCGTCACGTTATGGACATACAATATGTGTACATAAGCTATCTTACGCATGTAGGTATACTGCACTTTCTGTTATTGCATCCTTTTCCTTATTGTGCTCTTTTTGTGCTGCATCGGTTCTGAAGTAACAATAATTTCGTTCTCCTTTTTCATCCCTGTGTCGGAAGTGACATGAAACCATCCTGAACTTTTATCTTTCTGGCTTCCTTTCCATTTCTCCAATTCTCGTTGTTTTTGATTATACTTAAATTCTGCCCTGCCATCCAATTCCCCTGAAGAGCGCTAACCTGATCATTCACCCTTCCCTCCAAGGGTCAGGCCTCGGGACACAGGCCCTGCTGCTTACAGTGCGGGGATGTTACACAAAGGGTCAATTGAGACACATGGCTGAGAAATGACGTGAAATGTTTGAAATTATTACTGAAATGGTAATACAATGGGAAGTTTGAGAAAATGGCCCTGAAGTCTCAGCACATATTTATTAGAAGAATCCCGAGTGAGGAATGTGGACTTCTAAAGTGTTGTTCCTCAGCGGTCCATGTTGTGACCACCTCTATTTATGCTGTATATAAGTTATTTAGATGATGGTATAGATAACTTTGTTGCCATGTTTGCAGGTGATATGAAGATTCGTGAAGAGGCAGATAGTGTTGAATAAACAGGTAGGATACAGAAAGATTTTGACAGATTGGGAAAATGGCCAGGAAAGTGGCAAAAGAAATACAATGTTGAAAAATGCATGGCCATGCACTTTGGTAGTAGAAATAAATGTGTGGAATATTTTCCTAAAGGTGAGAAAATCCAGGAAGTTGCGATGCAGAGGGGCATGGGAGTCCTTGTGCAGAACACCCTGAAGGTTAACATGCAGGTTGAGTCGATGGAGATGAAGGCAAATGCTATGTTCGTGTTCACTTCAAGAGGTCTAAAATACAAGAGCAAGGATGTGGTACGGAGTTTTTATATAAGGCACTGATGAGGCCTCACCCTGATTATTATGAACATCTTTGGGCCCCTAATCTTAGAAAATATGTGCTGGCATTGGAGACGGTCCAGAGGAGGTTCAGAACGATTTTAGGTCTGTACTCACTGCAATTCAGAAGGATGCTGGGGGTGTGACGTGGTGGGGAAAATCTCATTGAAATCCTTCCAATGCTGAAAGGCCTAGAAAGAGTAGATGTGAAAAAGATGTTTCCCCCGGTGGGAGAGTTTAGGACAACAGGGCACAGTCTCAGGATAAAGGGGCACCCTTTCAATCAAATGTAACACTTACCCAAAAGGCTGGTGTATGTCTAGGGGAAACGGAGATCCAGCCACTCACCAACCCACCTCCCGTACACGCAGGTGCTGTGAGAATCGAGTTCTTGCCTCGCGCCCGCCAACAGTATCAAATCCACAACAAATGCCGTTATGAAATACACTTTAAAGAGTTTATTAAAATTAAAAGAGTAGTAGGCAATACAATATATATATATATATATACAAGGAAAAAAAAAACAAAAGGCGCCAACTTGGCACAGCCTGGCGATACTCCTCCGGCAGGACCAGTTGCCAACTGTGGGGTTGGTCCGGAGGAGTCTTTACCCGGTACAAGATTTTGTTCTTTAACTTCAACCGAGACCACTCCTTCAACAACAGAGGCATGCATGGGTGTTTCGCCTTCTCAGCCAACGCCCCATCCCCCTTCTCGACCGTTCTCCACACTGTGCCAATGCCCGGGTCATTTTGCTGAGTAGTTGCCACTTCCCCCGGACTCAGTTCCGGCAACTGTTTAGTCCGCAGTGCGGTCAGGTCACAGTAAACTAGGGGTATGGCGTCGTCCAAAACCCCCAAATGGTCCACGGCTCGTTCCAGCCTCCCCCTTCCCTCGGCCTTCACGGTGATAGCAAACTGACACATCGCCTTCACTCCAGGGGCAGGGACACTCTCCCACTCCTCGTCCCTCTCCTCCTCCCCCGGCTCCCGACGAGCCAACGCATCTGCATCGACATTCTTGCTTCCAGGGCGGTACCTCAGGCTGAAATCATATACCGACCAGCCACCGATGTCCTGTGGCATCCAGCTTTGCCGAGGTCAAAATATAAGTGAGAGGATTGTTATCCGTCCTCACCTCAAACTCGGCTCCGTATAGGTAATCGCCCAGCTTGTCCACCACAGCCCACTTCAGCGCCAGGAACTCCAACTTGTGAGTGGGATAGTTTCTCTCCGATGGCGACAAGCTTCGGCTGACAAAGGCTACCGGCCTCAATGCTTTGCCGTGCTCCTGGTACAGAATAGCTCCGAGACCCTCTCGGCTGGCATCCGTGTACAGCTCATATGGCTTCTGGGGATCGGCAAAAGCCAACACCGGGGCCTGGGTCAGTGCCCTTTTCAAAGATCGGAACGCCTCTTCACATCGATCATCCCATCTCGAGCCAAAAGGTTCCGCCGGGTTTCGGTATCATCCAGCGTCCTGCCTCTGGTTCCCCGTCCTCTTCTTCCCCACCGGGGGATAGCCACACAACAGCTGAGTCAATGGGTGACACACTTTGGCGTATCCTTCCACAAATCGCCGGTAATACCCACAGAACCCCAAAAATGAGCGCAGAGCGCCCACTTTCTGGTGTCTCGGCCAGGTGGCCACGGCCTCTATTTTGGTTGGATCAATAGCCACTTCCTCTCGCGAAATGATATGGCCAATGTAGTTAACCGACGACTTGCAGAACTGGCATTTGTCCAGGGAAAGCTTCAACCCCTCTTCATTAATCCGACCCAACACCTTCAACAGCCTCTCCTCATGTTCCCCCAAAGTCGATCCAACCACTATCAAATCGTCCAGGTACACCAGCACCTCTCACAGATTCATATCCCCCACAGTTCTCTCCATGAGCCTCTGGAAGTTGGCTGGGGCTCCCGATATGCCTTGAGGCATTCGTTCGAACTGAAAGAACCCCAGCGGGCAGATAAAAGCAGTCTTCTCTTTATCGCCCGCACTCATCGGGATTTGGTAATACCCACTTCTTAAATCCAGCACACTGAACCACTTCGCACCGCTCAGGCAGGCCAACGCATCCTCGACTCTTGGGACAGTATATTGATCAGGGACAGTTCGCCGATTCAACGTCCTGTAGTCAACATACATGCGCACTCGCCCATTCTTCTTCCGGGCCACCACTATTGGGGACGCATAAGGACTTCGGGACTCAGCTATGATTCCGGCCTCCTTCAACTTGCACAAGTGCTGTCGCACGTCCTCAACATCTGCCGGGGCCAGCCGCCGGGATCTCTCTCGGAACGGGGTGTCCACCGTCACCCGGATGGTGTGGCGAGTGCTTTTGGCGCAGCCAACATCAAACTCGCCCCGAGAAAAAACAGCTTCCATCTTCAGCATCTTCTCCAGTAGCCGGTGTTTCCACTCCGGCGACACAGGGGAATCCCCGAAGTTAAAGGCTTCAGCGGTCAGCCCCCTTCGATGCTCCGATCCCTCCCCGTTAGGGGTCCTCACTGGTGCGCTAGACATTACCGTCACCGGGAACAGATGTGCCAGCGGCATTCCCCTCTTAAAGGTGATTTCTCTTGCCGTGGTGTTCCTGACACTTATAGCTATACGCCTCGCATGTACCACCCCTGGTCTCTTCACTTCGGGTCTCACCAGCGCCCCCGCCGGAAATCGTGACTCCCCTTCAAGATCGTCTGGGGCGTCTACTAACAGGGCTTCTCCCGTCGGCTCTCCTGGGAATCTGGGGGTCCCCATCACTAGGGCTATCTCTCCGGGTCGGATCACCTTGGGCCTCGCCTGCGTACACCACACCGTCCCTCGTTTACACTCCGGATCCAGCCCTTGGGAGGCAACCCCTTCTGCGAACACTGCTCGAAATACTGGATACACCGAGAGGGTCACCAGAAAGTCTCCCCCCCCCTTTCTCCTTACAAGCTCCCAGGAGCCGTCGCACAGCTGGGGAGTTAGTCCCCACCAGGAGGGCAGCACCACCGGTTTCCACCGCTCAGGACACACCAACACCAACGTCTCAATAGCTTCCGACACTCCCACATCGCCCTCCGAGAACTCCAATCTCATCGATAGGTACCCATCGAACGGGTAGTCACCCTCGCTCACACCCCAAATCTGCAGGGCATCAAATGGGGTTACGGGCAAATGCTTTAGATATTGATTGTAGAAAGACCGGTACAATAAGTTCACCTGCGATCCCGTATCAAGAACGGCTTTTGCGTAAACTCCCTCTATCCGTAGACCCACACTGGCACGGAGTCCTACCAGCCCATACGGAATAGAGGCGTGGGCACCCGGTGGTCTTCTGGCTGATCTCTGGGAACTTGTTCCTCCAGAGGCTCCAGTCCGTTCCCTCACTGAGCCTCTCCTAAGTTTCTCGACACCTCTCCCTTTTTAGTCGTGGGGGGGGGGGCTTGTCCTCCGCGGGACTCCTTGTCTCTCACAATCCCACCTAGAGTGTCCCTCCTCTCCACAGCTATAGCACACCCTCGGCCTTCCACAGTCCCGCCTGAAATGCCCCTCTTTCCCACAGTTAAAGAACACGCTGCCTGCCGCCCCTCCTCTCCCAGGACGGCTTCTGCTCCCAATCCACTGTACTGATCGCCCTTGAGAGTAGGTACCTCCCCTGTCCCTCCCCTCCAAAGGGGGTTCCCCACTCCCCGGGGGTTGTCATTCCTCCACACAACCACCACTTCCTGTATCGCTGAGGATCGCTCCCGTAGGCCCGGGCCCCTTTTCCGCCCCAATGCTCTCTCTTCCTCTCGCACCTCTCTAATCAGTTGCCCGGAGGATGGAGGGGGACCTTTCCTATAAGCCTGCCGGATAGTCCACGCCACCTTGTCCTCCTCCAGAGAGCCACTGAATAGCTGACTCATCCTCACGCTAGCGACGTTAGTCGCCTTCACTACCCCCCGGCGCCGTAGCACTGAGAACATCCCCTCCATCCTAAGTATGTACTCGGAGAGCTTTTCCCCTCTCCATTGTTCCAGGCTTTGGAACTCTGCTAAAAACAGCCAGGGTTCCCCTGACAACCCAAACGCTCCCTCCAAAACTTCTATACAGTCCTCTACTGAGGCCCCGGCCTTCTCAGCTTTCAACTACCGGACTGTTTTGGCTGCTAAACTCCTCAAACTTCCCACCAATCGCTGCCTCTTCTCCTCCTCCGAGCCTGGCCAATCCTCTAACATCAAAGACGTATTCTCGATCCAGGTCTCATAGTCTACCTCCCCGTCCGGGATAGGCTTGTCTCCGGAGAACACCCCCAGCTTCAGCCGTGGCCTCTCGACCACCCCCACCAGGGAATTAAGTGCGGCTTCGAGCTCCGAGGCTTCCACCCTACCTGGGGAGCGAGGCTCCCTCCTCCCACCCCCCTTTGCTAGTGCCGGGCACCTCTCTGGGGTCCACCTCTAGCTCTAGCTCCTCCCCCGATGTCTCCTCAGCCCCATCCTTCTAGAAGGACTGGAGCCCCCACAGCCCCTCGTCCCCCGGTACACTGACCGTCGCCGGCAGTTCCACCATCCTGACTTCAGCACTCGTACGAACCAACACCCAGCTAGACTCTACCTCTTTACCACAGGTAGAAGCTACCAATTCTACCTGCCCAATACCCTTCACCTTACTTAAGCCCCGCACTGTCGCGTCTCCCAAAACTCGAAAATCCACTCCGCTGACTACGCATGCGTACTGTACTGGTACATCTTCAAACTGGCACCAAAAAAAATCTTACCTCTGTCCATCTCCGCTCTGCTGCCTGCGCGATCCCACAGCCCCTGACAATCCAATCCGGGACGACCACCCCACAAATGTAACACTTACCCAAAGGGCTGGTATATGTCTAGGGGGAAACGGAGATCCAACCACTCACCAACCCACCTCCCGTACACGCAGGTGCTGTGAGAATCGAGTTTATGCCTCGCGCCCGCCAACAGTATCAAATCCACAACAAACACCGTTATGAAATACACTTTAAAGAGTTTACTAAAATTAAAAGAGTAGTAGGCAATAAAAAAAAAACAAAAGGCGCCAACTTATCAAAGTTCAGTCTGTTTAGTGCACTCTTTGGAGCTCAATCAACGAACCGATCGACCCATCCGGCCGTCGCACCTGGGACCACCCCGGTCGTCTTACGAGCAGTCCAGCACACGTCCACCTTTCTCGGCGTCTTCCTCGGCCTCCTCCTCACACCCAAAAACCTGCACCCAAGTTCCCAGCATCACAAGACACAATAACATTCCCTATTGATTAACAAATGAATACAATTACCATATCAGCCATTCTAAAGCGAAACAACGGCGAGAGAAACACTTATCCGACAAAAAAGCATTCCTACTTGTAACAAACCAAAGAGGCCATTTTGAGTAACATACACAGGACATTATACATTCTCTCCCCACCAGCAAATGTCATGCCCTCATGGCATTACTAGAGTTCCCCAAAGCTTCTTGCAACACACAAAACCCAACCCAGGTGCAGAAAGCAGTGACATAACTACCCAGTGCAGTAGAAATCACACTCGGTTCTCCCGGTACCACATATGTCAACCGCTCCGGGGGGGGGGGGGGGGGGCGCCTAATCCTCTGAGATCTCCATATCCCTTCTGCCCCACTGGGCTGCCTCGTCACCTGCGAACCCACTGTCTTGTACACCTCAAGTCTACCTGACAGACCCGCACCTCCTTCCTCACAGGGGTCCTCCCTCACCTGAGATCTCTCTGGCTCACACTCGGGTTCCACCCTCTCTCCCACCAATGTAGGCTGCCTCTCCATCTGACCCTCAAGACTTTCCCTCCTGTCACCCAATTCAGTATGGGAAGGGCCAGGAGCCTCCTCTCCTGGTACTGGAGCACCAGCGAATGGGAACAGGGCCCACTCATCTGAGTCGTCCTCTTCCGAATCGGTAGCTATTCCCCGGTGAGTGACCCGTCCCAGCTCTTCAGCAGCGGGCTCTTCCTATTCTCCGCGCCCTCGCAGAGTCCTTGTACTAGGCGTAACCTCCCACTCGGGCTTTTTATCCACCTGCACCACTTGACCCAGTGGCAGCAGGTGATTCCTATGGAGTACCTTGATAGGCCCTTTCCCATCCTCAGGTATCACCCGGTAAACTGGCAGGTTCGGCATCTGGCTCTCAATTACATAGGGGCTGGCCGCCCTTCGATCTGCCAACTTGTGCTTACCAGGGAGTCCCAAATTCCGTAAAAGGACCCGGTCGTCCAGTAATAATTGGACAAACTTCACCTTTCGATCATACCACATCTTATTCCTCTGATTTTGTTTGGTAGCCGCCGCCTCGGCCAACTCGTATACACGCTGTAACTCCCTCTTCATGTCGGACACGTACTTTAGATGGGACTTCCCGGGTAATTCACCCACTCCACCTCCAAAACACACGTCATTGGGCAACCTCGCTTCCCGCCCGAACATCAGATAATAGGGCGAATACCCTGTAGCACCATTGCGAGTACAATTGTAACAGTGAACCAATTGTCCAATATGACGACTCCACCTGCTTTTCTGCCCAATTTCCAGCGTCCCAAGCATATCCAACAGGGTCCTGTTGAATCTCTCTGGCTGAGGATCTCCCTGTGGGTGATAAGGGGTAGTCCTGGATTTCTCAATCCCAAGCATAGTCAGTAATTCCTGGATAAGGCGGCTCTCAAAGTCCCGCCCCTGATCACTATGGATTCGCCTGGGAAGGCCGTAATGCACAAAATACTTCTCCCATAACACCTTCGCCACTGTCGTCGCCTTCTGATCCTTGGTGGGAAATGCCTGAGCATAGCGAGTGTAATGATGGGTGATGACTAAGACATTCGCGGTGTTGTTGGTGTCAGGCTCAATCGACAGGAAAAATATTCATACCAGGTCCAGTGGTCCCGCACTCTGCACTTGCGACAGTGGAGCCGCCAACGCTGGCAGGGTCTTCCTCTGGATGCAACGATGGCATCCCCTACAGTATTCTTCGACGACCCCCCTCATCCGGGGCCAGTAGAACCGGTCTTTGAGTAATCCATAGGACTTTTCCACCCCCAAGTGTCCAGAATCATCATGTAAGGCCTGGGGTACAGCCTGGCGATACTCCTCCGGCAGGACCAGTTGCCAACTGTGGGGTTGGTCCGGAGGAGTCTTTACCCGGTACAAGATTTTGTTCTTTAACTTCAACCGAGACCACTCCTTCAACAACAGAGGCATGCATGGGTGTTTCGCCTTCTCAGCCAACGCCCCATCCCCCTTCTCGACCGTTCTCCACACTGTGCCAATGCCCGGGTCATTTTGCTGAGTAGTTGCCACTTCCCCCGGACTCAGTTCCGGCAACTGTTTAGTCCGCAGTGCGGTCAGGTCACAGTAAACTAGGGGTATGGCGTCGTCCAAAACCCCCAAATGGTCCACGGCTCGTTCCAGCCTCCCTCTTCCCTCGGCCTTCACGGTGATAGCAAACTGACACATCGCCTTCACTCCAGGGGCAGGGACACTCTCCCACTCCTCGTCCCTCTCCTCCTCCCCCGGCTCCCGACGAGCCAACGCATCTGCATCGACATTCTTGCTTCCAGGGCGGTACCTCAGGCTGAAATCATATACCGACCAGCCACCGATGTCCTGTGGCATCCAGCTTTGCCGAGGTCAAAATATAAGTGAGAGGATTGTTATCCGTCCTCACCTCAAACTCGGCTCCGTATAGGTAATCGCCCAGCTTGTCCACCACAGCCCACTTCAGCGCCAGGAACTCCAACTTGTGAGTGGGATAGTTTCTCTCCGATGGCGACAAGCTTCGGCTGACAAAGGCTACCGGCCTCAATGCTTTGCCGTGCTCCTGGTACAGAATAGCTCCGAGACCCTCTCGGCTGGCATCCGTGTACAGCTCATATGGCTTCTGGGGATCGGCAAAAGCCAACACCGGGGCCTGGGTCAGTGCCCTTTTCAAAGATCGGAACGCCTCTTCACATCGATCATCCCATCTCGAGCCAAAAGGTTCCGCCGGGTTTCGGTATCATCCAGCGTCCTGCCTCTGGTTCCCCGTCCTCTTCTTCCCCACCGGGGGATAGCCACACAACAGCTGAGTCAATGGGTGACACACTTTGGCGTATCCTTCCACAAATCGCCGGTAATACCCACAGAACCCCAAAAATGAGCGCAGAGCGCCCACTTTCTGGTGTCTCGGCCAGGTGGTCACGGCCTCTATTTTGGTTGGATCAATAGCCACTTCCTCTCGCGAAATGATATGGCCAATGTAGTTAACCGACGACTTGCAGAACTGGCATTTGTCCAGGGAAAGCTTCAACCCCTCTTCATTAATCCGACCCAACACCTTCAACAGCCTCTCCTCATGTTCCCCCAAAGTCGATCCAACCACTATCAAATCGTCCAGGTACACCAGCACCTCTCACAGATTCATATCCCCCACAGTTCTCTCCATGAGCCTCTGGAAGTTGGCTGGGGCTCCCGATATGCCTTGAGGCATTCGTTCGAACTGAAAGAACCCCAGCGGGCAGATAAAAGCAGTCTTCTCTTTATCGCCCGCACTCATCGGGATTTGGTAATACCCACTTCTTAAATCCAGCACACTGAACCACTTCGCACCGCTCAGGCAGGCCAACGCATCCTCGACTCTTGGGACAGTATATTGATCAGGGACAGTTCGCCGATTCAACGTCCTGTAGTCAACACACATGCGCACTCGCCCATTCTTCTTCCGGGCCACCACTATTGGGGACGCATAAGGACTTCGGGACTCAGCTATGATTCCGGCCTCCTTCAACTTGCACAAGTGCTGTCGCACGTCCTCAACATCTGCCGGGGCCAGCCGCCGGGATCTCTCTCGGAACGGGGTGTCCACCGTCACCCGGATGGTGTGGCGAGTGCTTTTGGCGCAGCCAACATCAAACTCGCCCCGAGAGAAAACAGCTTCCATCTTCAGCATCTTCTCCAGTAGCCGGTGTTTCCACTCCGGCGACACAGGGGAATCCCCGAAGTTAAAGGCTTCAGCGGTCAGCCCCCTTCGATGCTCCGATCCCTCCCCGTTAGGGGTCCTCACTGGTGCGCTAGACATTACCGTCACCGGGAACAGATGTGCCAGCGGCATTCCCCTCTTAAAGGTGATTTCTCTTGCCGTGGTGTTCCTGACACTTATAGCTATACGCCTCGCATGTACCACCCCTGGTCTCTTCACTTCGGGTCTCATCAGCGCCCCCGCCGGAAATCGTGACTCCCCTTCAAGATCGTCTGGGGCGTCTACTAACAGGGCTTCTCCCGTCGGCTCTCCTGGGAATCTGGGGGTCCCCATCACTAGGGCTATCTCTCCGGGTCGGATCACCTTGGGCCTCGCCTGCGTACACCACACCGTCCCTCGTTTACACTCCGGATCCAGCCCTTGGGAGGCAACCCCTTCTGCGAACACTGCTCGAAATACTGGATACACCGAGAGGGTCACCAGAAAGTCTCCCCCCCCCCTTTCTCCTTACAAGCTCCCAGGAGCCGTCGCACAGCTGGGGAGTTAGTCCCCACCAGGAGGGCAGCACCACCGGTTTCCACCGGTCAGGACACACCAACACCAACGTCTCAATAGCTTCCGACACTCCCACATCGCCCTCCGAGAACTCCAATCTCATCGATAGGTACCCATCGAACGGGTAGTCACCCTCGCTCACACCCCAAATCTGCAGGGCATCAAATGGGGTTACGGGCAAATGCTTTAGATATTGATTGTAGAAAGACCGGTACAATAAGTTCACCTGCGATCCCGTATCAAGAACGGCTTTTGCGTAAACTCCCTCTATCCGTAGACCCACACTGGCACGGAGTCCTACCAGCCCATACGGAATAGAGGCGTGGGCACCCGGTGGTCTTCTGGCTGATCTCTGGGAACTTGTTCCTCCAGAGGCTCCAGTCCGTTCCCTCACTGAGCCTCTCCTAAGTTTCTCGACACCTCTCCCTTTTTAGTCGTGGGGGGGGGGCTTGTCCTCCGCGGGACTCCTTGTCTCTCACAATCCCACCTAGAGTGTCCCACCTCTCCACAGCTATAGCACACCCTCGGCCTTCCACAGTCCCGCCTGAAATGCCCCTCTTTCCCACAGTTAAAGAACACGCTGCCTGCCGCCCCTCCTCTCAAAGGACGGCTTCTGCTCCCAATCCACTGTACTGATCGCCCTTGAGAGTAGGTACCTCCCCTGTCCCTCCCCTCCAAAGGGGGTTCCCCACTCCCCGGGGGTTGTCATTCCTCCACCCAACCACCACTTCCTGTATCGCTGAGGATCGCTCCCGTAGGCCCGGGCCCCTTTTCCGCCCCAATGCTCTCTCTTCCTCTCGCACCTCTCTAATCAGTTGCCCGGAGGATGGAGGGGGACCTTTCCTATAAGCCTGCCGGATAGTCCACGCCACCTTGTCCTCCTCCAGAGAGCCACTGAATAGCTGACTCATCCTCACGCTAGCGACGTTAGTCGCCTTCACTACCCCCCGGCGCCGTAGCACTGAGAACATCCCCTCCATCCTAAGTATGTAATCGGAGAGCTTTTCCCCTCTCCATTGTTCCAGGCTTTGGAACTCTGCTAAAAGCAGCCAGGGTTCCCCTGACAACCCAAACGCTCCCTCCAAAACTTCTATACAGTCCTCTACTGAGGCCCCGGCCTTCTCAGCTTTCAACTACCGGACTGTTTTGGCTGCTAAACTCCTCAAACTTCCCACCAATCGCTGCCTCTTCTCCTCCTCCGAGCCTGGCCAATCCTCTAACATCAAAGACGTATTCTCGATCCAGGTCTCATAGTCTACCTCCCCGTCCGGGATAGGCTTGTCTCCGGAGAACACCCCCAGCTTCAGCCGTGGCCTCTCGACCACCCCCACCAGGGATTTAAGTGCGGCTTCGAGCTCCGAGGCTTCCACCCTACCTGGGGAGCGAGGCTTAGTCACGACTCCCTCCTCCCACCCCCCTTTACTAGTGCCGGGCACCTCTCTGGGGTCCACCTCTAGCTCTAGCTCCTCCCCCGATGTCTCCTCAGCCCCATCCTTCTAGAAGGACTGGAGCCCCCACAGCCCCTCGTCCCCCGGTACACTGACCGTCGCCGGCAGTTCCACCATCCTGACTTCAGCACTCGTACGAACCAACACCCAGCTAGACTCTACCTCTTTACCACAGGTAGAAGCTACCAATTCTACCTGCCCAATACCCTTCACCTTACTTAAGCCCCGCACTGTCGCGTCTCCCAAAACTCGAAAATCCACTCCGCTGACTACGCATGCGTACTGTACTGGTACATCTTCAAACTGGCACCAAAAAAAATCTTACCTCTGTCCATCTCCGCTCTGCTGCCTGCGCGATTCCACAGCCCCTGACAATCCAATCCGGGACGACCACCCCACAAATGTAACACTTACCCAAAGGGCTGGTATATGTCTAGGGGGAAACGGAGATCCAACCACTCACCAACCCACCTCCCGTACACGCAGGTGCTGTGAGAATCGAGTTTATGCCTCGCGCCCGCCAACAGTATCAAATCCACAACAAACACCGTTATGAAATACACTTTAAAGAGTTTACTAAAATTAAAAGAGTAGTAGGCAATAAAAAAAAAACAAAAGGCGCCAACTTATCAAAGTTCAGTCTGTTTAGTGCACTCTTTGGAGCTCAATCAACGAACCGATCGACCCATCCGGCCGTCGCACCTGGGACCACCCCGGTGGTCTTACGAGCAGTCCAGCACACGTCCACCTTCCTCGGCGTCTTCTTCGGCCTCCTCACACCCAGAAACCTGCGAAAACCCCTCCCCCAAGTTCCCAGCATCACAAGACACAATAACATTCCCCTTTGATTAACAAATGAATACAATTACCATATCAGCCATTCTAAAGCGAAACAACGGCGAGAGAAATACTTATCCGACAAAGAAGCATTCCTACTTGTAACAAACCAAAGAGGCCATTTTGAGTAACATACACAGGACTTTGTACACAGAGATGTGGAGAAATTTATTTAGCCAAAGGGTGGTGAATTTGTGGAACGTATTGCCACATATAGCTGCGGAGCCCAGGTCGTTGGGTGTATTTAACGCAGAGACTGATAGATTCCTGACTGGACATGGAATTAAAGGTTACGGGGAGAAGGCTAGCTGCTGGGGTTGTGGAGGAGAAAAAAAGTTTCAGCCATGATTGAATAGTGGAGCAGTCTCTGTAGGCCAGATGGCCTAATGCTGCTTGTATGTCTTGTGGTCCTATGGTCTTAATAACAGCTGTAGATGTACCAGATCATTTTCAGTGATATGCTGCCCTTCTCCAAAATACCTCTGAATCGACCGGCTCACCTTGTTGTCCCATCACGCTCCTTACAATTAGGCTCGGAATACAATTTTCAAACTTCCACCGTACTGCTTCAAAGGCTGTCCTCATTCCCACGTTCTCTGTGACTTTCACACGAATACAACCCCAATTAATATCGAGGAGGCTGAAATCTGCCACTACTATTCAGCGATTTGTATGTTTATGTGCGCGAACTATGGCGAGACCCTCCACGTTTTAATGCCGATTACTTTTAGGACAAAACATAATTTCCAAAAGCGATCATGAATTTTTACGCCAGTATCTTCAACCAATATAGTATGCTCCATTCCCACAATCAAGTGATAATAAGTATAGGACATTAGTTTGTGCCCAGAGGAAAGACTTTTTGTCACGGTCCTCACATCCCAACAATTCTAACACCGTAGGAGCAGTGCCCAGTAAGGTTATACATGATCCAAAATCGGGAAAGATCTAAATGCATCTTTTCCTTTCAATTTTCAGTAGGAGATGAACTAATTTTAAACCGAAATTATGGTTTATATATGCAGTTCACAATCCGCTGAGACAAGTGCGAGGCAAGATGCAGTGGGCAAACAATGTGTTGCAGACGTGGCCGTTACTATTCATGTCCTTAGACCGTGGACGTAACTCGGGCAAAACAGTGCACACTGGATAAATCTCTCTCATGACCTACTGACGGAGCGTAAAGGGAGCGTGGCCAGTAATCAATGGGGGAAGTGCCGACTTGCCGAGAAAAATGTCGCATTTGATAGGAAGGCGATAGCTGTCACTAAGAGCGTCTGAAAAGTAGGTTTTCCTGTTTAAAGTATTCCGTTCAGCGAGAACCCAATGTCAACTGCGCAGCTTGGTGAGTAGAAAAGAGCGAAGGCCAGCGATATATTCGGTCATTCAACTCTAATCAGATTCCCGCCGAAATTTCATGGAAGCAAAGATTACACGAGTCAAATTATTGATACCGTTCTTCAACTCCTGTCTGAACTTGCTTTGGGTCATGGCGTAGATGCAGGTGTTGGCCCCTGCACTGATGCGTATGAGCAAAATCCCGACCTCGTTGGCGATGGCCTTAGGGTTTCTGATATCCTCGGCAACAAAATGAACTGTAACTCGTGTACAGATTAAACTCACAATGGCTGTTGTCCAGAGTAGTATGGAAGAGGCAGACACGGTGAAAAGTAAGACGATGGATTTGCGACGACTCTCTGTCTCGTTGTCCTTGACATTTTGTCCCTTCAGCCGCCGGCGGGCCTTGCTGGCCGCTACGATGTTTCTGACCGTCAGCCCGTTCAGAAGAAGAATTATAGCGAAGGGGAGCAAACACAGAGAGATACTGCACATCCAGGTGAAAGACATCCACC
The DNA here is from genome assembly GCF_030144855.1 of Hypanus sabinus. Lineage (NCBI taxonomy): Eukaryota > Metazoa > Chordata > Chondrichthyes > Myliobatiformes > Dasyatidae > Hypanus > Hypanus sabinus. The sequence continues at coordinate 151,833,154 of NC_082710.1, read as the reverse complement.
ATTTAGAGGTGAAGTATGCTGGTTTGGGCCGACATCCCCACTTCACGTTATCCACGACATAGCGTGGTTCGTACATGAAGTGAAAGGGGATGTATTTTAAGCAGCTCAGCGCGCACAAGAACAAAATAACCTCTGTGGCCGTCTTTTCAGTGCAATACCGTGGTCTCAGTTTCGGACAACAAATGCTGACAAAACGATCAAAGCTAAACGACACGGTTAACCAGACGGAATAGTCCAGGGTGAGTAGCCGCAAGTGTATATATGAAGGGCACACTGTGCTGCGGGAAAGTAAGGAGTTAGGTGTGTAGTAAAGATATATTTCTCGGAGCAAAACGTGAAAGAGAAGTACCATCATGTCAGATATCGCCATTGCCATCATGTAACGCGTAATTCCTTTGGAGAGGCCACAATTTCCCCGGTGCAGGATCGCAGCCGTCAACATGTTCGCTGGGGAAACACAAATCACAAGGTACTGGCAGATTAGACCGCTTTCAAATGATCGCTTTCTGTAGTCATACAACATAGCGGCAGGCGCTTCACTGAATTGTTCCGCGCTTTTAGACTAACTCCCGATCGATGATCAACTCCTCTGCATTCACTCTTCACATTTCCACCAACTCCATCCCCACCCGTTCTCTACCCAGATTCTACGACACATATATAAATTGGGTACAGTTTAAAGTGGCCAATTAACCAGCGATCGCGGGAGACTTTCACGATGCCCCAATGTTCTAATGATCTTCTGAAAATTTAGCGAACAGATACACTGATGATGTGTTCAGCCTCAGATGCCGCCAGACCAATGAATTAAATACATAACCACGCTGGGCTCCAATTTGCAGCTATGTCATTCTGGCAAAGCCCTATCTACCACATCCCTCCATCCTGGCTCTTCCGTTTCACCGTTTAAGTATCCAATAGCCTGGAGAATTCTTCCACATTTACCACTGTTCTATTATTCCATAGGGCCAGCCTCATATCGAAGCACGTGTTAGACCGCTTTCAAATGATCGCTTTCTGTAGTCATATAACATAGCGGCAGGCGCTTCACTGAATTGTTCCGCGCTTTTAGACTGTTTACCCACCAATTATATCCTGGCCGTTTCCCTAGCCATATGTTTCCATCTTGTGACTCTCAGCAGATGTAACTTTGAAATAACCCGTGTCAACCACTATATTGTAAATATTGTGGATATGGCGAAATTTCGCAAATTGTATTAATTCTGCAGTTACATCATGTTTGTGGTGGAGGGCGGAGAATTGACAGAATCTCCTTCTCCATTTACCGCACGTTTTCCATGAGAATGAACAAGATATTTTCATAACTTCCGAGCATCTTATCATATTGGAAGCACGCGCCACCAACATTCTCACAGATCTGCGTTAAATGTTAAGAAGATCAGCAGCTCAGAATTGCGATAATCAAATAGGGACTCCCGATGTGGCACCGAAGATGATAGTGTTTGTGAACAAATTATAAGCTCTGTTAGGGATTTTTTCTTTGCCATAAAATCTCTCGGAATCAAGAGAATGTATCTCCAGTACAGAGTAGTGTCTGCCACCTGTGCTAATCCGATCCGAAGGCCGCTACCGGTCTTCTTCCAGATCTTCTGAACCCGAGGAATGTGGACTGGAACTTAAACCAAAGTTTGCATAGGACGTCACGATTAACTGACAGGATGACGACGAAAGTTTGCTCAGAGAACGCGGTAGAGAAGCAAACCAGTTGCTCGCACTCGGGGATGCTATAAAAACGGCATTATTGTAAAGATCCTTTGTGAAAAACAGCCATAACTGTAACTGTAAACTGCCTTACCGGGGATACCAAATATCGCCACGATGGGATAAGAGATTTCTTTCATGTAGAGAATTGGAGCTCGTCCCATTCTAAATGAATCGCAGTATCGACTTTCGTAAGCAGTTGGGCACCTTTCATTATTAATACCGTCATCAATTCTCTTGTGGTTTCATGGAAAGAGAGGACAATAAAATTAGTTACAGTCTCTTTAACAAACATGTTTGCGTTGTGCAGAACGTCATGAAATCTCAGTTGTTTCTTGGTGGAGAAATACTCAAAGCAAAGAGGACGTGAGCCGCAGATCGTTGCCTACCCAGGTCCCCATACAAATTGCAGCATGATGATCATGTCCCAGGGCAGTAGTTGCGTCATTAAGAAATTGGCAGTTATAGTCGGTGGTAGAGATTTTTTAAAAATCTTTCACCAGCAGGGTTAAGCACTGACACGTAATCATTATTCGGTGCTCAAATAGCACTTCTTATTTTGAGTTTAATGTTGGAGCTGCGGGAAATAGAGAGTAGAGTTCATGTGGTGGGTGAAAATCTGATCAGTCCATTGTCTTTGTTTGATACCACATGACGGCTCTGATGTCCCTGGGCGTCTCGAGATCAAAGACACAATTGTCTCCACCCCGGATCCGACCATCTCAAGCAGGTACAGACAACGGACTACACCTCCACAAACTTCTGTTCCTAGGACTTTGAACGACTTCAAACTACAAATTATGCGACATTTCGCTGTAGCTTCAGCATGTACTTCCGCTGCCAGCACCCCCAGGCCGAAACGTTACTCGCTGTCGCTGGGTTCTGGATTCTCCTTCACACGCCATTATTCTCCATCCCCGGGTATCTGAGGCTGAACCGTCATCCGTAACGTCTTCGGGGCCTCTGTTTTACTACCACCACACGTTCCTGAAGACATCGACTATCCCCTATCCTCCTACGCCAGCAACACCGTTCCTCCTGATCCCAGATCTAATCCTTAACGCGGCTTCACCATTCTTTCCGAAGGTCCCCTCTCTGAGACGGAAGGTTCTTTTCTCATCACCTGCTTTACGTTTGGCCGCCTCCACCCACACCTCAGTGAATTCGGTACTCGCCACGACGCCGATCTTTTGTCTGTCTCTTCCATCTCTGAGCCATCTCCTTTGGCTTCTTTGGCAAGAACTACAAGCCCCTCGCTGATGACCCTTTCTTCCGTCACCAAACCTCTCCCACTCTTGGACAATCAGATCTGGTTCTCTGTCTGCTCTGGATCTGTTCAGTTGGAATTTCCCTCGAGACATCAACAGGCTCGACTTCAGCACTCCTCTCTCCCCCCTCGAACCTACCCCTCTAAACGCACTGCCCTCCACTCTTTCCGCACCAGTCTCAACTTTGCCATCAAACCCGAGACAAAGGGGTGCCTATGTAGTGTTGCGTACTGACCACTCCTTTCTGAGATCAGGTGGCAGCTCGGAGGCACCGCTTCATACCTACTCCTTGTAGTGGACCCCACTCCAGACCTTCCGAAAACTGTCTTCGCACCATCAATGGTCTCATCATCTCCGGAGATTCACTGCACTACCAACCTCATAGTTCCCCTACCCTGCATTGTTTGGTTCTGTTTGCCTCCCACCTCCCACGTCTGACAGATGTGATCCGCAACTTCAACAGTTTTCATTCGGCCCCTCGCACTTGCTCTAGACTTCTATTGGTATGTGCAATGGTCTTACGGCCTTATGCATTTCTGGATTCCAGTTAATCCTTTGTTTGTTGTTTATCAGCGATCGATGCAGACCAGAGCTTCGGTTAAGACATGCTTTGCGGCCTGTAGTCGGTTATCGGCGCGGCACCGACCTGAACAAAACTGAACACTCCTGGTTTGATGTTGATCTTTTATCCGTTCCTTCACTTTTTGCCCTCTGCCCACTGTCCATTTTCTTGCTTTGGGTTTTGATATTTTTCATGGAACGGATTCCATGGTGTTTCTTTGTTTTCTGACTCTCTGCGGTAGGACAAATCTCGGAGTTTTTATTCGATAAGAAATTTGAATAGAAATGTACTTTGTTGAGTCTTTGACTTCAGCACCAACCGCAGTCCTAATTTGAGATAAAATTCACACTTGCGCATTGGTCCTTATACTATACCTTTCAAAGCATTTCAAAAATCTATCATAATATTTAACCCAGCACTATCCCATGATTAAGTACTAATTAGTACCGACACCTGCGTATCAGTTAACTTCCCCAGAGAGGATGATGTGACTCTGTTGGTAAGGAATGACATCAAATCAGTTGGAAGATGTGAAATAGGATCGGAAGATGTTAAATCCGTGTGGGTTGAGTTAAGAAACTCAAAGGGTAAAAGGTCGTTGATGCCAGTTATGTACAGGTCTCCCAACTGTGGCTGGGAAGTGGCCCACAGATTCAACAGGAAATAGTAAAGGTGACTCAAAAGGGCAATGTTATGGTAGTCATGGTAGATTTTAACATGCAAGTCGATTGGGAAAATTAGGTTGCATCTCAAGACAGAGTTCGTTGAATGCCTACCAGCTGGCTTTGTCGTGCAGTTTGTCGTTGAGCCTACTAGGAGAACAGCTATACTGGATTTGGTGTTATGTAATGAGCCGAAGGCGATCAGCGGGCTAAAAGTGAAGAAATACTAAGAAGACAGTGATCACAATATAATTGAGTTAGACTCGAAATTTGATAGAGATAAAATGAAGTCTGAAATAGCAATATTTCAATAGAGTAAAGGAGATTACAGTGGTATGAGAGAAGTGTTGGCCAATCAAATTGGAAAAGAGATGTTGTCAGGGATGACTGCAGAGCAGACATAGCGAGAGTTTCTGCGGGGAAAATGAAGAGGTGCTGGATAGATGCATTTCAAAAGCGAAGAAATACTCAAACGTCAAAAGAGTACAAACGTGGCTGACAGGGAAATGAAGGCTAATGTAAAAGCAGAAGAGAGGGCACAGAACAAAGCTAAAATTAGCGGGAAGATATAGGATTCGGAAGCTTTTGATACCCTGTAGAGTTCAACTAAATTAGGATCGAAAAGATGAAATATGAAAGCAAACTATCAAAGAATACCAAAGTGGGTAGTAAAAGCTTTTTCAACGATGTAAATGTAAGAGAGAAATGGGCTTGGATATAGTATCGTTAGAAAATGAAACCAGAGAAATAATAACCAGGACAAGGACATGTCATTTGAAATAAATGAGTATTTTGCATCCGACTTCATTGTGGGAGATACTAACAGAGTACCAGAATTAAAGGGTTGGTGGAAGAGAAGTGAGTGTGCTACGTTTACAAGAGAGAAGGTGCTGAAAAAAAGCATAAAGACCCCAGTCAACCGGACCAGCTGAACTTCACCCTGGTGTCATGAAGGGGGCAGCGGTAGAGATTGTGAAAACATTAGCGATGATTTTTCAAAAATTATTTTACGCTGTCATCCAGCCAGAGGACTGGAAAAGTGCAAATGTTGGTCCACTTTTTAAGAAAGAAGGAAGGCAATGGGAAGTACAGGAAAGTGTCGGTGCGCGCAGCGGAGCGGGAGCAAGGAGTGCTCGAGGTCGACAGACGACTGGAGATCGGAGGATCGGAGGATCAGACGTTGTGTGTAGGACGAGACCGTCGGACCTACCTGGACGGTACCTAGGAGGAACGTAAAACTGCGCAGGCGCGGGTGACATCAGCGGCGAGCGCAGGGTTTAAAAAGAGGCCAACTTTTAGGAGCGAGCAGTGTCGGTGCGGGCAGCGGAGTGCGCGGGAGCAGAGTGCTGGGCTTTGGCTCAGCGGGCTTCTGCGTAAGGGGACTTCGCTGAGAGGAAATCAGTGAGCCTGAGTACGTGCTTGCTGAGGTAAAAAAGGTAAGGTCAGTGGGTACATTTTTCATTTATTCTGACTAATCTGGGATCAGGTAATGGGGGAGACAGCTAGAGCAGTGGTGTGCTCCGTATGCAGTATGTGGTAGGTCAGGGTCCACACAGTTGTCCCTGATGACCACATCTGCAAAAGGTGCATCCAGCTGCAGCTCCTATCAGACCGAGTTAGGGAATTTGGAGCAGGAGCAGGATGAACTACGGATCATTCGGGAGGCAGAGGCAGAGATAGATAAGAGTTATCGGGAGGTAGTCACACCGAAAAAACAGGAGATAGGCAAATGGGTGACAGTCAAGAGAGGCAGGGCAAGCAGACAGAGAGAGCAGAACACCCCTGTGGCTGTTCCCATCAACAATAAGTATACAGTTTTGGATGCTGTTAGTGGGGATGACCTACCAGGAACAAGTTGCAGTGGTCCTGTCTCTGGCACTGAGGTTGGACCCTTGACTAGAAAGGGGAGGAGGGAAGAGAAGAGGGCGGTAGTGATAGGGGATTCTATTATCAGGGGGTCAGATAGGAGATTTTGTGGGGAAGATCAGGAGTCCCGGATGCTCTGTTGCCTCCCTGGTGCCGGGGTCCGGGACTTCTCAGATCGGATGCAGGTTATTCTCGAGAGGTAGGGCAAGAACCCAGATGCTGTGGTCCATGTAGGGACCGACGACGTGGGTAGGATGAGTGAGGGGGTCCTGCGTTGTAAGTTCAGGGAGTTAGGTGCAAAACTGAAGGGCAGGACCTCCAGGGTAACAATCTCAGGATTGCTACCTGTGCCACGTGCGAGTGAGGCAAGGAACAGAAAGATTATACAGATTAATATGCGGCTGAGAGGATGGCGCAGGAGGGAGGGTTTCAGATTTTTAGATAATTGGGATCTGTTCCGACGGGACGGTTTACACCTGAACTGGAGCGGTATTAACATTCTTGCAGGAAAGTTTGCTAGTGCTTCTCGGGGGGGGTTTAAACTAAATTTGCAGGGGGCAGGGATCCAGAATGCGAGAGAGGATAGCGAGATGAAGAATAAAGGGCAGGTGGGGAATACGCGGTTCCGGAATATTAAGTGTGTAGTCGAGAAAGGTGAGGTGGAACAAGTGATAAGGAGGACACATATACAGAGGGATGGTCTGACGGAACATGGAGTTAAATGTGCAGAAAGAATAAGTAAATTTCGGAAGGACAACAAAATTCAAGAGGCGTATAGCCCGATGGGAGTTCGGGGAGCTGGGTAGCGATTTAAACAGAGGGAGGAAAAATGGGCTGAAAATTCTATATCTGAATGCACGAAGTGTCAGAAATAAGGCAGATGAGCTTTAAGCTCAGGTGCGAATGGGTAACTATGATGTTGTTGGGATAACGGAGACGTGGCTGCAGGGAGATCAGACCTGGGAAATGAATGTACAAGGGTATACGTGCAGAGGGGCAGAGTGTGGGCAGAGGGGGTGGGGTGGCCCTGTTGGTGAGGAATGAGATTCAGTCCTTTGCAAGGGGGGACATAGGATCAGGAGAAGTAGAGTCTCTGTGGATAGAACCGAGGAACAGTAAGGGCAAAAAGACCCTAATAGGTGTTGTCTGCAGGCCACCAAACAGTAGCATGGATTTTGGGTGCAAGTTGAATAGGGAGTTAACATTGGCATGTGACAAAGGTAATGTCGCGGTAGTTATGGGGGATTTCATCATGCAGGTCAATTGGAAGAATTAGCTTGGTGCTGGACCCCAGGATAGAGAGTTTGTAGATTGCTACAGGATGCATTCTTGGAACAGTTTGTACGAGAGCCGACCAGGGACAAGGCTATTCCGGATTTAGTGTTGTGCAATGAACAGGATTTGATAACCGATCTTGAAGTAAAGGAGCCATTAGGAGTTAGTGACCATAATATGATAAGTTTTTATCTGCAATTTGAGAAGGATAAGGGAAGATCGGAGGTGTCAGTGTTGCAGTTGAACAAAGGAGACTATGGAGCTATGAGGGAGGAGCTGGCCAATGCTAACTGGATGAATACCCTAGCTGAAAAGGCAGTGGAACAGCAATGGCAGGTATACTTGGGAATAATGCACAAGGTGCAAAATCAGTTCATCCCCAGTAGAAGGAAGGATTCAAAGGGGGGAAAGGGGCCACAGTGGTTGACAAAGGAAGTCAGAGGTTGCATAGCATTAAAGAAAAGGAAGTACCACAGAGCTAAGGTGAGTGGGAGGACAGATGATTGGGAAATTTTTATGGAACAACATAATTAAAAAGGCAATATGGGGAGAAAAAATGAGGTACGAACACAAGCTAGCCAGGAATATAAAGGAGGATAGCAAAAACCTTTTTTAGGTATTTGAAGAGAAAGAAGATAGTTAGGAACAATGTTGGGCCCTTGAAGAATGAGTTGGGTGAAATTGTTATGGGAAACAGAGACATGGCAGAAGAATGTAATAAGTTCTTTAGATTTGTCTTCACTAGGGAAGACACAAGCAATCTCCCAAATGTATGGCTGGGCCAAGGACTTAGTGTAACAGAGGAAATGAAACAGATTGACATTAAGAAGGAAACGGTGATGAGTAGACTGATGGGACTGAAGGCTGACAAATCCCCAGGTCCAGATGGTCTGCATCCTAGGGTGCTAAAGAAGGTGGCTCTTGAAATTGCGAATGCATTGGTAATCATTTTCCAATGTTCCTTAGATTCAGGATCAGTTCCTGAGGATTGGAGAATGGCTAATGTTATCCCACTTTTTAAGAAAGGAGGGAGGGTGAAAACAGAGAACTATCGTCCTGTCAGCCTAACACCAGTAGTGTGGAAGTTGCTAGAGTCCATTATTAAAGATGAAATAGTGGCATATCTAGATAGCAGTGATAGGATTGGGCCTAGCCAGCATGTATTTACCACGGGAAAATCATGCTTGACTAATCCATTGGAGTTTTTCGAGGATGTAACCAGGAAGTTAGACAAGGGAGATCTAGTGGATGTAGTGTACCACGATTTTCTGAAAGCATTTGATAAGGTCCCACATAGGAGATTGGTGGGTAAAATCTGAGCTCATGGCATTGGGGGGAAGATATTGAAATGGATAGAAAACTGGTTGGCAGATAGAAAGCAAAGGGTAATGGTGAATGGGTGTTTCTCAGAATGGCAGGCGGTGACTAGTGGTGTGCCACAGGGCTCGGTATTGGGACCACAGCTGTTTACGGTTTACATCAACGATTTGGATGAAAGCATTGAGAATAACATCAGCAAGTTTGCTGATGATACTAAGCTGGGTGGCAGTGTGAAATTTGACGAGGATGTTAGGACAATTCAGGGTGACTTGGATAGGCTGGGTGAGTGGGCAGATACTTGGCAGATGACGTTTAATGTGAATAAGCGTGAGGTTATCCACTTTGGGAGTAAGAACAGGAAGGCAGATTATTATCTGAACGGTGTAGAGTTAGCTAAGGGAGAAATACAAAGAGATACAGGAGTCCTTGTTCATCAGTCACTGAAGGTGAATGAGCAAGTGCAGCAGGCAGTGAAGAAGGCTAATGAAATGTTGGCCTTTATTACAAAGGGAATTGAGTACAAGAGCAAGGAGATTCTTTTGCATTTGTACAGGGCCCTGGTGAGAACACACCTGGAGTATTGTGTACAGTTTTGGTCTCCAGGGTTAAGGAAGTACATCCTGGCTGTAGAGGAAGTGCAGCTTAGATTCACAAGGTTAATTCCTGGGTTGTCCGGACTGCCTTACGCAGAGAGGTTAGAGAGACTGGGCTGTACACGCTGGAATTAAGGAGATAGAGAGGGGATCTGATTGCAACATATAAGAATATTAAGGGATTGGACAAGATAGGGGCAGGAAATATGTTTCAGATACTGGGAGAGTCCAGTACCAGAGGGCTTGGTTTGAGAATAAGGGGTAGGTCATTTAGGACAGAGTTAAGGAAAAACTTCTTCTCCCAGAGAGTTGTGGGGATCAGGAATGCACTGCCTCAGAAGGCAGTGGAGGCCAATTCTCTGGATGCTTTCAAAAAGGAGCTAGATGTGTATCTTATGGATAGGGGAATCAAGGGATATGGGGACAAGGCAGGATCCGTGTATTGATATTAGATGATCAACCATGATCTCAGAATGGCAGTGCAGGCTCGAAGGGCCGAATGGTCTACTTCTGCACCTATTGTCTATTGTCTACATTGTAGACTAGTTACCTTGATCTCAGTGGTTGGGAACATATTGGAGTCAAATGAGGTTGTGGAGTACTTTGTGACACAGCATAAGACAGGACAAAATCAACATGATTTCCTGAAGGGAATATCTTGCCTGGTGAAACCTTTGGAATTCATTGGGGAGATTCCAAGAGGATAGAGCGGATGCAATGGATGTTGCATATGTTGTCTTTCAGAAGGCCTTTGACATGGTGCCACACACAACACTAACACTAAGCTTAGAGCCCATGGTATTAAAGGCCAGTTATTGGCATGGTTGGAGCATTGGCTGATTGCTAGGAGGCTGCAAATGGGTATAAAAGGATCATTTTCTGGTTTGCTGCCGGTGACTAGTGGTGATCCGCAGGGGTCGCTGTAGGGAATGCTCCTTTTTAGACAGTGTATCAGTGATTTAGGTGATAAGTTTTTTTGCCAAGTTTGCAGACGATTCAAAGATTAGTGGAGGGCTGGATAGTGTTTTGGAAAAGCTAAGTAGTCTGCAGAAGGACCTGGACAGTGACAAATGAAATACAATATTGGAAAATGCATGGTCATGCACTTTGGTAGTCAAAATGAATGTGCAGACTTTTCTAAACGGGAAGAAAATTCAAAACTGCCAGATACAAAGGATCTTGGGAGTCCTTGTTCAGAATGCCCGATAGGTTAACTTGTAGGTTGAGTCGTTGGTGAGGTCAGCAATTGCAATGTTGGCATACATTTCAAGAGGCCTGGAAGAAAACAGCAGTGAGAAGACTATAATACCACAACGCATAGGAGCAGAGCTAGGCCATTCAGCCCATCGTGTATCTCCTACATTCCAACATGGCCGATCCCTGATTCCAGTCACCCTCATGCACCTGCTATCTCACCATATCCTTTGATACCCTGACCGATCAGGAAACCACCGACTTCCAAATTAAACGGTCTTGCCCTCCACCGCTCAATGGCAGAGCATTCCGGAGATTCACAACTCTAGATCTAAAAATGTTGCTCCTCACCTCTGTTCTAATTTGTCATCCCTCCGTTTTTGAGGCTGTGCCCTCTGGTTCTGGATTCCTCCACCTCAGGAAACGTCATCTCCACATCCACATTACCTGGTCTTCTCAACATTCAGTAAGTTTGTATGAAATACCTCCCCCACCTCCCCGACACCCGGCATTCTTGTAAATTCCTCATATGTTAACTCCTTACTTCCCGGAATCATCCTCTTGAAACTCATCTGGACTTCTTCCAATGACATCACATGCTTTCTGAGATTTGGGGCGGAAATTGGTTGACAGCACTCCAAATGTAGCCTGAATAGTGTCTTATAAAGCTCAGCATCATTTCCTTTTTTTATGTTCTATTCTTCAGAAATAAATGCCAACATTGCATTTGCCTTTTTAACCACAGACCCAACTTTTAAATTAACCTTCAGTGAGCTTCGCAAAAATTCCTCTGCAGCTGATGTTTGAAACTTCTCTCCATTGAGATAATTTTCTGCACTGTTGTTCCTTTTTATCAAAATGCATTCTAAAACATTTTCCAACATTGTATTCCATCTGCCAGTTCCTTTTGCCGATTCTTCAAAATTGTTCGTCCTGTTGCAATTACGTTTTTTTCCGAGTACTCCTTGCCCTTCCAGTTATTTTCATATTATCCACAAACTTTTCCACAAAACGTCAATTCCATGATCCAGGTCGTTGATAAACAATGTGAGAAGTAGCGGTCACAATACTGAACACCACTAGTAACTGGCAGCCAAACATAAATGTCCCCGTTTATTCCCACTCGCTTCCTCCTGGCTATCAGGATTCACCTATACATGCCAGAATATCTCCTGTAACGCCATATATTTTTCTTGTAAAGCAGCCTTCTGTGTGGCGCCTTATCAAATGCCTTCTGGAAATCCAAGCAAATGTAATTCACTGCCTCCACTTTGTCCATTCTGCATGTTACTTCTTCAACGAATTCTAACAGATTTGGCAAACAGGTCTTCCCTTTTCCAGCAAGCATTGTCACACTATGCGTTGCCACAGACACTGAAGCGGGTCGATAGTTCAGGGACTTTAATGCGCACAGAGTTAAAAGGGAAACGAAAACAATAAATAAACACTCGGTCAAAGAGTGCCGTTAGATGAAACTCTCAAATGGAAAACGAAGCCTACACTGCGGCTGAAAGGAATAACAAAATATAAAATGAATGCCACAAGTCTTCAGAGTCAGTGCATCGACAGTACAATTTCTCACACAAGGCCTAATGAAAACAGACAGCAAAGCGGGCCTGGAATCCCTTCGGGCATTCAAAGGGAGGCATGCTGGTGGAGGACGACTGGAGGTTAATCTGGCGATCTCTGTCCAAACCAACTGGGAGCTCCAGGACATGGGAAAGAGGCAAGGCAGTACAGGGTTATCTCCAACTCCTGGTTCACTCTCTCAGTCTGGCCGTTAGATTGGGGGTGGAAACCAAACGAGAAGCTGGCCGAGGCTCTTACGAGTGAACAGAAAACAATCTAAAAGCGGGAACTGTGGTCACGACAAGCACTAGTTCGGAAAGAATTGAGTTAAATACTACCAAAATGAAATAATAATTAGCTGACACGTGCATATTCACGAGTGCTCCCGATTTCGAAGTTGTGACAGCACCCACCGCCCTGGTGCAGTCCACAGACTTTTGTCCGTTGGAAGATACAGATGAGGAACTTGTGCAAGATGTCCTTGGAAGGGATCCAAGTACGTTCTTCTGAACCTTATCATTCCCAATCCACAAATACTGAACCATACCACTTATCTGGCGGGATGCCAGGAGGCACCGAACTGTATAGACAAAGGAACCATCTACCAAGTGGGAAAAATGGTGAAGTGGAGTGACTGGGGCCATGGGAGAAGTAGGAAGTGGCTTAAGCTGGGAAATATGGAATACTGGTTGGATGTTTGGTGACACTGCTATTCCCAATCTATACGAAACCTTGTTGGCAGCTTTTTCCACTACAAACGATGCCACGTGGCGCGGTCCCAACTTGCGGCTCTCGGTTTCAGGGGAAGGTACTTTGTTGCCATTCAGACCTCCTCTCCTGGCGTGAAAGTCCTTACCTGCCGGGAATGTTGTTTCTGGGCATGCAGCAGAAAAGCCCTGGCTTGGCTCCAGGTGCGCCTGTAGCGCTTGGTCAGCTGTTCAGCAGCAGGAACTCCTATATCAAACTCTTGGTCAGGGAAGAGCGGTTCTGAAATCCCTTTTAGCAGTCAAAGGGAGACATACTGGTGGAGGACGACTGGAGGTTAATCTAGGCGATCTTTGCCCAAACCAATTGGAAGCTCCGGGACGTGGGGAAGAGGGAAGGCAGTATAGGTCTGTCTCCAACTCCTGGTTCACTCTCTCAGTCTGGCCATTAGATTGGGGTGGAAACCAAACGATAGGCTGGCGGAGGCTCCTGCAGGTGAGCAGAAAACAATCCAAAAGCGGGAAGTGAACCGTGGTCCACGATCAGACACTATGTGTTGTATCATGGAGCCTGAACACATCTAGAAACATGTGCCGATGGGAGCTTGTGGAGAGCAATGAATTGGAGAGCCTTGGAAAATTGATCCATATCCACCAAAATGCTGGTGTTTCCATTAGGAGGGGCTATTACTGAGAGGTGGGACCAGGTGCGGTGAGGCACATACAGTGGACATAACAGGACCGCAGAACACTGGCGTGATAACGTGTTCGGTGCACAAAGTGGAACAGGCAGATACAAAGTCGTGGGCATTCTGGGACACAGATGTACACCAAAGTTGTCTCTTCATCGACTCCTGGGTCGGTTGAAGTCCAGTACGTTCAGCCACACCGGAGCAGTGACCCCATTCCAACACTTTGGAACACCCCGCAGCAGGGACAAACAACCGGTTGGGAGGTCACCCATCCGGGCCTGGGTTCGACGGTTGATCGTACTAATCCCCAGATCACCGGAGCAATACTAGAGTGAGGAAGAATGGGCTCTGGATCGGCTTTTTCCCAGATCTGCTGAACTGCCGCGAGGGAGGGTTGGCCTCAGTACTCTTGCTGCCGGAACGATAGGTGAGCGTGAAATTGAACCGTGTGAAGAAGAGAGCACAGCGGGCTTGACGATAATCAGTCTCTTTGCATCTTGAATATAGGAAAGCTCGTGTGGTCTGTACAGTCGAAGAATGGATTTTCTGCCCGCTCCAGCCAGTTTCGCCATTCCGCCAGAGCCTCCCGACAGCCAGAAATTCTCGGTTGCCAATATCGTAATCTCTTCCGGCTGGTGTCAAGCGACGGGAAAGAAAGGCACAAGGTAGCCGCCGGCTATTTGCAGGGAAACGCCGAGAGACGACAGGTCCAATGAATAAATCGGATTAATCCACCTCGACAATATGGCTATGATGGGTCTGGATGCTGCAGCACCAGCGCAATGATGAAATGTCGCTTTAGCTCCGAAAATCCTTGGTCGGTACCGTCCGTCCAATGGAATCCTGCCGAGACGTTCCTAGTGAGTGCATTTATAAGAACCGCAGTAGAGCCGAAATTCCGGACGAAACCGCAGGAGGCACCGTACCTGTTTGACTGGAGAAAGCTTGAGCCACTCTGTAACTGCCTGAACCTTACTCGGGTCCATTCGAACACTGGATGATGTAATTCTATAGCCCCAAAACGACATCTGGTCTTAATGGTATTCAAAAGTATCGGGCTTTGCGTGCAGGTTATTTTCAAGCAACAATCTGATAACTCTCCGGACAAGCTGGTTGTGCTCCAGATAAGAGCGGGAATGGATAGGTTTTATTATCTAAGTACACAAACACAAACTGGTTCAACCTGTCCCCGAGCACATCGTTAAACAAGGCCTGGAATGCAGCAGAGGCGTTGGCTAGACCTAAAGGCATCAGCAGGTACTCATAATGACCATTTGTGGTGTTGAATGCTGTTTTCCATTCAGCCCTTTCTTTTATGCGAACCAGATGGTAAGCATTGCACAGATCAATGTTGGAAAATATGGTTGCTCCCTGGAGATGTTCAAATGCAGACTGCAGCAGCGAAAGAGATTAACGGTTCTTCACAGTGATGCTGTTCATGGGCCGATAATTGATGCAGGGACGGAGCATGTTATTTTTCTTACTCACAGAAAATAGAGTTGATTCTGCATGCGAGGTTGACAGAAGTATAACCCCATGCTCAATGCCACTTTGAGATATTCCTCCATGGACACCGGTTTAGGATGAGAGAGGGAAAAGAGCCAGTCCCCGGGAGGTCTAGAGCCAGGTAGGGTGTCTATGGCGCAGTCATATGGCCCATGTGGAGGCAGGGGGTGAGATTCTTTTACTGAAAACCTCAAGGAGATCCGTATATTCAGTCTGAATCTCAGACAGGACCACATCCTTAGCTGATAAAGGAAGGGATTCACGGAACGGAGCTTGAGCTAGACACAGACAGGTAGACAGCCAATCTACACGTGGGTTATGTCGGGATAGCCAAGGGAGACCAAGTAGCGGTTGCAGTTCAGGCGAATTAACTAGATAGAAAGATAGTTCTTCATGCTGGTTACCTTCAAGCACCAGTTGGAGGGGTTAGTTGGACAGGTGGATTTGGCCGGTGCCCAAAGGTCAACCGTCCTGTGCCCTGACTTTGATCTTTTCTCCTAATGGCATCAGAACTCCCCATTTTCAGCCAGAAGGATGTCCATGAGATTCCCGGCTGCACCGGAGTCTATAAACACCTTGGTTATGGGTCTGGGACCTCCACCACATGAAAGCTGCGAGCATTGCACAACTAGTGAAAGCTGAACGAAGAGAGAACAGACCCTTCAGAATTCCCCTCCCTGCTGATGGGAATTCTTTTCACTGGACTTTTGGACCATGCCGTGCAGAAGTGTCCCTAACTATCACAATAGAGGCAGGAACCTGCTCTCCTGCAACACTTTGGACAGCATGGGCCCTAGTTGCATTGGCTCTTCCTTAGACTGGGTGCTGGGTAGTGAGGGAGGGAGAAAGGGCGAGGGAAAACGGTGAACATTCGTCGTGTAGGAATTTTGAAACATTTATTTCCCTATGCAACTCAGTTACACGGTCGTCAATTGGAATAGCCAGATTAATGAAGTCATCCAGACTATCCGGTTCATCCCATCCACGATCTCATGCCGGATCCCTGTGTTCAGACAACGCTGGAAGGCAGTGATGAGAGATCTCTCATTTCATCTCGTCTCTGCTGAAAAGGTATGGAATTTAAGTGAATAGGCTCTCACCGTTCCTCTGCCTTGGTGCAGGTCCAAGAGTCGGTGGGCTATCTCCTGTCCCCGTACTGGAAGATCAAAAATACTCCTTAACTCTGCCACGAAATGTCGGAACGACTATACTGCGGAGTATCTTTGCTCCCGTAAAGCATTTAACAGGCTGAGTGGAAGTCCATCGAAAAGATTAACCATATACGTCAGTTCTCACGCATTATCATCAAAATATCCAGGCAAGGCTTGGAGTGTCAGCTCGTTCTGAGTAGTAAAATTCTTGCTATCATCGGCATCACGAGAATATCAGCCTGGTGGTGGAATACTCAGATCCTGTACGGATTCCAGAGTCTGTGAGCGTCCGAAGGCGGGAGTTAGTTCTGGTCCGGGTTGGGAGCGGGAACATTAGCAGCAGAGATTGTCGGGACAGCATAAAAGGAGGACTTCCGAGATGTTGGGAGTGGGATTAAGGCAGCGAGAGGTTGCTAAATTGATTTGGCGAGAACGTTCGCGGCTGATAGCTGATATTGGTTGTCCATAGCGAGCACACGGACGGCGGCTGTGAGTGCGGAAATCGCAGACTCCTCGTCTAATCGACTATGGTGAGCTGTTCAACCGTTGCCTCTAGCTAGGGATGATACCTGTTCTTCCAGATGAGACTAGGCTTGTCGAAACGAGATTATCTGCCTCATTGCCTCCGTAACAGAATCCATTGGCCGTAACCTGTCTCCTGCCTGACCAATGAATCTCATAGCGAAGGTCAGCTGCTCTCTCTCTGCTGGGTCCGTCTTTGTGCGGTCGAGTCTTCCTGTCACCAAGTTCGAATCTGGCCAAACTGCAGAGCGAGAGACACTGAAGCGGGTCGATAGATTACAAACTTTAATGTGAACAGTTATAATGAAAAAGGAAGCAAAAAACGCTAGGCCAAGCAGGGCTGTTAGCTAAAACTCTCAAATGGAAAACGAAGCCTACAATGCAGCTGAAAGGAATAACTAAATATAAAACGAAAAGCACTAGTCTTCAGATTAGTTGACTCGACAGTCCATTTCTCAGGAAAAGCCGAATGCAAACAGACAGCGAAGCTTTGTTGTGTTCAAATCTCGTCAAGCACTCCGATGAAAGCATTTAGTTAAATACTATCAGAATGAAATAATAATTAGCTGAGTTATTCACGAGGGCAATTGCTGTATCTGCTGCGCTGTTGAATCTGCGGTTGTGACAACATTGCTGACAATGACTTATATTATCATTAGTCACCGAGTACTCCGAACCTCATATTTAATATTATACTCCAACACTTTCCCAACCACCGAGGCTCGTCTAACTGGCCTATAAATTGTCTTACTCCCTTAAAGGGTGGAATAACATATTCAATCTTCCAGTCCTCCGGAACCATGCTAGAATTAAGTGCTTCTTGAAGATCATGACAAATGCATCTGTTATCTCTTCAACAAACTCTTACAGAACTGTAAAATGTACCCCATCCTATCCAGCTGGCTTGTCCACCTCAAGGTATTTGTGTTTGCTTAGCACTTTTGTGATGCTGAGACTTTATAAGGCACTGGCGCGGCCACACCCTGAGTCGTGTGATCAGTTTTGGATGGAAGCATGATAGTTTGAAGATACTGCTATTGCAATAAGTAATAAAATAGATAAATAGTGCAAAAGAAAGGAATAAAGAAGTGGTGTTCAAGGCTCATGAAATCTTTACAAATCTGAAACGGGATAGCATGAATTCACTCCTAAAACCCAGAGCTTGGCTGTTCAGGTTGTTGTATCTTGTAAAAGATACACGAAGAATCAAACCAACACTTAAACTTATGCAGTTATTCGCATGAAACTGGAGAATTTGTCTAGTTTATAGAACATGATGTTACCTGAAGACATTATGCAAATCTGACAGCTGGTGTGACAATGAATGATAAATTGTTCATCAAACTCCTTCCTACGTGGACGGAATGCTTTTTTCATATGATGATTGTTTCATTGCTAGAAGCTGAAACATAAACAAGTCTCTTTTGGATTTAAATTTTGATTTGTCGCACTTCCTGGCCATAATTGGAAAAATTACATTGATACACCATTCTTTGAGTTTTCAATGCAAAAGCACCATGTTAATGTTGATCGACAGTGAATGACAGAGGGCCAGAGCGAGGGAAGGTATTTTTTTTCATGTTGAAAGAAGCAGGAATATATGTACCCTTGAACACATGTTTCGAAATACAGGGGGAAGGGAACGCAAGCGTTTCTGACATCATTGCAAATTAATCATTTGGTGCGATCCCTCTCCCCGTTTTGGCAATACTTGAGTTTGATGTTCAGCTAAGGGGCTGTCCATTGTCCGGTCCTCATTTGGCTGTAACGGCTGATCTGGATCCACGTAAATGGAAGTGTTCCATTGGATCCCCTTAATAGACAATGCTAGTGCGTGGTGCTGTGGGGAAGTTGATGCAAAGCAGCCACCAGAGATTCTTTGACAGATCGGGTGAGTGTATAGTGCCATGGTATGCAAGACGCCTGGACGGCCCTTCACTGCTGCGTTCTTCTTCTGGCTTTACTGCTGCTGTGATACGTCATCGTCTTCCATCAGATGCAACACCGATGCTTTCGTTGGATGACACTTTATCTGGATCATCAGGATCTCAGGAAATCACAAGCCACTCCATCACGACAAGGTGACGATCCTCAAAGATCCCCTAGGTTCAAAGGTAACACAGAAGTCATTCAGTCTTCGATTAAGCAAGAAAACCTCATGACTTTAGGATGCGTGAGAAACCTCAAGCAAGTGGAAGGAATAAACATGATACAAGGAGAATGTCCAAACTCCACACAGAGCAGATGAAGTTAGGACGGAACAAAACTCGCTGAAATGGCAGGGCAACAACTCTACCACAGGGGCAATCGAGATTCAGGGGGTCTCTTCTCAGCAGCTCATGAAGTAAGAAGCTTGCACGCTCTACTCAAACCTTTTCCAATCTTTTTTTTTTCACTGCTACTTTTGTTTAAACTTTGAAGATTCATTACTTTCAGTGAAGGATTTACGATTTAATTACGATGGGTCTCGAACACGATCTGGAAAGGAATTAAGACGTGGCAAAACTGATTCTGAAACTGAACAAACTGAACTTACAAGGGGAGGCAGAATAAGCCCATACTCCTGAAAGAATGTTTTATTTGATGCAAGATACTAACAGTACAATTGGAATGGTGGACTCTGAGATTGATAAACTGCCGAAAGCTAATGAAAAGCATTAATTAACTGTCTCTGCCGTCCAAGAATCTTTGAGGAATTTGGGATCTCAATATCGAACGCTTACAGTGGATGCTAGTAAAATCGAAAGGCAACAGGAGGCACGACATCAAGTGATTAAAGAGCAGGAATTAAAGTTCTCTACCATGGAAAAGAGAATTGCTGAAGATTCTTCGGAATTATCAAGAATTAAGAAGAAAACGATTGATCTGGAAAGCAGAAGCCAAAGGATGAATTTACGCATACTTAGTTTGCCTGAAAATATGGAAACCAGTGAGTCATTGATGGTTTACAACCATGTTACACTCACTTCTTAGTGAGATACTCGAGACCTCTCCGTTAATAGACAGGGCACATCAAATTTCTCGTCCCAAGCCAACCATCGGTGGAGATAAAACCCCGCGCTGTGATTCTGTGTTTACAATATTTTGCTACTAAAGATGCAATTCTTCGAGATGCCAGGAAGCAGGGGAAACTAACTTTTAATAGTGTGGAGTTTCGTATAGTTGAAGATTTTTGCCCCTGAGGTGCATGGAGAAAGAACTAAATATCGGTTTGTGATGGCAGAATTGTACAAGAAAAATCTTCGCCCATCGCTGATGTATCCTGCCAGTTGGAAAATTTTTCCGCCTAACGCTCGTCCAAAACGTTTCGAATCTCCTAAGGAGGCGTGGGAGTTTCTCAACAGGTTTAAAGATGTCGTCTAAGCTACTCCAGCACCGCTGTCTTGCAAGCAACTCTAACTTTTAATCCTTAGTTGACAATCGTTCGTAGTTGATCGTTGAAATGTTTATGCCCTAGCTCTGCATAGTCATCGGTTGGACTCTTATACTTTGTTTTCTTTCTTTAAGATTTGTATGTATCTAATATGAGTAATATTTTATTTGCTTGAATCTATCTTTTCTGAATATATGACCATTTATTATTAAATGAATTTATGATGGCCGCTGTTAAATACGTGCTAACATCTATTAGTCATAATATTGATTACAATCTTTATATGAGAGTCGTTTACAGCTGAATCGTTGAAAGTTCAATTTACGTTTTTTCTTGGTTCAAATATCGTTTGGCGGTTTTATTTTTTCTCTCTTCCTCCGTTTTCCAGAATCTGTAAGAGTTTAATATTAGTTTTATCATATTATTTCCTTAGATATTTCTTTTTTGATTATATGTTAAATTTTTGATAAACGAACTTAAGATGGCCGCTGTTAACTACGTGTTAACCTCTGTTAGACATAATACTATAGTATTTGGAATTTTTCGATTTTTTTCCTCTTCGTATCTGATGCTGTGTCTTTAGTTAGTGGTGTCAGTATATAACTTAAAAAAAATGGAGTCTGACATTTAGAGACGATGTTTAGATTAGCGTAACATCTGCCTACTGGATGGTTTGTTTTCTGGCTTTGTGGGGAGAGGGGTGGATCTATTTGTTTAGGTTTTTTCAACTGGGTAGCTCTAAGAGAGTTTCCTGTTGATCATGCTGTTTTTTTTCTTTATGATCAAATGGAAATTTTGTTCTTCCCTGCGGATTTGGTTTATTTTGGAGCACTGATTTATTTTATAAATCCCTAAATTAACGTCTCAGTGTAGATGCTAATATAATTAATATAATTTCCAAGAATCTGAACGGCATGAGACAATGTATTAAGCGTAGGAAGTTTTTTAAGAAGTTGAGAACATTTCAAGTCGATATTATAATTGCAGAGGTGACCCACATCCGTAGGGAGGATAAAAGTCGTTTTTTTTAAATTTTGGAAGGGTTCTCAGTTTCACACTTCGTCAATATCATAAAATAGAGGGGTGTCTAATTTTATTAATTTTAAAGTCCCTTTTGTACATTTTAAAGCTGTTACTGATTCAATTGGGAGATACTTAATTGTTGCCGGTTTGTTATGTGGTCAAAAGGTGGCACTGGTCTGTGTATACGCACCTAATGTAGATAGCTCTGAAATTTTTAAGAGTTTATTCTCTGTATTGCCGAATTTAAATGAATATAGGTTGATTATAGGCGGGGATTTTTATTGTTGTTTTAATCACTTGATGGACAGGTCATTAACCTATCCGTGCCTTCCATATGACGCGATGTCATGTATTAACTCATTTTTACTAGAATACGGGTTATTAGATATTTGGAGATTTTTACATCCTAAAGATAACGATTTTCTTTTTTCTCACATGTACATCATAAATATTCAAGAATCGATTAATTTTTGTTAGATACGCGATTGGTATCTTTTGTAGCTGATTGTGTGTATGACGTTATTGTGCTGTCAGATCGGGCGCCAATGAGACTCACACTGAAGCTTTCTGATAACACACGGAATGCATTTCAGTGGAGATTCAAACCTACATTGCTTCATGATTCTACATTTGTAAGTTTTATTAAAAAAAAGCAAATTTCTTTATTTTTTGAATTAAATACAATGGAGGGTATGTGAAATTTGATTATTTGGAACACGATGAAATCTTTTCTTAGGAGACAGATAATCTCATATTCAACAGCTTTAAGGAGAAAAGCTGAGCTTTTAGTGATTACTAACAGAATTTAAAAAATAGATAACATTTGTTCAGTATCAGCTAATGAAGATTTATATAAGGAAAGGGTGAAACTTCAAACACAGCATGACCTGATGTTGGACTTATCCCACTGGACGGCAACTTTTGAAATCGAAAAGTAATTTTTTATATACATGCAGATAAAACAGGTAAATTGTTAGCTGCCCAACTCAAAGCAACTATGGCCAGAAGGCAGATTTGGAAAATACGAAGATCTGATAGAATTGAAACATCGGATTGACAGGAAATTAATAAGGTGTTTTGGACTTTTACTTTAATCTCTATCAATCTGATTTCCCAGGCACCACTATTTCTATGAATGAATGTCTTCAAAGATTGAATATTCCCACAACTTTCTACTCAATATATGAACACTCTGGATGCACCCATTAATCGAGAAGAGATAGCAAGAGTTATAACTTCTTTTCAATCAGGCAATGATCCGGTACCGGATGGATGTATGGTAGAATTTTTAAGACTTTTACAGATATTCTTACACATCATCTATGACAAATTTTCACTGAATCTATATCCTCTGGGACTCTTCCAAAAACTTTTTATGAGGCATCAATTTCATTAATTCCCAAAAAAGGAAGAAAAAATATTTGAATATGCCTCTTACAGACCATTCTCTTTATTAAACGTGGATTCTAAAATTGTTTCTAAGATTTTCGCCAAAAGTCTTGAGATTTTTTTTTTTACCTAAAGTTACTTCTGACGACCAAACTAGATTTATTAAGAATAGATACTCATATTTTAATATTCGAAGATTATTGAACGTTATTCTTCTCCATCTAAAGAATTTGAATGTGTTGTTTCTCTTGACGCAGAGGAGGCTTTGATAGGGTGGAATGACCCTTCTTATTTCAGATTTTAGAAAGATTCAATTTTGGTGCTGCTTTTTTCCGGGATTAAGCTGATTTATAAAGCCGCTATGGCGGCAGTAATAACTAACAATCAAGATCGCCTTATTTTAGGTTATACAGAGGTTACCGTCAGGGTTGCCCTCTTAGTCCGCTGTTATTCAACCTGGGTCTAGAATCTCTTGTTAATGCTCGTCGAGAGTTCAATAACTCCAGGAAGGTTCTTGGTATTAAGGGAGGAGATAAAGGGCAGAAGGTTTCGTTGTAACCAAATGACTTTTAAGTTTATATTTCAGCTCCTAAGAAATCTACTCCTGCCATGTTCGCTATATTTTCTGAATTTAATAGGTTCTCTGGATATAAATTGAATTTGCACAAAAATGAGTTATTTCCTTTTAACAATTATTTTGATCAATATGATTTCCTTTCAGTATTGCTAAAATGACTTCACTTACCTTGGTATTAAAATTATCAAAAATTTTAAAGACTTGTATAAACCAACGATCTTCCATTAATTGAGTACACGCAACAAGTAATTTCTAAATGGTCTCCCATGACAATATCATTGATTGGCCGTATTAATGCTATTCAAATGGTAGTATTACTGAAGTTTTTATACGTATTTTAAGCAATCCCGTCCTTTGTTCCTAAACTGTTTTTGAGCGATTAGACTCTAAAATTTTATCTTTTTTTGAATAATAAAAATCCTAGATTGAGTAAACCTTTATCGTGGAATAAAAAAAAATGGTGGTATGACCTTGGCCTTGCCAAACTTTAGAATGTACTACTGGGCAATTAATATTTGTTGTATTCCTTTTTGGATTTATTTTTCGGATCTACATGACTGTCCCTTATGCGTAGATCTGGAGAAAAACTCGATGAAGGAGTATTCTTTGGCCACTTTACTGGGAGCTCTTCTTTTTTTTTGCTTCTAAGTTTGGTAGGCAAGACCTTAATCCTATTATTAAACATACATTAAGAAATTGGTTTCAGTTTCGTAGATCCTATGATTTTAATAGTTTTGTTCTTTCTAGTAAAATTCATCATAACTATTTTTTAAACCTTCAATTTTCGATCAGACCTTTTCAGCTTGGGAAACTCAAGGAAAAGTAACGTCTTTAGATTTGTTGATAGAAAACTGTTTAATGTATTTTACTCCATTAGTGGATAAATATGACCTATCTAATATACACATTTTTAGATATTTACAAATTAGTAATTTTCTACGTATTTTTTCTTCCATATTTTCCCTTGGCTTATTCACCTAATATTATTGATGCCCTTTTTCAGGTCAAACCATCTCAAACAGGACTGATAGCTACAATTTATAAGTGGCTACTGAACTTCCGTATGTTAGCTAATGATAAAGTCAAAGCTGCGTGGGAATTGGTGTTTCAGAAGTCTCTTTTAGATAGTCAATGGAATAAAACTTTTTATATGGTAAATACTTTTTCTATTTTCTCCCGTCATTCCTAGATACAGTTCAATGTAGTGCATCGGGCGCATATGTCAAAAGATAAATCAGCCGGAATTTTTTCCAATGTTAATCCTATTTGTGATAGATGCAAATTTGAGGTGGCTACTTTAACGCAATTGTTCTGATCTTGTATCAAGTTACATAATTTTTGGAAAGGAGTCTTTAAAAATTTATCCCAAAGTCTTGAATTTGGATCTACAGCCGAATCTATTAACAGCAATTATTGGGATTATTCGATTGGAAGCAGGGGATATCCCTGCTTCCGCTCTACGGATGATAGATTTACAACTTTATTGGCTAGGAGAACCATTTTGCTTAAATGGAAGGATTCTAATCCACCTACTGTAGTTTTTTTGTTTTTGTTTTGACTTTCCTCCATTACGTCCTGTTTAAATTTAGAGAAAGTAAGAAGTTAGACATTGGATACATCCTTTAAATTTGAGGAAACGTGGTGATCCTTTATTAATTACTTTCATAGGCTCTGACTTATGGCATTCCAGTTACATTTTTGAAGCTTTGGATTTGATCAGAAAGTTTTTCCTTTCCTCCTGCTTTTACTCTCAAGATGAAACGAGTCCTGAGGAAGGGTCTCGGCCCGAAACGTGAACAGTGTTTCTCCTTATAGATGCTGCCTGGCCTGCTGTGTTCCCCCAGCATTTTGTATGTGTTGCCTAGTTTTTCTTTTGTCTTTTTCTTTCTTTTTTTTGTGTTTTGCGTTTTTTTTCCGATGTACATTTCAATCATATGTTTCTTTATCTTTTTTCTTCTTTTCATGGATAAGAAGAGAATCAATTATCATTTTTATTATATATTGTTTGATTAATTCTATGTTTGATCGTGATAATGTATATTTTTCCTTTTATTTGAATTGTTATTGATATAGATTTTTGAGGCAATTTTCTGCTTGGTTATATATGTGTGTGCGTTCATTTTGATTTAACTAATAAAAAGGTTGATAAAGAAAGAAAGAAATTCAGAACTAAAATCTCCGGTTGCTGGAATCCGATATATTTATATAACTGTGACCGCTGGAAACATTCTGCAGGTGTGGGTTGAAAGAGAAACAGTTTCAGTGTTCCTGGCCAAGTTCAGAAATGAGAAGGACTTTCTTTAGTCAGAGGCTAAAGAAATGTGGGAATTATCGCAACTGACGGCCATGGAGTCCATGTATTCATTTGGTATCCCTGTCTTTCTATTGCATTCACTCTTCAGGTTTGATATACTTGAGAGAGACAAAAGAGAAATGAATTCTTCCATTATAGAAATAAGCTATTATTTTGTCGTAATCTTACAGATATCTACAGATTCATAAGTTGTGCTTAGCCCCGCATAGAGATACCGCTTCAGATACTGTAGTGCGGACGACCGAGTAGAGTTAGGTTCCGAAACTTTTTTATGCCATGGACCCCTACTATTAACCTATGGGTCCCTGAACCCCAGGGTGGGAATGATATAGCAGAGGAGAGTCTTAGCGGCCAGGGCTCTGTCACTGAATCTGTCTCTGTGCTCAGAAGCAAAGTAGAGGCGATATGTAGCGACAGAGGATTAATTTGTTAGGGGAACAGACTGGAGGTTTTATGGACGAGACGAGATTCCCGGATGGCATGCTGCTTTCCGTGCGCCAGGATCAGGAATATCTCGGATCGAGTCCACAACATTCTGAAGTGAGAAAGCGAGCAGCCAGAAATCATGGTCGACGCTGTTACTAATGACATGGGTAGGATGGATGACAAAGTCCTGTAACGTGAGTTTAAAGGTTGGGTGCTAAGTTAAAAGACAGCACCTTCATGGTTGTGCTTGCAGGATTGCAATCCGTGACACATGCTAGTGAGGCCAACAATAAGACAATAATATAGTTTAATACACGGCTAACTACAAGAGGAAGGTCTTCAGTATTTTGGATCAATAGCCTACCTGCTCCAGTGCAGTTTGTAAAATTGCATCTCAATCAAACGATGGGGACAAATATCCTTGCAGGTCGTTTTGGTGGTGCTGCACGGGAGGGGCCGGTGATGGTTAAGAGTGGAGGTAGCATAGAGTTCCTGGCGTAGGGATCTGAACGTGCAATTATGACGTTGTAACAATTACTGTGACTTGACGAGCAAACACAAGGAAATCCGCAGATGCTGGAAATTCAAACAACAACACACATAAAATGCTGGTGGAACACAGCAGGCCAGGCAGCATCTATAAGGAGAAGCACTGTCGACGTTTCGGGCCGAGACCCTTCGTCAGGACTAACCGAATGGGAAGATAGTAAGATATTTGAAAGTAGTGGGGGGAGGGGGAAATGCGAAATGATAGGAGAAGACCGGAGGGGGCGGGATGTACCTAAGAGCTGGAAAGGTGATTGGCGAAAGTGATACAGAGCTGGAGAAGGGAGATGATCATGGGACGGGAGGCCTCAGGAGAAAGGAAGGATGGGGGGAGCACTAGAGGGAGATGGAGAACAGGAAAACAACTAAGTATGTCAAGGATGCGGTAAGAATGGGAGGAGGGGCATTAACTTTAGTTAGAGAAGTCAATGTTCATGCCATCAGGTTGGAGGCTACCCAGCCGGCATATAAGGTGTTGTTCCTCCAACCTGAGTTTGGATTCATTTTGACAATAGAGGAGGCCATGCAAAGACATATCAGAATGGAAATGGGACGCGGAATTAAAATGTGAGGCCACTGGGAGATCCTGCTTTTTCTGGTGGACCAAGCATAGGTGTTCCGGGAAATGGTCTCCCAGTCTCGGGTCTTACCAATATATAAAAGGCCACACCGGGAGCACAGGACGCAGTATACTACACCAGCCGACTCACAGTTGAAGTGTCACCTCTCCTCGAAGGACTATCTGGTGCCCTGAATGGTGGTGAGGGAGGAAGTGTAAGGGCAGGTGTAGCACTTGTTCTGTATACAAGGATAAGTGCCAGGAGGGAGATCGGTGAGAAGGGATGGGGGGGACGAGTGGAAGAGGGAGTCGCATAGGGAGCGATCCCTGCGAAAAGCAGAAAGAGCGGTGGAGGGAAAATGTGTTTGGTGGTGGGATCGCGTTGGAGGTGGCGGAAGTTATATTAACGGATGTCGTGGTCCATCTAGGGACCAATGACGTGGGTAGGAAGAGTGAGGAGGTCCTGAAAGTGAGTTTAGGGAGCTAAGTGCCAAGTTAAAGGACAGGACCTCCAGGATAGCAATCTCAGGATTGCCACCAGTGCCACTTGCAGGTGGATTTTGAAATAGTAGGATAGTGCAGATAAACAAGTGACTGAAGACATGGTGCAGGAGGGAGGGCTTCAGATTCATAGATAATTGGTCAGTTTTCGAGGGAAGGTGGGACCTGTTCCGGCGGACGGTTTACATCTGAACTGGAGGGGGACAAGTATTCTTGCAGGTAGCTTTGCCAGAGAGGCTCCAGTGGATTTAAACTAAATATGAGGGGTGAGGGGAACCAGAGTGTAGGAATATATGTATGGGAGAAGGAAGAAAAAGAAGACAGTATAGTTCTTTGTACTGTTAGAGATTAACAGAGAGGAAGAGATGGAGCATTTTTAAAATGCATTTATTTTAATGCTAGGGGCATTGTAAGAAAAGTGGATGAGCTTAGAGCATTGATTAATATCTGGAAATATGATGTTGTAGCTATTAATGAAACATGGTTACAGGAGGGGTGCGACTGACAACTAAATATTCCTGGATTTCGTTGCTTCAGGTGTGACAGAATCGGAGGGACAAGAGGGAGAGGTGTTGCGTTGCTTGTCAGAGAAAATATTACAGCTGTGCTCTGACAGGATAGATTGGGGGCTCGTCTAGGGGGGCTATTTGGGTGGAGTTGGGGAATGGGAAAGGTGTAGTAACACTCATAGGGTTGTATTATAGATCACCTAATTGGGAGCGAGAATTCGAGGAGTTAATTTGCAAGGAGATAGCAGATATTTGTAGTAAGCACAGTGTTGTGATTGTGGGAGATTTTAATTTTCCACACGTAGACTGGGAAGCACATACTGTAAAAGGGATGGATGGTCTGGAGTTTGTAAAACGTGTGCAGGATAGTCTTTTGCAGCAATACTTAGAGGTACGAATTGGAGAAGGGGTAGTGTTGGATCTTCTGTTAGGGAATGAAATAGGTCAGGTGACGGACGTATGTTTTGGGGAGCACTTCGGGTCCAGTGATCACAATACCATTAGTTTCAATAGAATTATGGAGAAGGATAGGACTGGACCTAGGGTTGTGATTTTTGATATGAATGGCTAACTTTGAGGAGATGCGAAATGATTTAGAAGTAGTGGATTGGGACAATTTGTTTTATGTAATAGCGAAATGGAGGTCATTTAAAGGTGAAAGTTTGAGGGTACAGAATCTTAATGTTCCTGTTAGGTTGGAAGGAAAGGTTAACAGTTTGAGAGAGCCATGGTTTTCAAGCTAATTTGGAAACTTGGTTCGGAAAAAAGAGAGATATCTACAATAAATATAGGCGGCATGAAGTAAAAGAGGTGTTCGAGGAATATAAAGAATGTAAGAAGAATCTTCAGAAAGAAATTAGAAAAGCTAAAAGAAGATACGTTGTTGCTTTGGCAAGTAAGTTGAAAATAAATCCAAAGGGTTTCTACAGTTATGTTTATAGCAAATGGATAGTGAGGGATAAAATTGGTCCCTCAGAGAATCAGAGTGGACAGCTATGTGTGGAGCTGAAAGAAATGGGTGAGATTTTGAACAATTTATTTTCTTCAGTATTCACTAAGGAGAAGGATATTGAATTGTGTAAGCTAAGGGAAACATGAAGGGAAGTTATGGAAACTATGACGATTAAAGAGGAGGAAGTCCTGGCGCTTTTAAGGAATATAATAGTGGATAATTCACCCGATCCTGACAGGATATTCCCGAGGAAATTGAGGGAGGTTAGTGTAGGAATAGCAGGGGCTCTGACAGAAATATTTCAAATGTCGTTAGAAACTGGGATGGTGCTGGAGGATTGGCGTATTGCTCATGTGGTTCCATTGTTTAAAAAGGTTTTTAAGAGTAAACCTAGCAATTTTAGGCCTGTCAGTTTGACGTCTGTGGTGGTAAATTAATGGAAAGTATTCTTAGAGATGGTATATATAATTATCTGGATAGACAGGGTCTGATTAGGAACAGTCAACATGGATTTGTGCGTGGAAGGTCATGTTTGACAAACCTTATTGAAGTTTTTGTAGAGGTTATGAGGAAACTTGACGAGGGTAAAGCAGTGGATGTTGTCGATATGGACTTCAGAAAGGCCATTGACAAGGGTCCGCTCGGAATGTTAGTTAAGAAGGTTCAATCATTAGGAATTGATATTGAAGTAGTAAAATAGATTCTACTGTGGCTGGATGGGAGATGCCAGAGAGTAGTGGTGGATAACTATCATGTTGGATGCCAATGACTAGTGGTGTGCCTCAGGGATCTGTATTGGGTCCAATGTTGTTTGTCATACATTACTGATCTGGATGATGGTGTGGTAAATTGGTTTAGTAAGTGTGCAGATGATCGTATGGTAGGTGGCGTTGTGGATAATGAAGTAGGTTTTCAAAGTTTGCAGAGAGATTTAGGCCAGTTAGAAGAGTGGGCTTGTAACTGAGTGGAGTTTAATGCTGATAAATGTGGGGTGCTACATTTTGGTAGGAATAATCCAAATAGGACATACATGGTAAATGGTAGAGCATTGAAGAATGCAGCAGAGCAGAGTGATCTAGGAATAATGGTGCATAGTTCCCTGAAGGTGAAATCTCAAGTGGATAGGGTTGGGAAGAAAGCTTTTGGTATGTTGGCCTTTACAAATCAGAGCATTGAGTATAGGAGTAGGGATGTAATGTTAAAATTGTACAAGGCATTGGTAAGACCGAATTTGCAGTATTGTGTACAGTTCTGGTCACCGAATTATAGGAAAGATATCAACAAAATAGAGAGAGTACAGAGAAGATTTCCTAGAAAGTTACCTGGGTTTCAGAACCTAAGTAACAGGGAAAGATTGAACAAGTTATATCTTTATTCTTTGCAGCGTAGAAGGTTGAGGGGGGACTTGATAGAGGCATTTAAAATTATGAAGGGGATAGAGAGAGTTGACATGGATAGGCTTTTGTCATTGACAGTAGGGGAGTTTCAAACAAGAGGACATGAGTTGACTGTTGGGGGTAAATGTTTAAGGGTAATAGGAGGGGGAATTTCTTTACTAAGAGAGTGGTAGCTGTGTGAACGAACTTACAGTAGAAGTGGTAAAGACAGGTATGGTATTGTCATTTAAAGTAGAATTGGATAGGTATATGGACAGGAAAGGAATGGAGGGACATGGGCTGAGCGCGAGTCAGTAGGACTAGAAGGGAATAAGCGTTTGAGACCGACTAGAAGGGCCGAAATGGCCTGATCCCATACTGTAATTTTTGTATGGTTATATGATAAGGTCTGCGTAGGAATAAACATAGAAACATAGAAAACCTACAAGGCAATACAAGCATTCGGCCCACAATACTGTACTAAGCATGCACTTACTTTAGAAATTACCTAGAGTTACACCTAGCCCTCTATTTTTCTAAGCTCCACGTTCCTATCCAAAATTCTCTTAAAAGTCTCTAACGTATCTGCCTCCCCCACGGCTTCCGGCAGCCCATTTCACGCACTCACCATTCTCTGTGCAAAAAAAAACTTACCCCGATATAGCCACTGTGCCTACTTCCAAGCTCCTTAAAAATGTGCCCTCTCGTTACAGCGATTTTAGCCCTGGGAAAAAAGCCCCTGACTATCCACACGATCAATACCTCTTATCATCTTCTATACCTCTTTCAGGTCACCTCTTATCCTCCGCCACTTCAAGGAGAATATTATGTCATCCAATCATGGCAGTAGAACTGTGTTTAGAGAACGCTGGGGGAAGGATTTCGTGACGGACAATGGGGAGGTACGAGGTCTTTTCTGGCAGGAGATGGAGAGACAAGCAGCTCCGCAAAGCAAACAACATTATGAGGGACATCACGCACCCCTTATAGAAACTCTTGTCCCTCCTGCCATCTGGGAAAAGGCACCGAACCATACGAGCTCCCAAAACCAGATAATGTAACAGTTTCTTCCCGCAAGCCATCAGACTCCTCAATACCCAGAGCCTGGACTGACACCAACTTACTGCCCTCTACTGTGCTTATTGTATTATTTATTATTTATTGTAATGCCTGTACTGTTTTTTGTACTTTATGCAGTACTGTAGGTAGGTCTGTCGTCTAGTCTAGCTTTTTTCTGTGTTGTTTTTACGTAGCTCAGTGTAGTTTTTGTACTGTTTCATGTAGCACCATGGTCCTGAAAAACGTTGTCTCAGTTTTACTGTGTAATGTACCAGCAGTTATGGTTGAAATGACAATAAATAGTGACTTGACTTGACTTGACTCGAGATCAACGGCCGTAAGATTCGATCCGCCGGGAATGCGTGATCCGATGGAGCCTAAGAGGGGCAATTATGCTGTGGATCGTTGAGTACATAGGACACAACGACGTCTGGAAGGTTTAAACTCCACCCTGTGCATACTTGAATCATTAATTATGAGGGCCCCATTTTGTTGTTTTTTTCCCCTTTTCGTTAATCATTGTTCGGTTAATTAACATTTATGAATATACATTCTTTATATTTGCATGCTGCATACGTTATTTCTTGACCCCGGAGGACTGCACGGCGCAAAAAATTACGCAGTATTCACGCAGCTGACCGTTTGGGTAGGTGAGTCATCCCAACCTCACGGATTTACGGGGCCCAAGTCATATCGACCCGAAACATATGGAGTCTGTGGAGTTGTTTTCTCACCGCTGAGTCAGATGGCTGTTAGTGAGGAGTCTAACGAGCCATTTCGCTAGGGTCGTCTGGTAAAAAGTGGTTTCACATGTGCATCGGGAATTTGTACGTAATGTCAACTAGTACAGAATGATCCATTCCAACGATCGATTTGGCAGATGTATAGATCATAAGATGAAGTCCAGACTAAGGACTTCAAATGGGGCCTGGTGGGTGCTTATTTTATAATGCAGCGAGTGGATGACCTTTGGAATCTGTTTCGAAAAGAGGTGGTGGAATCTGCTACAATTAATTTATAAAAAAATTATATGAACAGGTCTTTAGATAGTCAAGGGATGGAAGAATACTGCTCTGCTGTGATCCAGTGGGACAGGTGCTAGAAGGCAAAAAGTTAGGCATGGGTGTGTTGGAATGAAATTTACGTTCTGTGCTTTAGACGTAATGACTATGTAAAAGTCCTCATTGGACGCAGTCGAGAGCTCTACTTATTATCGGGGTCCCGGTAAATTCGCGATGCGAAGACAGAGTCGATCCATTTGACGACTCACAATTTCATGGACAGAGCACAGAACGAGGGCTGTCTGTCCATCATTCGCACTAAAGATTGGGTCATCCATTTCTATTAAACTTAAATTGATTGAAATGTTCATCTTCACGCCCTAGTCGACATTTCTGTCAATTTCGTCCACAATCTTCCATTTCTTATTCTGGAAGGAGTCAAATGACTTACTAGCAATATGTGGAAACACCACACGGACTCTAACTCTGATCAGTTTTGAACGTGTCTCTGGCGCTGAGAGGCACCGGCACTACCAGATCTCTTTTTGTATAAATTACAACATCATTTTTTTAATGTAAATAGTCGCAGTTTAACGGAAAGTGGCAGCTACATCAAGCTGACGCATCGATCGTGTAGAAAAAAAAACGTCGATTTTGCGTAACAAGAGTTATGGTACAAATTATAATATAACGCGAAATACGGAAATATACCGAGCAGGGAACAAATGTAATCCCCTGTTTCTCCCCCCCCCCAAAAAAAAAAAAAGGAATTATAACGTAATTTGAGATTGTGCTGTGATGAGCAAACCAAGCTAAGATGGGGTCCAGAGTTGACCCCCTGTGAACTATACTGCTAATTAGAGAGAGAGAAGAAGAGGGGCGAGGCACCCAGCGCAGATGTGTGCGTGAGAAAGACAAAGATTTAAAGTTATGGCTCCATGGCTGTTTATTTACTTTTGCTCCAAGGACACTTTCTTTGTCTGTTTGTGAGGATTCTTGCTGAGACAGCAAGGCGGGATCAGGTGATGGGCGGCCTGATGGACGGCTGCCCTGCAAGTGATGATAAAAAGCAGGTCTGTTGAGACACAAGCAGACACACCACGGGACTCTGAAAGAGCACCCACGTGACGTTGGGGGATTGGAGGATCGATACGTGGGAATCGGCCAGAGGCTCACAGCGTGTGAACGTGCGACCGGTGGGGTCTTTTTTGTGTGTCTGCCCTTGCCTGGGTTACAGTCTTACCGCTGAAGAACGGTCGTGCCTGGTACGGGGTCACAGTCGGTGACCATAACAGGACAGGAAGACAACAGAAGGTTCGACGGCAACTGCATCATCTCTCTCTCTGTCTCTCTCTCTTCAACGGTACTCCAGTAACTACCTCGAACTGAACTCTTCACCATCGTAAGACTATCCATTTACCCCTAGACTTTGAAAGAGCTTGGTTTTGATTCTTATTTCCACAACACTGTATATATCATTGCTAACCTGCTTCATCTATCTGCCTTTTATAGTACTGTATTACATAGTTTACCAATAAACACCATTAGTTACAGTAATACCAGACTACAACGTATTATTCCATTGCTGCTAGTTCGGTAACCCGGTCACGGGGTACGTGTCAGTACCATATTTATGTGAGCATTTATACGAGGTAACGAGAACATTTCTGTTGGTCTTCTATAAAACTTCACCGTGAATTCGATTGGTAAAATCTTCTATTCAAAATGTATACAGATTGGAGAATGTTGTTGTTTCCGCAGAGCCGGAACCTGTTTCTTGTATTCCGTTGGTTGACTCACTAAAGACCCTGAGTTCGCGCCTGCTAGCTGCTGTAACTGAGGCCGGCCTCAGCTCAACAGCAGCTTGTGACCACGGACAGTGATTGGCGCACAGGAGGTGGAATACCTGCTGATAACCCAGATTGTTTAAGTATTTTTGATATTTCGATACAGAGATTTCCGAAACTGATTTAAATGGTTGCAAAGACATATGTTGATATTTAATTCTACATATGAAGTAAAATACATAAAAGAACAATCGGAAGGAAACTATATACTTGCATTCCTAATGAAGATGCTTGTATTCATTAACGTTGAAATAAAATACTACAGCTGAGCACAGTCTTGGCTGAGCACAGTACCCTATATGTGGCACTATATATAAGGTACATTGCGTTGACTACAATGTACCCTATATGTAGTGCCACAAATTAAAATGATTTGCCCATACACCTGCGTGAAGTTAATGCTGCAGCTACACATTTCTAGCGACCCGCGTTTTATTCCGAACCATAGTACTCTCATTTACGGCTGCGTTTCCTCAATGAGTTCCCTTTGCCTTCCATTGCCCAAACTTTGGTGGTCTGTAGATGAATTGTCAGCTATGAAATGTTCTTGGTGTAAATCGAATGAGAAGAATTAGTGGCAAATTGGCAGGCATATGGGCGTATAGGCTATAGGGATATCGGAGGTGAATGGGATTGAAAACACTATGTTCACAAACAACCGAGACTCGATGGCTCGAATTCCCCATCAATCTCAGAGTAAAGGATAGGTAAGGTTAGATGCAAGTAAAGAAGGTAACTTGGAAAATAATTTTAGTTTGTCCAGGCATTAAGAGAACTTTATTGAATTTCTCAGGAAAGCAAAGGGGCTCTTAATCAGATGTATTATTTCCACCCTGAATTTTGTCTGTAGTACCGCATAAATAAAAGTATTCGTGCAAGAACTCAAAACTCTTAGCATATACCCAGTCTGTTCTGCAATGGTAAATGGGTCATTGTATGTTGTTGCTAAAAATTGATTATCTCCGAAGTGCACACTAATGAAACTCGCAAAATTTACCGTCCAGAGCAGGATGAAACTGCCAGAAACAACGATTAAGAGAATGATGGACTTCCTTCGGTTCTCTACCTCTTGATCCGCAGTACTCTCATTATTTTTGTTCCCTCGGAGTCCACTCCTCACTCTATTAGCATGTATAATATGCCTGATTGTCAGAGCGTTGAGTAGCATGATCAACAGAAATGGTACAAATGGGGTTAAAATTGTTTCAAACCACCAAAATGCTATCCAGCTCGGTAATGTATAGAATTCCGGTATCACAATACAGTACCAAGCTACGTTGTCAATTATATCTCGAGGAGCTACAGGAAAATATTGTGGAATATTTTCGAGAATACATAAGATAAACACTACTGTGATCACTCGAGCCGCTGTTTTCTCCGTGCAGTATTTTACTCGTAATTTTTGACAACAAATGGTGACAAATCGATCGAAGGTAAAGGCCACAGTTAGCCAGATGGAACAATCAATGGAAATGAAATTGAGGACCAAATTAACTCTACAAAATGGAGTTAAATTAAGGAAAGAATTTGGGAAATATCCATCTTTAAGTTCATAGAAAATTACCTCAATCAGCAGAACGAGTAAATCAGCTATGGCCATGGATACCATGTAACGGGTGATGCATTTGGAGAGTCCACATTTTCCCCTGGAGAGGATGATGATGGCCAATATATTAGCTGCAGAAAACAAAATAAATGATATTCACCGACATTCATTGGTCTGGGAAGAAGCCATTCCGACTGCTCCTCGAAGACATTAAGTAGATTATTTAACTTACAACTTCATTTCTTTCCGTAACATAGCCGAAGTAAACTTTGTTCAGGAAAAAAACCCCGGCATTATTAGAGGCAGCAACTAATAGAGAACAAAATGCTGTAGCGTATGACCACTCGACTGATAGATTCCCACGAGAACAAGTATAGGGTGCATTAAAGTCTGAAATTCAATGGAATCAGATCACATTGACTTGAATAGAGAGGTCAGCGACCTGCAGGAAAGCTGTCAATACGATTGAAAGGTTGCACAAAAATATACAATGATGTTGGCAGGACTTGAGGACTGGAGGTATGAGAAAAAGTTGATAGGTTACAGCGTTATTCCCTTGAACATAAAAGAAAGAAGGAGGATTTGCTAGAGGTATGAAAATATGAAGTGTATAGATAGGGTTAATTCAAGCAGGTTTTTCTACTGAGGGTGCATGAGAATACAGCCTAGAGATCATGGGTTACGGATGTAAAGTGAAATGTTTAAGGGGCGAGTTCTTCACTCAGGTGGAGGTGAGAGTGCAGAATCTGCTGCCAATGAACATGACGGATGCGTGTTCGATTCATAACTATGAGGAATTGTATATCTACATGGATGGTTCAGGTAAGGAGGGCAATGGCTCGGGTGCGGGTCGATGGGACGAGGCACATTGATGTGCCAACGAGGAATAGTTGTACCGAAGGGACTGCTACTGTTTGAGGTTTTCGATTAGTCTATCATCCTACGCATGTGTAACGTTGAGAATAGGATTTAGCGAAAATGTATCAACCATGCTAGAATGGTGAATTCGGCTCAATGAGACAAGTGGTAAAATTCTGTTCTTACGTACAGTCTCGTTTGTTTGGGTGACAGACAGGAATAATACGACATAGGAATCTGGACCTGGAATTTACCTGGAATGACCTGTAATCTACCACAGATTAATGCAGGGACAAATTCCTTCGTTTCTTACTATAAACACTACGAAAATTGCTTTTGAATAGTGGGAATCTATTTACATATTTATACCAGAGCTACTTAAACATCACACTAAAGGTGAGAAAATAGAATAGTTCTGTGTGCTGCAAATATATCTTTACTAAAATACCAAAAACTCGCTTCGTGTGTTATAATAATCTAATGCCATTACTAAGAAACTTAGACTCTTCATGGAAAATTTGATAACATTATTTAACTTATTTGAGTTAATAATTTAGATCTAACTGAAAACCTGTAACGAGTGGCATGTAGCAAAGATGGATGTTAGGTACGTTGCTGCTTATCATCTCTATTAACGATTTTGATGCTAACAAGATAAACTGGGTCAGCAAATTTGTCGGTGAAATCAAGATTGCGAGTGTGGTGGAGAGTGAATAACGGAAGTATGGCTTGCAGCCAGATCTGGACCAGCTGGAAAATGGCAGATGGAATTTAATGCAGACCAGAGCGACTTGTTTCTCTTTTGGCAGGATTAACCAAAGTAGGTCTTTCCGAAAAGGGCAAGGGAAAACAAAGGGATCTGGGAACACAAGGGCATAAAAACTCGAAATCAGTTTTACTGCTAGTTAGTGGGGTTAAAAAAAAAGGTTTAGATACGTTCGTCTTCATAAGCCAATGTATGAATACAGGAGATGAGATATTATGTGGAAGCTTTGTAAGATCTTGGTGAAGTCAAACATGGGTTACCATTTGAAGCTTTGTTCACGCAGCTACAGGAAAAGATGTAAATAAGGTTGAACGAGTACAGACTGCATTTACAAGGATAATTCCTGCTCTGAATGTCCTGAGTTACTAGGAAAGCTTGAATAGGTTAAGGCGTTTTCCTTCGAACGTAAAAGATTTAGAAAAGATTTGATGGAAGCATACAAAAATATGAAAAATATAGATAGGGTAAATACAAAAAGGCCTTTTTCTCTGAGGTTGGGTGGGACTACAGTTAGAACCCATGGGCTAAGGGTGAAAGATGAAAAGTTCAAGGGAATATGAGGGTAAACGTCTTTATTCGGAGATCCGTGAGAATAATGAACGATTTACCAGGAGGGATGATGTATTCCAACTTGATTTCAACGTTAAAAAGAAGGTTGGACAGGCATATCGATGGTAGGGATACGGAGGACTATCGTCCCGGTGCGGGTCGATGTCGGCAGTCAATGGAAACTGCCCGACCTGCTGAGTTCATGCAGCTTTTGTACGTGTAGATTTCACCATAGCATTTGTAGTATACTTTGTGTTTGCGGGTCGATGGGAGTTCGGCATGGACTAGATGAGCCGAAGGGCCAGTTTCTGTTCTGTAATTTTGTATGACTCTGAGTCCACGACACAACCACTCAGTGATCCTTTTCAGGACCAAAAACATAATGACCACCATCAATACACACAAAATGCTGGTGGAACACAGCAGGCCAGGCAGCATCTATAGGGGAAGCACTGTCGACATTTCGGGCCGAGACACTTCGTCAGGACTGACCACCATAATGTCCACCAGCCGTGAAACAACTGACAACTACCTTGACAGTAATTTGGCTTAGAGTCCGAGTCATAGTGTTCTTCGATATCCAAACA
The DNA here is from genome assembly GCF_030144855.1 of Hypanus sabinus. Lineage (NCBI taxonomy): Eukaryota > Metazoa > Chordata > Chondrichthyes > Myliobatiformes > Dasyatidae > Hypanus > Hypanus sabinus. The sequence goes on along the minus strand of NC_082710.1, from coordinate 151,794,790 downwards.
GGCTATTTAGCCCAGAATACCCACGCAGAATGAATTGACCTCCTCTTCCAGCACCTGAAATCTGCAGTTCCAGGGCTATTCGAATGCTCGTCTGGACACCTTTAAAATGCTGTGAGTGACTCTGCTTCCACTACTTTTTTTGGTAGTGCATTCCAGGTACATACCACTTTCTCGGTGGAAGAGGTGCCCTTAGGGTCTCCTAAATCTTTTATCCTTTACTCTAAATCTATAGTATGCCCTTCAGATGCCGAAATGTGTACTGCTTTTAGGCAACAATGGGGAGGTGTGTTCTCTGTTGAAAGGGCGGGCTTTTTCACGAAACTCCGAGAACGATGCGTTGCAGACACGTATGAGGTTACAGGTGTGGCAATCCTTAAATTCCTCTGTACTAGTCAGTGCAACTGAGATTTAGTTCAATGTGACATAAATCAAATTATATAGTTATATAACCCAGCTGGTGGTGCTGTGACATCAGCGCCGGACTCCTGAACGAAGGTTCGAATTTAGTGGGTCGCTCCCGGGCACGCTTTACATCCGAGCTGGGTTGAGTGTAGAGCCGTAAATAAAAACTGGCCCCGTAAAAAAAAAAACAAAAAAACTGCGCTATGAGGAGGACGTGGGAACACTCATAGAATCTTTCCTCCAAGACATCACTTGAAAAAGTGGTCGCCGAGGCTCTGGCAGAGTATGGCACACAAAAAAACTTATATAGTTACTTATTAGTAACGCAGAATATCTCGGGTATTCTGTTATTCCGGTGAAGGTAAGGAGTTAATAATAAGGTTTTTGGAGAACGGAAGGCGTACTTCGATTTCTCTGTGGTAGACACAATTATAATGGTACTCACACATTTTTGTTTTTCCGAGCACTATGAAAGTAATATTCTCAGAGTAGATTGTTTTTATTTTTCCATGCGAATAATTGTCTATCAAAAAGATTACTAATAGCACGTTGGCATTTAACAGTAAAGGCAGAGTAACGAAATAATTATAATAATAATAATAATAAAATAAACTTTGCACCTTACCAGGAACGCCCACTATAGCAAGGATAGGGTAATAAATATTTTCTATCTGAAGGACGACTGGCTGTGCCATCTTCAAAGAGAACCGACGTTTTCTGTCTGTAAGTAAGGAGGTCGCTCACTTTTGGATTCTGTAACTAATACCCGAGAGAATTTTTAATTAATAAGGAAGACAGTGATTGAAAGTGATTGCCGTATAAACAAAGGAAACTGTTCACAATTGTTGCTGCTAATTTTAGTGACTGCACAAGAAGTGACACCCAAAAAAAAACAAAAATAATTATGATTTAGAACATACATCAATTTGATTTCGGATGCCCAGTTGCAATGATGAAATTTTATGGATTCTGAAAATAGATTTTGAAAGAGGCATGCACGTAACGGTGAAAGCAACTAGACATATATGTGATAGGTTAGAGATCTTTATAGTTCTTTGTAATTTATATAATGTTTCAAATGATAAAAAAAATGACGCTGCGTATTCCATCAGCAACAGAATCAGTTACAGCAGTATAAAAGCTATGTAAACTGTGTAACTCTCTGCCAGCAGTACAGTTTGAAAACTTAACGATTGTTAGTCATTGGGTCGCAGAACGCTGCAGCACGGAGATCGGGCCTTTGGCCCATCTGGTTTGTAAGAAACATTAATCCGCCTAGTCCTATTGATTTGTACCCGGACCGGAGCCCTCCATGCATCCTTCTTTCATGTACTTGTCCAAATTGATCTAAATATTCAAATTGACCCAGCATCCCTTCATCCAGCACATGCGCGGACAGCTCGTTTCCCTCTCTCACCAATCTCCGAGTGGAAGTGCTCCTCCTCAAGTTCCTCTTAAACCTTTCACCTATTATTCAAACCCATGATCTCCAAGTGTAGTCTCCCCTAACTGTAATCAACAAACTGCTTGCTTTTACATTTACCCTGTCTGTATGGGAAGTATAATTTCCTCAATCGCAGGACTCTGCAGACGAACACGCCGAACACGTCTGTCGATGTAAACTTCCCACTATTCAGGACATTTATAGAGTCAGGTGCATAAAATAGGCCGGCAGCATCACTGGGGGTCCAGGTCACCCCAACCACAGAATGTTCCAGCTGCTACTATATGGGAAACGGTACTGCAGCAGTAAAGCCATAACCTAAGGGTTCCGGGAGAGCTTCTTCCACCAGGCCATCAGACAGTAATTCACTCTGATAAAATTGCATTTCTGCACTAGATTCATTGCCCTGTTCTACATACTATTTATTCTATATTAATAAAAATTGCACATTGCTAATTTAGACGGATACATAACGTAAAGATTTTTCACATGCATGTGAAGAAATAAATTGAAATCAATTAAAACATTTCCATATTTCTATCATATCTTCTCTCACTCTTTTACATTTCAAGGAATAAGTCCCAATGTATTCAGCCTGTCCCCGTAACTGAAGCCCTAATGTCCTAGCACAATTATTGTCAAAATTTTCTGCAGCTTAAAATTTTATCAACATTTTCCCCGTAGGGAGATGACTAAAGCTTCAAAGAATATTCTAAATTAGGCCTGAACAACGTCTTATTCTGCATAACATCTCAACTCTTGAATTCAATACAGTGATTTATAAAGGCCAATGTGCCAAGAGGTTTCTTTTTGACTCTATATTCCTGTGACGTCACTGTCAAGGATTTATTAATCAGTCTTTACAAATCCAGCTGGTCTACCGAAATCCACAGTGCCGTTACCACTCACCACGCAATAGCTACCATTGTTGGTTTTCGCATACTGTACCAACTCATACATGTCTGCATTAAATTCCATCTGCTAATTTCAGTCATTTTTTTCAGCTGGTCCAGATTCCGCTGCAAGCTCTGATAGCCTTCATTGCTGCCCATATCCTCAATGAGTCAGTTAACCAATTATTATTCAGATAATTGAAACGTAGAAAAATGCAAGACCTACAGCATAATACAGTCCCCTCGCCGGCAATGCTGCGTCCAACATGTACTTATTTGGAAATTACCTAAGTTTCCAATCACCCTCTATTTTCTAAGCTCCACGTCCCTATCGATGAATCTCTTAAAAGACCCTGTCGTATGCGCCTCCACCACTGTTGCCGGCAACACATTCCAGGCACTCAGCGCTCTCTATTAAATTACTTATCCCTGACAGCTCCTGTGCACCTACTTCCAAGCAACTGGAAACTGTGCCCTCTTGTGTTAGTCATTCTAGCCCTGGGGAAAAAGCCTCTGATTATCCGCACGATTATTGTCTCTCGTCATCTTATGCACCTCTATCAGGTCACCTCTCATGCCTCGCCACTCCAAGGAGAAAAAGCAGAGTTCACTTAACGTATTCTCATAAGACGTGCTCCCCAATCCAGGCAATTGTGCTCTGCACTATTTCTATAGTTTCCACATCCTTCTTTTAGTGAGGTGACCACAACAGAGCACAGGACTTCAGGTGAGGCCCCACCAGGGTCCTATATAGTTGTAACTTTACCTCTCGGCTCTTAAACTCAATCCCATGGTTGATGAAGGTCAATGCACGGTATACCCTCTTAACCACTGAGTCAACCTGAGCAACAGCTTTGAGTGTCTTTTCGACTCGGACCCCAATATCCCTCTGATAACTCAACATGGCAAGATTCTTACCATTACTACTATATTCTGTCATCATACTTAACTTACCAAATGAAACACCTCACACTTAATTGGGTTGAACTCTGTCTGCCACTTCCCAGCCCAGTTTTGCATCCTATCAATGCCCCACTGTTAGCTCTAACAGACCTCCACACTATCCACGACATTTCCAACCTTTGAGTCATCAGCAAAATTACTAGCCCATCCCTCCATTACCTCATCCAGGTCACTTATAAAAATCATGAAGGAGTCCCAGAACAGATCCCTGAGTCACCCTACTGGTCACCGACCTCCTTGCATAAATTGAACCGTCTACAACCACTCTTGCCTTCTGTGACCAATGTCCTCTTGGATCCCAGGCCTCTTTACTTTCTTAATAAACTTTGCACGGGGTACCTTATCGAATGCATTGCTGAAATCCATGATGATAGAGATGACAAAGAACAGCATGCTGAGCACCTATTGATGCAGCACTCCAGTAGTGACAGATATCCAACCAGAAATGCAATTGTCTACAACAACACTTTATCTTTTCCCGCGAAGCCAATATTTAATACAACTCAGTACAAATCATCTTGAATGCCAAGCGTCTCAAACTTCTTGGCGTACCTCCCATGCAGGTCCTCGACAAAACCATGCTGAAGTCCATGCACACACAATTCAATACCTTCCCTTTGTGAACTTTTCTGATAACTTCCTAGGAAAACTCTATATGTTTGGTTAGACAGGACTTACCAACACAAAGGCATGTTGAATATTCGGAATCATCCCCTGTCGATCCAAACACACATGTATAATAATTTATAATAAGTTTCCGCACTATCGCTGTAGGTCTCAAAGATCTTTTACTTCCTGTATTACTTTTCAGTCCTCTAGTACCTCACCCGTGGATATCTCTGTTATGGTTCTGCAATTTCTGCACTGCCTCCACTACCAAAGATTCCAAGAGAATGCCTTATCAAACCCCAAGCAATTATCCACCCCAATTTGCTTCAAGACAGCAAACACTTCCACCGCTGTAATCTGTATTGGATCTGTCGCCTCAGTCTATGTTATCACATTCTCTTCAATTGGGACCTCTGGGTACTGATTATGGATGCTTTTCCAAACACATTTTATAAAGGCTTTCCCAACCAGCTCTTTTACAGTATGGTAATCTCGGTTCACATTAGGGAAGTTAAAATCGCCTGCCATGAGAACTTCATGTTGCTTGCAATAGTCTGCAAATTCTCTGCAACTTTCCTCCTCTAAATCCCAAAGATATTTGGTTGGTCTACAATTCAATCCAATTAACATGTTCACGCCTTTCTTCTTCCTCGGATCTACTGATTACATCTCACTAGAAGAGCTCTTCAGTCTGACGACCCTCACTCCACTTTAGGCACCCATTCCTTAGCCACGTGCACGATCCTTCTATTGGTTTGGCCTCAATAACAAGTGGCAAGAGTAGCAATCCTGAGATCACAACGCTTGGGGCCCTGTACTTTAACTTAAAACCTAAACCCCAGAATACAACTTTGTAGGACATCGTCAATGATTCTATGCATGCCCTTTTCAACGAAGGTGGGCCACGACCTCTGACTGCTCACCCTGCTACTTACGAATACTGGTCCAACTCCACCTGAGATGTCCTAGCCCTGGCATCTGGGAAGCATTAAACTATCAGGTAATTCATTTCTCGACCACACAACATATTTTTTGTTCCACTAACGAATGAATACTCCAGCACTGCAAGTCGCTTCTTTTCCACCTTTCCGTTATGATACACGGAGACAAATTCAGTTGTCGAGCCCTGACAACTGTTTCTGAACACTATTAGGTCATCCTGACATTTCAACCGCCCTCACCCCTCCAACCTCCACCCCACCCCGGCTATATCTATTATTCTGCGAAACAGCTGAAGTGTACTCTGCATAGGCTTCTTATCTCCGTTCATCCTCCAAGCTCTTACCTATTTAACACTGTCCTACACCATGGATGTAACTACCTCCTTAATACGGTCTGTTCGAAGCTGCAACTAGATGAACGCCCTATTGATTTGGGATGTTGGAGAGCCCTCTGCCTTCCCACAAAGAGCGAGAAGAACATTCCAGTATCCCTCTGTTATTCCCACTGATCTAAGTATGTAATCCGAAAGAAAAATATAACAAAAAAAAATCTGCCTGTTCTACTGGACACTTACGCTTCCCCTCGCTGAAGCCTCGGTGAGTTAAAGTCTGAACACCTCACTCCAACAATGACCCGCTCACGGTTAAATCAAATTCATTTTTTTAGTCATGCCAGGTATCTAATTTTTGGAAACCATCATCTCCTTGGGAAAATTTGGTTCTTGGGACACTCGCAGATGACGCAGGAAGAGTCAAGTCAATATCTAAATATGTGCAGACAATTGTAAGAAATTGGAGATTTTGGCTAGTTTCTAGAAAATGGAGATACGTGAAGACATTAGGTAAAGCTGAAAATGAGACTAGTATTGAATCAGATATTTGAGTTATTTTTGACGCAATATTCTTCATTTGATTACTATTTTCTTTGTAGTAGCGTACAGACGCTCAAATAGAAAACATGCTTGGTTTGTTTTTAAAGGATTTACTTGGTGTTTTACCTGACCATAACAGGAAATATATCAATCACACGTCATTCCCTGTTTTCATAAAAAAAAACAGTGACAATGTTGATCGACAGAGACTGGCAGAGGATCACAATGGGAGAAAACATTTTTGTTCATATTGACAGAAGCAAAAACTAAGCACATGCCTCGAAATGTATGCTCTATGGAACTTACGTATCTCTACTTTGTTACTGAATTCACACCCTACATTTGAAATGCCAGAGTGAAGCCAAAAGAGAAAAGACTTGGTGTAACACTGAAGTAAGGAAATATGAAGTATCATAACCTTTCATGCATCTAGAGATTTATGGCCTATGACTGAACAATGCAGAAGTGGAAGTTTTGAAATCTTGTTCATAAACGTACATGGAGATAATTCTTCAAAATTGAATTTTAGCAGTGCACCTTCCGTGTTCAAGTGTGTGCTCCAATGGATGGATGCAGATCTGTTCACAACATTTGGAAGACTTCGAGGGATCCAGTTAGTCGCTGAAGAAGCATTGTTGACATATCACAAGATTTTCTGTGAGCTGTATAGGAGGAAATATGTAATATTAGTATACAAGGATATGACTCATATTATGTAGGTTTGTCGACGCTTCAATCGTTCTGAACTGTCTCCCGAATAGTCGGTGTCATTATGGAATCATACACCACGGAAAAGCACAAAGCCCGGAACAACTGGACAGGAAAGGTGCATAAATACAAATTGACTTAACATTGGCAGATAATCTTAAATTTTTCTGTCCATACGACTTCGAATTTTTATTACACTAATGAAAATAGTTTTTTGTTGTTAGTTTATTTTGCGAGAAGTGTTTCGAAAATATTCCTGATCAAATTTCCAGTTGCATCTATGAAGAGTCTAATGCTGTTGTTTCGATTATATCTTGCATAACACTTCAGAATGGATGTGTAAATGATACTTTGCAGACATAAAATAACGTGCAGTTCTATACTTGATGCCCCGTAAAGAAAAAGATCTATTCCAAAGATCATGTGATTGCACAAACAACCGCTAACTCGTTGATATAATTCCAAAACATCCAATTTTCTGTCCCTGTATTTGAACGTGGAAATCAGGGATATTCTAGTGTTCCGGTGCTGGTCTTTGTTTCTCGTTCCATTTCTATATTAATGTCTATAATTAGCTTAGGAGTCGAAAATAACGCAGTGGAAAGTAAGTATGAACAGTGCCTGCACCCGAAAATCAACATTATTCCTGGCAACGGACAATATTTGAACAGGACGCGGATTTTGAAGGAAAAGTCCGATCAAAGAGTGTCCAAGTTTATGATTATGCTTGAAGTACCCCATACCTAGTACTCTCTGGTGAATTCAGCTTCTCTAGTATTTATTGACGCCTTCTAAGTGAAGATCGGACGGAATTTCTCAGGTGCGGCAAGGAAGGTTTCCTGACAGAATAGATAGACAGCACAGCTGGACGCGAGGCGATAAGGGACCCAGTACGAGACAACAAACCTTGTCAGTTGATAGATGTCTCCATGGATGAACATTTAGAAGACAGTGACCACAACTCCCTGACCTTTACCATAATCTTGGACAGAGATAGGAGCACGTGGTATGGAAAACACTATTTGATTGGGGATTTCAAGTTACCGTGTTATTAGGCTAGAACATGGGAGCTTAAATTCGGAGCAGATATACTCAGGGAATTACATCGGAATAATGAAAATGTTGAGGCTGTTTAGGGAGCACATTCAAGGAGTTATGGATAGGCTTGTCTCATTGAGGCATGAAAATAATAGTGGGGTGAAACAATTATAGTTGACAAGGGTTATGGAATACCTCAATAAGAGGAAGCCAAAAGCAACATACACAATGTTTAAGATGCAATTGTCAGGTAGAGCACTGGGAGTTACATGGTAGCCAGGAAGGATCTTAATATTCGATGATTAGTTTTAGAAGTGAATAGGCGAAAGCCTTGGCGGGTAGGAAAAAGGAAAACCCACAGGTGTTCCACGTGTACGTGAAGAGCAGAGTATGACTGGAGTTACTATTGATCAGGTGTTGGCCGGAATGGACTACAGTTTATAAATCAGTGGATTCGAATGAATCAAGGACAGCGGAGGCAGACCGACCAATTGCCTTTGTTCGTGACATGAGGAAGGCGTTTGTGGCTGCCATTTTATGAAGAAACGATATGTTCTCCTTTCTTTGAGATGAAATTGCTTGGCTTGATCAGCGTTTCAAAGTGGACACAATTATGCTCCAGGTATTATGCTGAATGAGATTACCAAATTTCCAAACGTGAAATTATTTGTAAGGTGTTCCTTGGTTGGATATAACATGCAGCTAATGTTACTGTTGGAGTCTGTACTTGACTTGCGTAATTCAAGCTGGCTACTGATTGAGAACAAAGAACTATAAATTGTCGATTGTCACTTGCTGGGAGGAAGGCAAATAAATGGGAGCTGGCTTAGTGCATAGACAAAAAAGGGTGGTAAGTGTCAGACCCATGACACAGGAATGCAATAATTGAATTGGTAAGAAGTAAGCATAAAAAGCATGCGTTTTCACATACAACACAGCAATAACTCTAGGAGATTCACTGTCATGGGCATAGGATATCTCCCGGACGTGGAGATGCGAAACGGGACGATGGGAAGCATGTGACCCGTAGACGAAATTCTTTTACCTCGTATTATATTTCCTAATATTTTACTGTTCATTGGAAGTCAGGAAATCCTAGTAGGTGTGCACACGGAAGTTCGGATGTGTAAGTTCAACTGTTCTTCAGTTGAAATAATAAAGGTACTTTTCGGTAATTACAGATTATCCCTGTGCTACTGATTATCATTATAATGAGTGATTCTTGAAACGCAAGGCTACATGAGGACGTATGTGCCAGGAGACGGTGGATATAGGGTACGCCCTTAATTAATATTTTCCTTTCTAGCGTCGTAGTGGCATCAGAGCAAGACTGCGGATTGGAGGCTCCGAAGTTCAATACCAGTCGGCTCCCGCCACGCTTCGCATCCGTGCCGGGTTAAGAGCTGGTGATTTCTTTGAAAAAAAACCTCACCCGGCAGAAGGCAATGGCAAACCACTGCTGTAAATTGCCTCGTACGCGAACTCCAACTACGTCAGTAAAGCTACGTGGGAGAAAATCGTCCGCTGCCCGGAAAATTTCTGGATGCGACTTATATTATTATTAGTATTCAGCAGTGAGCGAGCACTGCCGAATGTTGCCGTGCAAACTGCTGAGGTACTAAAGAAGGTACAGACCGTCCAGTCCTTCAGTAGTAAGGGATTTCAATTCATGAGCTGAGAGGTGAAACTCTCTTCAGCCGACAGTCAGAATTCCGTACTGGTCGGCTCGTTATGGGAAGAATACGGAAGCTCTGTAGAGCGTGCAGAGGAGATTTATCACGATGCTGCATGGATTTGAGAGCACGAGTTATCAGGACAGGTTGAGCGAAATCAGGATTTTCAGTTTGGGCGAAGGAAGAAGTCTTGATAGATAATAAGTGTCGTGTGTGGATTTTGTTACCCAAGGAGTAATAAGAATGTGTAATCCGCTGCCAGGCGTGGCGTCCAAGGCAGTTACACTGGAGACTTTTAATATACACGTGCAAAATGCTGCAGGAACTCAGCAGATCAGGCAGCATCCATGTTAATGAACGGCAGTGGACATTTCGTCAGGACTGGAACTGAAGAGGGACGATCCGAGAATGAGGAGAGGGCGACATTCTAGAACGTCCTCGCTGAAGCCAGGTGTGTTGGCAGGGGTGATGAAGCAATAAGATTAGAGGCGATATGTGGAAAAGTCAAGCATCTGCAGGAGAAAGAATCTGATAGGAGTCGATAGTGTTGCATGAGAGAAAGGAACTGAGGAGGGGCACTAGGGTGGATGTAGTAGGCAAGTGAGTGAAGATGAGAGACCGGTGTATGGAAATAAAGATAAAGGAAGAGGAGGGGAAATACCGATGGAAGACATCAATATTCATGTCATCAGGTTGGAGGATAACTCGAAGTGTTATTATTTCCCCCTGAGCGTTGCCTGATTGTGACAGAAAGGGAGGCTATGAAGCAACATGCTTGAATGGGAATGGGGATAGGAATTGAAATGGTTGGCCACATGGAAATACGGATTTTGGCGGATGGAGCGAATGTACTCATCAAAGCGGTCGCAGAATTCATGTTCGGTTACCCCAACGTGAAGGAGGCCATTATCAGAAGCACCCAATACAATAGACAACCCCAATAGGTTGGGAAATAAATTGCTGCCTCATCTTGTGCGTTTGAAATATACTTTTCAATCCTTTGAATAATGAAAGATTATTGTCTATAAAGCTTCTTAACCAATTTATGTGCAGGCCTTGCTGCTGTGAACGGTATCGTACAATGAATAATTTGCGTTTGATACATAAATAATTCTGCAAGATGAATATGCATGCTCTTTTTCCCATTTCGCCTCATGCTCACTTTTGTTACAGAAACTTCAAGGTGAAGAATGTGCATTCGAAATATTGACTGTCCACCCATGCCGTCTGATCGGCGCAAAACTTCCAGAAGGTTGCTTTTTGAACTTTTTTATATACTCTAGATATCAGCATTTACAAAATTTTGTGTCTCTCGATCAGTAGCATTTATATTGTGCGACTGCTTGTGTGTTAATAGGACATAACTCTCTTGCCACCATAGATTTACGGTACATACAATGAAAATCATACTTTTCCTTGCAGTGAAATACCATTTAATAATATGAAATCTTGTATATTGGTAGTAAAGGTGCAAACACCAATAAGCTAAACCGGCTGTACCACATATTTCGGTCTATATTATATAGGGAAAATATTACGCATTTTTTCTCCACGTTAAAAGAAAATCCTCCAGTCTACTGGAGTTCTTAATCTGCAAACGGAAGATGTGATTTTTCGACCAATGTGACCACAGGGAATTTGAAAAAGGCAATGACTGCAAATGACTGCATTTGGTTTTGTTATAGAATGAAGCCGACGTACACAGCTGCGTTTCATAAAGTAATTGTGCTCACAGTTCTAAGTTCGGCCAATAGCCTTGAAGAAAATAGAAGATGGATATGGTATGACAAAGACATATATTACCAAAAATGATGGCACCCTTGTTACTTATACCGGGCTAAGATATACTGACAAGTGGATTTCCTTTTTTGTAGCTAATTTAGTGGCAATGGTGATGATTGATTCATGCCTGTTGCGCCGTTGTCGTTCAGGGCATCAATGAAGGTCCTCCATCTCTGGCTGTGTTTAAGTCTTCCTTCATCACTTTACTATCATCTCCCGGTTTTCAATCCTGTCACACATGCAAGTCCCGTCTGGGAACTCAGGAATACCGACGCACACAGATGTAGAAGAACTCTCTATTGCTGTTTCCGTAACTGCTTTGCTTTACCAGACAGGGTTGTTAGCCCTGAGGTGAACCGCGAACGTGGAGGACAAGTAGACCACTCTTATTCTGTCCTCTATCGTTTAACAGTTTGGCATAGCTGATACAACCAAGAACCAGTCCACAAATCCCTGTCTGCAGCTAATATTGCTCTCCGGGTCATTGAGGCACGTAAGCCTCCAGACCACGAGGGGATTGTGATCCTTCTAGAATTTCCTTTTTGATTGACGAAAATCTACATCTTTACCTGAGTAAGTTGCGGCCTCGCCATATGCACCACACAATATCTGAGATGGATGGCATTAGATGAACTTATGTTCTTGATACTTTGCTCGAATCATTGCAATGTTAACGTGGTGTACATCCGGCATTCATTCCCAAAATACACTCCTGCCTGCAGTCTTCATAAAGTTCTAATGTACATTTTGCTCGATTATTCGGTATAGTTTACTTTGATCGATTTCTTGCAATTTAACTCCATACATTTCCAAGACAATATTACACTAAGACAACCGCATCAAAGGTTATTAATGTGTTCTGTTTGTTGTACATACCGGCAAAAGTTCCAATATAGTTTGCATCTGAAATTCAGTATATAATTTTAAAAAGTACTGTGGTCTTGCTATTTTGACGCAAACGTCATTTTGTGTCAGTATGGGGGGGGGGCGGTTAGAAGTTTCATTCTTAGGATAGAAATCATTTTTATTCTATTTCTACCATTTCTGTTGTTCTTCCTGCAAAATTCTTTCATTGTAAGAAATATTAAATTGACAAATAAAGTCAGGAGTAATCCTAGAATTTACAACAGTAATAAGAAACAAATGGAATAAGAGAAAGAGAACCGTAAGAAATTAATCGGTTTATCTTTTCTAGATCTAGTAATTTTATTATGCTTTGCATAATAGTGTTTGCATGTTTCATCAAGGCGCAGTTTGCAGTTAGGCATTTGCATGAAATAAATTGTGTGTACTTGAACTATTGAGCAAGACGATAGCATCTACAGAGAAAACAAAACCCAGTCAACATTACAGATTAATAGATATCCATTAGCCCTGGCTGTTTCTGATACTACACTAAAAGACTGATTATGACAAATTGTAGTAATTAGAGAACACAATATCCTCAAGTTGTTACACGGCGGCGACGGAGGAGAACCCAAATATAGGACACTGGCACGTCGACTCAGTTGGGGTGGCTGACGAAGAACTGAACATAGAGCCAGAAACCAGAGGGATCTTGACAAGGAGATGGAAATCACATGGACTTTCTAGAAACTAGAGCGGAACTTAGAAATACCGGTTCTATTCGGAGCAGGGAACGGAGTATCACACGAGAATTGACCAATGAACTGGCAACCCGTGAAAGAGTCGCATCGTATTTATTTCCCAGTCTCTGATGAGAGCCAGATGTACGGTAATTGGGTAACTAGTAGCAATTGACAGAAATTGGGGCATAATCGGGAAGAAAGTAGTATTAACGTTAACTGCCAACCGGAACCAAGACACATGAAGGTAGTGCGAAAATGCAGTTGTACCTGAGCTATCGTTATGCTTGGTTGCAAGAGTTTAGGAAACCAAACAAATGTGAGCACAGAAAAAAAAAAACCTATGTTGGAATCTGCCTTATGTTCTTTAAGACTGTTACACAATTTGATTTTGGTTAAATAAATAGATTGATCACATTATGAGCACCTAATTCTAGATTAGAATCGGTGCAGGACAGTTGTTCATTCTCTGGAAGGGACATATGGTTTGGAAGAGAGCAGTCTTTCTTCTCACATAACTGCATGGGAAAGTGCTCTGAGAGGTGCAGTGACTGGTACATCTCGTGCTGACGGCTCTTGGCCCGAAACGTTGATAACCTCCAGCATTCTGTGTGTGTTGCTTGGATTTCCAGCAACTGCGGATCTTCTTTTGTTTGACATTTATCTTTAACCACCTTCCTCCTGTAATTCCCAAACAAATGCAATCAATCTTCATAACAAAGCATGGTTAAGGAAATCTGATGTTGTTTTCACCTAAATTGCGCCAATGACGACACGGATAAACAAGCAGCGAGTAACATATATGAATTTTACTTTTTTTTATATCCCATGATAAGAATAAAATAAGTTTCCTTAAACTCTCCGCCATTTTTTTAACATCAGGTGGCAGATTACATTCAGTTCAGATTTTATCATAGCTGCTTCAACAAGGAACAAAACTGGTATTTTCCTCTCAGATCTAGAGATAAACATAGAAAACATTCAGCACAATACTGGCCCTTCGGCACACAAAGCTATGCCGAACTTGTCCCTGACAAGTTAGCTTGACTAATCAAGAATCTGCCAAACTCTACTAATGATTTTGGCCTCCACAGCGGCCTGTGGCAAAGAATTTCATAGATTCCCCACTCTATTCTGGCTTAATAAATTCATCTTTCTCTCCGTTCTGAATAGATGCCCCTCTATTCTGAGACCATGGCATATTGTTCCAGGCTCCCCGACATGGAAATCAACTTGTCCACCTGCACTCTGATCCATACTTTAGAAAATTGGCGGAAACCAGTGCTCCAAGAAACCAGCCAAACCAAGCTGTTACATGAGAATGTGCAAACGCCTTAATGGCGGTGATAGAATTGAAACCGGGTCGTTGGCACTGTCATAACGTTACGTTAACGGCTAGACCAGGAATTTACGGATAATTCCGACAGCCATAAAAGGAGCGCCTGAGGTCGGAAAATACTGTGATCTAAACAAGATGAGGAAGGTCTTCCAAACAAGATATGAGAATGTTACGTATTCAGGCAGCAATAAATATATGAGATAGGCAAGGGATAATATAACAAATAACACGTTTATTAAACACTGAAAACAAACCTCAAAAATTAAACAAACACTAAAGTAACCGGAAATCAGCTGCTGCGTGGCCGCTTAAACAGTTCTTAAAGCGATGTTGCAAAAACAGTTCTTTAAAGTAGTATTGCCAAAAGTTCAAAAATGCTCACAGTCCATTTAAAAGGAGAGACTTTATAAGACGATTTAAATTCTCTTTCACGTCGTTTTGCTTCGATCCCCGACGTCGAACTTTTCCCACGAAGAATTTACGAAACGTAACGGTTTAAAGACACTGACCTTTCCTTTATCACTGTCCTCAATCTTTTCTGCTATCCCGCAGAGATTAACACGAGAACAGTCAACGAAATCCTTCCGAATAAGGATTAAACAGGGTCGAACCCGTTTCACGTCGAAAATCGATTCTCCTCGATCTTTAACTCCCGAACTCCGATCTTCACTCTCCACTGATACTCAACTAGCGGTGTTGTAAAGAAACTGCTGGCAATGACCTTCTAAACTTTAGGCATTAGATAAAAAACTTCATCCTTCAACTAAACTGCGTCATCACATTAAATCACGCAGTGGCATGAAGTCCACATTGCAAATCCAGCCACGAACTGCCCCTCCTCACAGGGTGGGGTCTTCATTTTATAACCTGTAAAAACAACCTGTCACATGATCACTACTGGCGGGAAAATGACGTCACTCCACCATCACAAGACCATTATCGCAAGTGAGTATAGCTTCAACCCCAGTCACGAGACAAGGGTACCACTGTCATGTGTCACGAGTACCTAACAAGAAAAAGGAAACAATAGGCATTATAGCTATAGCGGCGGAAGATGAGAAGTAACCTGATAGAGGTGCAGAAGATGATAAGAGGCTTTGAACTTTTGGATAGTCAAAGGATTTTCCAGGGCTCAAATGGCTAACACGAGAGGGCACATTATTAAGGTGCTTGGAAGTAGGTACAGAGGAGAGGTAGGTACTTTTTGAGTACTGTTGAGGTGAAGGCCTACCTGGGGGATGCAACAGTGGTTGGGCCTCTGGCACAGAGTCTGGCACTGTGGCTCAGAAGGGTAGGAAAAGGAAGAGGATGGCTTCAGTGATAGGGGATTCTATAGCTTGGGGGTCAGACAGGTGATTCTGTGGTCGCAGGATAGAAAAGTGGATGTAAGTTTGCCTCCCAGGGTCCTGCGTCTTTCTGATCGCGTCCAGGATATCTTGAAGTGGGAAGGAGAACATCCAGAAGTCATGGTACAAAATGGTACTAACTACATAGTAGAAAAAGGAAGTTGGTCCTGAAAACAGACGACAGGAAGTTAGGACAGAAGTTGAGAAGCAGGACCTCAAATGCAGTAATCTCGGGATTACTGCCTGTGTCACGTGACAGTGAGTATAAGGATAGAATGAGGTGGAAGATAAATGCCTGGCTGAGGGATTGCAGCAGGGGGTAGGGATTCAGATTTCTGGATCATTCGGACCTCTTTTGGGAGACGTGCGACCTGCACAAAAAGGACAGATTCCACTTGAATCCTAAAGGGACCAATATCCTGGCGCGGAGGATTGCTAAGGTTGTTGGAAAGACTTCAAACTAGACGCTGCGGAATGGGAACCGACCCAAAGCGACGGAGGAAAGGGAGATGAGCTAAAACAATAGGGAAAGCTTTGAGACAGTGGGAAAGGGAGGATACGCAGGTGATAGAGAAGGGTCCCGCTCAGACCGATAGATTAAGATGTGTCCACTTCAATGCGAGGAATATTAAGAACAAAGGGGATGAGCTTAGCGCGTGGATCAGGACCTCAAGCTATGATGCCGTGGGCATTACAGAGACTTGAATGATGCAAGGGCAGGAATGTCTACTTCAAGTGCCAGGCTTTAGATGTTTCAGAATAGACAGGGAGGGAGGCAAAAGAGGCGGAGGAGTGGCACTTTTGATCAGGCATTGTGTCACTATTGTGAGGCCTGCAGAAAGGGAGGAAGTCATTGAGGGGTTGTCTACGGAGACTCTGTGGCTGGACGTTAGGTACAAGAAGGGCTCAGTAACTCTATTTGGTGTTTTCTAAAGACCACACAGTAGTAACTGAGACATCAAGGACAGATAGAGAGACATATTCGGAAAAGGTGTGATAGTAACAGGGTTGTTTTGCTGGGAGATTTTAATTTCCCAAATATTGATTGGCATCTCCTTAGAGCAAGGTGATTAGATGAGACACAACATGTACAAACGTTTGTAGATAGGTCCACAAAAGGAGAAGTAGTACTTGATCTGGTATTGGGAAATGAACCTGCCCAGTTGTCAGGTCTCTCAGTGGGCGAGCAGTTTTGAAGATAGTGATCACAAATCTATCTCCTTTACTATAGCACTGGAGAAGGATAGGAACAGACAAGTTAGTGAAACGTTTAATTGGAGTAAGGGAAAACACGACGCTGTCAGGCAGGAACTAGGAATCATAAATTGGAAACAGATGTTCTCAGGGAAACGTACGGAGGAAATGTGGGAAATATTCAGGGAATATTTGCAACGCACACAAAATGCTGGTGGAGCGCAGCAGGCCCGGCAGCATCACCTTACTCTGGCTCCTCATTCTTTTTTTCCAGTCCTGATAAAGGGTCACAGCCAGAATAGTTGACCATACTCTTGTCCTTAGAAACACACACAAAATGCTGGTGGAACACAGCAGGCCAGGCAGCATCTATAGGGAGAAGCACTGTCGACATTTCCGGCGGAGACCCTTCGTCAGGAATAACTGAAAGGGAAGATAGCGAGAGATTTGAAAGTGGGGGAGGGGGAGCAATTCAAAATGAAGCCACACTCAGGTTGGAGGAACATCACCTTATATACCAGCTGGGAAACCTCCAACCTGATGGCATGAACATTGACTTCTCTAACTTTCGTTAATGCCCCTCATCCCCTTCTTACCGAATCCCTGATATATGTAGTTATTCCCCCCCCCCTCCTTTTTTCTGTCTTTCTGCCCATCTGTTCTCCATCTCCCTGTGGTGCTCCCTTCCTCCTTTCTTTCTCCCTAGGCTTACCGTCCCATGATCCTTTCCCTTTTCCAGCTCTGTATCCCTTTTGCCAATCACCCTTGCAGCTCTCAGCTTCACCCCACCCCTCCGGTCTTCTTTCAGTTCGCATTTTCCCCTCTCCTTCTTAATTTCAAATTTCTTAAAACCTTTCCTTTCAGTTATTCCTGACGAAGGGTCTCGGCCCGAAACGTCGATAGTGCTTCTCCCTATAGATGCTGCCTGGTCTGCTGCGTTCCACCAGCATTTTGTGTGTGTTCTTTGAATTTCCAGCATCTGCAGATTTCCTGGTATTTGCAGGGAATATTTGTCTTCGGTTCTGCATAGGAGCAGATGGCAGGTACAGGAAATGGGGTATACAAAGGCTGCTGTAAATCTAGTCAAGAACAAAAGATGATCTTACAAAAGCTTCAAAACACTAGGTACTTGGAGAGATCCAGAATGTTATAAGGCTAGCAGGAAGGAGCTTAAGAATGGAAATAGGAGAGCCAGAAGGTGCCATGACAAGGCCTTGGCGGACAGGATTAAGGAAATCCCCAAGGCATTCTACAAGTATGTTAAAAGCAAGCGGATAAGACGTGAGAACATAGGACAAATCAAGTGTGGCAGTGAAAAAGTGTGTATGGAACCGCAGGAGATAACAGAGGTACTTAATAAATACTTTGCTTCAGTATTCACTACGGAACAGGATCTCGGCAATTGTAGGGATGACTTAGCAGACTGAAAAGCTTGAGCATGTAGATATTAAGAAAGAGGATATGCCGGAGCATTTGGAAAGCATCAAATTGGATAAGACACCGGTCCCGGACGGGATGCACCTCAGGCTACTGGAGGAGGAGAGTGAGGAGACTTCTGAGCCTCTGGCGATGATCTTTGGATCATCAATGAAGACAGTAGAGGTTTCGGAGAATTGAAGGGTTGCGGATGTTGTTTCCTTATTCAAGAAAGGGAGTAGAGATAGCCTAGAAAATTGTAGACCAGTAAGCCTGACTTCAATGGTTGGTAAGTTGATGGAGAAGATCCTGAGAGGCAGAATTTGTGAACATTTGGAGAGATATACAATGATAAGGAATAGTCAACATGGCTTTGTCAAAGACAGGACGTGCCTTGCGAGCCTGATTGAAGTTTTTGAGGATATGACTAAAACTATTGATGAACGTGGAGACGTGTGTATGGATTTCAGCAAGGCATTTGAAAGTAAGTAGGCATGGGATCCAAGGAGACATTACTTTGTGGATCCAGAAATGGCTTGCCCACGGAAGGCACAAATTGTTGTATCATATTCTGCATAGTTGTCTCTGAACAGTGTTGTCCCTCAGGGATCTGTTCTGGCATCCCTATTCTTCGTGACTTTTATGAATGACCTGGATGAGGATGTGGAGGGAAGGGCTTGTACTTTTGCTGATGACACAAGGTTTGGTGTGTTGTGGATAATGTGGAGGGATGTCGGAGGTGACAGAGGGACATTTATAGCATTCAAAATACGGCAGAGAAGTGGCAGATGGATTTCAACCCAGATAAGTGTGAAATGGTTCATTTTGGTAGATCAAATATGATGGCAGAATATAGTATTAATGGAAATACTCTTGGCAGTGTGGAGGATCAGAGGGATGTTGGTGTCCGACTCCAAATGACGCTCAAAGCACCTGCGCAGGTTGATTCTGTGGTTAAGAAAGCATATGGTGCATTGGTCTTCATCAGTCATGGAAATGAAATTAGGAGCTGGGAAGTAGTGTTGCAGTTAAGCTGAATTTGCAGAGGGAGAGGATCCAGAGTGTTAGAGCAGATAGTCTTGTGAAGGTGAATAAGGACATGCAAGAACTGCAAGTATAATGCATGGAGTAAAGTCAGATCCAACATATAAAGAGGCTTTGAGGAAAGAGCAGCAGAATAAATGGTGTAAAGGTAATAAGGTAGAAGGGCTAATCTGCGTGTATTTCAATGCAAGAAGCATCAGGAACAAAGGAGATGAACTGAGAGCTTGGATACATACATGGAATTATGATGTAGTGGCCATTACAGAGACTTGGCTGGCACCAGGTCAGAAATGGGTTCTCAATATTCCTGGATTTCAGTGCTTTAAAAGGGATAGAAAGGGAGGAAAAGGGAAGGACATGTGACATTATTTCTCAGGGATACTACTACAGCTACAGAAAGTGTGGGTAATGTAGCAGGATCCTCTTTTGATTCAGTATGCGTGGAAGTCAGGAGCAGGAAGGGAGCAGTTACTCTCTTGGGAGTATTCTAAAGGCCCCATGGAAGCAGCAGAGCTACTGAGGAGCAAATTGTGAGGCAGGTGATGGAAATGTGCAACAGGGTGTTATCATGGGTGACTTTAACTTCCCTAATATTGATTGACACCTGATAAGTTCCAATGGTTTAGACGGGGCAGAGTTCATTAAGTGTGTCCAGGATGGATTCCTGTCACAAAATGTTGACAGGCCGACTAACGGGAATGTCATACTTGATCTAGTATTAGGTAACGAACCGGGTCAGGTCACAGACCTCTCGGTGGTGAGCATCTGGGGAACAGTGACCACCACTCCCTGGCCTTTAGCATTATCATGGAAAAGGATAGAATCAGAGAGGACAAGAACATTTTTAATTGGGGAAGGGCAAATTATGAAGCTATAAGGCTAGAACTTGCGGGTGTGAATTGGGATGATGTTTTTGCAGGGAAATGTACTATGGACATGTGGTCAATTTTTTTAGGGATACCTTGCAGGATGTTAGAGATAAACTTGTCCAGGTGAGGAAGGTAAAGAAAGGTAGGGTGTAGTTACCATGAGTGACAATTGATGTGGAAAATCTAGTTAGGTGGAAAAAGGCAGCATGCTGGTTTATGAAGTAAGGATCAGATAGGTCAATTGAGGAACATAGGGTAGTGTTACACATCCCGTGGGTATCTTGTGACTGTCACATGACCATGGTTACTTGAGGTTCTGCTGCGCATGATGTAATGGTCATGTGGAGTGATGTAATTTTCCCGCCAGTGAGAGGTCATGTGATTTTTTTTTCAACAGGGTATAAAAGGAGCTCGCATCCCTGTGACGCAGGTCAGTTTGTGGTTTAGTTCGTCAGTGACTCCGTTCTGCAGCGTATTTGATTTTATGACGCAGTTCCGTTTTAAAAATGGAGTTTTAATTTCTACTGTAAGAATTGTTGTGCCGGCAGTTCAGAAAGTCACTGCCAGTAAATATCCAGTCGGAGAGTGAAGAATTATCGAAGTTCGGGAAGCCGAAGGATCGAGAAAAATTGGTGTTGTTGGCGGTGAAATAGGTTCGAACTTATTTGATCCTCATTAGGAAGGAATTAGTAACCTGCAATCCAAGATAGTTGCTGCATTTCTAAAAGAGCAGAAAGAACTGGATGCAGTGTTTTGCAAAGGAATGGTCAGTGCCTTTAAGCCGTTTTATTTCCTTCATCGTAAATCCTTCGGGTAATGAATACTTCGGCTGGGATCAGCAGTAACGTCACGTAGGAGAATTTATCACTTCAAGTCTCTCCTAAATGACTGTGTAAATTATTTGGATTTTTGCATCTACTACTTTAAAGAACTGGTCGCATTTCTTGTTCTAAGAACTGTTCGGGCTGCCTTATAGCATCCGACTTCTGGTTAAGTTAGTCGTTTGTTTACTTTTGTTTTTCATTTTAGCAGTGTTTAACAAATGTTTTATTTGTTATAAAAAAACTGTCTCAATTCTGTATTCATTGTTGCCATATTGTAACAGTAGCAAGAAAGGAGCTTAGGAAGGGGCTGAGGAGCGCAAGAAGGGGTCATGAGAAGGCCTTGGCGAGTAGGGTAAAGGAAAACCCCAAGGCATTCTACAATTATGTGAAGAACAAAAGGATGACAGGAGTGAAGGTAGGGCTGATTGAAGATAAAGGAGGGAAGATGTGCCTGGAGGCTTTGGAAGTGAGCGAGGTCCTCAAAGAATACTTCTCTTCGGTATTCACCAATGAGAGGGAACTTTATGACGGTGAGCTTGATGTTCTGGAACATGTTGATATTAATGGAGAGGAGGAATTAGAGTTGTTAAGATACATTAGAACGTAAAAGTATCCGGGACCTGATGTGATATATCCCAGACTGCTCCACAAGGCGAGGGAAGAGAGTGCTGAAACTTGGGCTAGGATCTTTATGTCCTCGTTGTCCACGGAATGGTATCGGAGGATTGGAGGGAGGCGAATGTTGTCCCTTTGTTCAATACCGGTAGTAGGGTTAGTCCGGCCAATTATAGATCAGTAAGCCTGTGGTGGGAAAGCTGATGGAAAAGATTCCTAGATATAGGATCTATGGGCATTTAGAGAATCATTGTCTGATCAAGGACAGTCGGCATAGCTTTCTTAAGGGCGTATCGTATCTAACAAGCTTGATAGAGTTCTATGATGAGGTGACCAGACATATAGATGAGGGTTATGCAGTGGATGTGTTCTACATGGATGTTAGTAAGGCATTTGTCAAGGTTCCACTCGGTAGGCTTATTCAGAAAGTCAGAAGGCACAGGATCCATGGAAGT
Source organism: Hypanus sabinus (assembly GCF_030144855.1). NCBI lineage: Eukaryota > Metazoa > Chordata > Chondrichthyes > Myliobatiformes > Dasyatidae > Hypanus > Hypanus sabinus. The sequence continues at coordinate 151,772,777 of NC_082710.1, read as the reverse complement.
TCGGCCAGGGGGATTCAGAAATGGCTTGCCCACAGAAAGCGCAGGGTCATGCTGTAGAGACTACATTCGGATTGGAGGGTTGTGTCTAGTGGTGTCCCACAAGGATCGGTTCTGGGACCCCTACTTTTCGTGACTTTTTATTAACGACCTGGATGTGGGGTTAGAACGGGGGGTTGGCACATTTGCGGACGACACAAAGGTTGTTGGTGTTGTGGAAAATGTAGACGATTGTCAAAAACTGCAGACAGACATTGATAGGATGCAGAATTGGGCTGAGAAGTGGCAGATGGAGTTCAACCCGGAGAATTGTGAGGTGGTATATTTTCGAAAGACAAACTCCAAGGCTGAGGACAAAGTACAAAGATACTTGGTAGTGTTGAGGAGCAGAGGGATCTGTGGGTACATGTCCACAGATCCGTGAAAGTTGCCTCACAGGTAGATAGGGTAGTTAAGAAAGCTTATGGTGTGTTAGCTTTCATAAGTCGCGAGTTAATGAAGCTCTATAAAACTCTGGTTAGGTCACACTTGGGGTACTGTGACCAGTTCTTGTCGCCTCATTATAGGAAGGATGTGGAAGCATTGTAAAGGGTAGAGAAGTAGATTTACCAGGATGCTGTCTGGTTTAGTGAGTATGCATTATGATCAGAGATTAAGGGAAATAGGGCTTTACTCGTTGGAGAGAAGGAGGGTGATATGAGACATGATAGAGGTATACAAGATGTAAAGAGTAATAGATAGAGTGGACAGCCAGCGCCTCTTCCCCAGGGCAGCACTGCTCAGTACAAGTGGACATGGCTTTAAAGTAAGGGGTGGGAAGTTCAAGGTGGATATTAGAGGAAAGTTTTTTACTCAGGGGTTGGTGCATGGAATGCACTGCCTGAGTCATTGTGGAGGCAGAGACACTAGTGATATTTAAGATACTACTAGACAGGTATATGGAGGAGCCTAAGGTGTAGTGTTATATTGAAGGCAGGGTTTAAGAGTCGCCACAACTTTGTGGGTGAAGGGCCTGCACTGTGCTGTATATTTCTATGTTCTATGTTCTATATACGATCCTGGCCAGAACCCCCTAGGAGTACTGTGCTCAATTCTAGTCGCTTCACTACAGGAAGTACGTGGAAACTATAGAAAGGGTGCAGAGGATATTTACAAGCGTGCTGCTTGTATTGGGGAGCATGCTTTATGAGAATAGTTTGATTAAACCCGGTATTTTACTCCTTGGAGCGACAGAGAATGTGAGGTAAGCGGATAGAAGTGTACAAGGTAGTGAGAGGCATTGATCCTGTGGACAGTCAGAGGCTTATTCCCATGGCTGAAGTGCCTAGCACGAGAGTGCATAGTTATAAGGCGCTTGGACGTAAGTATAAAAGAGGTGTTAGGGGTAAATTTTTATGCAGTAAGTGCTGAGTGCGTGTAATCAGCTGCCGGCCGCGCTTGTGGAGCCGGAAGCGATAGGTTCTTTTAAGAGACTCCTGGATAAGTACAGGGAGCTAAGACAATCAGAGGGCTCTGTGTAAGCCTAGCTAGTTCTAAGACAAGGACATGTTCGGCACAGCTGTGTGAGCAGAAAGGCCTGTATTTTGCTGTAGGTTTTCTATGTTTCTATGATGTGTCAGGAGTAAGTGTTAGTGACGACTATTGGAGTTATCGGAGGGATTACACCAACAGAAACAATTTATTGCATTCTGGAAACACCAAGAAATATGGAATAAAGTGAGTCTTACAACTGCACATTTTGGGGGACGCCGAGAGCGCTTGTGAATTGAAAATGAAAAAAAAATCATGCAAGAGAATATAATATGTGAGCCAATATGTGGTCTAAATTTGACACACGGCTTCTGCAATCGTTGGGATAAATTGATGGCAACTGTGGTGTATTCTGCAATCTTCTAAATCGATTTTCAGCAAGGAACCAATTATAAAATCGTGATTGCTTCTAATACATTCTCCATAATTCCGCAAGCCACTGTTATTGTACCTCGTTTGCTATAGCTGGGATATCTGACAGGAGAAGATAATTGTGGGGATTGAAATTTATAGCTGTTTCTGTTGGAATCTGCAACACGGCTGTCGGTCGATATGCTTTTTAAAGGTAGCAATAGCAAGATTTCCAGCGCAGTGGTAGCATACTACCTGACAAATTCATGAACATGGTCTCCATTAGCGTTAGACAATGTGATGGAACCAGGTTTGCCCAATCCTCTTTGCAAAGTTGGTCTAGCTGTGCCAGATTAGTTAGGGAGTGGCGGCGGATAACAAGCTTGAAGGTTTGTCATAGATGTTCGATCGAGTTAAGGTCAGTACTCTGATTGGGCCACTCATGAACATAAATTTCTTCATTTGAAGGCATTCAGTGTTTACTCTCGCAGTGTGCATTGGGTTGTCTTCATGCTGAAGACACTCTTACTTTCTGGTTTAAGCCTCTGGCAGGTTTTTATCTAGCATCTCTCTGCATTGGGCAGCATTCACCATCCCATTAATCCAGACTAGATGTCTAAACCCTGCTTGTGTAAAGCATTTCCATACAATGATGCTACGTGCAGCATACTTTACTGCAGGGATGGTATTTCTGTCCGAAGCGCTGGATTGGATTTAAGCCATATGTACGGCTTAGTGTTGAAACCAAAAAGTTCCACTTTTTTCATATCCGATCAAAGGACCACATCTTTTAGTATCTGTTAAAATGCGTTTGCAAAGTTCTTTTAAGAGCAAGGATATGCTTTTTTTTAATAGGGCTTCTCTTTCTCACTTTTTCATTAATACACTTTTGCAAAAGACTTAGAGCTTCTGGAGCCATGAACTTCATCTCCAATTGCAGCCACTGATTTCTGCATCTCACCCAGGAGTGATGGTAGGCCTTACAATACAATATCTTGCAAGCGTCATTCTTCTCAGTTGAATAAGCTTAGAGCGGCTGTTCGACCCAGGCAGAATGGCTGTGGTTTTATATTTTTTCTACCTTTTCTTGATTGACTGAATTTGCAGCGAGCTATGTTCAATGCATATGAGATGGTGTTGTAACGTTCCCAAGAGTTGTGCGTATTTATTACTGCTTTCCTAATTTGTTTTGATTGCGTTTTCGTCTTCATTTTGGAATGATCTGTTGAAAATCTATAATACTGTTGGACCTCACAGAGAGAGCGGATATTTCTTCTGGTGAATATCCAATTTTCTACATCAACAATATGGGGGAGTTGGTGAAGTAATATACAGCATTGCATCTGAACACAGTTAGCGTAGTAATTACAAAGAGGATAAATACTTCTTCAGCTTTGCATGTTTGGAATTTAAATTGTAGTAAAATTATCCACAGGATTTGTAATTTTTATCTTGATTTGACACATGACGTGTCCTTGGGCTTAAATTGTAGCAACATGTATGTCCAGGCAGAAAATCACCGTCATGCCATTCCGCGATGTTACAATTTTCGAACTTTAAAAAAATATATATTCGCTGGCCGCTGTAAATAAGACGTTTACAGTCCTTTCTTACTACCTCTGGTTTGGCTTCTGGTTTAAAATTATCCCTCCAATTAAAATGTATAGCTGAATCGTAACTGGCACCTTGCAAATTTTCTACCAAATATTTTGAATTTAGTTTGGTAGCCTTGGTAGCGTAGCGGATGGGCGACGCTTTTACAACTAGCGGCTTTTCGCAGTTTAGAGTTCAATTCTGGAGCCATTCTGAAAGGGGACTATCCGCCCTACCCGTAGAATGCGTGTGTGTGTTTTTTTTTTTGGTTCTCGGGCTTCTTCCTATTGTCCAAAGATGTACCAGGTAAGTCAGAGTCCGTTATACCGTGATCAGGTTTGGCTAATCGGTCTTATGTGGTTGCTGGGACGATTTGTTACGATGTGTTTACAAACCAGTAACATGAGTGTCTGATATATTGCAAAGGGTTGTGTAATTACTCGGAATATATCCAACAAGAAAGAGAACAAGTATAGATTAGTGGGACTTGATACTAAATATTGTTCCAGAGGCATTTCGATATTTGACTTGACGTCAAATATTGAACGGTTTCCTAAAATCCAACTGAATTGAATTGACTTTATTTCTTACATCCTTCACATACATCAGGAGTATAAATCTTCAGGTTACGTCTCCGCTTAAATGTGCAATGTGCACTCATAGTAATTTATAATAACTTATTATAAACGGAAAAGTCAATGTAATATAGAGTACACATAAATTCACGTGAGTTCACCAGTCAGATTTTGGTCCTGGATTTTTTGCTGCGGTGCCGTTTCAGGATGGTAGCAGCTGGAATAGATTGTGATTAGGGTGACTCGGGTCCCCAATGATCTTACAGGCCCTTTTTACACATCTGTGCTTGTCAATGTTCTGAATCATGGGAAGCTCGCATCAATAGTTGCGCTCTGCTGTCAGCACTACACTCTGCAGAGTCTTACGATTAAGGGAGGTACAGTTCCCATACCAGGCAGAGATGCAGCCAAACAGGATGCTCTCAATTGTTCCCGTGTAGAAAGTTCTTAGGATTTAGGGGCCCATACCAAACTTTCTCAAATGTCTGAGGTGAAAGAGGCGCTGTTGTGCCTTTTTCACCACACAGCTGGTGTGTAGAGACCACGTGAGGTCCTCTGTGATGTGGATGCCGAGGAACTTAAAGCTGTTCACCTTCTGAACCCCAGAGCCATTAATAACAATAGGGGTTAGCCCGTCTCGATTACTCCTGTAATCCACAAACAGCTACTTTGTTTTTGCCGTGTTGAGTGTGATGTTTTCTTGACACCACTGTGTCAGAGCGGTCACACCGATTATTTCAATGGATTATTTATAATACTTTCTGATTCTGTTTTCTTTTGGACTTCAGATAGAATTAATACTAGGACTAAACACAGCATTCTAGCACTGTAAGACAGTGGGTTCTTGTTATTCTGATCTGTAATTCTTCAAAAGCAAGGGGAAGACAACAACAAAGTAGAAAATTCAGGAAATGGCAGTGTACATATAATTTCAAGAACATTTAGGCCATAGATTTAATCGTATTCGTACCGAATCCCGTTGAAGAAATGGGAGCACTGGAGCGAAGCTAATAACAAATAAATCAGACCTCGAACAATCAGAGTGGAAGCACTCGCCTAAATTTACCTGACTTTAATTGACAGTGGGGCGTACAATTGTTTAGCACATACCACTCTCGTATATTGCTGAGTGTACGAATAGAGTACAATGAGATATACTGACATTAACGTCAGGTAAATAAAGGAAAATTCTTATTCTTAATTATTTGTATATTGGTTTATATGCTGTGAACATAAGGTTTTATAAAATTCTTGCATCTATTTTCGATGTATTTTCAGGATTCATTATGTCTTTATGTATTGAAATATTTTGTTCAGTCTATATGTTTGAAATTTTGAAAGATTTCTTCAGAACAACAGAATATACAATGTGAAGCTACAAATGTGATAGGTGGTATCATAGATTTAGTTAGCACTTGTCATATGTATATATCAATATTCAAACAGAAATCAAGGGGATTCCCATGAACTGAAGATAAAATATAATCTCGAGAAATAACTTTCATTCGTTTCCTGAGAAGAGCACAATTCCACATTTAGTCAGGTGTAACGGTTTGATTCCAAATCATTTAGCAAAATTGAGTAAAGTTTAAAGACATATTTATGTAAAATATTGGGATACTTGTCTAACAGTTAGAAATATGATACATTTGCAATCTTATTTTACAGTCAATTTGGCCACAATTGTAGCACTCTGGCTTGAAAACTGTGGTCTTTCTAAATTCATCACTTGCTACCTGGTAGCCAAGCAGCTCGTTATCTCATGGTCTTAATATTTGACCTGATCCTATATGAAATCAAAAATACTTACTTTTCAAGCACCTTCCTCAATCATACCCTCATTAGCTGTTTCATCTGTGCTTCCCTTGATTTCTCAAGCAGGTTAACTGTTGCCTGCTAATTTGGTCGTTTTGTTAACATTTTTCTGTCAACATTTCCGAATTCGATGTTCTACGGAAAAAGTTGCGTCTATTGTGATAATTTTTTTATACCTCTTGAGCATTTTAGGAGACGTTCGCGCTTACATTATATGTGATCCACGAGAAACAATTTACAATATGCCATTGTTCAGTTCTATAGAAGCAAAGTGTGTTACATCAATTGTATGGGTGTTTTTCATTGGTTGGAAACAGTATTAAACCCATTTGTACCTTTTGCTTTCGTCCTGATTTTGAATTCCCCCGCCATTGGACATTTATTACTAGCAAATAGAATGATACAGGTCTTAGACGATACAATATAGTAGTGGGAAATGGGATCCTGAAGTTGAAATCAAAGGGAAGTGATTATTTTATTATTGGCAATAACCAGCAGCTTTATACACCCGTGGATAATATCTTTCATATGTTTTCTATCGGTGTCATTTACAGCTGATCAATTATTAACAACACATTACAAAGATTCTTTGACTATTGCTGAACAGTCTTTTTTATGCTCAGCTGATAATGTGCTTACATAAATACATTTATTCATGCCATGTCCCAGGCAAAAGTTAGCGATGAATGAGAGAATTCATTTAAGCATTCGATAATTTTCCCGAGCACTTTGCTTCAATACATTCACATAATTAAATGCAAATGCATTTGAAAACAGAAACCTTTGTTTCTCATTTGCCAGTTGTTTCAGTGTTTTGAAAAGAACGTTGTGATTCAATAGCATCTTGTACACTGCCTCATTAATAATTCCAAAATTGCAGATTAATCTTACTACGTGCATTTTATTTAACAGATTTTTTCAAACACTTGATTAACTAAATAAAATAGAGGAAACAAATATGTCTAGATTATTGTTGAATAGCTTAAAATTTAACCTCGGGATTATTGCCTCTTGCACGCAACAGTGAGAAAAGGTGGAGGGTAAATGCATGGCTGAGGGATTGGAGCCGGGGCAATGGATTCAGATTTCTGGATTATTGGCATCTCTTTTGGGGCAGGTGTGACCTGTAGTAAAAGGACGGGTTGCCCTTGATTCCCAGGAGGACTAATATCCTGGTGGGGTAGTTTACTAAGGCTACTGGGCAGAGTTCAAAATACAAACGTTTGTAGAATTGTTGTTGGGGAGGGAACCTAACTGAAGGTTAGAGGAGGTTAGCTCACAAATCGAAAAATCTTGTAGACAGTGCGAGAGGGAGGATAGGCAGGTGTTACAGAAGGGATGCGCTCTGATGTCTGAGATGCGTCTATTTTAAAGCAAGGAGTGTTGTGAACAAAGTGGATGAGCTTAAGAGTGTGGAACAGTACTTGGAGATATGTTGTTGTGGCCATTACAAAGACTTGAAGGCTCAGGGACAGAAATGGTTGCTTCAAGTGCCCGGATTTAGATGTTTCAGAAAGGACATGGAGGGATGCAAATGAGATGGGGGCGTGGCACTGTTGATCAGAGATAGTGTCACGGCTGCAGAAAATGTGGACGCCATGGAGGGAGTGTCTACAGAGTCTCTGTGGGTGGAGGTTAAGAACAGGAAGTGGTCAATAACTTTACTGAATATTTTTTACAGGCCGCCTAATAGTAACAGGGATATCGAGGAGCAGATATGGAAACTAATCCTGAAAAGGTGTAATAACAACAGACTTATCGTGATCGGAGATGTTAATTTCCCAATTATCGATTGGCATCTCCCTAGAGCAAGGGGTTTAGATGGGGTGGAGTTTGTTAGTTGTGTTCAGGAGGGTTTCTTGACACAGTATGTAGATCAGCCTATAAGAGGAGAGGCTGTACTTGATTTGGTATTGATAAATGAACCAGGACAGGTGTCAGTTCTCACAGTGAAAGAGCATTTTGAAGATAGTGATCATAATACTATGCCTTTATCAATAGCATTGGAGAGACATAGGGACAGACACGTTAGAAAAGCGTTTAATTGGAGTAAGGAGATTATGAGGCTATCAGGTAGGAAATTGGAGGCTTAAATCGTAAACATGTTCTCAGGGAAAATTACGGAAGAAATGAGGCAAATATTCAGGGGATTGTTGTGTAGAGTTCTGTATAGGTACGTTCCAATGAGACAGGTAATTTATGGTAGGGTACAGGAACCGTAGTGTACAAAGGCTGTAAAAAATCTAGTCAAGAAGAAAATAAAAGCTTACAAAAGGTTCAGAGAGCTAGTTAATGTTAGACATGTAGAAGATTATAATGCTACTAGGAAGGATCTTAAGAAGGAAATTAGGAGAGCCAGAAGACGTCATGAGAAAGCCTTGGCGGGCAGAAGTAAAGAAAACCCCAAGGCGTTCTACAAGTATGTGAAGAGCAAGACGTGAAAGAATAGGACCTTTCAAGAGTGGCAGTGGGAAAGTATGTATAGAACCGAAGGATATAGCAGTGGTACTTAATGAATACTTTACTTTAGTATACACTATGGAAAAGGATTTTCGTGATTGTCGTGATGTTTTGCAGCAGATTGAAAACACTGAGCATGTAGGTATTAAGAAAGAGGATGTGCTGGAGATCTGAAAAACGTCAAGTTGGATAAGTCATCGCGACCGGATGAAATGTACCCCAGGCTACTGTGAGAGGCGAGAGAGGACATTGTTAAGCGTTTGGCGATGATCTTTGCATCATCAAGGGGGCGGGTCTGATTCCGGAGGATCGGAGGGTTGCGGATGATGTTTCTTTATTCCCGAAAGGGAGTAGACATAGCCAAAGAAATTATAGACCAGTGAGTCTTAACTTAGTTTGGTAAGCTGATGGAGAAGATCCTGAGAGGCAAGATTTATGAACATTTGGAGAGTTATAATATGGTAAAAAGTAGATAGCATGCCTTTGTAAAAGGCACGTCATGCCTTACGAGCCTGATTGAAATTTTTGGGGGGAATTTGACTAAACACATTGATAAAGTAAGAGCAGCAGATGTAGTGCATATGGATTTCAGTAAGGCATTTGATAAGGTACCCCATGCTTATTGAGAAAGTACGGAGGCGTGGGATTCAAGGGGAGTTTGCTTTGTGGTTCCAGAACTGGCTTGCCCACAGAAGGTAGAGTGTGGTTGTAGACAGGTCATATTTTGTATTGAAATCGGTCACCAGTGGAATGCCTCATGGATCTTTTTCGGTACCGTTACTCTTCGCGATTTTTATAAATGAACTGGATGACGAAGTGGAGGGATGGGTTAGCAAGCTTGCTGATGACACAAAGGTTGGAGGTGTTGTGGATAGTGTGGAGGGCTGTCAGAGGTTTCATCGGGACATTGATATGATGCAAAACTGGGCTGAGAAGTGGCAGTTTGAGTTCATTCCAGATAAGTATGAAATAGTTCGTTTTGGTAGGTCAAATATGATGGCAGAATATTGTATTAATGGTAAGACTCTTGACTGTGTGTAGGATCAGAGGGATCTTGTGGTCTAAGTCCATGGGACATTCAAAGTAGCAGCGCAGGTTGACACTGTGGTTAAGAAGGGCTATGGTATATTGGACTTCATCAATCGTGGAATTGAATTCAGGAGCTGAGAGGTAATTTTGCAACCATATATGACTCTGGTCTGACCCAACTTGGAGTACTGTGCTCAGTTTTGGTCGTCGCAGTACAGGAAAGATGTGGAAGCCATAGAAAGGGTGCGGAGGATTTTGCCTGGATTGGGGACCATGCCTTATGAAAATAGGTGAATGCCTTTCTCCTTGGTGTGAAGGAGGATGAGAGGTGACCTGATAGAGGTGTATAAGATGATGAGAAACATTGATTGTGTGGATAGTCCGAAGCTTTGATCCAGGGCTGAATTGTTTGCCGCAGGAGGACTGCTGTTTAAGGTGCTGGGGAGTAGAATAGAGGAGATATCAGGGGTATGTTTTTTACTCAGAGCGTGGTGAGTGCGTGGAAATGGCTGCGAGCAATGGTGGTGGAGGCGGATACGATAGGGTCTTTTAAGAGGCATTTAAATAGGTACATGGAGCTTAGAAAAATAGAGGTCTATGGGTACCCCTAGTAATTTCTAAGGTAGGGACATGTTCGGCACAACCTTGTAGGCCGAAGGGCCTGTATTCTGCTGCAGGTTTTCTACGTTTGTATGAAATCCTTGATATGGACGGTTATCACATTATGAATTAGAATTCCAGTGCAGTTTGCATGAACATATCAAATATTTATATCTAAAAATTCGGTAATTATGAATTCAAATAAAATTACTGGCATATTATACCCTCAGGTTTGTGTAGGACTGTAATAGAACAGAATTTAAGATCAAATGGGCCATCAAAAGCATTGTTTTATTGTGTTCTTGACCTTTAATCTGTGGAATCCGGAAAACTGAAACAAACTCCGGCCCGTTTTGCTTTTATTTTTAGGACTTTCACTTTCTGATATGAGGACGCATTTTAAAGGTAACTGAAAAGCTGTAGCAAGAATATAGGGGAGCGGTTTAACTCTTTTACCACAAGCTACTATAGATTGTGAACGATTAATTTTATGGTTAAATAAAATAGGTGCGGGATTATTCATTGCAGCAGTATGTGTGGGGGTCTAACAGATATTCAAAACGATGAATAAATTGAAAAGCAGGAAAATATCAGCAAATGTTTGAAATGCGTTCCTTGAACGAATACAATGTTTAGTGTGGGCAAGATTGCTGAGCAGAGACACAAATGCGGTTTTCAATGCTAATTAGAAATTGCCTGTCACGTGCTAAATTGAAATAATGAGGCGATAGCGGGGAGGTGACGCTAAATAAAAGGGAACAATAGTGAGCCAATATTAAGTTTTTCAGATGACAAGCGTATTTTCAGTATCATCTGATTGACTGGAACAAAACATGCATTCTGCGTGAATCTAATCTCCCGAGGCAAGAAACCACCCCTGAAGACAATTTTTCCCTTTTGCTTTAAATGACAGTGCCAACACATGAATATTCACCATTCCCTCCTGTCTGGTCTAAAGCTTCTTTTTTCCAGAGCAACCGTTTGTTACCAACACTGGGGGGAAAGAAACAAATCGTAGTTAGCATTTCTCGTTACTTCCGCCAGCTACAACGTGACCACGCCACCATTCATATCCCTATACCCATCCCTTATTCCTTTCCGCATTCTGCAGGAACAGGTTCATCTGTGACCCCGTTCAACAGCTAATTCTCTCCACTCACTTTACACACCCGCAAGTCCACTGCCACATTACTCCACAAGATAGAAGTTGTAACACCCATCGATTACCCTCCCACTTCACCACCATCTAGAGACCTAATATGTTGCTGTCTGCCTCACTTAGAACTCTTCCAGTTTGTATTAAATATCCAGGTTATAACCTCCTCTGCATACTTATAACGAAGCCGAGATTAGTCGATGGCTTTACAAAGAACAGCTACTCATCCTCAAACGTGAGCTCGAGCTCAATTGAATTACGTGTAATTTTTATTTTCCTCCCCACTTCTGCTCCACACTCTCTGTCCTTGGACTTCTATGCCTCAGAGATCTAACCCCCAAATTAAGAAATCAGCAAATTCTGTTCTACATGGGTTTCGTAAAACATTTCCATCAATACAATGAATTTTCCAAATAGGGATAACAAGCCCCTTCCCCTTCCCTTCCCCAGAGCTGTCCTCCCAGACATATTCCTTTGTACATCTGTTTATCTTCACCCTTTCCTCACATTTCCGTAATCCATAATCAGTTCGTGATCCATTATTCTATTATCCTCTCCTTTTCTGTTTCCTGCAATCAGAGACCAATGCCTATTGCACTCGCCTCGTTTTACCTTATTCTGGAAATCCTTACACTTTTGTCTCATTCTTAATGCAGAGCTTCCACCCAGAAGGTAAGTGAACAAATTTTGCCTTCAAGTATTCTGACTACCCCTCTGAGCCTTTCCAGCGTTCTGTTTTCCGTTTAGTTGTTGTTGCTGTTTTACTTATTATTCATAGGAATAATTTTCAGCAGGGCCATTCATGCTTCGGAAGCAAGCATTTATAACCTGGAGATAAAGAATCTTAGGAGTTTATGGAAAAATGAAAAGCAGAAGAGTGGTGGTAAATGACGTTAACGTGCACGAACTAGGCTAGGATTTGCTTAGTGCAAGTGTGCAAGTGCCTTAGATGGGGCAAAATCTGTTCCGACATGGACGATATCGTATCAAATAGCAGCGAGAATCGGAGCGATCGTTAATATCTAATCCTGACCATTCCACCCGAGCTGCAATTCCTAGATTATTGTATGCAAATTTTATCCACTGTGGGTGAAATTGAGTTACAAATAAACACCAGGCAAATAAGGAAGAGAATTCCGATTGAACAGAAATAGGGGTAGTTATTCGATTGATATCCTCGAATATAACCTATAATATAGCCTTATACCTCTTAAAGAATTTGTTCAGGCATGTTTGCACAATACATCATGTTAACTATGATCAGAGGTAATAAAATAAGTTTGTATATGTTTGTCTCAATCGTAAATGAATTGTGATCTACTTATTCCACCCTAGAGATTTCTTGGAACTGTAATTAAGACATAAATAGACGGAAGGGATTCGCGTTTCTGCTGAAGTAACCCGACACGCAGGTTTTCGCCGGTTATGGGTCTGCCTGTAATTGTGTTGACAGAATACATTTACTATCCTGTTCTTGCGGTAATTGGCATTCCCGGTAAGCCTGTATTAAAACAGTCCGATTACTAAGAGATATTGCTATTTTTTTTCAATCTACTGACATTGAGATCTAACGGTTAAAGTTATTTTTTTAAGGTATGTCTACCAAAGTCTGATCTTACTCTTCATATAAATAAACAGAAATTTTCCCACACGTTCTATGACATCTCTATATGTCATATTCATAAATTTCGCTCATGATATTTGAAAGAGAGCCATATGTTCGACTAATTTGTCCTGACGAAGGGTCTTGGACCGAAACGTCGACTGTACTTCTTCCTATAGATGTTGCCTGGCCTGCTGAGTTCCACCAGAATTTTGTTTGTGTTGCTTGAATTTCCAGCATCTGTAGATTTCCTCGTGTTTGTGTTCGATTTACTTTTTTATGTGTGCATCACATGGTCATTATTTTCACAGTAGAGCCCAAAGAACACGGAAAATTCAAAAACTGAAATGTCAGCGCAGCTCAAAAGAATTCATTCGCTTTGATCTGTGCTTAGTTGAACTGCCTCTCGATGTATCACAGCCAGTAGACCTTTGCACAATGTGATCGAGCAGGGTCTGCCCATTGTGAAATTGCTTAATCTGCCAGGTTAGTTGGGGAGCGGCGATGGAAAGCAATCCTAAGTTTTGACAGCGACGTTCGATCGGGTTATGGTTAGCATTCTGACCGACTACCGAAGGACGTCAATTTTCTTCAATTTAACCTATTCCGTGGTTACTTTGACAGTGTTGTTTTGGATCGTTGTCCAGATGAAAGTCGAACTTCCGCCACAGTTTAAACTTTCTGGCAGAGGCTCGCAGGTATTGGTCCAAGATCTCACTGTACTTGGCGAAGTTGCTGACAGTTCTTACCAGATTTCTAGTACTTTTTGCTGAAAAGTATCCCCTAGCATGATGCTACCTCTGCCATATTTCATAGTACGCGTGGTGTTACGTAGCTAATTACCTAGACTTACACCACCCAAATTGTTTCGTCTTTTGGACAATAGGTTCCACTTAAAATTCATTTGATCACAAGACCTTCGTCCGCATCTATACAGCAACTTTTAAAGTGATGCTTTGGAAAGTTTTTACCAGCGGGGGTGCATTTTTTCAGTCACGTTAGAAATTGTGGAGCCATGAGTTTTATCTCCAATTACAGCCATTGGCTTTTTCATCTCAGTCAGAGTGGATTTTGGCGTCACAATAGCCTCTTACAAATGCTAATCCTCTCCTGCGAATAGATTTAGAGCGGCAGGCTGACCTAGGCAGAATGATTGCGGTTTCCCCTTTTCCCACTTTGTCACAATGGAGTTTACTAAGCCCCGAGATATGTTCAGTTCCTTTCAGTTGGATTTGAAGAAAGATAGGATAATAAATGCAATATGATAAATTCTTTTTCCTACCTGACAATTTTGGTTAATTTTAATAAATTGTTGACAGCGTTTACAGTTTTTGTTTTGATTTGACATAATGCACGATACATTGTAGATTCGCTCAATTTCCTACTTCGATATATTTTAAATTTAGAAAATCAGAGAGTAAAATGTGAAAATTGTTGTGGGGGATGAATACTTTTGCAAGGCACTGTAGTTCCCAACGTTTTCGTTTTCCATCCTTACACAGATGACGACCATAGGTATGTTGTATATGATTATGATTATCTTTAATGTCAAGGATTTTTTGCTCTATCTCTAAAATTGTGGCTGAATTATCATAGCATCTATTAACAATAATGAAATAAAATTCACCTATGTATTGCTAAATGCAGTTTATTCATTTAAGCTTATTTTATTTACACCGATTCATTGCAGCGATTGCATGAAAGAATCTGCATGGGTGCATGCAAAACGATTTTTTTAATGTATTAAGGTGTATGCGATTATGATTAACTAATTTACTACTCAAATTACTGTTAGCACATATACAAATATAGGCACAATGATAAACAATTGTCGGGTATGTTTTGCAATATAATCCTGGAACTTCACGGCGTTCAATTAGTTGTAGAGGAAACCAGCATATGCTAATTCATACAATTGATTATAAGCCTGCTATGCTGTAAGCACCGATACACAGATAAAATATATTGCAAGTACGTCTTCCAAAGCTTTTTCCCCCCTGAATGAATCAGTGTAGCGTAGGTACTGTTATGTTAATGGAAATTGTGCTTATTGTACTAAAAGTGATTTCACTTATATGATGGCTTAATCGAAATTTCTTTCAATAGCCTACATTTCGTATGACAAATCCAATAACTGAAATTAGTTTTCGAATGATTTGCACTTTTGATAATAATCCCATTTCATAATTTTTAAAGAATATAAGTAGATGCAAGAGAACAAAAATCGTTTTATTGTAATAAAACGGTTATTCTCACAGGACTTATATGCCAGTAATCTCATTTTCTTTCTTCTTTTGCAGCAAATTTGCTGACAATCTTCATTCTGTCCTCTGGAAAATGCGGCCTTTCCAGCTGCATTACACAATATCTCCGTTGGATGGCAGTAGCTGATCTAATGTTCTTGATACTTGGTACATTTCATTATCATATTAAAATTGTGTATCTTCCATATTCATTCCTCAATTACACTCCTGTTTGCAGTCTTCATCTCGCCCTCATGTACATTTCAATTGATTGTTCCGTCTGGCTGACCGTCGCTTTTACATTTGACCGCTATGTTGCAATTTGTCTCCAGACGTTGCGAACAAAATATTGCTCTAAGTCAATTGCATTGTTGGTCATAATGGTGCTTTGCGTATTGTGCGCTTTAGAAAACATTCCAATATACTTTCTTTATGAGCCTCGGGATATAATTGACAGAGTTCCGTGGTCTTGTAGTGTAAAATCAGGATTCTACACTTCACGCTATTGGTTTACATTCTTATGGATAGAAACCATATTTACTCCATTTTTACCATTTCTTTTAATTTTCCTTCTCAATTCTTTAACCGTAAGGAATATTATATTGACAAGCAGAATCAGGAAGAAACTTCGAAAATCTAAGGTTCATAGTAACCAGACTGACCAAGAGATTGAAAACCGACGGAAATCAATAATTTTATTGATGGCAATATCTGGCAATTTTATTTTGCTGTGGATGGTGACGTTTGCCTGCTTCATCTGTGTGCACTTTACTAATAATAAATTTACAGAAACAAATTACACCAACTCCTTCACCATCGCAGAAAAGGTTGGATACATGCTAAGGTTTCTGAGTACTTGCACAAACACGTTCATTTACGTGGTATCCCAACGTAACTTCAGAGAGGAAATGAAAAAGATTATTCTGCGTGTATTCTCCCCTGTTAACAAATTATTTTAATACGTTTTATTACACGCATGTAATACAATGATTTGGCATTTCATGTGGCACATGAACTGAAAAAGAACATTCGGAGAATATGATATTTCAGTGCATGATATTTGATTGTAAAAGGGCAGTGGGAGGTTTCAACTTTTATTGTATACTGTATGGAATATTATACCAAACTGCAGGAAATTCGTAACATTTCCGAAAATGAAATAAAACAATTCATACAAAGACGTCTATTCTGAGGTATATTCAATGCTAATATAAGCACTAAAGAAAAAATTGTCCTCATGTTAACGGAGAAGCTGAAGCTCCAATAAAGCATAAGTGGACAATGCTGTAAAATCTCAGCACACTACTCAATTTTCAGAGACAAATACCGGTAATTGCATTAAAATTCCTGGTTGTTCAACTTAGGATGTACTGGTTAAATATCAGTCACGTTTCGTGGTGTTGTAAAGGCAGGAAGCAGATGGCAAATAAAGCGGATAGATGCCGTAGCGTAAATCAACGTATGAGAATAACATATGTAGTCCTGGCGTCAGGTGAAAGATCACTGTGCACGTTTCTTAGTTGCAACCACCCGATCTGATAGAAATATAATTAGGAGGAGAAAGGCAAAACAAACGGGCGTGGAGACTCAGTCACTATGTCCCTGTAAGATGCAAGAGAAAACGCAACAAATTTCAAATGAAGGAGAATTCTTGGAATGCATAGCAGATCATGCAGTATACGTGGAGAGACTAAATCACGATTATTATTTCAGGTTGTCAGACCGAGCGAGTTCTGATAAGATTTGAAACTTCTCTTTTTCAGATTTTTTTTGGTACCTGCCGTTTCAGCTAACCACTCACTTAAGCAATTGTTGCCAACTTGCTGCTTTATAGAAATAGTTAGGCAACTACTGCAGTACTGAGAGTAATTCTGACCGTCGTATTTCAAGAAAGATATGGCGAACATGGAAAAGTTGTAGACAAAAATAATCGGGAAGTTGCCTTGATTCGAGGCGGCATTCTTTAAGTAGAGTTTGGACGAACACATTCTATTTTCTTTTTAAATTTGGACTCTGAAGGGAGACCCTTTCCTATGACTAACAACCTTTAATCCTGGCGCAGATTTCTGGTAAATATCTTCGGAATGCTTGCTTGATTTTTCCACGTTGGCCATTTTAAATGTAGACAAGTATTACAGTGGAAACCTTTGCATTACATGGCTCCCGAAGGCACTGGAGACAGGGAGGGGTGCTGAGTGTTTTGAAATCATTTATTTGATTGTGGAACTTAAACATAAGAAGTTAGAGCCAAAAGTATACTAAGTATAGACAGGATGGTAGTTAATTTAGTGTAGAACTAATCCTGCAATATGGGGTTGCAGAGGCTGCAGGGTACCTAGCAGTATTGTTGATGAATATGTCTGCAGGATGTGAACACAACTTCAGCTCCTGACTGACAAGATAATTGAATGGAGCTGCAGCTGCATCTTGTGGGACTTCAGGGGGGAGGGGTCAACAACCTCATTGATGATACTTTTGCTGTGATTGCCACACCCTGCGTGCGATCATAGGACAGTAGACGGGTGACCACCAGGAGAATTAAGTGGAGTAAACAATAGTGCAGAGTTTCTTTGTGGCCATTGCCCTCAGCAACATGATTCTACAGGGAGAGATGGCCTAACCGGACACAACAGTACTAGCCTAGTCAGTGACACTGTGTTCGGCTCTGAGGCTCAGCAGTGAAGGGTATAGTCAGGCAGAGCTATAATGATAGGCGAGTTAGTATCTAGAAGGTGGACAGGAAAGTCTGTGGCTGCGAATGATACGCAAAAGTAATCTACGAAATCCCAAGTGCTAGGGTCAAGAATGTCTCTGATCGGGTGTAGAATATTCTCAGTAAGGGGCGTGAGCAGGCAGATGTCGTGGTGGAAACTGACACCAATAACATAGGTAGAAAGTGGAAGAGGACACGCGTAGTGAGTATAGGAAGTTAGGAAAGAGTCTGAAGAGTAGGACTTCCAATCTTTGGATTCTTCCCAGTGCCTCATGCTAGTCAAGGCTGCAATATGATGATCGTTTTGATGAATGAGTGGCTGAAGAACTGGCGCAGGGGAATGCTTTCAGTTCCTTAGATAACTGGAAAGGGGTAACCTGTACAAGAGGAAGTGTTTGCACAGTATAGTGGCTTGGGGGCGGGATTTTCGCTGGTGTTACACGGGAGAGGTACATGGGATGATCCTTTGGTCTCAGTACCTGAAGATGACATGCCTTCAAGAGAGTGAATCCAGAGAAGCATTCGGTTGGTACAGAGTACCTGGACGAGAACCGGTGATGAGTTCAAGAACTCATCTATGGATCAGAATGAATATACCATGGTTCTCATGGACTTTATTAAAATATTAGTAGACGATTGGACCCCTACAATGTCATTCAGATTCCTCTCCAAGCAAGAAGAATGGATGAACTATGAGATCCGCAATATGCTGAAGTCAAGAAAAGTACAAGTGTTTCAGATAAGTTCTCCGGAAAGATATCTCACGGGCGAAGTGGCAATTCCGATCTAAGCTTGAATTAATGAGGAACGCTCGAGAGCTGTGCCAGAGCTTGCATACTGTCACCTTTTACACAGTTAAATCAAGCGCCAGAAGAGTCGACTTGTCTTCGTTTCCAGATAGACTTCACGGCTTCTATTCTCGGTTTAACTGTCAAAATATTGAAGAACCAGCCCGAACACCCAGAGCCCCTGATAATCACTTGTTTTCAGTTTCTGAGTCAGACATGCGATTAGACCTCAGGAAACTGAACCCGCGAATCCAGGATCGGATTCAAGAAAGGCTCAGTGTACAACGCTCCCCTGGTCAGTCGACATCTTCTAGATTGCCCACGAAAATTAACTTTTTTTCTTCTTTTCTTGTCTTTCTTCTTAAGTGTGTTTCTGGGACTGTTACAGACTGCGATTTACAGTGCGGAGGTCAGTAGAGTGATCTAGCGGTTTGCTGTCACCGAGCCGAGAAGATTCTAGGAAGCGACCGCAGACTCTGAAGGTCTCGATGCGAATAAAAAAAGAGATAGGGTTCGAATCGATGTTCCACTCCATTTCGCAGTTTAATAATAATAATAATACAGGTCACATCCGGAATGTTTCCGGGTAGCGGACGACTTGATCCCATGCCACTTTACTGATGTTGTAGGAATTCGCGTACGAGCCAAGTTACAACAGTGGTTTGCCATTGCCTTCTGCCGGGTGAGGTTTTCTTTTTCAAAGAGTTCGCCAGCTCTTAACCCCGCAGGAATGGAAAGCGTGGGTGAGCCGGCTGGTTCTGAATTTCGGAACCTCCGCTTTGAAGTCCTGCGCTGATGTCACTACGCCATTTAAAGTGTCAGATATTCGCTGATTAAAGCATCGAGCCAATTTGAGACATCGAAGCGAATATGGAATGCGAGAGTTTCATCGCAGATTTTCTGCCTTTTGATCGCTGTCGGAAAAGGAGTCCGTGAGTGGCCTATCTCTGTGTAGCTTCCTGTGGCCGACTTGTAGGCCTCTCTGCCTTGTGTAGTGTCACTCCGTCCGCTTTCGTGATATCGTAGGATGGTATCATGACTTTGCGTTTTTGGATTGAACTATTGCGTTTAGTGACTGTAGACGTTTTCAGACGTTTGTTTTTTAATATATTTTTTTTGATTTAATCGCCTATTCCTTTTCCGTTTTGTTGTGCGAGGGCAGGATGTTTGGGGGCGGGGTTGATGTTATGCTGTGTTATGTTAGTTGTTTTTTGTGGGAGAGGGGTTGTTTATTGAGGGTCGATGTTCATGTTCCGCTTTGTGAGGGGGAAGGCGGTTGTGTTGATAATCGGGAGGACGTACGTTTTCAGATGGGGTGACGAGTTTGATGTTTCTCTTTGAACGAATTTCATGTTCATTCTTTGCTCCCCGGCTATCTGGAGAATGAAAATTTCAGAGTTGCATTTGGTTATCTGCTTCGATAATAAATAAAACTTTGAAGCTTGAACATTTGAAAATCATTTTGCCCACAAGTGGTACCTGGCCAGGTACTAAAGTCCTGTGCCTATCAACTGGTTGAAATTTTCACTGACATCTTAAATTTCTTGTTTCCGCAGACTGAAGTATCCGCCTGCTTCAAGAAGGCTTCAATTACACCGATGCCATAGAAGAACGTTGGAACCATCCTCAATAAATACCTTTCAACAGCACTTTCGTCAACAGTGATGAAGTGCTTTGATAGATTGGTGATGAAACATATTAACTCCTCCCTGAGAAACGACTTGCATCCGCTCCAGAGTAATAGTAATCTTTTTGGCTGTTCACTCAATTCTGGAACAACTGGACAGTAAAGATGCATACAAGCAGATTGCCATAAGTCACAAGCCTGTGGTGAAATTTTTTACTACTCAAAAATTTTTGAGTAAATTAATTTCTTATTCATGTTTTGGTTCGCTAATTGCTTGCATGTACAAAAATTGGAAAACAATTTAAAATAGAAACATCCTGCCTAAACTCTGGGATCCTTCTGCCCTGCCTGAACTCTGCGATCCTCCTCCACCGCCTGAACTCTGGGATACTCCTGCCCCGCCTGAACTCTGGGATCCTCCTGCCTCGCCTGAATTCTGGGATCCTGCTCTGCCTGCCTGAACACTGGGATCCTGCCCTGCCGGCCTGAACTCCTGGATTCAGCCCCACCTGCATTACCCCTTGCATGGCATGGCATCCCCATCCTCTCCTACCCATAGTACTTCTGTGCCTGCGTCCCGCATTTGGGTCCATTCCATGTCTGCTCGTGACAACATCGCCCTACCTTAGAAATTACTAGGGTTACCCATAGCCCTCTATTTTTTATAAGATCCATGTACCTATCCAAAAGTCTCTTAAAAGATCCCATTTTACCCACCTTTACCATTGTTGGCGGCAGCCCATTCCACGCACTCACCACTCTGTGCGTTGACAAATTACCCCTGTCATCTCTACTGCACCTACTCCAACCTGTGTCTTCTTGTGGCAGCTATTTCAGCCCTGGAAAAAAAGCATCTGACTATCCGCACTATCAATGTCTCTCATCATCTTATACACTAATATACAAAATAGTTGGTAAAGAAAAGTATCTAGCAGATCATGTAACACATAGGGTAGTAAGTATTGCAACAAACTCTCCAGTCCACAACGTCCGTGCCAAAAGTGTTTCCCACACCTTGCACATGAACCATATCATTATTTGATCCCAGCCTGTCATCCTCATTCTCTATAGTTTTTCACTGAGGATACTTATCAATAAAATGTCAGTTAACATAACGGTTTACATTCAACATCGCATGTGCTTTAAACGAAATGTGCAGCCTGGAGGCGAAGTAGCCTGGATAGGGAGCATAAATCGATGCTGCACTCCCACTTCTCGCCGATTGAAGCGTCGGGAAGATTTAAGTCTTTGAGAACAAGGGCAAAAGCTAAGCATATATTCAGCGCCACCTACATAGAACATAGAACACTGAACAATACAGCACAGCACAGGCCTTTCCCCCCAAAATGTTGTGCCTACCCTTAAACCTTGCCTCCCATATAACACTCCACCTTAAATTCCTCCATATACCTGTCTAGTAGTCTGCGAAATTTCACTAGTGAATCTGCCTCCACCACTGACTCAGGCAGTGCATTCCACGCACAAACCACTCCTGAAAAACCTTCCTCTAATATCCCCCTTGAACTTTCCACCCCTTACCTTAAAGCCATGCCCTCATGTATCGAGCAATGCTGTCCTGGGGAAGAGGCGCTGGCTGTCTACTCTATTTATTTCTACGTATAGGTAACCTGTCTCTCGCTGCTCCCAGATGAAGATGCCTGCATTCAATCAGTTTCTCCTCCCTCTCGCTCGATGCTGTGGAAGAAAGGTACGGATGTCATGGGTCTTGTGAAAAGTTTGATCAATATGGTTTTGTGCATTGGACTCTGAAGCTCATGTTGTGATGACTTTCTGTCTTCGCCTTTTGTCTCTGCTTTGATCGGGGTGGACCTTCTCTGCGTCACGCAGTTGGCGAACGGTACAGCACTGGACCGAACTGAACTGAATATGCCTGCACTACTTAGATGACTTTGGCTTTGATGTTTTGTGTTTTTTACACGCTTTTTTTGGCATTTTGCGTGAGTTGTCTTCTGTTCGCGCACTGTGGTGATGTGGTGGTTTGTTGGTGTTTTTCTTTTAAGGTGTTTCATGGATTTCTTTGTATCCTGGCTGTCCATGGGAAGGCGAACCTCAGGGGTTTATATTGAATACGTCATTCTGAAACCACGGTCTCCTTTTCTCCATTTCCTCCAACCGTAACCTAAACATTGCTTCTACAAAAGGCCAATACGTTATCAGTGAAACCTTTTCCAGGGCGATACACTTAGATAATAAACGCACTTCGAATCTTTGAATATATTACAGCAAAAAGAAGCCAGGTATCCTGTAAATTGAAAGGAATGAGTCCATATGCTGGAAACACTCAGCAGGTCACACAACATCCGTGGAGAATAAAACAGATAACAAGTTTCAAGGATACTTACAACGCATGCAGAGGAAGGCTTGGTGGAAACGTCAGAAACTGACATATTTCGTATGGTAGCTGAAAGAGAGGAAGGGAAAACGTAGAGGGAGCTTATGATGGGCTGAATACACAATTTATCCATCGGAGCAGTTACTTTAAAAACCTTCATTTGTATTTATCTCTAGCTTGATAATTCCAGGACTTACCTTGATACTCCTTCTAAAGTTGTGAAATACTCTACAGTCAACAACCACTGGGCAGCATGTTTAAGTGACTGATTCTCAGAAATGTGATCAGTTTTATTCAGAGTATGTCTATTCAACTCTCTCCACTTCTCTAAGACTCACCCAAGAGGGCTGAGCTGCTCCTATTGGCCTGGTAAGATTGCGGAGAAGCTCTCGGAAGGTGGTTTTGAATACTGCCGTAGTCTTAAAGAACTTCAGCTTTCTATTGCCTCTGATGATACCTAAGCTAGAAGTGGGGATTCAAGAATCCCTAAGACTATCTTTTTTGCTGTATTTAGCAAGTGATATGTCACATCCGTCTGTCCAAACTGGTGAATTACCATTTGAGTACATTTGCAGAAATTTGTCCTACTGGTGTGTGTACTGGATTACTGAGCTTCTGGGCACTGCAGTGGAGAATAATTGTGAACCGAGGTTCTCTATATTGACATAGTGCATCAACTTCCATTGCTTTTGCAGTTAATGACCAACGATTTGCATATGATATCAACTCAGCAAACAGTAGACGCTCTTCCTGTAAGAGAAGTGAAGTAGTTGGACACAGGGTGTACTGTATTACAAAACAAATCAACATTATTTATAATATACAGCTTAATTCATTAGGCCAAGGCACGAGACGAATCACACCTGTTTTGTGAATTGCTACACGTTGCAAAGAACCTTTGAGGCAAGTTGTCGATGTGAGTAATGGAACTACTAAGGCCATCACCACAGTAATCAAGGCAACTGAACAATCGGCATAAGTAATAGAAGTATTAGGCTATCGATTCTGCTGCAATATTCAATCATAGTTGTTTACTTTTAAAGCTCATTGTCCTGCCTTCTTCGCCTAAAATTCGACTTGGTTACTGCGCAGAAACATATAAATCAGTGCCTTAAAATGGATATAAATCCATTAACGTGGCCTGCAGAGCCCTCCTTGGCAAAGAATTCCACAGATTTTTCACGCTTTGGCTGAAGAAATTCTTGCCCATGTGTCACGTACCCCGTGACCAGGTTAAAGATCCAGCAGAAATGGAAAACGCTGTGGAGTCTGGTATTGCTATAAACTAATAGTGTTTATTAGCAATACAGTAATATAAATGCAAATGTATTGAACAGGTTATCAATGATAATTGTGTGTGTGTGTTGTGTGTGTGTGTGTGTGTGTGTGTGTGTGTGTAAATGGGAACAAAACTAGGCTCTTTCAAACATAGTGGTAAATGGGCACAGTCTTACGATGTTATGAAGAGAGTTCAATTAAATTCGTGGTATTTAGTTGAGTAACGTTAGAGAGGGAGAGAGAGAGAGAGTTGAGAGGTGAGAGGTGATGCCGTCGATCTTCCCGTTGTCTTCTGAAATCCTGTTGTGGTCACCAGCTATGACCATGATACGTATGACCGTTCTTCAGTGGTGGAATTATCACCCAGGCAAGGATGGACAGACAAATAATGCCCCACCGGTCGCACCTTTCCACACTGTGAGCCACTGATCAATTTCCCCGAATCGATCCTCCAAAAACCCCACGTTCGCGTGGGTGCAACCGAGCTCATTCAGTGTCCGCACTGTGTGTCTCATTGTCTGTCTTGCTGTGTCTGTCTGTGTAACAGCGGACCTGGCTTTTATCTCTTCATGTTGGACACCAGCTGTCCATCAACCTGATCCGCCTTCCACTTTCTGCAGGAACTCTACAAGCAGGCAAGTGACCTCGGGGAAAACGTAAAAAAGCTGGCAGAGAATCATAACATCAGTCTCCTCACTCTCTCTCTTTTTACCTTATCACTGGGCATGCTCAAGTCATGCCTTGTTTTATATAATCAGTGACGGAGAGAGAGAGAGAGAGAAAGATGATATGTGGTTCATGGTATGCTGCAAATGCCTCTTCATACCCTGTTTAACGGCCGAATAAGAATGCTTCTGTTTGAAAGATCGAAGTAAAGATTATCTTGTTACATGACATAGAACAAATATTCAACAGATAAATGTTCCTGTATGTGAAATTGGACCAACTCTCGGAAACAATTTGAAGTGAACTTGCACAGATGCACTATTTCCCGAAAGAGCAAGAAAAAGCTGTGAGACGTCAACTGGGAAAGAACGAGAAGATGACATTGAAGAGACTGGACAAGATAATGCAGGTAATTAACAATGAAATATCAACTCTTGTGGAAAGAATTCCGGAGATAAAATAACGATAAGATCTGAATCAAACTGTCGAAATCCTCAAGGTACCTAAACATTTGTGAAAAAATGTGGCCTGGCTTTGGGAATTGCCTCAATTTTTTAATGCTGACGTTGTTTTATCTTTTGTTCCATTAGGACGCTGAAAACGTTTGCACAAAGTACGCCCTCTTTCATTCCGTGGAGCGTGCACTGTTGTTTTATTCTTTCTGTTTACCCATGGTGTCCTTGTACCAGATGAGTCCAATGCCACTAGTTGGAAGGGTTCGATATTGTTAACCAATAAAATCTTTGATTATCTTTTGTTGACATTTCTCAGACCGTGGGAAGATATGAGGAGAATTATCGAGGCACATAAGAATACAAAGTGGCTTTCTCTGTCTGTCTGTCTGTCTGTCTGTCATCTCTCCCTCTCTGTATATGTGTGAGTGTGTTTCTCTTTGCACTCATGCGATAGTGCACTTATGTGCAGTTGATACTCGATTCAGAGGCTATGTGGGAAAATAGGTTCTAAGGAATTGATTACAATATATGTGATCATCAGGCATTTCTTTAATGCAAGCTAATCTTAAAGCCTGCCAATATCAAAAAACAACATTTCTAAAATCTCTTCCTGTCTCCCTGTAGCCATGTTGATATCTACTGCTGATCCCTACTAAAGTATTTCAGAAGTAGTAAACCGAAACCATGCTTGAGTATGTGAAATATCTTGGGCATGTTACCTTAAGAAAAAGTTAAGTAGTTCTTCCTCCGTTCGACCCAATGTTTATCACTCTGGCAATCAAACTGAAATAGATAAGCTGGTTAAATGCACATCCCAGGATTATGAAGTATATTGTGAAAAGTGGATATGTTTTTGTGTACTGGTACTCTTTCCTTACGGTTAGTCTTGACAAGTTGGCCACAGGCTCAATCATTCCCCATGGGTCATGATATTGTGGGAATTGCATGAGAGCATCTATATGGGGAATTCATACTTGGCAGGATTGAAGCTGTCAATGTGAAGAATGGGAGTCTGGACGTCATGATATTATGTCAACTATACAGTGCTGGTGGAAAAGTCAGATCGTAGAGTATGTGAAGAAGGTATCTCATAGGGAAGTGCCATGAATGGTTAGTAGAAAAAATTAAGGATTAACAACTCAAGTACAACATTGGAGTGAGGATGTAATTGAAAGTAACAGAGTAACAGTTTGACAGATGAAGTGAAAACGATTGATCATCGATCTAGGTTGAATCGGGTGATTTTGTTGTGGTTTTGGTGATTAGTAGGTTGATTTCTCAGTGATGGTGGTGTACCTGCCTGTTCAGGTAAGTTCTTCTTTCCAAGAATGTGGTAACCAGAATTCTCAGAATAGCCTAAATGGGGCCTGACTGAAGTTTTATGAATTTGTGCAATTGTTATTATCCATTTCACAGTTAATGAGGGCCAGTAATCCTCAATTATTTTTCACCAACCTCCCGACCTGTTCTTCCATCTTTGATGATTTATGGGAATTTGCATTAAGGCCCCTCTTATCCTCAGACCTGTGGAGAGCTCTACCATTTTTGGTGTGCAATCAATAATGTCATACCATTATTAAACCTTTCAAAAAAGCATCAGTTCACAGTGGTTAGGATTAAATTACATCTGCTCTTGTTCCACCCGATTTACCAGCTGATCAGTATTCTTTAACGTAAGTGTAGACCATATGTATAGTTGAAGAACTAGAACATTTGGCCGATCTGCTCCACCATTTCACCATAACAGATCCATTTCCTCTCAGCCCAATTTTCCTGCTTTCTCCCCGTATCCGTTCATGTCCTGGCCCATCAAGATCTATCAACCTCTGTGTTAGGTTGTCCATAATTAGTTTGTCTCCACAGGTGCTGGTGGCCAAGACTTCAACACACTCTGGGTCAAGAAATTCCTCATCATATACATTCTAAAAGGACGCATCTCTATTCTAAGGCGGTGTTCTATGGTCGCCGACTTCCCTACCATAGTCACCTTTTCCGCAAACACTCTATCATTGCTTTTCAACATTCGATAGATTTTAATTAGATCAGCCCTCACTATTCTGAAGTATCTTAACTAATGCCCCAGAGCCATCAAACGCTCCTCATGAAACAAGCAATTCAATCCTGCTATCATTTTCGTGAATCTCCTTTGAACCATCTCCAGTTTCAGCACATACTTTCTAAAATAATGGCCCAAATACACTCATAATACTCCAAGTGAGGCAGCAGCAATGATCCATAAATTCTCAACAATACATTTTGGACTTGCTTTAATATTATAGTCGCTTTGAAACGAATGCCAAAATCGCATTTGTTTTCCTTACCACAGAATCAAACTACAAATTAAACTTTAGGAAATAGTGCACAAGGATTCCCGAGTCCGCTTGCGCCTCAGATTTCTTTGTGTGTATTTTCTTTCCATTTAGAAAGTAGTCAACCTTATAATATCTTCTACTAAAGTGCATAACCTTATATTTTCCAACATTGTATTTCATCTGCCATTTCTTTGTCCATTCTTCAGATCTGGTTTGTCCTTCAATAGCCGCTCTGCTTCCTCAAAACTGCTTGCTCCTCCGCCTATCTTCTTGTCGTATGCATACTTTTTAACAAAGCCATCAGTTCCATCATCCAAATCATTGACATGAAATGTAAAAAATGTATCGACCCCAACATAGATCCCATTGCAGCATCAATAGTCACCGGAAGCCAACCAGAAAAAGGCTATCTTTGATATGACTCTTTGCCTCTTTCCATCTTATCACTGGTTCATCCATGCTATAGCATTTCCAGTAATACAACTGGCTTGTAGTTTGTTAATCAGCATCATATGGCAACTTGTCAAATCCCTTCTGAAAATTCATTTGTATTACACCAACCGACTCTCCTTTGTCTATCCTGCTGGTTGTTTCTTCAACGAATTTCAACAGATTTGTTCGTTTTTCGCTTGAGGAAACCATGGCAACTACGGCCTACTTTATCATGTGCCTATAAGTACGCGGAGACCTCAACTTTGATAATCGACTTCAGCATCCTCCTAGCCACTGTGACCAGACAAACTGACCTACAGTTCCCTCTTTTTTGCGTCTCTCCCTTCTTGAAGGTTGGAGTAAAATTTGCATTTTCCTTCTGGAACCATTCCAGAATCCAGTGATTCTTGAAAAGAAAAACATTACTAATGCCTCCACAGTCTCCGTGTGCACACTATTAGAATCCTTGACACTCCATGAACAGTAAATGAAGCGAAAAGTTATTACCCGGGAAAGGAGCCTACGCTGGCCAGGCGTTCCTCGTGGTCCCGATCTCGACGAGTCCGTGAGGTCCTCCTTATCCAAGACGGTTGGTCTCTGGCTGCTGGACAGTTATCGCCCCTGTGTACTAGGAGCTCCTAAAACTTATATTGTTCCTCATCAATCGAAACATTCGATCTCCATCCTATTGGCTCAAGTTCACCTGACCTACGTTGGTCGACTTCGAACTGGTAGGCATAGGTCTACAGCCAACATTGTTTCATGGTTCTGCCTAATCCGGCATTGTGTATTTGTGCCTTGACACTTTGACTGGCCCAACCCAGTTAAAAAAGGCAAACTAGACAGGGTCCGATGAGATAACAGATAGCTTCGTTAGTAGGTCTGGCATTTTATATAATGAGTAGCCACTCTTCCAAGAATGGTCTTAGAGAATTGCTCTGATTAGATTGTCCCAGAGTCAAGAGTCAGTTAAGAGTCCACGCCCTTTACATAACAAACGGATACCTGTTTGAGAATGGTCTCAGATTTAGCAGATCATTACATGAAGCTAACTGTGTCCACATTCAGTTCCTGATTAGATTATCCAAGAACAAGAATCCGTTTAGAGTCCAGAAAAAGGGGACAACAAAGACAACTAGTTTGTCTGGACTGTTTCCCCTATCCGTCATTAAACTGTAGTTCATCTAGCCAACACTGTTGTTCCTGATGTTTACTTGATTCAACTTTATAAGTGGTGATAGTATTGGCCTCAAAGCCTGTTTCTATGATATGGTGCTATGATTCTATAAAAATAATGAACAGCATAGGTAAACAAGACAGAAAGGGATTATGAAAGCTAGAATGGTCCATGAAAAGCCCTTGCAAGTATGACTAAAGAGAATCCAAATGCTAAATGATACTTTTCTGACTTGAATGTTGATCACCTATCGTAACCAAATGTGTTATATGTGCTATGTGCTGTGTGTTGTTACATCTGTTTACATCTTGGCTCCATAGGAACACTGTTATGTTTAGCTATATGGAACTCGTTCATAACCTGGGGACTGCCTGTACTTTTAAATAATCTCTAGAGTACTTATAATACCTAATAAAATGTAAATGCTATACTCTACTCAGCATTTGCCAAGGAGAGGGACCTGGAGGACAAGGAGATCAGTACTTCGTGTATAAAAATGCTAGCCCCTTGCAAAATAAAGGTGTATGTAGTATTGCTTGTCTTAAGGAGTATTAGACGGAATAGGTACCCAGAGACTAAGAGGAGTTACCACAGGTTACTGAGAGAGGCAAGTGAAGAGATAACCGGGGTTTTGACCAATACTTTGTTGTCTGTGGAGGATTTTGGCCAACTGGGCAGGCTAAGTACTTAGTAAGACTAGTGAATTGCATGTCTGTATTGCATAGTGCCTACACCAGCAGAAAATGGTGGTGTTGCCCTTTAACCTATTGCTATAAATGCAAGACTATGTGGTACCGCCCTCTAGCCTACTGCTGTACTCCACGAGGCTACGTGTCTTAATAATGGAAAAAATGAAAAAAAGGGTTAAATATCTGATCAACAGACACGAAATTATGGAGGAACTCAGTAGGCCCTTCGCTCTGAAAAGTTGGCTGCACTTTTGTTCATAGATGTTGCCTGACCCGCTGAGTTCCTTCAATATTTTGTGCCTGTTGCTTGGATATTCAGCATCTGCAGAATTTCTCTTGTTTTAAAATGTCTGAGTTGTTAACATCCCCTGTATCTTCCTCTAATTAGCAATATGCCCGGTGCTGATCTTAGTGCATGACACAGCAGCGTAAACTTCTACTTTACCTGTCTGCTAGTGAAATGTAAAACCTGGATCTAAAAGGTTAATGAACCTTCCTAATATCATAGATAACAATAATTGGGCCTGGGTTCTCTGCACGTTTGTAATAATCTATCTTAGTTTCAAGGATGTTCTGACAACCTGTCTCTGTGTGTTGTGTGCAGAAAAGAGACTGTCTCTGGCATTTTCGTAGTAATTTATAAGACGCACATAATTGACTTTTTAAAATTTTGACTGCTTTAAATGACTTTCTAGGTGCACGTATAAAGAGTTTGCGACTATTGTTCGTTTGAGGTCGATGTTGTTCATGAATAACAATATTCTCTAGTCACTACAAAACCCGTGTCCAATTTATTAGTGACCAACTGTAATTGAAATTTCATAGCAAAATAACTTGACTCGCAGTGTCCGTGCTAGCCATAGGCAACGTCCGACAGATTGGCGAATAACTAATTTTCTTGCATTACTGAAGAAGGAACCAGGGATAACCTTAGAAACATGAACTGTTGAAGCTCACGTCAGCAGGAGGGAAGTTATTGGAGAAAATTGTTACGGACGGGATTAATGAACATTTTTTAAAACTATGGCCTAATTAGGAAGAACCGGAATAGCATTATCGGGGGCATTCGTGTCTTACTAATTCGATTGAGTTTTTTGACGAGGTGATGCCGATGATTGATAGATGTAGAACTGCAGATGTTGAGAACTTAGATTTTAGTTAGGCGCCTGACAAGTTTCAGCCTGGAAGGCTCATTCAGGTGATTAAGATTCTTGGCATCAATGGTGAGTTGGTCGTTTCGATTCAAAAAAGGCTTGCCCCTAGAAGACAGGGCACAGTGGCCGTAGTTGTACGTCGTAGTGGTACTCTTGCTGCTGATCTGTTATATCTGATATTCTGCAGGGATCTGTACTGAGATCTCTGATATTTATGATACATATAAATGACCTCAATGAAAATATAGATAGATGGGTTATTAAGGATACAGATAATACGAAGACTGCTGGTGTTGTGGGAAGTATAGTTAACTGAAAATCATACCATTCGGTGTCGATCAGTTACACATATGGGCGAAGAAATGGCAGATGGAGTTTAACCATGCCAAATGTGAAGTGTTCCACCTTCGGAAGTGAAATATAAATAGTTAGGGTAATAGCTTTAACAGGGTTGATGAACAGAAGGATCTTGGGCTGTTCATATCTCCCTGATATTGGCTACACCGTTTGATATGGTAGATTACAAGCCATATGGCATACATGTTTTTATTAGCCTAGACATTTATTTTTAAAGTAAGGGAGATGTATTGCAGCTTATAAAATCTCTAGGTAGGCTACATCAGGAGTTTTGCATGCAGTTCTTGTCGTCGCATTATAGGGGAAAAAATCAGGGTTTTTCAGAGGGTATATAAGCATCCTGTTTAGGGCGCATGTGCTAGAACACGAGGTTGAACAAACTTGTGTTTTATTTCCTGAAGCAGCGAAGGCTGGGTAGAGCTCAGATAGAGCACTACAACTTGGTCCAATATGCAATACTCCTGATCCAATTTACCACAATATCATCTGCTAGACTGTCAACATAGATGCCAAGCAATAACATACACAGCACTAATCCCTGCAAAACACCACGTTTCCCATTTGTACAGACGGACAGAGAAACATCTGCAACCATTATCTGCCGAAGCTAATGTTGAACCCAAATTGCTATCTCATCCGGAATTGCAAACTCCTGAGCCTTCTTGTCCATCTTCCCATGCATGGCTTTGTGAAAGTGCTTGCTAAAATGAGGTAGATTACTTCTACTCTCTTTCTCGGTATCCTCCCCGAAAATCTCTATTAGATTAGTTAGACGCAACCTACTATACGTAAAGCATATTAACCATCCCTTAACATGACCCGTTTCTCCAAATTCCCATATATTTAGATTCTTATAATATCTTCCAATATTTTACCCACCATTAACGTCAGTCTTGCCATCCTAAAATTCCCCGTCTTCTTGTTGGAACTTCTCTTGAAGTGCGGAACAAAAGTGACTTCTCTCCAACCTTACAGCACGTCGTCCGTGGCTTAGGACACTTTAAATATCTTTGAAAGGACCTAAAATTTCTAAAATTTTTATATTTCTAAAATAGCTTCCCACAAAGCCTGACAGGACCCTTGTCCAGCACTGGGGACTTAACCACCTTAAGCTGCCTCAATGGAGCAAGCATCATGAACTCACTGTTGCTCTGCCTCTGTCCGTAGAGTCTATGTTCGTCCCATCGCAATCGCACGAGCCCTGAGCATTCCCACAAATTTAGTCTACTTACCTAAAACTGGATGTATTGTCAGGGAAGGACTGCAGTGAGTATTCAATGGACTGCTTACAGGGATTGCGTTTGCTGTCCAGAAAGACATTATGTAGAGTAGATAAGCATCCTCTGCACTTTGAACATATACAATAATAACTCGATGGGATTTGTAAACCTTTTGCGAATGCAGGTAAGATACATTTCAGTCTAAACTGCCACAGACTTAGAGTCATAGAATCATTGAGGTGCAGTTCAGAAACATGCCCTTTGGCCCATCCAACCTATTCTGAGACCATTTAAAATGTCTACTCCTAACTCCAGAACCAGTAGAATCCTTGAAAATTTTCCATTTAACCACATCATCATCCAGATTATTGGTATAGATGACCAACCACAACTGACCCTGCATTGATCCATGCATCCATCTCCGGCTTCGCTCACAAAACCAATGTCGAATCCAATTTATTACCTGATCCTGAATGCCGAACCACAGAACCTTCTTTACCAGCCTCGCATGCAGGACCCTGTTAAATGCCCTGCGAAAGATAAGGAAGAAATGTTCCTCTGCTTTACCACGTCCGCATTCCATTGTCACTTCCTTAAAAAGATTTGTTAGACATAACTTGCCACACCGACCATCCCCAATCAGTCCATGTCTATACACATACTTACCCAGTTTATAGAATACTTCCCAATTATTTTCCAACTCCTGACGCCAGATTCACAGTTCTGTACTTCCTGATTTCATTTCAAAGACAATTTTTGAATCAGTGGAACAACATTGGCTATCTCTAATCCTGATACCTCGTCCGTTGCTAAGAATGTTTTAAATATATGTGCGAGCCAGCAGCTCCTCCTCTGTAATCTGTACAGGGCACATGAAGTTATGCTACTTAGCCTCAATTCTATAGACTCTGTATCCATCTCCAGAGTAAATACAGATGCAAAGAATGCTTTTATGACCTCCAGCATTTACTTTGACTCCACAAATTTATTACCATTCTGGTGTTCCAGAAGACCAACTTTGTCCCTAGAAGTCCAGTTGCTCTTAACATACCTGTAGAATCATTCAAGTTGCCATACCTTCTTCTAGCATTCCTTGTTTCTTTCCTAAGTGATCTTGCATTTCTTGAACTTCCTTCCTCCTCCTTCGTTCCTTCTTGCCTCATCCTGCTATGATGTTCCTTTATTCTATTAACCAGGGTTTCAATATTTCCTGGAAACTAAGGTGCCTTACTCTTCTTATCCTTACCGTTTATTCTGACAGACACAAACAAGATTTATACCCTCTAATTTCATTTTTCAAATTCCTCCCACTTTCCAAGTGCACCTTCGTTGCCCCAATCGACACCTGCCAGATCATTTCTGATATCATTAGAATTAGCTGTTTTCCAATTTAGAACGTCACTCCGCGAACCAGACGCATCTCATTTGAAAACAATGTCATTATGGTCACTGGATCCAAAGAGTTTACCTACTTGATTTTCTGTAACCTGATCTGTCTCATTCCGTGATAGTTGACCTATTCCCAACGCATGCTCTCATTGGGACTTTTATGCACTAATCAAACTCTCCTAATTCGACTTGACAAGCTTTACCCCATCTATTCCATTTACAGAATGGGATTCTTGGTCAAAATACGGAAAGTTAAAATCATGCACCATTATGCATGTCGTTGTCGTTAGGTCGCATCTGGAATTTCCAGTTGGCTGTCGATTTCCCTCCTACCGCTCTGACATATTGGGAAATCATGCACTCGGCAGGCTGCAGCAGTGGTTTGCCTTTGCTTACCGCCGGGTGAGTTTAACGAGATCACCACCTCTTGCAGTGGACGACAAAGACGTCTAAGTGCCTTCTCGTGCTCTTAACGCTCCACAACGCCTCAGGAAGGTATAGCCTGCTTTCTTGACCATTGGACCATTAATCGGTTTCCTCCGGTCAATCTGCCCGGGCCAGACCTCACACGCTGGGATAGGCAAATCCCCTACCTCACCGAAGGTCGTCGATCCGTCAACTACCCTAATCTGGTTTGGACTGTCTGCCAAGACGGTTTGCCGGGTGCGGCGGTGGTGTGTGCTATAGCTACTTGGAGCCACAGATGAGAGCTGAACACCAGATGGGGAACAAAGGTGGACGAGCTGCCCTGCAAAAGGACACGGCAGCCTCCCCCCACCAGAGGTGCTACCCCTCCCTAGACACATCATACAGGCCAGATACATGACCACATATAAAAGAGTACATTTTAGGAGTGAGTCCAAATGTTTTAGTAGACTGGGTGGAACAAATATAAAATGAATAATTTTTGGAGGAGTTGATTTGTTTTGTTCCCTGAAAATATCTGGAATTATTACAACAACACACAATTATTTGCATG
This sequence comes from Hypanus sabinus, assembly GCF_030144855.1. Taxonomy (NCBI): domain Eukaryota; kingdom Metazoa; phylum Chordata; class Chondrichthyes; order Myliobatiformes; family Dasyatidae; genus Hypanus; species Hypanus sabinus. Next base: position 151,738,236 of record NC_082710.1, on the reverse strand, counting down.
AACAAAGCAAAATGCGATGTAAGTCGACATTGACCGACTGAGGATTAAAGTCAGGGAACATTATTTTTGATATCGAAAGAATCCATAAATCTGGAGATTTATATATTTGCATTGCAATTCACTGTCTATGACTTCACTGTTCTGTACAGATATGTTGCAATGCATGTGCAAATTTCAAATTAAATTTATTATCAAAGTACGCACAATGTATGTCATCATATACATACAACATTGAGATTCATATTGGTGTGGGTACTTTCAATAAATCCAATTAGCACAAGAGAATCCATGAAACACTGCAGCAACTTGTTTAAAGTCTATATATAAAATTGTAACCGTGCATCTCGCAACTTATCAATCTTACTTATATAACAACAATATAGTTACATAAGAGTAGAAATGATGCATGAGGGAATGTAAAGAACAAGTGATAGATTCTGTAATTCTAAATCAAGCCTGGTAGAAACGTGGAAATCATTTATGTTCTTACATTGATTACCAAAATGCATTTGGTTCTGTCCTACATTCAAGGTTAATAGAAGTATAGCCAATACTTCTGAACTTCCTACAAGATCCAATGAAGCACCGGCGTTCTAAAACTGCCATATCTATTAACAATCAGAAAAGAAAAAACGCTGTTATATATAAAAAAAAATATTGAGGCATTTTCCAGGGCGATTCTTTAAGTCCATTGCAGGTATCTCTGGATTTGATTTCCTGAATCGGATGAAAATAGGATATCAAATCAGATACAATAAAAAGAATTACACCTTGACACACCTATATATGGTCGATTTGAGGTTTTCACGCTCCTTCATCAGTAAAGCACAAACAATTAGTTCAAATAGGAGAACTACTTTCTGAAGATATAATCATAAATTTCGGACACTAGATAGGTGCAGAGCATTAAACACAAAAGCTTTGCAAGGGGGCTTTGGGAATGGACCCACATGCAAGACACAGACACTGAAGTACTAGGAGCTGGATAAAGATGATCAAGAATGCAAGGAAAGTCGTGAAGCAAGGCCTGATTAGAGGGAAATCCAGGGACCCTCGAGTCGGACTGGACTGGAACACGAAGCCTTGACTCAGAAGGGACTGGAACGCAAAGCCTTTACTCGGACTGGATTGGAACACGAAGCCTTGAGTTGGACTGAACTGGAACAGGAAAAAACAGTGCCAGGACCGCTCCTTGGGTACAGGACATAGGGCCGGGACTCTTCTTATGCACAGAAAACGAAGAGACAAATCTTTACTCAGGGTAGCGGCAAACGGCCGGATCTACACAGCGGATGCGAGGACACGAAAAGACAAGACCACACTACGATAGACTGCTCCTTATCTTGACGCGACAAGGCTCCAGTCTCACGCCGGAGGCTTAACTTGATGGGGATTCTGACGAAGTCGCAGACGGGGTAACTGATGGGGTTCTGACGGGAACGGTCCAGCAAGGAATTACTGGTCTCCAGAACGATTTATGTTGCCAGCCCGAAACGAGAAACGGGTGCCTCAATTAAGGCACCCAAATGGAACAGGAGAAAAACGGAATTACCGCAGTATGGAATACACAGACCGGACCGTTAACTGGAAGGCGGAGTTCATGGACCGGACTGTGACAAAAGAAGCAAACAGTTGGTAGCCTAAAAATGGAGAAACAATATGCAATACAGCCAATAGATGAATATCAACAAGCAAACAAAAATAGATCATAGTGCGATAAAAGAAAACTACCTAAAGAATTTTGTGTAAAACAAGAAAGTCTGATAAATAAAGCCTTGCAGTAAAAGTATAACAAAGGAAACAAACAATTTCACTATACCCATATTAACGTATTCTTTCAACATAGTATATTGGTCCAAAACAGATCTGGGAAATTTATTGAGAAAATAAGAGAAAAGATTAAAAACATTTAGAAAAACACGATGTACACTCCAACACTTAGATCAGTACTTCCTAGAACATAAGAGTGAAGAGGGATAATAGGCATTTAATATCAACAGTTAGATAAAACTTCTAAGGATCGATTTTAATCTACGAAAACAGGAAGATTTGCATGGCATTCAGCATACGTATGTTTCATTGAAGCAGGGAAAGGAGAATGGTGTACAACGAATTTAGAAAATCTGGCAGATGAAAGGGTGAAGAGAAAAGGTACTGTTAGAGCTACAGAAAAGCGTAAGGTGCCAGTTAGGAGCACAACAATGAAATTAGGACAGCTAGAAAGGGCCCTGCGAAGGCCTTGGTGAGTATCATTAAGTAAAACCCCAAGACATTCAATAAGTATGTGAACTGTGTGAGAATAGTACCAGTCAGGTGCGATAGTAGAAACATATGCATGGAGGTGGAGGAGGTAGAGCAGGTACTTAATGGATATTTTGCTTCAGTATTCACCAGTGTAAAGAAATGTTGGCAATTGTGGGGATGACTCACAGGCCCTACAACACTTTAGTCTATAGACATTAAGAAAGAGGATGTGTTGAAGCGCGTGAAAATTAATAAGTTAGATCAGTCGCTGGGACCGTATAAGATCTATCCCATGATACTATGGATAGCGAGGAAGAAGATAGACGAGCCTGTGGCGTTGATCTTTGCAACATAAACCAAGATGAGAGGCATACCACAGGATTGGAAGGTTGCAAACATTGTTCCCTGTTAAAGAAAGGATCTTAACCCATGAAGTTATAGACTAGTAAGCTTTACTTCAGTAGTGGCCAAGTTGCTGGAGAAAATCCTGAGCAATATGAGCATTTCGAGAGACCTAATCTGAGCAAGGATAGTCAGGATGGCTTTGTCAAGTGCAGGTCGTCCCTTAAGAGACTGATTGAATTCTTTGAGGATGTAACGAAACACATTGATGAAGGTAGAGCAGTGGATGTAGTGTATATGGATTTCAGGAAGGCATTTGATAAGGTTCCCCATGAAAGGCTCATTTAGAAAGTAATGAAGAATAGGATCCAAGGATATTGTGCTTTCTGGACCCAGAATTGGCTTGCCCACAGGAGACAAAGGCTGGTTGTGGATGGTTCCTATTCTGCATGGAGATCGGTGACAAGTAGTGTTCTGCAGGGAACTTTTCTGACACCCCCCATTTTACTATTTTAAAAGACTTGGATGAGGAAGTTGAAGGGTGGGTTAGCAAGTTTGCTGATGACACAGAAGTTGGGGTGATTGTGTATAGTCTGGAAGGTTGCCAGAGGCACTGCGCAACATGATAGGATGCAGAACTGGGTTGAGAAGTGGCAGATGTGGATCAACCCGGATCTTGGGATTCATGTCTATAGGACACTAAAATCTGCAGCGCAGATTGACATTATTGTTAAGAAGGCGTAAGGTGTGTTGGCATTTATCAGCCGTGGGATTTTCAAGAACAGTGAGGTAATGTTACAGCTGTATAAGACCTTAGTCATACCCCGTTTTGAGCACTGTGTTCAATTCTGGTGACAACACTAAAGGAAAGATGTAGATACTATACAGAGATAGAGAGAGTCCAAAGGAGATTTCCAAAGATGTTGCGTGGAATTGAGAGTGTGCCTTAGCGAATAGATTCATTGAACTTGTCCTTTGCTGCTTGGACCAACGGAGTATTAGAGATGACCTGATAGAGATGTATAAGATGATGAGAGGCATTTGTCGTGTGGATAGCCAGAGGCATTTTCTCAGAACAGAAACGGCTAACAAGAGGAGGCATACTTTTAAGGTGTTCGGTAGTAGGTAAAAATGGCAAGTTTTTTCAGACTGAGTGTAGTAGGTGCGCGGAATGTACTGTCTGTGACAGTGGAAGATGCAGATTGAGTATGGACATTGAGCTCAGAAAAATAGAGGATTCTGCGGTATAGAAATTCAAGGCAGTTTCTAGAGTAGCTTATTCAGTAGAGGTTGGCCAAATTTGTGGGCAAGTAGTCTGCAATGAGCTGTAGATTTCTATGTTCTATTTCTAAAGGATAAAGTTAAGTTATACAGAAACGAATTTTAGTTTCACCAAGCATTAAAAAGACTTTATTGAATTTCTCAAGAGAGTGAAGGGGCTACTAATCAGATGGATTAATTCCACCCTGAATTTTGTCTGGAGTACCGCATAAATAAAGGTGTTCGTGCAAGAACTCAAAACCCTCAGCATATACCCTGTCTGTTCTGCAATAGTAAATGGGTCATTGTATGTTGTTGCTAAAAACTGATTATCTCCGAAATGTACACTAATGAAACTCGCAAAATTTACAGTCCACAGCAGTATGAAACTTCCAGAAACAGCAAGTAATAGAAAAATTGACTTCCTTCGGTTCTCTACCTCTTGATCTGCGGAACTCTCGTTATTCTTGTTCCCTCGGAGTCCGCTCCTCACTTTATTGGCTTGTATAATATGCCTGATTGTCAGAGCATTGAGTAGCATGATCAACAGAAATGGTACAAATGGGGTTAAAATTGTTTCAAACCACCAAAACCCTTTCCACTTCTGTAATGTATAGAATTCCGGTATCACAATACAATACCAAGCTACATTGTCAATGATATCTCGAGCAGCAATTGTAAAATATTGTGGGATATTTTCGAAAATACTTAAAGTAAACACGCCTGTGATCACTCGAGTCGCTGTTTTCTCCGTGCAGTACTTTACTCGTAAGTTTCGACAACATATGGTTACAAATCGATCGAAGGTAAAGGCCACCGTTAGCCAGATGGAACAATCAATGGAAAAGAAGTTGAGGACCAAGTTAAGTCGACATAAGGGTGTTAAATTAAGGAATGAATTTGGGAAGTAGCCATCTTTAAGTTCATAGAAAATGACCTCAATTAGCAGAACTAGCAAATCAGCTATTGCCATGGATACCATATAGCGGGTGATGCATTTGGAGAGCCCACACTTCCCCCTGGAGAGGATGATGATGGCCAATATATTAGCTGCAGAAAACAAAATAAATGAGAGTCACCGATAATCATTGGTCCAGGAAGAATTTATTCCAACTGCTCCTCGAAGACAATGAGTAGATTATTTAACTTCAAACTTCATTTCTTTCTGCAACATATCCGATATGCACGTGGTTCAGGAAAAAAGGGCATTATTACAGGCATCAAGGACAAGAGAAAAAAATCCTGAAGCACATGACGACTCGATTACAGATTCACACGAGAACAAGTATAAGGTGCATTAAGTCTGAAATTCAATGAAATCAGATCCCATTGCCTTGACTACAGAGATATCCTACCTGCAGGAAAGCTTTCAATAAGATTGAAAGAGTGCAGAAAAATATAAAATTATGTTTGCAGGACTTGTGGACCGGAGGTATGAGAAAAGATTAGATAAGCTAAAACATTATTTCCTTGAACATACAAGAAAGAAGGAGGCTTTGCTAGAGGTGTGAAAATATGAAGTGGATAGATAGGCTAAATGCAAGTAGGTTTTTCCACTGAGCGTGTGTGACACTGGAACCTAGAGATTATACGTTAAGTATGAAAGGTGAGGTGTATAAAGGAAATATGAGGGAGAATTTCTTCACTCAGATAGAGGTGAGAGTGCAGAAGTTGCCGTTAATAGAAGTGCTGAATGCATGTTCGATTCACAACTACGAAGAATTGAATAGGCACATGGATAGGCACATGGTTTGAAGGGAAATGGCTCGGGTGTGGTCCAATGGGACAAGGCACATTGATGTGTCAACAAGGATTAGATGGACCGAAGGGACTGCTATTGTTGTGAATTTTTCGATAGGTCTATCATCGTATGTATGTGTAACGTTGAGAATAGCATTGAAGGAGAATTAATTTACTATGCTGGATAGCTAGTTCAGGCTCGAAGGGACAAATGGTCTAATTTTGTTCTTATGTACAGTTTTATTAAATTGTGTGGCAGCAAAGAATAATACGGTTTGACGTCTCTTTGACCTGGAATCTACCATATACCAATACGGCGACATACTCCCTCACTTTGTACTGTAAACACTGAGTATATTGCCTTTGAATAGTCTAATCTAGTTATTCCATGCATATATCAAACCTACTTAAATATCACACTAAAGGTGTGCAAATAGAATACTTCTGGGTGCTGCAAATATCTCTTTACTAAAATAACAGAAAACTCAGTTTTTTTGCGTTTTGATAATCGGATGCCATTGCAAAGAACCTGTAACAACAGGAAGTCTTAGACTGTCCATGGAAAATTAGATAAAATTATTTAACTTATTTATATTTGCAATTTAGATCTAGCTGGAGACCTGCAACTAGTGGCGTGTAGCAAAGATCGGCATTGGATCCGTTGCTTAATCGTCTGGATGGTAAAATTTGATCATAAAATTTGCCGATGGAACTGTGATAAACAGTGAATAATTGTATTAGGGCTTGCAGCCAGATCTGGGCAGCTGGAAAATGGCAGATGGAATTTAATGCAGACGAATACGACGTGCTTCTCCTTGCAGGATCAACCAAAGTAGGTCTTACCGAAAAGGACAAGGGAAAATAAAGGGATATGTGAATACAGGGCCATAAAAATTTAAATCGGTTTCACAGATAGTTAGTGAGGTAAAAAAAAGCGGTTAGACACACTGGCCTTCATAAATAAATGCATGAATACAAGAAATGGGATATTATGTGCAATTTGTATAAAACATTTGTGAGGGCAAATATGGGTTATTAGTTGCAGCTTTGAGCACTTACCTATGTAAGCAAGTAAATAAGGTTGAAAGAGTAGAGAATGGAATTACAAGGAAGTTTCCTGAACTGAAGGTCCTGAGTTATAAGGAAAGCTTGAATCGTTTAGGGTTTCTTTTTCCTTTAAACGTAGAACATTGATAGTAGATTTGATAGAGGTATACAAAATATAAGACCATGAGACATAGTAAGATATGGGAGCAGAATCAGGCCATTCAATCATTGGTGATCATTTTTCTTTTCCTCAGCTCCACTGCCCGGTCTTGTCCCTGTAACCTTTGATACCGTGTTCAATGAAGAACGTACCAACATCTGCCTTAAATAGACCCACGACCTGACCTCCGCAGCTTTCCGCGGTAGCAAATTCCACAAAGACACCACTCACCGGCAAAGGAAAATTTTCTGCATCTGTTTTAAGTGGAAACCCCTCTATCCCGAGGCTATGCCCTTTTGTCCTGGACTCCAAAAAACATCGGAAGCATTTTCTCCACATCTACACTGTCTAGCCCTTTCAACTTCCGAAAGGCTTTGGAATTCACCCCCATGCTTCTAAATTCCATCGCGTTTAGACCTAGAGCCAACGTCGCTAATATAACAATCCTTTCATTCCAGGAATCATCCTTGAGAACCTCCTTTGAAGTCTCTCCAATGCCAGCACATTTATTCTTAGGCGATGAACCCAAAGCTGTTCACAATACTCAAGTTTAGGCCTCACCAGTGCCCTATCACGCCTTAGCATCACATCGCTGCTTTTGTAGTTCAGACCTCTTGAAATGAACGTTAACGTTGCATTTGCCTTCCTCACCTCCGATTCAATCAAGTTAACCTGCCCAAGGATTCCCTGGCCCTTTGATTTTCAAATTTAAAAAATAAAATCTTCCTGTTTTGAAAATAGCCTGCATACTTATTTCTGATACGGAAGCGCATGTCCAGGCATTTTTCAACATTATATTCCAATTGCCACTTTCTTCGCCTTTCTCTTAATCTGTCTAAGTCCTTCCGCAGCCTTAGTGTTTCCTCAACACCTCCTCTCTAACCACCAACTTTCATATCCTCTGAAAACTTGTCGATAAAGATATCTATTCCATCATCTAAATTTTTGATATACAGCATAAAAAGAAGACGTACCAACAACGACACCTGTGGAATATCATTACTTACAACCAGCCAACCAGAAAATTATCCTTTAAGTATCACTCGCTGCCTTCTTCCAATCAGCTAATACTCCATACATGCTAGTAATTTTACTGCGATGCCATTGGTAGGCAGCTTCATGTGTGGCTTTCTGAAAGTCCAAATATACAACATTCACTGCATCCTACTTGTAATCTTCTTCAAGGATTCCGATAGGTTCGTCAGGCAAGATTTTCCCTTAAGAAAATAACGTTGACTTTGTTCTAACGTGCCCAGTGTCACCATAACCTCATCATTTGCAACAACTGAGATCAGGTTAACTGGTCTATATTTTCTTTTCTGCTGCCCTTCTCCTTTCTTGAATAGTGGAATGACATTTTCAATTTTCAAGCCCTAAGGTGCAGTTCGTCTAGTCAGGTTGACATATATACCTTTAGGTCTTTCAACTTTTTGTACACCTTCTCCCTTGTAATAACAACTGCAGTCATTTCTGTTCCCTCACAGCATTCCGCATCATGCATCAGGCATCAGTATCAGGCTGGTGTATTCCACAGTGAAGACTGAAGCAGATACTCATTTAGTTCAACCGCCATCTCCTTGTTCCCAGTTATTATTTATCCGCTTCATTTTCTAGTGGTCCCATATCCACTCTCATCTGTCTTCTATTTTTACCTACATGAAAAAAAATCTTTTGCTATCTACTTTGATATTATTTGCTAGCTTCCTTTCATTTTTCATGTTATCTCTCTTAATTATATTCCGCTACATATGAGGGGCATAGATAAGTTATATCTAGGGTTCTGAAAGACCTAGTGTTAGAGATTGCAGAGATGATAATAATGATCTTTCACATATCGTTGGACTCTGGCAAGATGCCAGAGGGCAGAAAAATGGGATTAGGGAGGATCTGGCTGGTGTAGAATGAGAACACAGGCTATATGACAGGACGTTTGAGGAACAGTGGAAGATATTCAGAGAGATTTTTCACGGTGCTAAACACTGGGTAAATAAAACATGGGCTGTAAGGGCGGGTAGAACCGGCGTTGGATTACTAAGGAAATAAACGAAGGCATCAAACTAAAAGCTCATGCATATAAAGTCACAAAGAGTAGTGGAAACTGGAAGATTGGGAAAACTTTAAAAAAAAACAAAGAACGACAAAGCAAACAATAAAGAAAGGGAAGCTGGATTATGAAAATAAACTAACACAAAATATGAAAACCGATTGTATTTTTATAATTATATAAACCAGATGTTAGTGCCAAATGTGAACGTAGGTTTCTTGGAGTACGATTGGGGGAATTGATCCAACCTAGGGTACTGAAAGAAACGGCAGAAGTTAATGTAGAGGCTTTGGTGATAATTTATTAAAATTCTCTGGACTCTGGGCTGATTCCGCCAGAATGGCAGACGGTGAATGTCACGCCACTGTTGAAAAAATATGCAGGCAAAAGGCAGATACCAATGGGTTTTATAGGGAAATTACTTTAACATCTATATTTGGGGAAATGCTTGAAGCTATAATTAATGAATAAATAGCGAGTCATCTGAAAAAATATGGATCCAGCAGGCCGACACAGCATGGATTCTGCAAAGGCAGGTCCTATTTGACCAACTTAACAGAGTTATTTGGGGATATAACGAGCGCAGTGGATAGAACGGAACAGATGAACGCAATTTACTTGGATTTCCAGAAGGCAGTTGATAAGCTCCTGCATAAAAAAATGTATCTAAAAGATAAGGATGCATAGAGTTGGGGTGATTTATTAGCATGGACGGAGGATTGATTAACTAATAGAGAGCCGGGAGTTGCGATACATGTGTGCTCCATGGTTGGCTATCAGTTCGTGAGTGATGCCCCACATGGGTCGGTGCTGGGCTCGCAAATGTTCATGATATGCTTTAACGATCTGGAATTGAGCACCGAGTGTAGTATATCGAAGCTTGCTAATGATAATGAATTGAGTGGAAAAGCGAATTGTGCAGAAGATACCGAGAGTCTGCAGAGAGATATAGATATAGTGATATAGTGATATAGTGAGACATATAGAGAGATATAGTGAGTGAGGAAGGGACTGGCAGATGCAGAACAAGGTTGGTAATTGCGAGGTCATCCACTTTGGAAGGAAAGATGAAAAAGCAGATTATTATCTAAATCGTTAAAAAAAGAAACTGCAGCACGCTGCTATGCAGAGGGACCTGGGACGCTTGTGCATGAATCAAATCAGTTGGCCTGCAGGTGCAGCAGGCTATCAGGAAGGCAAATGGGATGTTGGTGTTTATTGCAAGAGGGATTGAATTGAACAGCAGGGAGGTTATGCTGACACTGTACAGAGTACTTGTGAGGCCTCACCTTGAGCACTAAGTACAAATTTGAAATCCTTACTTGAAGAAGGATATATTGGCTTTGGAGGCAGTGCAGAGGAGGTTTATCATACTGATCCCAGGGATTAAGAGATTAGACTATAAAGAGAGCTTGAGTCGTCTGGGATTGTACTAGACCGAATTCAGATGAATGAGAGGAGATCTTATTGAAATATAAAATGATGAAAGGGATGGATAAGATATGTAAGGGATAGATAAGACAGAGACAGGAAAGTAGTTTCTGCTGGTAACAGAGACTAGAACTAGGGGGGGATAGACTCAAGTTTCGGGGGAGTACATTGAGGACGGGGATGAGGAGTAACTGCTTTTCCCAGAGAGTGGTGAATCTGTGAAATTTTCTGCCCAGTGAAGCAGTGGAGGCTACATCAGTAAATATATTTAAAACAAGTTTGGTTAGAATTTTGCGTAATCAGGAAATTAAGGGTTGTGTGGAAAACGCATGTAGGTGGAGATGAGTCCATGTCCAGATCAGCCATGATCTTATTGAATGGCGGAGTAGGCTCGACTGGCCTGGTGACCTGCTCTTGCTATTATCTCTTATGTTGTTATGCAAATGCAAATAGGCTTTTACCACTGCAGTTGGTGGGACTACAACTTGAGCTCAATGGTTAAGGAGGAAAGGTAGAAAGTTTAAGGGGAACGGAAGGGAATTCCTCTTCTCTCCGAGGGTCATGGGCGGATGGAGCGATCTGCCAGCAGAAGTGATGTCTGCCAACTCGATTTCAACGTTTAAGCAAAGATTGGATAAGCACATCGATTGTAAGGATAAGGTTGAATATCGTCCTGGTACGAATCTTTGGGATTAGGCAGTTTAAATGTTCGGTGCGGACTAGATGGGCTCGATATCAAAATCTACCATTCATGATGACTGAAGAGAATGCATCCATAATTAATCTGAGCTCCAGTGTCAGAAACCTGCTATGCCAGGACTATACAAGTGCTCGTCGAGACATCTAGAAACTGTTGTGAGCGACTCTGCTTCCATCACTTTCCCAGGCAGTGTATTCTAGGTACTCAATACTCTCTGGTTGGAAGAGGTATGCTTAGGTTCTGCGTTAAGTTCTTTATCTTTTACTCTAGATCTACAGTATGCCCATAGTAAACCACAATTTTGCACACATCGTTGTATAAACTTCATCATTTCTGATGCCGGAATGTGTACTGCTTATAGACAGGAATGCAAGCCGTGTGCCCAGTTCAAATGTCATGATTATTGATGAAACTCCGAGAACGACGTGTCGCAGTCATGTATGAGGTAATAGGTATGGCCATCCTTAACTTCGTCAGTATTAATCAGTTCCTGTACTGTTTTTGTGCACTTTACGCAGTCCTGTGTAGGTCTGAAGTCTAATGTAGCTTTCTCTGTGCTGTTCTTTTTTTTTACGTAGTTCAGTCTAGTTTTTGTACTGTGTCGTGTAACATCATGGTCCTGAAAAAACGTTGTCTCATTTTTATTATGTACTGTACAGCAGTAATGGTCGAAATGGCAATAAAACTGATTTGACTTGAATTTACTTGACTATTTCAATACGTTATCAATCAAAATTATATTTATTTTTTGGTAAAGTGGAACACCTCGAGTAGTTTGTCAATTCCAGCGAAGATCAAGAGTTAGCAAGATTTTTGGAGATCGGCAGAAGCACTTCTATTTCTCTTTCTTAGACCCAATTATAACACAGTTCATGCCATTTTGACCTTTCACACACTATGGAAGTGATATTCTTTGAGTGTGTTGTTTCTATTTTCCATGCCAATAATTGGCATGTGTTTATCTAAAATACTGATAGCACATTAGGATCTAACAGTAAAGGCAGAGCAGCGAAGGAATAACAGTCATTAAAAAAAATCTGAACAGCTTACCCGGAACGCCCACTATGGCAAGGATAGGGTAGTAAATATTTTCTATCTGTAGGATGACCGGCTGTCCCATTTTCAGAGAGAAGTGACGTATACTGTCAGTGTGTAAAGCCGTCGCTCGTTTTTGAAGTTTGCAGGTTATACCCCTGTGTATTATTTTAATGAATACGCAAGGCAAAACAATTGGAAGAGTGTCAGCTGTAAAAGCAACGTAACTGAGCTGATTATTCTTGCTGCTAATTATAGTTACTGCGCAAGAAGTTTCACCTTAAAATGAAAATAAAAGAATTACAATTGAGAGCATACATACATTTGACTTTTGATTCCTCGTGGTAATGATAACATTTTATGGATTGTGAAAGCATCTTTTGAAAGAGGCATGTATGGAATGGTGATTTAAATTACGGGCATACAGGTGATTCCACAGAATGCCTTAAGTCTTAAGTATCCGGAATTTTCTCTTTCTAATGTTTCGAACAATTAAAATTCATCAATGCGGATGGGATAAGCATCAGTTTTAGCACCAGAAAAAAATTGTGAAACTTTTCAACTCTCTGGTAGCATTACAGTTTGAAAACTGTCCGATTTCTAGAGTTATAGAGTAGAAGAACCCCGCAGAGTTAGGCAGTTCTGGCCCATCTAGAGGGTGCGAAAACGTAATCTCATTAGTCTTGTCGACTGCACATGGACCAGAGCGCTCTTTTCACGTTTTATGCATGCAGCAATCCAAATATTCATTATATGTTTAAATCGAACCAACATCCAGCACTTTCATCAGCAGTTCGTTCCGCACACTCACCACTCACTGAGTGAAAAGGTTCCCTCTCAAATTCTCCTTAAATATTTCACATATTACTCTTATCCCGTGATCTCCAGCTGCAGTCTCACCCAATCTCAGTCAGAAAAGTCTGCTTGAATTTATCCTATCTATATCCCTCATAATTTTATAGCTTTCAACTAAATCTCTCCTTACTCTTCCAGATTTAAAGGAATAAATTCCTAACGTATTCAGCCAGTCCCTGAAGACCTGACAATAGCCTTGACAATTTACGTTTCCGCACTCTTTCAACTTTGTTGCCATCTTTCCTGTAGGTAGGTGACTATCATTACAAGAAAAAACAAAAAATTCCTCCAAGTTAGGCCTGTCTAACGTCTTATAGATGTTCAGCGTAGCATCTCAGCTGTGGTATTCAATACACTTCTAAATTCCAATGTGTCAAAAGCTTTCTTTTCGACCCTATATACCTGTGAGGGCACTACCAGGAAATTATTGATCTGTATTCTCAGATATCTGGGCAAAGCTACTTAGAGTGCCAGGCCTTAGATGTTTCAGAAAGGACAGGGAGGTAAGCAAACGAGGTTGAGGCGTGGCACTGTTGTTCAGAGATAGTATCACTGCAGCAGAAAAGGACGAAGTCATGGCGGGATTATCTACTGTGTCTCCGTGTGTAGAAATTAGGATAAGGAACGGGTCAATAACACTACTGGGTGTTTTTATAGACCGCCCAATAGTAACAGGGACACTGAGGGGCTGATAGGGAGACAGATTCTGGAACGGTATAATAATAACACGGTTGGCGTTGTGGAGAATTTTATTTTCCCAAATACAGATTTGGTCCTTTGGCGTAGTAGGCTGGCCCCTCCATTTCTTCATGGCTGAAGCATTATCCCTCTCAGAACCAAATGGCCGCATTCACACCATATTCCTTTATATCGTAACTAACCACGAATCGACCAACCTCTGTCTTGGATCTAACCAATGACTTGGCCTCCACAGTCGCCTGTGCCAACGAATTCCATAGATTCAAAACTCATTTATAGACCATCCAATAAAAATAGAGATATTGAGGAGCCGATTGGGAGACAGATTCCGGAAAGGTGTAATAATGGCATATTAATTATAATGATGTATATTAATTTTCCCAATATTTATTGTCATATCTCTAGTGAAAAGGGTTTAGATGGGGTGGATTTGTTCGGTGTTCAGGAAGGTTTACTGACACAATATCTAGATAAGTCTACAAGAGGGGAGGCTGTACTTGTTCTGGTATTAGGAAAAAAAAACCTCGATAAGTGCCATGTCTCTCAGTGGGAGAGCACGTTAGAGATAGCGATCACAATTCTATTTCCTTTGCCATGACATTGGAGAGGGATGGGAACAGACAAGTTAGGAAGCGTTTAATTGGAGAAAGGAGGCAGGAAGAAACTTGTAAGTATAAATTGGGAAGTGTACGGCAGAAATGTGGCAAACATTTAGCGGATATTTGCGAGGATTTCTGCACAGGTTCTTTTCAAGAAGACAGCGAAAAAATGATAGGGTACAGGAACCATGGTGTAGAAAGGCTGTTGAAAATCTAGTCAAGAAGAGAAGAAAAGATTATGAAAGGTATAAAAACTAGGGAATGATAGAGATCTAGAAAATTATAAGGTAGTGGAAAGGAGCTGAAGAATGAAATTAGGAGAGCCAGAGTTGCCATGGGAACGCCGTGGTGTACAGGGAAACCCCCAAGACATTCTACAAGTATGTGAAGCGAAAGAGGATTAAACGTGAGAGAATAGGACCAATCAAGTGTGACAGTAGAAAAGTGTGTATGGAATCCTAGGAGACAGCAGAGATACATAATGACTTTGCTTCAGTGTCCACTTCCTTTTCCACTTTTCCACAACGGAAAAGGCTCTTGGCGATTGTAGGGATGACTTACAACGGACTGAAATGCTTTTGCAAATAGATATTAAGAAAAAATGATGACGCTGGGGCTTTTGGAAAGCATCAAGTTGGATAAGTCGCTGGGCCGGACGTGATATACATAAATTCCAGGAGACGAGAGAGGAGATTGCTGAGAGTCTTTCAATTACCTTTAAATCATCAATGGGGACAGGACAGTTTCCGGAGGATTGGAGGTTCACAAATGCCGTTCCCTTATTCAAGAAGGGGAGTAGAGATAGCCCAGGACATTATAGATCAGTGAGTCTTATTTTGGTGGATGGCAAGTTGATAGAGAAGATCCTGAGAGGCAGGATTTATGAATATTTGGAGAGTCATAATATGTTCAGGAATAGTCAGCATGTCTTTGTCAAAGGCAGGTCGTGCCTTAGGATACTGATTGATTTTTTGACGTTGAGACGAAACACATTGATGAAAGTAGAGCAGTGGATGAAGTGTATATGGATTTAAGCAAGACACTTGATGAGTTTTCCCACGCAAGGCTTATTGAGAATGGAAAGAGGCATGGGATCCAAGGGGATCTTGTTTTGCTGATCCAGAATTGGCTTGACAACAGAAAGCAAAGTGTAGTTGTGGATGGGTCATTGTTGGCATGGAGGACAGTGATCAGTGGTGTGCCTCAAGGATCTGTTTTGGGGCCTCATCTCTTTGTGATTTTTATAAATGATCTAGATGAGGAAGTGGAAGGATGGGTTAGTAGATTTGCTGATGGAAAGTGTGGAGGGCTGTCAGAGTTTACAGCAGGAAATTGATAGGATACAAAATTAGGCTGAGAAGTGGCAGATGGAGTACAATCTTGATAAGAGTTAGGTGGTTCATTTAGGTAGATCAAATGCGATGGCAGAATATATCATTAATGATTAGACTCTCGAAAGTGTGGAGGATCAGAGGGATCTTGCGGTCCGAGTCCATAGGACACTCAAAGCTGTTGTGCAGGTTGACTCTATGGTTAAGAAGCCATACGGTGCATTAGCCTTCATCAACCGTGGGTTTGAGTTCAAAGGCCACGAGATAATACTACAGCTCTTTAGGACTCTGGTCAGTCCTCACGTGGAGTACTGTGCTTAGTTCTGGTGACCTCACTACAGGAAGGTTGTGGAATCTATAGAAAGGATTCAAAGGAAATTTACAAGGACATTGCCTGGATTGGGAAATATGGCTTAGGAGAACTTGCCCTTTTCTCTTTTGAGTGACGGAGGATAATAAATGACCTAATGGAGCTGTGTAAGATGATGAGAGGCATTGATCATGTCAGAACCTTTTCCCCAGACTGAAATGGCGAACTGGGTGCCTGCAATTAGGTACAGAATGGATGTCAGACGTAAGTGGCGACTCTGATGGAGGCGGATAAAACGTGGTCTTTTAAGAAACTCCTGAATAGTTACCTGGAGCTTATTAAAATATAGAGCTATGGTTAACCCTAGGTAATTTCTAAAGAAAGTACATGTTCGGCACTGCATTGTGGGCCGAAGGGACTGTATTGTGCTCTAGGTTTTCTATGTTTGTATCTTTCTATCCTTCTGTTGTACCACACTCTTCATGCATGCCACTCACCATGCAAGATTTAACTTTGTCGCAGACTGTAACACCTCACACTTGTCCATATTAAATTCCATCTGCTATCTTGAGTGCATTTTCCAGTTGGTGTAGATTTCATTTCAATTTTTGATAGCCTTCATTGCTGTCCACCACATCCCCAATCTTAGTGTCGTCGATAAATGTGCTGATTTATTTGACACGTTATCACTCAAATCATGATGATAAGATTTATAGGGATGAGAGAAAACGGATCCCACTCAGATCCATTCCTTCAGTCCGGGCATGCAAGCAGAACGAAAAATCTCTGCTGTCACTCTTTGGCTTATTCTACGAAGCCAGGGTCTAATACAATTCAGCACCTCGTCTTAAATGCCCAGCAATTCAAACTTCTTGACCAACATCCCATGTGGCTTCTTGCTAAAGCCTTGTTGAGTTCCATGCAGGCAATATCTATCATATTTCTTTCACAAGCTTTCCTGCTAACGGCCTTGAAAACCTTTGTATATTTTAGTAGACAGGATTTACCAAACGCAAGGTCATGTTGTATATTCGTTATCTTCTCCAACATTTATATTACTGGTTCTTTTTAATAGCTTTCCCACAACTGTTGTCAGGCTGATCGGTGTTTTACTTTCTATCTTATTTTTAGAGACCTTTCTATTCAACGGGGCAACATTAGCTGGCCTTCATCCTCCGGTACCTTAGCCGTTGATACCTCTGCTATGGCCCCTACAATTTCTGTACTGCTTCCCACAGAATCGAGTGTAACGCCTTTTCGGGCCCCGAACATTACTCCAGCTTATGTTGATTCAGGAGATGAAACACCTCCTCTGCTGTATCGGATCTATGATCTCTCTCCCGCATTGTCTCATAGTTGTAGACTCTACAGACTGCTGTGGAGTAAATACTGACGTAATTAGGACTTAACATCTCGCCAGCTATTACGGCCTCACGCATATGTTAACACTCTGATTTTCCAGAGGATCAATTTTGTCGCTTGCTTTCACTTTGCTCGTTATAGGTCTGTAGAAGCCGTAGGACTCTCTTTCTTCTTGTCTGATAAACCAACTTCATGCCTTCTTTTAACCCTCTTGAATTCCTTATTAAGTGTTCTCTTGTTTTTCATATATTTTTTCAAGTACCTCAATTGTTCCTGCCTGCATATATCTGCCATTAACCTTCCTTCTTTTTCTTATTCAGAGCGCCAATATCTTTTGGATACCAAGATATATCACGCCTGTTATTATTACCTTTATTCCTGCAAGGATATACAAACTCTGTACTCTCAAAATGTTACATTTGAGAACCTCCACTTATTAAGTAATCAACAGGTATCAACTTATCGCGAAGCATATTTGCCCGATCCTTTCTCATACTATAAAATTAGCCTTTCTCCAACCTGTAAATTTAATTCGAGACCAGACCTATCTTCAACCACAATTACCTTGTAATTAACTCCATTATGATCACTATATATAAAGTGTTCTCGTACAAAAACCTGCTCTGTCTCATTCACTTATAGAAGAATTAGTAATACGCTCTGTAGTAACACACCCAGATTTGGAGCATACCTTGGTGAATCCTCAGTTCTACTCATAACGCCTCGCTAGACGAGCACTTCATTCTGAAGACCCCCAATCCCTCCTCCACCACCAACTCCTTCCTATTGTGGCAAAAGTATCAATCCTGAGTTCACAACTCAAAGGTCCCTTTCCTCTAACTTAGTACCTGAACCTCAGAATTCATTCTTGGAGGAACTTATCAGTCATACTATACATACCATTGGCACCGACGTGAACCACGACCTGTGATTTCCCACTCTTCCAATTAAGTATGGTGTTCCAGCTTCTTTCCAGATGTCCCTCACCCTGACAACCGCAATGTAATAACCCTTCCCATCATCCCGTTGTCGCCCACAGGAACTCCCTTTTGTTCCCCTAACCAACAAATCTCCTATCACGGCAGCTCGTCTCTTATGCTATGAGTATCAGAGTCAGACTCTAAAGTACGAGACTTGACAGCTGATCAGGTAGAACTAAAGTCTGCAAATCAGTGAATTCGAATGCACCAAGCACAATGGACCAAGTTTTATTCTTATTATGAGAATGGGGATGGAGACTTCCATTTTATGAAGCGATTTTGTGTTCTCTATTTTGTGAGATGATTTGCTTGGTCATTCTTGTAACATAAATGACATTTAGGTCTCTATTCATTGGAGCGTAGAAGGTTGAGGGGGGATTTGATCGAGGTATTTAAAATTTTGAGTGGGATAGATAGAGTTGACGTGAATAGGCTGTTTCCATTGAGAGTAGGGGAGATTCAAACGAGAGGACATGATTTGAGAGTTAGGGGGCAAAAGTTTAACGGAAACACGAGGGGGTATTTCTTTACTCAGAGAGTGATAGCTGTGTGGAATGAGCTTCCTGTAGAAGTAGTAGACGCCAGTTTAGTTGTGCCATTTAAGGTAAAATTGGATAGGTATATGGACAGGAAAGGAGTGGAGGGTTATGGGCTGAGTGCGGGTAGGTGGGACTAGGTGAGATTAAGAGTTCGGCACGGACTAGGAGGGCAGAGATGGCCTGTTTCCGTGCTGTGATTGTTATATGGTTATATGGTTAAATGAGTATGTATGTGCCTGAAGTCCGGGGATGTAGGGTATGCCCTTAATGAATATTTTTCTTAAATATTCAGCAGTGAGGGAGTACTATCGTATGATGTCGCGCATCCTGATGCGATAGTAAGGAAGTCATATACTGTCTAGGCCTTCAATAGTGAGGGTTTTCAATTCACGAGCCGGGAGGTAATGTAGCAGCTTTATGAATCACTGTTTAGACCACACTACTGAATTCAGTGCTGGTTGTTTCATTATATTGAACGCTAAATTATCATTCAAACTTCTTCACACAACACATTGATATATTAAGGCTGATGTGCCAAAAGCTTTTTTGTTCAACCCTGTATTCCTGCAACGCCACTGTCAAGGAATTATTGAACTGCATTTCCAGATCCCTCAGCATGCAAAGCCTACCTTGATTACAATCATTACAGAAATTCCATCTGCTATTTTCAGTCTACTTTTCCAACAGTCCAGATCTCACTGCAAACTTTGAACGTCTTCATCGTCCACTACATCTTGGTTTTATCAGCAAATTTACTAATACAGTTAATTACATTGTCATCCAGATCATTGATAGAGATATCAAACATCAATGGACCCAATATTGATCCATACAGCCCTCCACAAGTCACATGATAACAACTAGAAAGCCAGTCGCCTACAACTATTGTCTAGCTACTTCCGCGATGCCAATGTTTAACAGAATTCAATACCTATCTTCAATGCAAAACGACTTAGTTTTCTTGACCAACCACCCATGCGTGTCTTTGTCAACGCGTTGCTAAATAACATGGAGGCAACATCCACCGCATTCCTTCATCAACTTTCCTGCTCATGTTCTCGAGAACCTCTGTATGCTTTGCGCCAGCTGACTTACCAAAACACAAGTCCATGTTGAATATTCGTATTCATACCCTGCCTATCGAAACGCTTATATATCGGATTCCTGATAATATCTTTCCCACTACTGATGTCAGGCTCACCAGTCTTTTACTTCCTATCTTATTTTGAGAGTCTTTTTTATTCAAATGAACAACATTCTCTATTCTCCAATCCTCCTGCAGCTCAACCGTGGATTCCTCTATTATGTCCCCTTCAATTTCTACACTGGCCACACATAGAATCTGAGTGGAAGCTTTGTCAGACCCTGAGGATTTATCGACCTAAATTGCTTCAAGGTAGCAAACACCTCTCTGTAATCTTCCTCGAATCCGTGACCACACTGCAATAAAGATGGAAATTCCACTTAAGATCTCTCCATCTATTGCAGTTCCACGCTTAATAACTCTCAGAGCTCTAGTTTTGTCCCTTGCTATCCTTTTGCTCTTAATATATCTCTGGATATATCTTCTGCTTTTCTGCTAGAGCAATCTCATGCCTTCTTTAGGCCTTCTTGATTTTCTTATTTTCCTTCTTAGAACCATAGAACCATAGAACATTACAGCACAGAAACAGGTATTTTGGCCGTTCTTGGCTATACCGAACCATTTTTCTGCCTAGTCCCACTGATCTGAACCTGGCCCATATCCCTCCATAGACCTCTCAGCCATGTACCTGTCCAAATTTTTCTTAAATGTTAAAAGTGATCCCGCATTTACAACTTCATCTGGCAGCTCATTCCACACTCCCACCACTCTCTGTGTGGAGAAGCCCCCACTAATGCTCCTTTTAAACTTTTCCCCTTCACCCTTAACCCATGTCCTCTGTATTTGTTCTCCCTAGCCTCAGTGGAAAAAGCCTGTTTGCATTCACTTTATCTATAGCCATCGTAATCGTATATACCTCTATCAAGTCTTCGCTCATTCCTCTACGCTCCAGGAAATGAAGTTCTAACTTATTCAACCTTTTTCTGTAACTCAGTTTCTCAAGTCCCGGCAACATAGTTGTAAAACTTCTCTGCACTCTTTCAAACTTATAAACATACTTCCTGCAATTAATGACTAAGACTGTACGCAATACTCCAAATTCTGCCTCACCAATGCTTTATACAACCTCTCCATAACATTCCAACTCTTATACTCAATACTTTATTTTGTAAAGGCCAATGTACCAAAGCTCTCTTTACTACCCTATCTACCTGTGATGCCACTTTTAGGGAATTGCGTATCCGTATTCCTATATCCCTCTAATCTAATGCACTCCTCAGTGCCCTTCCATTTACCTTGTTTGTTCTACCTAGATTTTATTCCTTCCTAAGTGCAATACCTCACATTTGTCTGTGTTAAACTCCATCTGGCATTTTTCAGCCCATTTTTCCAGCTGGTCCAGATCCCTCTGCAATCTTTGAAAACCTTCCTCACTGTCCACTACGCCTCCAATCTTTGTATCATCAGCAAATTTGCTGATCCAATTTTATCACATTATCATCCAGATCATTGAGATAGATAACAAATGACAACAGACCCAGCACTGATCCCTGTGGCACACCACAAGTCACAGGCATCCACTCAGAGAAGCAATCTTCCACTACCACTCTCCGACTTCTCCCAGTGAGCCAATATCTAATCCAATTTACTATCTCACCATTTATACCTAGCGACTGAATCTTCCTTACTCACCTTCCATGCGGGACCTTGTTAAAGGCTTTACTGAAGTCTATGTAGACATCATCCACTGCCTTCCCTTCATTCACTTTCCTGCTAATCTCCTCGAAAAACTTTAATAGATTTGTTAAACATGACCTACTACGCACAAAGCCGTGTTGACTCTCCCTAATAAGTCCCTGTCCATCCAAATATTTGTAGTTCCCATCTTTTAGTACACCTTCCAATAATTTACTTACTGCACACGTCAAACCTACCGGCCTATAACTTCCAGGATTAATTTTTGAGCCTATTTTAAAATAACGGAACAAAATGAGCTATCTTTCATTCCTCCAGTATCTCAGTCGTAGATACCGACATTTTATGTGTATCTGCCAGGGTCCCTGCAATTTCAACACTCGTCTCCTTCAAGGTCCCAGTGAACAGTGTCAGGTCCTGGGGATTTATCTACTCTGAGATGCCTCATGATAGCAAGCACCTCCACCTCTTCAATCTGTATAGGTTCCATGATCGCACTACCTGTTTGCCTCATTTCCATTGACTCCATACCAGTTTCCTCAAGGGTTATTTATACTGCTTAAGTACCTTATTGGTTCCTGCCTGCCTATACATGCTATGTACCTCATTGTTTTTCTTTGTCAGGACCCGATATATTTCGAAAACCTTGACAACATTAGCCTATTATCTTTGCCTTTATACAAACAAGAACATACAATCTCTGTATTCTCTCAATTTTACTTCTGAAGGCCTTCCACCTAACAAGATATCAGCAGAAATCAACATACCCAATCAATACTTGCTAGATGTTTTGTGATATTATAGAAATTGGCTATTCTCCAATGTATAATCTTAATTCGTGGACCAGACGTATCCTCTTCCCTGATTACCTTCAAATCAATGGCATTATATTCACGAAATGAAAAATGCTCCTCCGAAGTAAGCCGGCCTTGTCTCAATCTCCAATAGGAGATCTGCTGTCGCACTCTCCTTAGTTGGGACTTTTAGGTAGAGAATGAGGAATCTTTTCTGAACACGTTCGACAAGTGTTTTCCCATCCTGCCCTTTCAGGGTATTTGAGTTACAGTGTATACAAGTGGAATGTTAAGATCATTCCACTATCAGAACGTTATGTTGCTTGCAACCTTCTGCCATCTCTGCACAGAATAGCGCCTCTAATTCGTCAAATTAGCACTTGAACACCAGAACTCAGTTTCGCCAATTAACTGTGCCCTGTACCATGGATATAGCAACCTCCCTTTTTGTCAACATCACAGCCTCCTGAATGATCCAAAGTTCATCGAGTTTCAGCTCCAACTCATTAAAACAGTCTGCTAGAATCTGCAACTGGTTGCATGTCTTGCAGATGTAGTCAACAGGGACATTGGAGATCTCCTGAATTCCCAAATCTCGCTAGACTCCGTGCTTTGTAATTTTGCTTTGCTGGAGCGCAGCTTTTCCGAATTTCCTCGTAGAGGTGGTATTTGTACCCAACTCCACGACAGTGATAGCGGTTCTCAAATATTAACAATTGTGTGCAAAACATTTAATCTTGGTTAATTTCTCAGATTACTTTTAAAAATGATTCCTCTAGCTTTAAACCTATCACCTTCCATAACACAGAGAGTAGTTGATTGGAGTATGCGCAGACTCAACAGGAGCATTCCAGCGCAGGTCTTACAATGAGTTTTTTTTAACAACCCAGTTTCTATGATAGAGCGGTACCGCCTAGTGGAACGGTCATCGAGGGAGCAGTCATTATCGGTGTAGGCCCATCAAACTACTAAGGCTTTGGCTCAACAAGGCTTCGGCAAGAACAGACGGAGACTTGATAATTTCATGCCTTATTTCTTATTCAACTCTAGAGAGAATACAGGGTACGTGTACAGATCCAGTGTTCTGTTCTGGGTGTATGGTGTGGGACTTCCAGGTGACCAACCTCCAACCTCCATGATGGCCACATCTGCGCCACGTGCATTGATTTACAGCTCCTTCGAGATCGTGTAATGGAATTGCAGCTGCAGCTTTATGGCCACCGGCTTGTTAGGTAATCCGAAGCAGTGATACACATGAGCTACAGGGAGGTAGTCACCCCAAAGCTGCAGGAGACATAAAAATGGCTTACTGTCAGAAGAAGGATGGGAGAACGTCAGAGAATGGAGATCAACCTGTGACGGTCTCCCTCAACAACAGTATTCCATTTTGAGTACTGTTGGCGGTATTTGACCTACCCGGGGAAATCAACAGCGGCTGTGCCTCTGAAACTGAGTCTGGTCCTGTGGCTCACAAGTGTAGGGAACTGAAGAGGATGGCAGCAATAATACAGGACTCTATGTTCAAGGGGACAGGCGATTTTGTCGACGCGAAAAGGAAGCACGGATTGGCCCCCAGTTGCCACGGTCCACAATTTTTCCATAATATCTTCAAAACATGAGGGTGAACAGCCAGAAATCGTGGTACGTATTGGAACCAATGACATGGGAAGAAAATGGCAGCAGGTCCAGAAAAAAAAATCAAAGTGTTAGGAAGGAAGCTGAGCAGCAGTCCCTCAAAGGCAGTATTTTTGGAAAAGCTACCTGTGCCATGCGACAGTGTGGACAGCAATAGCACAAGGTAGAAGATCAATGCGTGGCTGAAGAATTGGAGTTGTAGGCAGGAATTGAGATTTCTAGATAACGGGGAGTTCTTCTGGGGAATGTGAGGTCTGAACAAAAGAGACGAGTTTCATTTGAGTATTGGAAGACCGATATTCTTGCGGCCATATTTACTGGTGCTGTTGGTAGTACTTTAAAACAACATAGCAAGGGTATGGAAACCAGTAAGGTAGAGCTGAGGATGAGTCACTAAGTGTGCAAATAGATGATAGGTGAGTACAAGGCAATAATTGAGTACACATAAGGATAGATCAAAGAGTTAAATTGTACCACAGAGACAAAATTCAAAAGGGCGAAGGACGCAGGACTGAATGTGTTGTATTTAAATATACGTATACGTAAATATTGGGGCGAACAATTAAGGGTTGATCGTTATGACGTTCTGGCATCGTTGAGTCGTGCCTGAAATAAAGCTATAGTTGGGAGCATAACATCAAATGTTATATTTTGTATCAGGACAGAGAGGAAGGAATACGCAGTGGTGTGGCTCTGTTGGTAAGAGACGGAATTATATTTTTAGAAAGACGTGGCATCGTGTCAGATAATGTTGAATCTTTGTGGGTGGAGCTAAGAAATTGGAAGGGTTAAAAAACATTATTGGAATCATATTTAGTCCTCCAAATAGCAGCCAAGATGTCAGACTGAGAATTCAAAGGGAGCTGGAAACGGCATCTAATAAGGGTAATGACATAATTGTAATGGGGGATTTCAATATATGAGGCCATTGGGGAAGTCGGTTTTTGTCAGATCGCAAGAGAGAGAATTTGTTGAGTGCCCACGAAATGGATTTTCAGAGAAGCTTGTGCTTGAGCCTATTCTGGGAAAGGCTTTCTCAGATCGTGTGTTGTGTAATAATACAGATTTTATTAGGGAGCTTAACGTAAAGGAACACTTATGAGAGGGTGATCATAATATGATTGAATTCATATTGCAAATTGAGATGGAAAACTTGACTCACATGTAGCAGTATCACAGAGGCATGAGAGAGGAGCTTGCCTAGGTGGGTTGGAGGGGGATACTGGCGGGGATGTTGTCGGTGGCAGAGATGGCTGAAGATTCTGTGAGAAGTTCACAAGGCACGTGATATACATGTTCCACAAAGTAAGAAGTTCTCATATGGCAGGGTTTGACATTCGTGGCTAACAAACGAAGATAGGACTGCATAAAAGCCAAGGAAAAGGCATAAAAGGTAGCAAATGTGAATGGGAAGTTCGATGATTGGGAGGTTTTTAACGTCCAACAAAAGGCAACTAAACGTTATTAGAAAGTAAAAGATCAAATATGGGGGTGGTGTAGCCAAAATATTATGCAGGATGACAATTTTTCAGTTATATAAATAGCAAAGTGGGGGAGGTGAGAGTTGATATTGGACCATTGGAATATGATACTGGTGATAATGGGGACAAAAAGCCAGATGAACTTCGCATCTGTCTTCATTGTGAAAGACACTAGCAATGTTCCAAAGGTCCGTGAGTGTCAGGGAGCAGGAGTGAGTGCCATTGCTGTTACAATGGAAAAAAGTGCTAGACAAACGCAATGTGGTTAAGTCATCTTGGCCAGATGGACGACATGGCAGAGTCCTGATAGAAGTTTCTGAAAGGGTAATGAAGGAATTATTCATGATGTTTCACGATTCACTTGATTATGGCATAGTTCCAGACTACTGGGGATTTCAAAATAGCTCCGCTCTTTAAGGAAGGAACGCAAAAGAAAAGAAGTTGTAGGCCAGTTAGCCTATTTAATGGAGTACCGACGTCAATACGCCTGCTAGTTGGAAATTACTTATGTTTACCCTTGCGATTAGCAAGGACAGACTTGTCGCCGGTTCTAATTAACAAGGAGACAATTGAACGGACTGTCAGCACGATAAAATGGACTCTTGACTATACGTGCTACCTCGTTATTTCCTTTCACTTTATTGTCCGTCTGTACTTTATTTGTGATCCAACTGTAACATGCTCTTCTTTATCGGCTGGTCCTTTCAATTTCATTACTTCATGGTACTGATGTATTGAATCGGTTGAGATGCAAAACGATGTTTCTTCAATGTAGTTCGGTGAATGTGATCAAGACAAACCAATTTTCGAATGCTATGTATACAAACCGTCAAGGACTAATTAAGCTGCTCCACGAGAAAGGCCGTGCATTTTGTTTTACTACAAGTAGAATATAGCTCTAATTTAGATTTACGTGTATTGCCATTTTACAGTCACCGTTAACAATGCTAAATAATGAAACTGTCATTTGCTATCGTGTGGTGATGTTTTACAGAAGTCTGCGATAAATAGGTACAGGTATCTATCGCTTGCAGTCATTTTGAAACAGCTTAACCAAATATTGGAAAACATTTTGTAGGGAGCTTGGGGAAATCAATGTCAGCTTATCGCTTCTCAGTTAAATGATTTGATCATTATTTCTATCGACTTCAAACCACTCAAATTTCCCAACAAACCACAGAACACGTATAAACCACAGAACATTCAATGTCGTCTAGATATAGGCTGTTATTTATTCACCAATTCATATTTTTGGTGGCTCATACAGGAATCTATGAATAAACACCACCCCCCATCGCCGTAGAAGCAGCAAAATGGAAATATTCTGTTGGAGCGATTCATACACCTGAACAACAACAGCAAATATGACTCAACGTAAAATCTGTTTCTCACCTATGCACTTAAACAATGAAAATTATCCCGTGGTGCTTATGTGTCTCTTGAGGGTATTTTCGGGTATAAATAAGACACTACTTTCATTTATAGGAAACTAGTGGGCAAAACTATATTTCATCACTGCAAACATGGAGCGACCAGCAATCTTACAGATTGAAGAAATTTACTATCCTATTCTTGGAATGATTGGTGTACCTGGTAAATTGCTTAACATAGTTCAATCCTTATTAGACACCTGTAGCAACAATACTGTCACCTATTGTATTGATATTTGTTCCTTGATCTAAAGGTCCGACTTGAAAATGAGAGCACATTTGTTCAAGTTGTTCTTCGACTGTTGATTGCCCAAAGTGAAATAAGTGCATTAATGTAAATGAACAATCTTACAGTTTTGTATGTGGATAAATAATTTTATTGGGTTTTGGGCATACAATTCGAGGGCAGGGGATGTATGTACATTGATTTATATTCAGTACAGACGTGGATTTTCTGATATCCGCGTGATTACACGTTTCTTTCGATTTATCAGAAATTCAAAACTCGTTAAAGTCAGAACACGTACGGAACTTCACTCTGTACTACACAGCAGCACGGCAAGAATCAACTGTTATTCTTAACAGTTATATATGTGCCCTTATTTCTTACCAAGTACGATTTTGAAGAAAGTCAGTAAGAAGAAAAACGTGGGCTATTATATGAGTGGTAGAAAAACTTTTCAAAAATAATCCTGAAGGGCAGATTTAATCTGCACATAGAGATATGAACATTGATTAGAGAGAGTCTGCACGGCTTTGTTGACGATAGACACGGATGACCAATCCAATTAAACCTTTTTAGAATGTGTTCCCATGTCGATGAGTGTAGTGCATTTATTAAGGTTTTTCGCTCCTTGATAAGTTTCAATGTTATAGATGTGCTGGAAATAATTATAGCCCACAGGATTCGGGGAAATTTGGCAAATGACGGATGATATTGATAGAGAATTGCCTTTGCGGTTTGAAGCCAGTGAGCATTTATGTACTATGCGATCCGTTCTTAGTCCTTCATTTTCGCCATAAACCTTCATATTCAGTCAAGTGATTGCAAAAAGTATGATTAATGTTTATTGATGAGGATAGATACTCTTGACTTCATAACTATTGTGCCGATGTGAGAAAATTGAGTGAAATTAAATTTCACATATAAGTGAAAGAGGGAACTTAATCGTGACAAATATAATTTGATTAGTTTGGGAGGACTAATAAGACAAGGGTATACAGGTCACATCAGAAAAGTCTGAGCAGGAGATCAGAATAGTTACAGACGGCAGCTAAGAATGCCTTAGGACTACATGCATTAACAGAGACATAACATATATGAATTAGGGGATTTGGTACACCAATACATAATATTAATTAAGACACCAAAGCAGTTCTGCGTACAGTCTGTGACTCACACTATCTGATACGCAAAGTGCGAGATTGACCTTGAAAAGGGCGCAGAAGATATTCCCCTCGATTGGACTGTGAAGCTCTAGATTAAATGTTTTTTTTTCCTTTGTAGAAGGATGAAGGAAATCCCAACCCAGTTTTACAAAATTAGGAAGAGCATACATTGCTAATAAGGAACTTACATCTTAGCAGATGTGACCTGCCAACATAGCTTTGATGCATGGGAGATGTAAATGGTTGAAGGCCATTTCCGTGCATTTCATGGGTCGACAGTATCAGATACTCTCATAAATTTTGGAAGTCCAGATTATACAAGGATAATGGGGTTAGTGTGGGTGCTACTTGATGGCTGGTACGTAAATGGCAAGCTGACGGAATGGAGAACGGATACTAGACCTGAAACGTTAACGCTGTTGTTTTTTTTCCCTCTATAGTTGTTGCCTGACATCCTCCTCTGATATAACCTTAAATTTCCCTCATATGAAGTAATTTTTTTCTAAATTTTTCACTGGAATGAGTATCCTTAAATGTTTATCAACAAGGGGAGCTTCTTTGCATGTCTCTTTTATGGAGCTGCGTCTATAGGTGGATGCGGATTCCAGGAAATACGACGTAGTAACGTTCAGAGTCAATCCAATAAGTTTTATGAAATGTTTTGCGGTTGAGAAGGCAACTCCTTCTAAACTGTGATGGAAGAAAGACTGCAGGTTCTGAAAGACTGTAGCAAGATGCTGGAAGAACTCAACATGTCAGGCAGCATCTAAAGAGGAAAATTAGTAATGTACATTTCGGAGCAGGATATTTCTTCAGGCCTAAAGGCCTTATTCTGTCTGTTCTTATTCGAGATGGCAATATGAACAAATATAGAGGGAGAAGTAATGTTGTGAAAGCAGGTAGGCTGAAGAAGTACTTGGACAGATTAGGAGAATGGACAAAGAAGTATCAGATGGAAATCAGTGTCGGGAAGTGCATGAAGTGTATGGTTATGCACTTTGATAGAAGGAATAAAACCATAGACTACTTTCTAAACGAGGAGAATATTCAAAGATCTAAGGTGCAAAGGCATTTGGGAGGTCTTGGGCAGGATAGCCTACAGGTTAGTTTGCAAATTCAGTTAGTGGCGAGGAAAGCAAATGAAATGTTAGCATTCATTTTGAGAACACTTGAATATAAAAGCAACGATGTAATACTAAGTGAGGCTTTATGAAACACTGGTGAGGCCTGACATTCAGTACAGTATTGTGAGCAATTTTGGCCTCCTTGTTTAAGAAAGGAAAGTGTTCAAATGGGTGTTACGAGAATCGCACTGGGAATGGAGGGGTCGATGGGTTTCTCTGGGACTGTGCTCGCTGGGATTTAGAAGAATGAGGGAAGATCTCGTTGAAACCTAATGAAATAAAGGCAGTGGATGCAGAGTTCATGTTTCCCACGGCAGGGGAATCTCAGCACAGCCTCAGAATAAAGAGATGGAGATGACGTGTAAAATCTACAGCTGGAGAGCGGTGAATCTGTGGAATTAGTTGCCACAGGTGCCTGTCGAGGCCAGGCCAATGAGTGTATTAAGACGGATGTTGATAGGTTCTTGATTTTAGGGTGAGAAAACTTGCGGGATGAAGGCAGAAGAATGGGGCTGAGAGGGAAATCAGCCATGATGAAATTGGACAATGAGATCCCGTAAAGATCGATCCCTCAGGAAAGTAGGGAGCATATGTGGGGGTGGGGTTGATTGCTTAGTGGTAGGATCCCATTGTAAATGGCGGATTTACAGACAATGATCTGGTGGAATCGGAGACTCATTGGTGAGAGTTGTGGAAAAGGGGAACCCTATTCTTGTTATGGCGACGGTAAGATGCGGCGAGTGCAGATGTGCAAGACAGAGTAGTTCAGGCAATCAAGTCAAATTACAGTTATATGTGTCGTTGATGAAAACGCAGCTGTGTTTTGTGTACACTTTTACACTTTTAATTAACCTGGGAAACACATTGTCAAACTGGAGAGGCTGCAGAAGAATTTTTCCAGGATTCTGCCTGAACAAGAGGTGATAGTGAAAGATGGCCAAACTGGACCTTTTATTCCTTGGATCATATAAAAATGAGAAGAGATATCATTGAAATTTATAAAATCATGAAATATATGGATAAGGTCGATTGTCATAGACTTTTCTCCAGGGTTGAGGAGTCCAAACATAGAAAACAGATACAAGGTTTAACAAGTGGGGATGAGGTGAATATAAAGAAAACTGAAATGTATATTCAAGCAGAGGGGAGTTAGAAGCCGGAATGAGCTGCCAGACTTAATGCTCGGAGCTGGAAAAATTGCAACATTTAAAAGTATTTGGGTTGCAGTGTAAATGAACAGAGCTGCGCTACGTAAGCCAAACACGGTTTCTGTAATGCTCTGGTCAGCAAGATAAAATTCCACCTCCGTAGTTCAGCTCTGAGGTTCGCAAAAAAAACAGACCCAATTGCAAGCGTCATTCCTACTTTTATAGTATACTGTTCAGTTGCACAAGTCTGAGTTGAATTTAGGCACAAAAACTCACCACGCCACCAATCTCTTCAGAAAGAATCAGTTAAATATCAGTCAATAGATAATATAATTAAATTAAAAAAGAAATATGCATGGGTTAACGCCTGGAATATATATTACTAATCAAAATTTGTCCGTTTTGCAGCTAATCTGTTGGCAATGGTTATCCTCTACCGAGGGAAATGCGGCCTCTCCAAATGCATCACCCGTTATTTACTGGGAATGGCAGTAGCTGACTTAATGGTGCTTACATTTGATGTAACCTTATATGAAATCATTGACGGCTATTTTCCACATTCTGTATTCAATCAAACTCCTATTTGTCGAGTCATACTAACCATGTTGTTTGTTTCCATTGATTGTTCCGTGTGGCTAACTGTAGCATTCACTTTCGATAGATTTGTAGCTATTTGTCACCAAAGGTTACGAGCAAGGTATTGCACTGAAAGGAATGCGACTGTAGCGATAGCAGTGGTGTTTTGCTCAAGCGCTATAGAAAATATCCCATATTATTTTATATACGAACCTCGAGAAGTAATTAATAATATTGAGTGGTCTTGTTATGTGAAGTCAAGCTTCTACACCTCACCCATTTGGGCTGCATTTCTGTGGCTCGAAACGATTTTGACCCCTTTTGCCCCGTATGTCTTAATCTTGCTACTAAATTCCCTGACCATCAGGCATATTGTACTCGCGAATCGAGTGAGGAGCGGACTACGAGGATGCACTAGCACCGCGAATCACTCTGACCCAGAGACGGAGAATCGTAAGAAGTCTATAATCTTGCTGCTTGCCATATCTGGAAGTTTTATCCTCCTGTGGATGGTTAACTTAATATGTTTCATATGCGTTCAATTTACTGACACGCAGTTTTTGGAGGCAAGTTACAATGACCCATTTACCATTGCGGAGTTAACGGGCTATATGTTGAAATTTTTGAGTTCCTGCACAAACACTTTTATCTATGCAGTGTCTCAGAGAAAATTTAGAGAGGAACTGAAGAATGTGATCAAATATCCTGTAACTGTTCTTAAAAAAGCAAGCAATTACAATAAATGACATGCCAAAATAAATGAGTTGCCGAACTATATCCCCAAAATAACAACATAGATTG
Source organism: Hypanus sabinus (assembly GCF_030144855.1). Classification (NCBI taxonomy): domain Eukaryota; kingdom Metazoa; phylum Chordata; class Chondrichthyes; order Myliobatiformes; family Dasyatidae; genus Hypanus; species Hypanus sabinus. The sequence goes on along the minus strand of NC_082710.1, from coordinate 151,706,401 downwards.
CATTGAACAGAAGTGACCAATAATCTTTCGACGTGGAAACGCACAAGATGAACTTCAACTCAACGCAAGGTCTCCCAAGGGTGTGCTGAATTACAAAGAATACAAAGTCATAAGATAAACTTCTTAATTACAGGTAACACACGCAAAATGTTGTCGGAAAGCTTTCATGCAGAGGAACATACAGTTGACCTTGAAAATGCTGTTCCTTTTTCTTATCTCCTTCGTTTCCACCGCATCTCTCCCCAGGACGAGGTTTCCCGTTCCAGTACATCTCAGAAACCCTTCTTCAAAGATCGGGATTTCCTTTCCACTTTCAACGATACAGCCCTCACCCACTGTTCCTCCATTTCCCGAGTATCTGCTGTCACGCCACCTTCCGTCACCATAACAGGTTTAGGGCTCCCCTAACACCCACGAGTCACGAGTCTCTGCAACTAACACACCATTTACCGTAAATTCCGCTATCTATAACAGGAACCTACCACTAAGCAAATACCCACCAACACACACATACATACACGCATTTCACTCTTTCTGCAGGGATCACTCTCTACGGGATTTTCTTTGCCACCCATCCTTTCTTCAATTTCCTCTCTTTCCTGGCTTTTATCCCTGCAAGAGGGGCAAGTGTTGGATCTGTCTGTATACCTCCTTCCCTCCACCATTCAGGTTCCTAAACAGTCGTTCCATTTGAGATGGCACGTCTCCTGCGAGCCAGTCGTGGTCATCTGCTAGATCCATGGGTCTCAGTGCGATCTGCTCAACATTGATGAGACGTAGGTTGCGATATTGCTTCGTCGAACACAATCGGTTTCCCTAGCACAAATAGAAGGATGAATTTATCGTCATGTTCCCATTTCAACAGGTCGGTTCATAGTCTCCTCTACGCTGCGTCGAAGGTAACTACAAGTTGAAGAAACAACATATTACATGACGTCTAGGTAGCATCCAAACTGATGGACATTGATTTCTCTAACTACCGGTGATTTATCCCCTTGCCTATTTTCTCCTTTTCCAGTCACCATTCTGGCTTTCATCTTATCCATTCTATTTTCCTTACCTGCAAATGACCTCTCTCTGGTGGCCTCTTCCTATCCGTTCTCCTATGAAATTCTTCTCCTATCAGATCACTTCTTTTTCACCCTTTTGTCTCTTCCAGCTATGAACTGACAATTTCTTTATGCATCCTTCGCACCCTCCACAAACCCTTCTCATCGCCTAGTTTCACCTGTCGCCGACCAGCTTGTGTTTCTTCCTTTCATCTACTCCTTATTTTGGCGTTTTCCCCCTTTTTTTAACAAACCTGATGAAGGGTCTCGGTTCGAAACGTCGACTGTTTACTCCTGTACATAAGTGCGGACTGACTTGCAGAGTTTCTCTAACAGTTATGAGATGTTCTAAGTTTTCTGCACCATCAGATTCCTTTGTGTCATGGGGTGATTAATTGCATGTAATCAGCTGGAGGGTTTCAACAGGTCATACAGTATCTGGTCGAGAGGCGGAGTGGTTGTGAAGAATTGTCGAAATTTTGTAGCGAAAACAATTTTAGGCACAGCTTTCCCCCCCCCCCTCCCCCGTTCAACACACACACACACACACACACACACACAGAGACAGTTGAACGACGCACAGCTGCTGTTCTATTCGTTATGATCTAGCAGAGGAAGGCTGCTCTAGATTCCAGCATGTACAGTATTTTCTTTCTTTACACGATCAGATAATATTGTTAGATCCACCCCTTAGTCTCACAAGACTCAACCTCTTGTTCTTCACTACTTCTGGAATGCCTTGGAGTTTTCCTGAATCCAGCTCGCCAGGGCATTCTTATTGCCCCTTCTAGCCCTCCTAATTCCAAACTTAAGCTCTTTCCTGGCACCTTTTGATTTGTTGATTTTCTAGAGCTCTGGAACCATTCGTAAGCTTTTCTTTTAATTAGATCTAAATCCTTTGTACATTATGGTTGTTTTACCCTACCATCCATTCCGTGCCTGAATGGAACATACCTACGCTGAATGCCATGAGAATTTTCCCTGAACATTTGCCACATTCCTGTCGTGCATTTTCCTGAGAACATCTGCCCTCAATTTATGTTCCCAAATTCCTGCCTAATAGCATCATATTTATCCCTACCCCAATTAAATGTTTTCGCGGTTGTCTGCTTCTACCTGCCTCCAGCACTATGGTAAACGGGATAGAGCTGTAATCACTACCTCTGAAATGCTTCCCACTGAGAGATGTGACACCTGACCAGGTTTATTTCCCAATGCCAGATCAAGTGTTGTCTCGCCTCTCGTTGGCAGATTGCGTAAGAAAACCCTCCAAAACACACCTAACAACTCCACCCTATCTGCACCCTCGCTATAAGGAGATGCCAGTCAATATTAGGAAAGTGAAAGGGACTCATCACAAAAACTCTATTATTATTGCACCGTTCCAGAACCTGGCTCCCTATTTGTTCTGCGATGTCTCTGTTATTAGTGTGGGGGTGGGGACCTATAAAAAAACAGCTATAGAGTTATTATACTCTTCCTGCTTTTGATTTTCACCCCAAATCCTATGTATCAATCGCTCTGCCTCCTGGATGATAACAAGTTCATCCAACTCCAGCTCCAGCTCTACCTCCTTCATGCTTGATATTGTACGTCGATTTTGATTGGCATTAAGATCGTGTTCTAAGTACAAGGGAAAATAATTTCTTGGTTCATGGTTAATGCCCTTCGCTCCTTGATTAGTCAAACTGTGTTATGCAATGGTCCAATATAGTTATCATAATCTTGATATGTGCATTTCTGCTAACCATCTTTGCAATTAATGCAATTCAATGCCCTACTGATTTTATAGCACTCTTGACGCTCCATCCAAGGCACAGGTGTCTTCCTGTTATAAATCAAGATGTAAGTTTGAGCCTGATGATCTGTTGCGTGAATGCTTTCGACTAAATGTACTGTCATAGTTGTTAGAGACAATATACTTAGCATTATTGGGAGTTCAATAAAGCAGAATTAAATGCAGTGATCGGGACCTCTGCCTATTAACCAGATCTCGCTCATAGATGACGAGGGAACATGTGCGGTGCCAGAGAAGGAACTAATAAATGGGAATTGCATTCATACAGAAGACAGTGTAGGAATGGGTATAGCCATAGTAGCGGTGGGAGTCAGCAGATTATAAGACCATAAGACATAAGAGAAAAAGGTATCCTACTCGGCCCATCGGCTCTACTGGATGCCTAATCCATTTCCCCCTCAGTCCCGTTCTCCTTCCTTATCTACGTAAAATTTGACATTCTGAATCAACCAGAATCTCTTCGCATCTGTCCGAAATGAACCCACAGACCTGGCCTCCACAGCTACCTGCATTAACGAATTCCACAGATTCACCACCCTCCGGCTAATGAAATTCCTCCTAATCTTTGTTCTGCATGGACGTCGCTCTATTCTGAGTTTGTGCTCTCTGGTGCTAGACTCGCTTACTACAGGAAACATCTACGCCACCTCCACTCCATGCAGGCCTTTCAACATTCGAAAGGTGTCAATAAGAACCCCCTCCCCTCTGATTATTCGAGATTCCTCTGACTACATGCCCAGAGCCAACAAAACCTCCTGGTATGATAAGCCTTTGAATTTCGGAGTCAATTTTGTGAACCTCTTTTGAACACATCCATATCAGCACATCTTTTCTTGATAAGAGAAAAGTTTCCCACTATACTCCAATTGAGGGAGGAGGTGTAGGGGCAGGTGTAGCACTTGTTCCCCTTCCAAGGTTAAGTGCCAGGAGGGTGACCAATGGGGACGGGTGAAATATTGCCGACACTTCCCTGTCATGTCTCGATCTCCCTGTCTCTATTCCCGAAGACAGCTTATCTACTGATATTTTTTATAAACCCACTGATTCTCACAGTTATCTGGACTATACGACTTCCCAGCCTGTTACTTGTAAAAATGTCATTCCCTTCTTTCAATTCCACCGTCTTTATTGCACCTGATCTCAGGATGTGGCTTTTAATTCCGGAACTAAGGAGGTGTCCACCTACTTCAAAGGAAGAAGTTTCCCTTCCTCCACTATCAACGCATATCCTCTCCCACATCTCCATTTTGCTCACAGGTTCCCTGATTGCATCCTCACCACCAGGGATAGGGTTCCTCTTGTCTTCATCTACCACTCCACCAGCCTCCGCGTCCAGCATATATTTACCCGTAACTTCCACCATCTTCAAGGGGTCCCCCCCCCCAGCAAGCACATCTTTCCCTTCACACCATACTCATTCCACCTCCATATTTTTTTTCTGCAGGAATCGCTCCTTATGCAGCGCCCTTGGCCATTCGTCTACCCCTCTGTCCCTCCTATTACTTACCCTTGCAAACAGAACAAATGCTACAGCTGTACCTAAACTTCGTGTCTCAATACCAGTCAGGACCCATACAGTCCTTCTATGTGAGGCAACACTTCGGTTGTGAGTATGCTGGGGTCGACTACTGTACGTCGTGCTCCTGTTGTTAACACCTGTATAACGATGAAATCCGACATAAGTTGGGATCACCCAGTAGCCACCTGTTTTAATTCTATTTCCCAATCCAATTGTAACATGTCATTGTATGGCTTTCTCTACTGCCACGATGAAGTTCCATTCAGGTTGGAGGCGCATCACCTTACATTCCTTCTGGGTAACCTCAAAACAGATGGCATGAATAAGGATTTCTGAAACTTCCGGTAGTTGCTTACCCTCCCTTCCCCACTCTGCATTCCCATTTCTCTTTCTCACCTTATCTCCTTACCTGTACACCATCTCTTTCTGGTGCACCTCACCATTTTCTTGCTCTCAAATCGGATTCCCTCTTCTCCAGCCCTTTATCAGCAATCGATTTCTCAACTCTTTACTTCATCTCTCCCTCTTTCTCGGTTTCGTCTATCATCTACTACCTTGTTTTCTTCTTCCCCACCTTCTTACTTTGACCTCATCTTTTTTCCCCCCAGTTCCGATGAAGGATCTCCTCCAAAAACTCTCTCCCCCAGATACGGCCTACCTGCTGAGTTCGTCACGTATTCTGCTTGTGCTGCTCTCCTTTCGATGTCATTATATGTTAAGCTCCCAACCATAATCATTTTTTTCAGCCACGACTCAGTGATGCCTATTCCATGCCTGCCAATTCCTAACTACAATATCTTCTGACTTATCCCTTATCGCTTATATGAAATTCCAAGGGTTAATGACACTTCTTTCTTTCTTCCCCGTCACACTGTAACTCATAAAATATATTGCAGGGCTGTTTGTTTCAATAAGAAAGAGTGATCGAGAAATGGAGAAAGATGACAGAAATGGAACAAGTGAATTTAAGGGTAGGGTGGAATTTGGAGGTAAAGTTAATCCATCTAACGATTTGAGCATGTATGCATGAAGCAGCACTAATGGAGTTGAGAACGTAGTGCAGAAAGAATTGGAGAGAGTTAGCAGTGAAGGCTTAGAAGATGGACTGTTCCATTTAGCCATTGAAAAAGCGGGCATAGCTGGGGCCTATCTGTGTTTACCCAATGTTACAGCTTGGGTTTGGAGAAAATGGGGGGGAGCCAAACTAGAAAATGATGAGTGTGAGGACCAGTTCCGTCAGACAGATGGAGAGGAACTTGCTGGGCTTGTTATTGAGTAAGAGGCAGAGGGCATTAATGCCGTCATGAAGGAGTATAGAAGTGCACAGGAACTGGATATCCATGGTGATAATAAGGCAATCAGAGTCAGAAGATTGAAAACTATGGAGGTACTCAAGAGCGTGTAATGCATCGCGGATGTATGTGGGAAGTGAATGAACCAAGAGGGATAATATGGAGCCAAGGTATGCGGATACGATTTCAGTATGGCAATAGCAGTCGGAATCAATAGTGTTTCCAGGACAATCAGGTTTGTGGATCTTCGGCAGGAGGAAGAAACTTGTAGAGCGGGGCAGGGAACTATGAGGCTGGTGACAGTGTATGGGAGAGGTGATGAGGATGTCGATGCTGTCAGAGACAATATCCTGATGGTCCTGAATGGATTTCCTTTCAAGTGATAAGAAAGCGCTGTGTGAGCATTTGCGGCCTGGCCTCAGCAATACAGAGATCAATATGCCAGAATACAACAGCACCCGCTTTGTCTGCTGGTTTGGTTTCGAGGTTGAGATTCTTGTGGACAGAATGAAGGACATATCTTTAGAGATAACATTCAAAAAGGAGAGAAGAGTTGAAGTCGAAATGGTTGATTTCTCACCTGAAATTACAGATGAGAACATCCAGTGCAGGCAAAAACACAGACAGCTGAGAGCAAAAGAGGAAAGGAGTTCGTGGCGACGTAGGAGAGCGGACGATTGGAGTGCTCAATAAAGTAGGGTGGGAGGAAGATGGAGGCTCCAACAAGTAATTAAAGAAGAAGATTAAAAGCATCTTGTCTAAGAGGATAGTAAACCTGTGCAAGTTTTCACCTCAGGAAGCTACTGAAACTGGTCGTTATTCAGATGTATATGAGGGGTGATTGATAAATTCGTGGTCTAAGGTAGAAGGAGATAAGTTTAGAAAACATAGTACATTTATTTTTCAACATAGTCCCCTCCCACATTTACACGCTTTGTCCAGCGGTCGTGCAGCATACAGATCCCTTCTTTGTGGAAGTCGGCCTTTTGGATCTCCAGAAGTGGTCCGCAACAGGAGCGATTGATATGTTCGTGGCCTAATGTAAAAGGAGGGGTTATTAACTCTGCATAATAACCTAAAGCGTTGAACTGCACGTGAATATAAAGAGAGCTGTATAGCTCGCCTCCTTCTACCTTAGGCCACGAACCTATCAATCACACCCAACTGTGTACCATTTCTGGAGGACCAAGATGCTAACTCCTACAAAGAGTGGATCCCTATGTTCCACGACCGCTGCACCAAGTGTGTAAATGCAGGAGGGGACTATGCTGAAATATAAATTGCTAGCTTTTCTAAAATTCACTCCTTCTACCTTAGGTCACAAACGTATCAATCACCCCTTGTTAACTATCTATACTTATCACAAAGAAGTGTCGGACTTCTATTATTCTTTCACTTTTGGCGAATTAACTGCAGTTCCATGACAAAGAACACATTTAGCTGTATGGTACATTGAACACTAGCGGCTAATATTAATGAACAGTATGAGCTTGATCCAGAACCACTTCAGCTCTACATCACATAATTCTTCCTTACCATGGAAACCTGCGGAGATCAGATTATGCTACTCAGGAACAAGTTGTTCTCCTCACCAAGACCCCATTTAACTTCTACTATTTCAGATGAATTGTTCAATGTTCGTGCCTGATAATGCTGATACATATCTGAAATAGTGTATCACAATGAATCAAAAGCATAATACATTTAGTTATAATTTAAGCTATTTAGAAATCTATGGCAAATAGACTATATTTTTGCAAGGTGTTGCTTAGTAAATTCACCTTGATCTGCTACTCTTCCTCAAATAGACCGATCGATTCCACAGATTGGCAATTAATTTGGATGATTATTTTCACTGTGGATTTTCGTGCATTTTATTTTCCCAGTGAGGAACAGTACTGGTTAATGTAATATGTCTAAATCACTGACTTTCAGATTTGAATTTGCCTTTTGGAGATGTTCAGCCCCATTAGAAACGATCTATATGAAATAAAATAAGACAGATGGCATTCTAGATGATTCAGGATCTCGACTGGTGTCAGTAGCCACAGGTGTATGCATTTGCTTCAATAAGCACCAAATATATATCTATAAATAAATTGTCAAGAGTATTAATGATATAACTATCACAGAAAGTATAGAAAACAGCATTTAATTGCGTCATGCCCCTGATAATTACAAACAATGCGACTCTGCTGCTAATGTCAGTCATATCGCCATGTCATTTGAGGGGTTCAAGCATATATAAGTAAGTCATTAGTTTGAGATCATAACATTTACAAGTTTATGCACAATTATACTTCCCTCTAAATATGAAGCTGCCGGTAATTTTACAGATAGAAAATATTTATTATCCCAGTCTTGCTCTGGTCGGTGTTCCTGGTAAGCTGCTAATTATCTATGTTACTTTTCTTGATAATCATTTGTTATTTAGATTTACCTGCTGTCATTGCAATGTATAGCTTGGTTATTGCTCTTAATTTCCAGAGGTTAATTACTGTCTTCAACAACTAACACGAGTAGTCAGAGTATCCTATTATACTGCAAGCTGATTGTAGTACACTTTGAGTATTGACTTTTTTTTTCCCCCTGTTGGGCATGATGGAGATTCATAAATTGTTCTGCAGCTTTGAGTTGAGGTCAGATTTTTTTTTTCTAATTCGAATGGAAAGACCTAATCAAACCTATAAGGCGTCTTTAGAGATTGCTCAGCAATGACGAAGCAACATTTCTGTAGTGAAATAAACAAAACGAAATGCAAGAGATATTTCTCTCTCCCACAAAAGTACAAATCAATATCATTCCAAAAATCTGCATCTTGCCAAGTTAGCAGTGCAGCAGCAGGGTTTCAGATGTTGGCGAACTCTATGGAAATGCATGAGAGTGGCGATGACAACTGACAACTGTGTCTTGAAAATATTCCTCTGCAAGCTACGTGGTCCATCTTACAAATGTGTACAATGTTGTAAACTTGGGTTGGCTGTGTTGCGAAAACTAGATTGGCGTACCGGACTACTGGCAACTATGGTCACTCCAGATTCAAGCTTTGAGATTATAATACATTTAGACATGTTATCTGTCCTTTCAACATCTTTGTTAACAGATCATTTTTAACAAATTGAATAAGGAAGATATTCTGGTGGCTGAATTATTATGTTAAAAGATGTTAAATTCTATTACTTCAGTTGAAATGAAGTTGGACACACAACGTACGTCCATGCCTCGTAACTTGTTCAGTGCTACCACCAAACAGTTCCCTGCTCATCAACATTTAGTGATTGTTAATGCCCCTTGCGATAAGCAAATCAATCTTCTTTATGTGGAAGGAAGGATTCTTTTCAAATGAATTTTCATTCTGTACTCCTAATGTTCTGCCACAGTTCATATCGAACTTCCAGTAATCATAGGTTGACACTGTCAAAGATTGAATATGCACCAGGAAGTCATCAAGTAATTTAATTCCATGTTCCACCCCTGCCTATGTCTATCTCTCCTTTTCTCACTTTCAGACACACATATACATGCAAGCAACAGAATTCTTTCATTAATGCTGCCACTTCAGCAGTTCAATTCAAAAAGGAATAAAATGGAATTTCAGATGGTCATTATGTAGTTGAGTTCATGTAAGCTGTTTTCTTTGAAATTAACGACAAATGATTGAAAATTGATTAGATCTGGCAGTGTCTATGCATATAGGCAGTAGGATAAAGGTTAATTTTACCAAGAGATCATTGATCATCAAGCTATATATTGAGGAACTATCATCATATTATCTTCTTTTTCAGCTAATTTGTTGGCAATCCTTATTCTTTGCCGTGGAAATTGCGGTCTCTCCAAATGCATCACATGTTACCTAGTGGGAATGGCAGTGGGTGATCTTATGGTCCTGATATTTGAAGTTATATTATATGAGATAGTAGACGGTTACTTTTCATATTCTTTCTTCAATCAGACTCCCATTTGTAGGGTTATTCTGACTATGTTGTTCGTTTCTGTTGATTGCTCTGTCTGGCTAACGGTGGCTTTCACATTTGATCGGTTCATAACTATTTGTCACCAGGTATGGCAAGCAAAGTATTGTACTGAGAAAACTGCTGCTGTGGTGATAGGTGTGGTGTGCTTTTTAAGTATTTTAGAAAATATTCCATTCTATTTTATTTATGAACCTCGAGAAGTAATTGACGATATTGCGTGGTCCTGCTATGTAAAGTCCAGCTTCTATATTTTACCTGTATGGGCAGCATATTTGTGGTTAGAGACCGTTTTAACACCATTTGCACCATTTGTGTTGATATTCCTACTAAATTCCCTAACTATCAGACATATCTTACTGGCCAATCGAGTAAGAAGTGGACTCCGTGGAAAGAAAAGTGGAGAGATTCACACTGATCCAGAGATGGAGAACAGAAGGAAATCAATAATTTTGCTGCTTGCAATTTCTGGTAGTTTCATATTGTTATGGGCAGTAAATTTAATATGCTACATACAAGTGCAATTTACAGATACTCAGTTTTTACAAGCCACTTACAATGATCCTTTCACGATTGCAGAATTATCTGGCTATATGCTGAAGTGTATGAGCTCTTGTATAAATACTTTTATTTATGTGGTTTCCCAGAGAAAATTCAGGAATGAAATGCAGAATGTATTAAAATGTCCACTGCTTCTGATTACTCGTGTAATTAGCTTAGCAAAATTAAAATGTTGCTAATTTTTCAGAAATATTCTTGCACTGTTAATATATTTTATTATGTACACAGTATAGAGCTCAACATAGAGGGCGTGGATTCAATAATGAAAAAAAAAATGACACAAATGTCCTACTTTGTTACAGAAGCCAAAATTTACCTATCGTGTTCAATACCTATGTAATGACAATACTCTTTCTTTGCTCTTTTCTAGATGAGTAGTAATAGTTATATGTAAAGGAAGCCCTATACGTGTGTTAACTGTTGCACGCCATTATTTTATTGAGCATATAAAGAATAAAATGTATGTAACACTCGCCTCGCCTAGCGGCTGAATATAGGGGGTGATCAGCCCCTGCCCGGCCACTTAAGACATCTCGTTTGGGTGGATGCTGCGCGATATGTCTCCTGTTAGAAATTTGTACACCGAAATAACAAACATGACATAATATGTGATTAAACGATTAAGCTTCCTAACTCTTACTTTGACTACATGCTTCGTGTAGAAAGAAAACGTAAAAGCGAAAGGGCACAAATCATAAGATTTAGCAATAAACAGCCTGTGCACAAAGTTGGGGCTCATGCAGTTCTGTGGTCCTTCTTACGCCATCGGTTTCTTCCGAGCATCGCCGACCTTCGGACTCGTGCTCTGAGTCAACCCAGTCCGGCGGTATACCAAATCTCTACATTCCAGTCTTCTCTCTTCATCTCTCTCTTTCCCTCTGCCGAAAGCCAGCGATATCAACTGCTTCCAGAATCACAAGACGCAGCCACAGTCTCTTATTGGCTGCATGCATCATTTTATCTCCAGCCATAACAAAAACATTGCCGCTACAGAGAAACTATTACCTGAGACGTGAACATTACAAAGAAGCCGTTACATTAGCAGTGAAACCTTACAGCACGTTACCCTCTCCTCACCAAATTTAGTCATGTACTGATGATGTTAAGATAGTTCGCCAACCCTTCCTGCAAAACACAAAGCCCAATCCAGGTGCAAAACGGAGTGACATAGCTCCCCAAAGCAGTGGAGATCACGCACTGTTCCCCAGGCCCTACATAGGCCAACCTATTGGGTAGCCTTCTAATTCTCTGAGGACTCCGAACCTCCTGAGCTAACTATTCAGGCTCAGACGCTACTAGGGAAACTTCCGGCCTACTTGGCAAGTCCTCCCTCGATCTATCACGAATGTACCCCTGCAACTTGGAGCCCTCTGTCCCGAGTCCAGGCCCCGCTTCCCCTTCTTCAGGTTCCAGCTGTAGCCCAGACTGCCCACAGATAGCCCACTCCACCTCAACTGACTCAGTGGGAGAAGAGCCAGGAGTCTCTTTCTCAACCCAAAGGGAGTTAGCAAAAGGCAGCATGTAACATAGCTCCAGATCATCATTCTCCGAATCAGTATCTATCCCTCTCATGGGTGGGGTCCTGCCCATCCTCTCCGGCCGTGGGCCCTGCAGTAGCCCCACGTTTCCGCAGAGTCCACTTACTTGGTACAGGCTGCAAGTCTGGCTCTGGGTCTACCTGCACCTCTTGTCGCAGGGGCAACAGGTGTTTCTGATGCAGAATCTAGACAGGCCCATTCAACTTCCACTGGTTTCACCCGGAAAGCTGTCAGGTTTGGCACCTGACTCTCCATCACACAGGGTGTGGCCGCCCAGCGTCAGCCAACTTGTGCTCTCTAGCTAAGTCCGAATGCCTTATGAGGACTTGGTATCTCGGCAGGAGTTTGGAAAACCTCACTTTCTGATCATAGCTTCTCCTATTTCCTCGATTGTGACTGCTGACCGCTTAGTGGCCGCGACCCTAGCCAATTCATAGACTATTCAGCTCTCTCCTCATGTTAGACACCTACTTCAGATAAAGCTTCGGTGGTAAGTCAACCTCGTGACACAAACAAAGATCAATGGACAACCCCGCCTTGCGCCCAAACATCAGATAATATAGGGAGTACCCAGTAGGTTCAATCAGTGTACAGTTGTAACAATGAACTAGATGCTCAATATATTGACTCCACCTGTTCTTCTTGCTGATTTCCGGGGTCTTGAGCATGTCTAGCAAGGTCCGATTAAAACTCTCAAGCTGGGGAGCACCCTGCAGGCGATAGGGCGTGGTCCTCAGCTCCACGCATGCCCAGTAACTCTCGAAGTCCCGTCCCTGGTCACTATGTGTCCGCCTGGGAAGGCCATAATAAACAAAAAAATTCTCCCATTACACATTTGCCACCATAGTTGCCCTCTGGTCCTTGGTTGGAAAGGCCTGAGCTTATCTGTTGTAGTTATCCGTGATGTCTAAGACATTTACCGTGTTGCTAGCATTGGGTTCTATGTACAGAAATTCCATACACGCCAGCTCTAGTGGCCCTGCACTCTGCAAGTGGGACAAAAGAGCTGCCCGCATAGGCACTGTCTTCCGCCGTATGCAGCGAATGCACTAATGCAGCATTCTTACCTCCGACTTCATTTGGGGCCAGTAAAGCCTGTCTCTGAGCAACCCATGGGTCTTTTCTACTCCAAAATGGCCAGTATCATCATAAAGAAATTTCAGTGCAATCCTCCTATACTTCTCGGATAGAACCAGCTGACAACGTCGAGGCCGGTCCAGGTTGACGTGACCCGGTATAAGATCTGGTTCTTCAACTCCATCCGAGGCCATTCTTTCAGTAATGGAAGCACCAAGCGTGTTTCGTCTTCTCCGCCTGAGCCATGTCTCCGTTTGCAACCGCGTACCAAATAGAGCCAATGCCCAGATCATCTAGCTGAGCAACTGCCACTCTCTAGAAGTTAATTCCGGCAGCTGATTTGTCTGAAGAGCAGGTTACAGTCAGGTTACAGTAAATTTGTGGTACTGCATCATCAGAAACCCGAATTGATACACTGCTCAATTCTGCCTCTAGTTTCCCTCTGCCTACAAGGTGATTGCAAACTGACACATGGCCTTCACCTCAGGGTCAGAAATGCTCTGCTACTCCTCGTCCCAATCCTGTCCCTCATGCACCTGCCGGGCCAAAACAACCAAATCAATGTTCTGGCTCACTCGCCTATACTTCAGGCTGAAATCAGAGACAGACAACGCTGCCAGCTACTGATGGCCTGTGGCATCCAGTTTCACCGAGGTCAGGATATAAGCTACATGTTTGTTGCCTGTCCTCACCTCCGAGAGAGCTAGGAAATGTTAGAGATCTGGAACATTATAAGGCTAATAAGAAGGATCTTAAAAAGGAAATTAGGTGAGCCAGAAAAGGCCATGTGAAGTCATTGGCAGGCAGGGTTAAGGATAGCCCCAAGCCATCTAATATGTATGTGAGGATCAAGAGGTAAGATGTGAATGAATAGCACCTATCAAGCGTGACATTGGGAAAGTGTGTATGTACGGGAGGAAATAGCAGACGTACGTAATGAATACTTTACTTCAGTATTCACTATGGAAAAGGATCTTGGTGAATATAATGATGATTTTCAGCAGAATGAAAAGCTTCAGCATGCAATTGTTAAGATGCAGGATGCGCTGGATCTTTTGGAAAGCATAAAGTTGGTTAAGTCGCCGGCATCGGATGAGATATACCACAGTCTTCCGTGGGTGGTGAGGGAGGAGAATGATGAGACTCTGGCGGTGATCTTTGCATCATCAATGGTGACGGGAGAAGTTCCAATATTGTTCCTTTATTGAGGAAAGGGAGCAGAGTTAGCCCAGGAAATTTTAGACCAGTGAGACTTATCTCAGTGGTTGGTAAGTTGATGGAAAAGATCCTTAGAGGCAGGATTTATGAACATTTGGAGAGGTAAAATATGATAAGGAGTAGTCCGCTTGGCTTTGTCAAGGGCATGTCGGGCCTTACCAGCCTGATTGAATTTCTTAAGGATCTGAATAAACATGCGGATGAAGGAAGAGCAGCAGATGTGGTGTATATGGATTTTAGCAAGGCATATGATAAGGTACCCCATGTAAGGCTTATTGAGAAAGTAAAGGGGCATGGGATCCAAGGGGGCATTGTTTTGTTGATCCAGAACTAGCTTGCCCATAGAAGGTAAAGAGAGATTGTAGACAGGCCATATTCTGCATGGAGGCCGGTCACTACTGGGGTCCCTCAGGGATCTGTTCTGGAAACCTTACTCTTTGTGATTTTTATAAATGACCTGGATGAGAAAGTGGAGGGATGCGTTGGTAATTTTGTTGAGGACACAAAGGTTGGAGGTGTCGTGGATAGTGTGGAGGGCTGTCAGAAGTTACAGCGGGACATTGATAGGATGCAAAACTGAGCTGAGAAGTGGCAGGTGGAGTTCAACCCAGATAAGTGTGAAGTGGTTCATTTTGGTAGGTCAAATATCATGGCAGAATACAGTAACTGTATTAATGGTCAGACTCTTGGTAGTGTGGATAATCAGAGGGATCATGGGGTCCGAGTCCATAGGACGCTCAAAGCAGCTGCACAGGTTGACTCTGTGGTTAAAAAGGCGTACGGTGTATTGGTCTTCATCAATCTTGGAGTTGAATTTAGGCGCCGAGATGTAATCTTGCAGCTATATAGTATCCTGGTCAGACCGGACTTGGAGTAATGTGCTCAGTTCTGGTCGCCTCACTACAGGAAGGATGTGAAAGCCATAGAAAGGGTGCAGAGGAGATTTTCAAGGATGTGCCTAGATTGGCGAGCATGCCTTATGAGAATAGGTTGAGTGAACTCGGCCTTATCTCCTTGGAGCAATGGAGGATGAGTGGTGACCTGATAGAGGCCTATAAGATGAGTAGAGACATTGATCGTGTGGTTAGTCAGAGGTTTTTTTTTCCCAGGGCTGAAATGGTTGCCACAAGAGGATACCGGTCTAAGGTGCTGGAGAGTAGGCACGGCGGAGATGTCAGGGGTAAGTCTTTTACTCAGAGTGTGGTGAGTGTATGCAATGGGCTGCCGGCAACGGTGATGGAGGTGGATAATTAGGTACATCTATGTGACTTTTAGATAGGTACATGGAGCATACCAAAATAGAGGACTATAGGTAAGCTTAGTAATTTCTAAGCTAGGAACATGTTCTGCTCAACTTTGTGAACCGAAGGGCTAGTATTGTGCTGTAGGTTTTCTATGTTTCTAAACTTGCTCCGTAGAGATAGTCACTCAGCTTATCCACCACCGCCCATTTCAACACCAGAAATTCCAACTTGTGCATGGGAATGTTTCACTCAGAGAGTAAAACAGACTCCGACTGTCAAATGGCACGAGCCTCAACCCAGTAAGCTGATCCAGATACAGGACATCCCCTAAATCCTCTCGGCTGGTATATGTGTACAGTACATACGGCAATCGGGGGTCCGCCATAGACAGCACCGGCACCTGAGTCAGCAATTCCTTCAGCGACTGAAAAGCCTCCTCAAGTTTTCATCCAACTTCTGTCGAAAGGGCTTCGTTAGGTTGAGATATTCTCCACCCTCCTATCCTTTTTTCTCCCCGCCCTTTCTACCCCAAGGGAGGGAAACCACACTGAAGCTGATTCATGGGGTGACTCACTTAGGCTTAGCCGTTCACAAATCTCTGATAATTGCAAAAGAACCGAAGGACCGAACGCAGAGCGCTCACAGTCTGGGGCCTCGGCCAAGTGGTTACTGCTTCTATCTTAGCCGTGTCTGTAGCTACTTAAATCCGTGAGATTATGTGTCCGACATAGCTAACAGACGTTTTGCAGAACTGGCACGTGTCCAGGGAAAGGTTTACCTCTTCAGCTTTCAGGCGGCTGAACGCCTTCAGTACCCTCGCTTCATGCTCTTCCAAGGTGGATTCAAATAATATGAGGTTATCCAAATGCACCAACACCTCAAGAAAGTTCATAACCCCCACTGCCTTCTCCATGACCCGCTGCAAGGTTGTTGGAGCTCCTGATATGCCCTGGGGCATCCTTTCGAACTGGAAGAATCCTAGGGGACATCTAAGTGCCATCTTTTCTTTGTCGCCCTCACTCATCGGAACCTGGTAACATCCATTCCTCAAATCCCGCACACTGAACCACTTCGCACCACTCAGAGAGGCCAGCATGTCGTCGGCCCTCGGGACCGTATACTCTCAGGGATGGTGCGCCTGTTCAGCGTCCTATAGTCCACACACATACATACCTTCCCTTTCTTCTTTGGACCACCTCTACTGGGGACGCATAGGAGCTTCGGGACTCAGTGATTATCCCAGCTTCCTTTGACTTACACAAGTGATGCCGCACTTCTTCCACGTTTGCAGGGGCCAGTCCACTCAACCTATCTTTAAACAGGGTCTCCTCACGTTATTCCAGACAATAGGCGGAGCATGCAATAGCTGCGCTTTGAGTCTGACGTCTCCATTAATTCGCCAGAGAAGTAAGTGTGGATAAAACATCTGAATTCTCACTCTTCTCCGAGGAACGATGACCAATTAGACATTCCAAATCTGATTACTCTTTTCCCTCACTCCTCAGAAATGATAGAAACCTGTCTTTGAAAACTCTGACCCCAACTACCTCAGCGCTGGTCTGCATTAAGATGAGAGGTGCGCACGCCATTTTATCAAACCACCTCTCACACGCAACTTTAACAGTACTAAGTAGGGGAATTAACAATTCACCCGGAATACGAATATCTGCCTCACTGGTTCATTGCTCAGGGTAATCACACAGCATCCAACAGAATCAATCCTGAACGTAGCCCCCGCAATTGTAACACTTGATTTGCCTAACAGCTTAATATAGGAGGTGATAGCCCTCTGCCCGGCCAAAGTTCAGATATCTCGTTTGGGCGCGATCCTGCGCGATGTATCCCGTTAGAAATCCATCCCCCAATATGACAGACAGTACACAATGCAGCATGTGATTAAACGGTTAAGCTTTATAAGTTTTACTTTGACTATATGGTTAGCAGAGAAACAAAATATAAAAGAAAAAGGTACCAAATCATAAGATCTAATAATAAACTGGCTGTGCACAAAGTTGGAGAAAGTTGGAGATCACGCAGTTCAGTAGTCCTTCTTCCACCATCGCACTCTTCCAAGCATCGCCGACCTTTGAACCCCCGCACCGAATCCTCTCTGTCTGGCGGTCTACCAAATCTCTTCTTTCACTTCTTCTTTCTTAATCACTCTGCCTCTCTCTGGCAAAAGCCCATGAAATCGACTGCTTCCAGAATCACAGTACACAGCCACAAACTCTCATTGGTTACACGCATCCTGATATCTCCAGCCGTATCCCAAATATTGCTGCTACAGAGAAACCTTAGCAGTGAATCCTTACAGCGCGTTACATATAAATAGATAAAGAAAAACACTTCACAAGATAGAGGAGGAAATGAAGTAATACCCATCAACTGAGTCCATCCATACAATGGATACAATGGTAGCTGGAACTGAAGTGTCTGACAGCATTTTCAACTTTTCTATATTTAACTCGTTCATACACACACACACACACACACACACACACACACACACACACACACACACACACACAAACACACACACACACACACACACACACACACACACACACACACACAGGCACACAGACACACACACAGATTTGTTAGGAAGGGATGATGGTAGGACAGCAATGGCTGGAGTTTCCAGGAGCAATAGGGATGTCAGAGGATACAGACTAAGGGAGAATTATTTTGAAGGCTGGATGATGCACTCCTGGCAGAAAAGAGTAGTCAAGGTTAACATAAAATCAAAAGAGATAGCATATAATAGAGCAAAAATAATATGAAACTAAAAAATCAGAACCTTTTAAAACCAATAGATGGCAACTAAAATTCCATAATCAGGGAAAAGATGAAATATAAAGGTAGGCCAGAGAAGAGATCAAAGAGGATTGTTGTTGCATGAATGAAGTCACCGGAGAAAATTACGTTGTGTCAATGAAGTTACCAGGGCAAATTAATGTTAGATATAAAGCAGCTTCCTTATTCAACCAAACAAGGTATAACAGGATTCATATGAAGACGCTTGCGATGGAAAGGTTTGCTGACCAAACACGAGGCTTCATATTTTATGTGCCAAATATCAAAGAAAAACTCAATATTTACAATGTATGAGCAATGTGTTCTTTTTTTGAAACTACATACAACCTTAACACTTTCACACCTCCTGATTCACATCAAAGACCTCTAAAATGTTTATTAATCAGCACTGTCTGGACTGGGACTACCCATTGTTCAGAGATGCATTCCAACTTAAATGCATAACTAATTTTCAGATGTGAAGACTGGTAGACAAATTCAGTTATTAAATATATATGTCCTAAACCTAAAATTTATTAAAACAAGGATATCAAAAGTTTTGTTTTCAGTTATATCATTTGTATTCACTCCTCACTTGGATGCTGTGTGCAGACTGAAATGCCATCAAAGTTGTGGAACTTGCTGTTTCTACTTTAACTTAAATACCTCCGCTTGTATTTTCCCCAATACCTTTTCTGTTCTGTGCTATCAAGCTAATCATCCAGCTCCCCCTACCAGCCTTCATTACAGAATACCGTCACCACCACACTATTCATGGGTTCTATCATGCTCTCGGTGTCGTCTGCCTTCGTGTTTCCTGCTGCTGTTTTTTCATCAGCTATGGTCAGGTCTGGTGTGGCCAGCTGGTGTTCATCTCTTAGGTTCTCTGTTAATACGTAGTTAACACGGAGCACTAGATTCCCTGGTCTGTCGGTGGGACCAGCAATAAGGTGAGTCATAAGGTTTAACCTGAGTCCAGAGTTTCCACAGGGTATTTCGCCGAGTCTGCACATGACTCCAGTGACAATTACAAAGCGTACTATCTGTGGTCCTATCCATCTCGGAGCAAATCCTGCCTTTTCAGGCAGTACCTTCATCCCCACCACCATGACCTGCTCGCCCAGCTGTGGGGTGCTAGGTCCTTTACCTCCGGCTTTCTCTGATCAGCCACGTGCTGATGCCGTTTTGCTCGGTCCTTGAACATTTTAAGTTGGATACAAGGGCCTTCCACATACTGTGTCATTCTATCCCTGTAAGTCCCAGGATCCCCATAGCTAGTAGTTACCCCATAAGGGAGTAGCATTGCTTGCCCCTTCAATAGCTTGTAAGGGCTGAAACTCAGCATGTAGTTTGGGGATTTTCGTATATTCACCCATTTCTCCCCGTCTCATCTATCGCTTTGGCTAAGGCATTCTTGATTGTTCGGTTGATCCTTTCCACCTTTCCTGAACTCGGAGGGTGTCAGGGTTGGTGGAACTGTTGTCGAACCCCGAACAGTCGACACGTTTTGTTATTCACTTTCTCTGTAGTTTCCTTGATCCGAGTCAACCTGAGCTGCAGTTCCACACCTTGGGAGACACTCCTGAAATAGAATCCATACAACGGTGCAGTCCCTTGTTAGGAAAGCCTCTAACCACCCCGTGAAGTGATTCATAATTACTTGACAGTAGCTTCCCCACCCCCCGCTTTTGGGTAGAGGCGTCTCTACACCTCCTGATGCATCATCCCATGATATAACTTCAGTAGTATCCGCCTCAGATATGATGGTGCCACGATTCCTTTCTCCCTCTGTGTCTGGCTGCCCTATGGTCCCTCCTTTCTTCGCAACTTCTTCTCTTCTGCCTCCCCCTCTTCATGTAATTTTACTAAACTGGCGTCTTTCATTTCATTCTACACACTTGTAATTTCAGTTCCCTCTTGTTCCTCTGCTGCCTCCTTCGCAGTAACTTATGCACACTCATTGTCTTTCTGCTCCTTGCTCTTCCCTTTCTGGTGAGCGTTTAGTTTAATTGCAGCAACCTCATCTTGCAGTATCTATAAAACACTAGCTATCGCCCACTACATTACCAGCTTAAGCTGCTAAAGCGAATAGTAAGTCATCTGTAAATTGTAAACGTGTCAACGGGGACAATGTTAAATTGAGCTTTTCCAAAGTCAACGCCCTACTTTATGAAATACGGCTGGATATTGTGGACTCTTTGGGGTACTCAGGCCCATGTATATCGCTGTCCACCCAAAGTGAAGGCAAATTGGGTGTTGGACTCAGGTGCTAAGGGTAGCCCCCAAAATCCGTCAGTGATACCCAGGAATGGAAAAAACGTTATGTTCTGGAGACAGCCCATTCAGGATTGTTGCGTGGCCTTCCACTATGGGATGCGACGTCAGCATGGTTATAACGGTGGCATAGCCTTTTGTTAATGGATATGATCCATTGGGCTTCTTTACTGGCCATATAGGCCACTTAGTAGTTGCCACGATCTCCCTGAATATCCCCAGTGTTTTAGTTCCTTCACTTTACCCTGAACAGTGGACAGTGCGTCAGTTTTTATAGGGTACTGCTTATGCGATAGGTACCCCTCTATTTTAGCTGGGTTTATCTTTACTTGACCGCAATCCTGCTTGTGTCTACCCACTCTACTGGAAGCAATAGGTCGCTGCAGTCTCTGATGATCAGGGCAGCTGCGACTATGCTAGCCAGGTTCCGAATTCTATTGGTTATATATGTTCGCTACCCTTGACTTGTCCATGTTATTTCTCCCTTTACCCAATTTATAATAGCCCCTGCTCCTCATCGGATGGCTATCCCAAGGGTAGTAGCTGCATTATTTGGACAGACCCAGGAATACAATAGAAGCTGCACTCTGCCGATTTTGAGTATTTGTGATTCGTTTCATTCTGCTTTCACTTCTACATCTTTATTATAAGTAGCCTGACCGGATGTTGGCAAGGGTAGGTCAGTTGACAATACCAACGCCTCTGTCCACTAACACATTACATTGCCAGCCGCCTAGCAGTGCTGTTGTGTACATCTGTGGGTCATCAGAGCTGGCCGTGGAGGGCGCCACTACTTCTTTTTCTGACTTAGAAGCTGTCTTTACTAGCTCTATGAATTCATCGCTGGTTGGATTAGTCAGATTGGGCACCCAAGGGGTAAGAGATTCTCTGTCCACTCTGAAGTTCAACTGCTTTTCTTTCCTGCGTTTTGGACACTGCCTCTAACCATGTCCTCATAGGCCACACCTGTAGCATATCAGTTCTTTATACTTCCTACTTCTATTCCAGCATTTCTTTGCTTCATGCCCTGGTCGCTGGCAAACAAAAGGAGGAGTTCTGGGATATCACAGCAGCGGCATCCGCTGTAGCCACGTAACGCGATTTCTCTTGTACTGTTTTTCGTCTACTCTGGGCAAAAAAACTATGGTAGAGTAGGTCAACCCCGCCGTTATCGCTAAATCTAAAACTTCCCGGTGGGCTCAGTTCAGGCCTTCCTTCATCATTTTCAGAAAGAATTAGTCGACTCACCATGGATTACCCAACCAGGAATACTCATCACACACTCGACATTTATGTTCTGTATAATCCATTGTTGTCTCTTCAGCTGTTGGAATCACTGCCATTATCGTTCCTCAGTTTCTCTCACCTCCCCCCAGTCGCTGCCACACTTCCACTTTAAAAAGCAGTATCTTTCTTCATTGCTGACATTCCCGGTACTTGCCCATGTACCATACCATACCGCCTGGGCAATCCTGTCCCACATATTACTCGGGCACTTTGCTTTTACCAACATGTGTGTGTAATCCCAGGGTGCCTAGGGGCAACTCGAGTAGTAGCAGTACTCTCAATGGATACAATTAAATATTCTCATTTCAGCCTGACACAACTAACAAGCACAACTGCTTCCAAAGTCAGTGCAATCAACAAAGATGTCTTAATGCGTTTTAACGAGCTATCGCTGATTAAATCTGACAGAAACAGCACCGATTCCATGGAGGAAGCATGGTTGTAGATGCGGGTTATAAGTGAATTTAAGGAAACGAAGTTTTAATCACCCAATACTGACTGTCTTGCTGGGAAACGTGAAGTCTCTGGTGAATAAAATCAATGAACTCCCAGCTAGGATGCTGAATCAGAGGGTCATTAGGACCGCGTGTGTCATTTGTTTCATAGAATCCTGGCTAATCCCTGCCATACCGAATGCAGCAATTCAGATTGATGCGTTTAGTATACAGAGTCAGGATAGATTTTTAGAGTGTCTCAAAAGCAGAGGTGGAGGAGCATGCTTCATGATTAACGCTTCTTGGTGCAAGAATATATCAGCATTGTCTCTGTTCTGCTCAGCAGACCTGGAATATATTTAACTGCTGTCCTTTCTACTTACCACAGGTATTCTCGGGTTCATCTTGGTGGCTGTACACATTCCACCTCAGACCAATGTCAATCAGGCTTTAGGTGATCTGAGGAATGGGAACAACATGCATAAAAGTACATCTTAGAATAGTAAGCAATTAGCATCAACAGATCACTTGTAATACTCGAGGAAACAACACACTTGTCCATTGCTACACAACCGTCAATAATGCTTACTGTGCTATTCCACAACCTCGCTTTGGGAAGTCGGATCACCTGGCTGTATTTCTACTCCCTGAATATAGCCAAAGTCTGAAGACTGCAGCACCAGTAGAGGGTACCAAGAGGTTATGGACAAGGGAAGCACAAGGGAGCCCACAGGACTGCTTTGAATCGGTGGACTGGACTGTATTCAATGGATTCATCTTCAAACCTAGATGAGTATGCTGCAGTTCTTACTGAATTCATTAAATCTATGGATGAAACAAGAGGTCTGTCATCTGCTGATAGCTAGGTCTGTGGCATACAAGTCTGGCAACCCAGGTATGCCTTGCAAAGGGTTCTTTCCAGGATGAAGAGATAGCTTTGAACGAGGATGGAGGGGACATCGGATGAATGGCAACTTGGGCAGGGTAAGCAGGACATTACTTCCTAAAAATTAAACCGAATAACATGAATGGCAGCATCTCTCCATTCGTGTCCTCTCCCTTCATCCCTCTCACGCCTTCTGCCAAAAGCCCACAAAATCAGCTGCTTCAAAAATCACAAGACAAGAGTTCAAAATCCTGATTGGCGAACATGCATTATTATTTCTAGCCATAACCTAAATATTCCTGCTACAGAGAAGCCACAACATCAGCATTTAACATTACAGACAAGCCATTACAATACCCTTAGCAGTGGAAGATTACAAAGTAACCATTACATTAGTTAACATTACAGAGAAGCCATTACACTCTCCCCCCAATAAATTTAGTCATGCCCTCATGACGTTGAGATAATTCGTCTAACGTTCCTGCAAAACACAAAGCCCAATCCAGGAGCAAAAAGCAGTTTCATAGCTCCCCAGAACAGAAGAGATCACGCCCTGTTCCCCAGGCGCTACATAAGCCAACCTATCCGGTGGTTTCTTAATTCTCTGAGACCTCCGAACCCCCTCACCTCACTCTTCACTCTCGGATGCTAGTGGCGATACTTCGGGTCTGCTTGGCGAGTCCTGTCTCTTTCCATCACTCATGCCCCCTTGCAACTCGGAACCACGTTTCCCGTGTCACGCCTCGCTTCCACTCCTTCAGGGTCCTGCTATAACGCAGGCTGCCCACAGATAGCGCACTCCACCTCATCTGACTCATTGGCAGAAGGACCAGGTGTCTCTTCCCCAATCAACGGGGAGTTAGCGTAAGTCAACATGTGCCACACATCCAGACCATCATCCTCTGAATCAATATCCCTCACATGGGCGGGGCCCAGCGCAGCCTTTCCCACTCTGAGCCCTGCACTCTGCAAATGGGACAAAGGAGCTGCCCGCTTAGGCGGTGTCTTCCGCCGTATGCAGCGAATGTACGAATGCAGCATTCTTAAACTTCCGACTTCATTCGGGGCCAGTAATTCCTGTCTCTGTGCAACCTGTAGGTGCTTTCCACTCCCAAATGTCCGGAATTCATAGTTACAAAGTTCCCAACTAGAATTTTGACTCAGCCATGGATCAGAGAAGCCCACAATGTCAGACCTACCGATTTCTAACTGCGCTACACGATCACCTACCTTATTCCCTATGATACATATATTCGGAAATAGCACATGTTGTCCCGCCACAAACAAGGCAAAATGTGCAGATGCTGGAAATCCAAGCACCAGATAGAAAATGCTGGAGGAGCCCAGCAGGTCAGTTAGCATCTATGGAAAACAATACAGTTGACATTTCGGGCTGCGAACGTTCAGTAGGAACGGAGAGAAAAAAATTGAGAAGTAAAGTTAAAAGATGAGGGGAAGAGACAGAGAAAGACAAAGCAATATGTGGAACTGGGAGTTGGGGTGGTGAAGTAAACAGATAGGAAGTTGATCGGGGAAAGAGACGCAGGGCTGGAGAAAGGGGAAGCTAATAACAGAGGACAGAATGCCATGGATGAAAGAAAAGGGGGAGGAGCAACAGACAGAGTCCATGAGCAGACAAGGACATAAGGTAATAAAGGGAAAAGGAGCTGGGGAATGGTGAAGGAGAGTGGGGTGGTAGGCATTGCTGCATGTTCATGCCATCAGATGGAGACTACCAGATGGAATATAGTGTTGTTCCTCCAATATGCTTGTGGCCTCATTTAGTTCCGAATTCATTACCTATTTATATTTTCCTCCCATGTTACAATGCAACTCATCCCACTGATTGAAATTTTGCCCTATAAGTTCAATTTCTTTCCTAACAGTATCATTGTATCCAGTTTATAGCAAATACATCATTTTCAGCCCTATAATTCTGGTTCCCATCCCTCTAATAATTTAGTTTAAACCGTGCCCCATAGGTCTTCAAAACTTGCTCAAAAGGATACGGCCTCCACCACCCCCCCCCCCCCCACCCGCTCCTCATCCCAGGGTTCAGGTATAACCAGTTCCCTTTGTGCGGGTAGGTCGTTCCTTCCCCTGAAGAGATCACAATGACCCAGGATTCAGAACTTCTGCATCGTGTACCAGTTACTGACCCACACATTAATCTGAAAAGTTTTCCTATTCTTTCCCTCACAGGCACGTGGCATAGGCAACAATTCAAAAATTACTGCTCTGGAGTTCCTGCTTCTCAATTTTGCACCAAATTTTCAAAATTATATTTTCAGGATCTCCTCTATTTTCCTATTTATATCATTGCTTCCAATAAATAACAACCTTGTTGGATTCTCGTCCTGTCACTTAGAATACTGTAGACCAGATCACAGCCACCACTTTCCCTGGCATCTAGGAGACAATGTACCATCAGTTCTCTTTCCGTCTATAGAATCTCGTGTCTGCTTCTCGAACAATTACGGCTGCAGACCCCTTCTTCCTTTCTCCTTTAAGCTATTGCCCTAGACTCAGTGCCGGAGGCCCAGTAGCCATACTTATTACTGAGGTGAGTGTCCACAGGGGTGGTCTGCACTGGCTTCCCGCTTCCATTCCCTCTCCTGTCAGGCACGTCAGTACATGCCAATTTAAGGGTGACAACCTCCATACAGATCTTATCAAGTTGCAGTACTAGTTCCTTATTGAGTTTCTCTGACGACCTGCAGCTCTGACCCCCTCTGTAGATTGTTTGGCTGGGAGACCGGAGAATTCCCATATCTCACTCAAATACACAACACAGCCCCTGGAGCCATTCCCTCTGCAATAACTGTGCACTAACAGATGTAAAATGAAGAGGAACAAACTTACCAGAAACTTACCTCACCCAAGCCTACTCTCACTTAAGCCTCTTGAACCAAAGCCAACCAACTCTAACACTGGTCCACTCAGACAATGACCTATCTGCTTGTCCCTATATTATGTGTCTTTATTTACCATTGCTAATGAATTGTGATTTCATTGAGCAATCGAAAGCCTGCAAACTGTACTTTTAAAAATCTCTCTCTCAAACTTGAAACACCTTTTGTAATTCATTGAGGATATAAGAAGCAACCTGGACAAATGAGAATCATTGTATGTTGTGTATTTAGTTTATGAGAACGCTTTTGAAAGGTGCCACACATGAAGCTGCTTAATAAGATAATATGTCATGGTAATACATGAAAGATATTATCCTGGATAAGGAACTAACTAATCGGCAGAAAGCAAAGTGTAAGAATTTACTGGTTGACTCGAGGTCTGAGTTGGGATTGCTGCTTTTTGTCTTATATGCTAATGGTCTTGTGGCCAAGTTTGTGTATGATACGAAGGTGCAGAAGGTGAGATAGTGTTGAGGAACCAGGGAGACTGCAGAAGGGATTAGAATAATGAGCAAATAAGCGTTGATACAATGTAGTGTCAGGAAGTTTCTGATCGTGGACTTTGGTAGAAGGGACAAAAGCATAGACCACTTTCTAAAAGGGCAGAAAATTCAAAAATATAGGAGTCGGGAATCATTGATTATCTGAAAGTTATCTTGCAGGTTGAGTCTGTGGTAAGAAAAAGCAAATGCAATGCTGTCATTTATTTGGTGAGGATTAGAATATAAAAGCAAGGATGTCAAGTTTAAATATTTAAGGCATTAGTCTGACTGCACTTCAAGTATTGAAACCAGTTTTGGGCACCTTATCTAAGAACGGATGTGCTAGCGTAACAGATGGTGCAAAGGATATTCACAAGAATGATCCCGGGTATGAAAGGGTTAATGTACGGAAAGCATTTTACAGCTCTGGGCCAGTACTTGCTGGAGTTTAGAAGAATGGGAAGAGAATTCATTGAAGTCGAGCGGTCACTTAAAAACCTAGATCGACTGGTAATGTAGAGAATGTTTTCTACAGTGGGGGGAGTCTAGGACCAGAGGGTACAGTTTCAGATTACGGAGATGCACTTTTAGCACAGATATGAGGAGGAAATTCTTTAGCAAGCATTTGTTGAATCTTTGAAATCCATTGCCACAATCAGCTGTGGAGGCTAACTCATTTGTTATATTCACATCAGAGGTTGATAGTTTCTTGATTATAGTAAGGGCGTCAAAGGTTATGAAAAGAAGTTGGGAGAATGTGGTTGAGAGTGTTAATTAAGCTGCTATGATGGAATGGAGGAGCAGACTCGATAGGTCGAGTGGCTTAATTTGCTCCCATATCTTCTTCTCTTATGATTTTAACTACTGATCAAAATTGCACACAGTAATCAAGTTAAATCTTTATATCCCCACATAGTTTAGTTTAATGGGCTTGTCCTGATAAATAAATATCAGTCATGTTAAAACTCAAAAGCTTAATTATTCCTATTTTTTAAGTTTTAAAAAGTGGACCCTTTATGTTAATTCCGCAAAGATATTGTTAATCGTTGGTCCTGTATTAGCTTGAATATGCTAATGCACTAAGCAGTTGTTTAGTTCTGTTTGTTTACTAATCAGCAATGTCCAGCATCAATGCACTTCGTGTCTCCATTTACAAAGCAGGCTGCGCAGGAGCACAGAACGGAAACTGGGATGAGACGTAAACCACGAAAATGTTAGCCAGCCAGGGAACATTGAATACAATGAGGTTATTGACTCAACTATAAGTGCACAATTAACAGCTCTCGAAGATTGTTGTGCTATGCAGCTCAATAGAGGAAGAAGTTCAAGGCAGTTGACAATACACAACACGTTTGGGAGAACTTTCTTCTGTTGCCATTTTATGAAGTAAACTACTATTTATCTCCACTTCCTTTGTGCGAAGTCTATTAACACAGTTAACAATTTTAAACTTGCGGTTCCTTTGGAGCAGCTCACGTCTACATTTGTTTTTCCGTACATTTCTTGTCACCCTACTGGCAGTGGCGAAGCAAAGGCCAGATGGTGGTGTGTTGTTTGAGAAGAGTCATGTTAATTATTTTTAGCAGCAGGTGTGACTCGGGATTCCTTGTTTATTTTTTGTGTTTAAAAATTCCTAAGTAATGACAAATATTTTGCAACATTCATGTGTTACTTCTGAATTCCATCTTTATAAATAGGACATAGTTTCTAAAGCAAAGAGCTGTGCTTTGGCTAATCAACACAGAGTGTGCCCCAATATGGGACTTCCAGTAATCTTACAGGTAGAGAACATATTCTACCCTTTTCTCGCAATCATTGGAGTTCCCGGTAAGACACTTAAACATAGCGCCTTTCTTTCTATAGGAACTTATGATGTTACCATTTTAACTCGGTGTGTTTTATTTGCAAACAGTATTATGTAGCTTTAAGAGAGATCAGGACGTTCCAAATTTCCAGAAATACAACAAATAGCACTCTCATAGTTAAGGATGGGTGGTTCCTGATATGCAGTTTTATAGATCGAGTTTGGGAAAAGTATTGGTGACAAAAGGCGCAGTGAAACAACGATTCGTCCGGTGTTCTGTGGTGAGAAATATTTGTGCAGTATGTTTAGACTGCAGAGTAGATTCTACAAAATGCACAGGCCCCATAGTCCGTATCTCAGCTTTACACAACCCTGGATTGCTATCGGAGCAAAGTTGGCATCCCAGCCATCTATCTTTCCACTTTCGAAAGAGGAGGAATCTGTATGAAGGCTACTCCATTGATTCTACTTGAAGGTTTCAAAACATTCCGGATACGCGCTAAAAGCGATAAAATTCTCTTCCATTACTTGCGATCAGGGAAAATAAGAAATTCGTTTATTCTGATGTCAGTGCAAGGGAAAAAGTAACACATTGTAGAGAAATTTATTTAGAGGCCGAGATTATTTGGTGCAATTGTCATGGGCAAATACATTTCTAGAATTCTAGATGATATGCTTTTTGCATTGTAACGCAAACACAGATGACAGTGTTATTAGTTTTACTGATGCAAATAGGAACAAGTGTTAATAATAAAATATTGGGCGCCATCTCGTTGAAGCAGTGCTACGTCATTGTCTAAATTAATTTAAGGTCACCAACGCAAACCCCTGGTTATCTTGTAGCAATGAAATCCCTCTGATCTAGTGGGCATGAAGCCCACGTCAGGACTTCAAGGGTCTCAACCGAACCATCGACTGTTTACTCTTTTCCATAGATGCTGCATGGCTTGCAAAGTTCCCCTAGCACTTGTGTGTATATTACTTTGATTTCCAGCATCTGTGGATTTTCTCTTTTTTCTATATGTCCAAATGATGAGTGAAAAATTAAGAATGTTTTGCATCATATAGATAATGTAGTCAGAATATAATTTTCATCAGCAGTTTCTCGATATTTTCAGCATATTTTTATTCCAAAGAATTGCAACCTGACACGTTATGAATATATCGATTGACTGTTTTGCTAGTAAGAAAAGTTTCTATGTCCCTGCTTAAACAATAACAACGCCAAATTATGCCTCTGCTGCCTGATTAGTTCAGGCTGGATGCAAAGGGGTTCAATACTGCTAAATCTGAGCAACAATCGTTATTGTATTAATAATCAATCTGCAAGAAAATTCTGAGGGATTATTACGAAGGTCCAGCATCTAGGTACTAAAAGTTGTTAGCGTTCATGAAACCTAGTAAGAGTAAGAAAATTGTCAACAAGACTTTTTAATTCAGTGGTCAATACCTGGATCCTCCGACTAGGAAGTCCGATTGTCAGCAATCCACAAGACGTTGATGCAGAAGTATATCGACCTGTAAGGTTGCAGATCTGAAGTTGAAATGTAAGGCAGGGACGATAGATTATCCATTGCAACGGTACAGTGTTTCGGAGTTATGTAACTTTACGAAGGTAAACATATCAGTTACAGAAGACATGTGAAAACCACCGATGCTAAATTTCTGAAGTAAAATTTAAATTGCTGTTAAGACTCAGTATATGAGACACAACTGTTGAAAGAGAATCACATTAATGTTATAATGTTTATATATGTATATATTTATATGTCTATATATAATCTTCTTGTTTATTTACAAAAAAAAATGTTTACCAGGAGAACACTGAAAAATACCGAATCAGTTTCGGACTGGCATTTTCTGAATCGTTCACAATGGATGTATAACGTACAGCAATGCATGAGTGCACTTCATAATTTCTAATGTTAAGCACTTCTTTGGAATAAAGTTGGAAAATATAAGGTGTTTCAGTGGCAGGAACTGTCAGCCCTTCATATAATCTGATATAAGGATAAAATTGATTTTGTACTTTTCTTTGCAGCTAATGTTTTGGCAATCGTCATTTTCCTCCACGGAAACTGTGGTCTCTCAAAATGCATCACGCGTTACCTGATCGGCATGGCAGTGGGCGATTTAATGGTCCTAATATTCGAAGTCATCTTATATGAGATCAAGGAGAGTTATTTTCCATACTCTTTCTTGAATTACACGCCTATTTGTAGTTTCAATCTGTATCTGTTTTTTGTTTCCATTGATTGGTCTGTTTGGTTAACGGTGGCTTTTACTTTCGACCGATTTATTGCCATCTGTCACCAAAATCTGAGAACAAAATACTGCACTGAGAAGATCGCGACTGTGGTGATAGCTGTGGTATGTTCTTTAAGTGTTTTAGAAAATGTTCCATACTATTTCATATATGAACCTCGTGAATTAATTGACAATATACCGTGGTCTTGTAACGTGAAAGGGACCTTCTACACTTTACCTATTTGGGGAGCATTTCTTTGGTTAGAAACAGTCCTAACTCCATTTGCACCGTTTGTTTTGATCTTTCTCTTCAATTCATTAACTATCAGGAATATTACACTGGCCAATCGAGTGAGACGTGGACTTCGGGGTAACAAAAATGAGGTTAATCTTCCTGATCTAGAAACGGAGAACCGAAGGAAATCAATAATTTTGCTTCTTGCCATATCTGCTAATTTTATGCTTTTATGGATATTAATTTTAATATGCTATATATATGTGCAATTTACCGGTGCTCAATTTTTAGCAACGACTTACAACAAACCCTTCACCATTGCAGAACTGTCAGCATACATGCTGAGGTGTTTGAGCTCTTGCACAAATACATTTATTTATGCAGTGTCCCAGAAAAGGTTCAGGAAAGAATTGCAGAATATGATTGCACATACTTTTATTTTTATTAGAAATGTAGCTAAATGCCAAGTTACTTCCCAAATCTAACGACGCTTAATCATATGGGATGCGAATAAATTCTATTCTCGTTCATATCATGCCGAATGTCGTAATGGATTAATTGAAGTAGACCCAAAATTTCCAGCAACGATAATGGGTGAGGTAAAATAACTACACTTAAAATAGTCACGTAGAAAATAATTTAAAAACTGCAAATGCCAGAAATCAGAAATAAGTGTTGCAAGAGTACACAACAGTCCTTATATCGCACGTAGAGTGTTGCGTATTTGGTTGGTCACATCCCTTTCGGAATTTCGTGGTATGTGAATGGATGCTTGTATCAAACATTGCACCTCAGGGATTTGGGTTGCACCCCAAAGACTCGACGCCTTTTTTATATTTCGAACCAGACTATATTGTTATTTACAATATTCATGGATGAATTTGGTGAACATATAGATGTTATGATTAAAAATTGTCCAGACGGCTCAGAAATTGCGCTATGTAGCATAAAAGCCTGCTGTAAAATGGAGTGGAATACTAAGATAAAAACGCGCTGGATCACTCGCTAACAATTTAATCGAGAGAAATAAGATCTTGGAGGTCTTTTTAAGTCTGCTCTGCACCCTTCCTCTACTTTCCACATCCTACCGATAAGAAGGCAGTCGGACTTGAACACAGAGCTCAAATGGGGTCTAACTAGAGATTTATTGGGATGCAAAATTATCTCACTGTTGTTGAGCACAATTTTCTTACAAATGAAGGCAAATGCACCATATGCCTTCTTAACCCTCCAATCATCGTCCACATCAACTTTGAGGCATTTACAAACGTCGACTCCAAGATTTTCTTGTTCTCGACTCTGCTACGAATCGTTAAACATATAGTGACCTTAAACTTAGATCCCCCGAAGTATATCTCAATGCTTTTAACCATATAACAATCACAGCACGGAAACAGGCCATCTCGGCTCTCCGAGTCCGTGCCGAACTCTTAATCTCACCTAGTCCCACCTACCCGCACTCAGCCCATAACCCTCCACTCCTTTCCTGTCCATATACCTATCCAATTTTACCTTAAATGACACAACTGAACTGGCCTCTACTACTTCTACAGGAAGCTCATTCCACACAGCTATCACTCTCTGAGTAAAGAAATACCCCCTCGTGTTTCCCTTAAACTTCTGCCCCCTAACTCTCAAATCATGTCCTCTCGTTTGAATCTCCCCTACTCTCAATGGAAACAGCCTTTTCACGTCAACTCTATCCCTCTCAAAATTTTAAATACCTCGATCAAATCCCCCCTCAACCTTTTACGCTCCAATGAATAGAGACCTAACTTGTTCAACCTTTCTCTGTAAATTAAGTGCTGAAACCCAGGTAACATCCTAGTAAATCGTCTCTGCACTCTCTCTAATTTATTGATATCGTTCCTATAATTCGGTGACCAGAACTGCACACAATATTCTAAATTTGGCCTTACCAATGACTTGTACAATTTTAACATTACATCCCAATCTGTACTCAATGCTTTGATTTATAAATGCCAGCGTTCCAAAAGCCTTCTTCACCACCCTATCTACATGAGACTCCACCTTCAGGGAACTATGCACTGTTATTCCTAGATTTCTGGATGGAAATCTCTCTGCCCTTTCTCAGTGCAGCTCTGCATCTTACTAATGTTGTGTTGTAACCTATGACATATTCAGAAACACCTCCAATATTCGTGTCAACGGCAGACTTACTCACCTACACATCATTACCTCATTTAAGTCGTTTATAAAAAAAGACGAGCAGCAGGCAGCGGAGAGAAAAAAAATCTCTGCAGAACGCCTATATTCACTGACACCCATTCAGAATACGTTTCATATACTATCACGTGTAAAGTGTTGCAGGTCTTCAGACGTCAGACAGCATTTACAAAAAAGAATGACCTGTCCATGTTCGAGGCAACACCCATCTTCAGAACGCTTTGTCAAAGTGTCGACTCACTTGGAAGGACTGTTTACCGAGAAACATCCTCGTTTTCAACTGGATCCTGCAACTAAACACATCTTTCCCTCCACCTTGTGATGGACAACGCGCCGGAAACGTACTCCTTGCGCACGCGCATTCACAGCACACAAGCATTACTTTGTCACTCTGCTGTCATTGTCCTGAGTGTACTCACTTCAATGTCTTCGCTGGTATATTCTCATAATACGCTTGGGTTAGTTTTAAAGTGCATTTGCAGCCATACACGGCAGAATATTCAATTTCTACAAAAATGGGGATGTGTATATGTTGTTTGTATACTGTATTTAGGGTAGTTACTCCTAATTTTTTGATAACATAATTTTAACTGCATTGCGGGGTGCATCGTGTTCTAATTCATGTGTAGTCATAAGTTAATAATGTGGGTAATTAAAGATAGTCTGTCCTGGTGTCTAATAAACAGAACTTTTACTATACTTTCTGATAGATAATGCCAATGGTTTTCCATGGTTTTCGCCTTTTTTTCTAAGTTTGATTTTTACCACCCGAGAAACAGCCTTGCGCAGAAGTTCTGAGCAAGTCCAGCCATGTTCCCTTGGTCATGTCCCACATATCTACCTCATAGTAGCAGCGTTGGGATAGCAAGTCGGAAAAAGTTGGGTTTTACCGGAGGAAGTGTGCGATTGCGCTCCTAGGTAAAAAAGAAAGAAGCTACCACTTCGGAACATGCGGAGACCTCAGAGGAGGGAATATTTCGGCCTAGAACAAAACTTAGGTCCGAAGAAAAAGTAAATTCAAGTTGCACCAACTCCGAAAATTCCTTCGAAAATCCATTCAAAATTATTTTGACTGCGCTGTAGAGAAAAGATAATGCTTTTAGAATGGAACTAAAAAGCATGCTGAAGATCTCAACATGCCTTCCTATTAAGAAGCTGACAATATTGGGAAGTATCTTGTCAGGCTTGGATATGGCAATGGCCTGTGGAGGCGTGGGTTTGCCACGACTGATGAGTAAATCGTTCGATGCAAATAAGTGATGGGATATTCAACAACTATCTTGACCTGAGGGGGGAGCTGAAAGATAAATGTGATTTCTCAGCAGAAAACTATCGGCAAGACTTCCGTTCCAGGATTCTACCACGATGGCAGTCACCTACTGATGCGTATCATCGTCATAGTTGGGGACTCCACCGCTGATGGAGCAGAGGACAGCAAAGTTCCAAGGAGGAGATTGGTGAGGTCAATGTTTTGGAGCAGCTGACGCTGCTGCTTCCACTAATGTCCAGAATATGGGTCCCAGAGCATGAGTCAGCAAATCGTCCGAATTTGCTCAGTTTTCCATGCAGTACTTCAATGCAGCGACTAGCCACCGCAGTCATCATACCGAAACAGCAAAAAGAATAACCCTCCGGGTCCTCTCAGCGTGACTCTCCAAATTTCGTGGTGGAAAAAACAGGGCAAAGAACTTTCAGTTGTTGTTTGTAAGACTTTTATTCGCCACTATTGTCAGCAGCCACTTCATAACTGAACTATGACTCCTCTCGAGAAGCCCAAATTGTCATGAATTTATTATATACCAAGAGAGGGGGAATGTGACGACGATGATAATGACGACACTGAATGAAATTATTGTGTGTATATTAATAGAGAACACATTTTACCTTTGAAGTTCAGCATATAAAATTTAATATTTGGTCGAAAAGGCCTATTCCTCCCATTTTGTTGAATAAAACACTTCTGTGTTCACTAGCTTCGCTGTCTCCCCGGTGACTTTGTTCACGTTGCAAGACAGAAGCAGCAATCGATCATATGTCCTGCTCTTGACATATCATCAGGAAAGTGAACAGCATTGGTTTCTAAGCCAAGCTCCAAAATCAACAGCGCAGGTTCCGCAAAAAATGCGAGGAGCACCGGTTTTGTCTTGGTCGCCAAATTTACACGCAAAATAAAACTCAGTGGCTTTCTTAAAATGAGGAGAAGTGCCTGTCTTTGAGAAATTTAGAAATACTCGCGACACATCTAGCAGAAAGTGTTGCGGCTTTTGCAACATTGGTGAGATATTTTATAATCACAAATACACTAGAAAATACAATCACTTTCTTATAATGAATAAACAGAATACACTCTGCGCAAAGAGCGTCCACATCAAAGTGGTCGCAAACCGATATACATATAGAGGTAATTCAAAGAACAGTGGGTGAGTAATGTTTTAGAGCCTATTGAAAACCCATCCTTGCATACAGCATCCGCCCTGACTAAACATCCCCAGGCATGTCGGATATGATAGAAAATGTTTCAGCTTGCACTGTGGCCAAGATTTAAATTCACTTGAATTGAAAATTGAAATAACCAATATAGGCTATTAAAGAAAACAACATACATGATAAGGAAATTCCATGGTGATTTTAATGATCAGCAGACCAATATCCAACAGATATTCACCAAAGTATTCAGAAAGTAATATCATCGTTGTCTAGATTTTCAGGAAGAATGCAATTTTTCTGCATATACTATCCTCTCATTGATGACCTGTTGGAAAGGAATAGACGGACAAACAAAATTACTACACTGGACCTTTGCAATGGCTACTGGCAGGTTTCTCTCGATGACTAATCAAATCCCCACACTGTCTTCTGTACACCCCTGGGACTGATGTACGATAGTGATATCGCTCCAGAGGCTGATGGAGCAGGTTCCCCAAGACTGTGAGGACTGTAGTGCCTTCTATATAGATGATATGGTTCTACCGCAAGATGGTAAGAGCACCTGGACCATGGTCTTCGGGAATATTCATGTTGCCGGTCTCACGCTAAATCTCCAAAAATGTGAGCCGGGAGAAAGGTAAACCAGAATCATTGGCCACCGCTGGGACATGGAGATTTTCGAGCACAGGTGAACAAAGTGTGAGGGATCTGCAGCAGTCCTCGACCTCAGACCTTGGAGGTAGTGATGATCTTCCTCGATCTGTTTTGGTGGTATTTCAGGTTTATTCCCCAGTCCGCACTTCTGACCTCTACCTAATCATACTGGGAAACTTAACAGCAACCCAGTAATGTGTGTAGACAAATGCGAGTGAAAATGTTCAAGCCCATAAAGCTCACATGAGCTCTTCAGAACCCAGAGCTTGACAAACGGTTTCTTGTGCAGGTGGGTGCCCCAGCAGTGGGCATTGGAGCAGTGCTGGCACAAGGAGAACCTGGAGAAGAACAACTTCACCTTTACATGAGCCGAAACCTCCTCCAAAGAAGTCAGATGTTCCACCATTTAGGCAGAATGTCTGGTCATTAATTGAGCCTTTCGCAGCACCAGAACTACTTTCATGGCAGAGAGTCAGGGAGTGTAACCATTACAAAGATGTAGAGCGTTGACATGGATTCAGACAATGAAGGTGCGTAATGCCAGAGTTACACAGCGGTATCTGCAGATCCAAATTCGAATCATGCATCACCCATAAATTAGGGGAAGAAATGTTACAGCCGACTACCTGTCTCAGCTATCGAACATCGGCGCCGCGGGAGACGAAACTGGTAACGTGACGGGAACACTCGATAAATACAGTTCCTTGCAGGTCTGCATTTCAACACACACACAAACATTGCATTGCCATTCTGTTGTGATAGCGCTGAGTGTACGCACTTCACTGTCTTCCCCAGTATATTCTCATAATCGGTCCTAATCCGAGACATTGTGTTTGGGTTGGTTCTACAGTACGTTTCCCGCCATACATGGTGGAATATTTCATTTCCTTAGGAATAGAGATACGTAAATATGTATATGTTGTACAGTATAAGGTAGATATTTCTGATTATTTTGTAACATGATTGTAACTACATTATAGAAACATAGAAAACCTATAGCAAAATACAGGCCCTATGTGCCGAACATATCCCTACCTTAGATATTCTAAGACTTCCCCATAGCACTCTATTTTTCTAAGCTCCATGTACCTATCTAAAAGACTCTTAAAAGACCCTATCTTATCCGCCTCCATCACCGTTGGCTGCAGTCTATTCAACGCACTCACCATTCTCTGAGTGCAAAACTTATCCCTGACATCTCCTCTGTACCTACTCCCCAGCACCTTAAACGTGTGTCCTCTTGTGACAACCATTTGAACCCTGGGAAATGGCCTCTGACTATCCAGACTGTCAATACCTTTCATCACCTTATACAAATCTATGAGGTCACCTCTCATCCTCCATCGCTTCTAGGAGAAAAGTCCGAGTTCACTCAGTCTATTCTCATAAGGCATGCTCCCCAAATCAGGCAGCATCCTTCTAAATCTTCTCTGCACCCTTCCATTGACTTCCACATCCTTCCAGTAGTGAGTGGAGTAGAACTGAGCACAGTACTCCAACTAGGTCTGAACAGTTTCCTATACCTGTTGGCTCTGAAATTCAATTCCATGATTAATAAACGTCAATACAGCGTATGCCAGCAACATGCGCAGCTGCTTTGAGGATCCTATGGATTCGGAACCCAAGATCCCTCTGATCCTAAACAGTGTTCAGAGTCTTACCATTAATACTATATTCTGCCAATATATTTGACCTACCAAAATGACCCACTTCATACTTATCTGAGTTGAACTCTATCTGCCACTTCACAGCACAGTGAATGTCCCGCTGCCTTCTGCTTCCTCTGACACACCTCCACACTATCCACAACACCTCTAACCATTGTGCCATCAGCAAATTATTAACCCATCCCTCCACTTCGTCATGCAGGTCATTTATAAAAATTACGAGAAGCAAAAGTCTCAGAACAGATCCCGGAGGCACACCACTGGTTACCGACCTACATGCAGAATTTGTCCCGTCCAGAACCACTTTTGCTTTCTGTTGTCAAAACCGTTCTGGATCTACAAAGCAATGTCCCCACGGATCCCATGCCTTCTTGTTTTCTCAATTAGCTTTGCATCGGGTACCATATTAAATACATTTCTGAAATCCATATCCACTACATCTACTGCTCTGCCTTCATCAATGTGTTTAGTCACATCCTCAGAAAATTCAATCAGGCTCGTAAGGCACGATCTGCCCTTGACAGAGCCATGCTGACCATACCTAATCATATTATACCTCTCCACATGTTCATAAATCTGGACTCTCAGGATATTTTCCATCAGTTTACCAGCAACTGAAGTAAGACTCACTGGTCTATAGTTTCTTGAGCTAATTCTACAGTCTTTCTTGAATGAAGGATCAACATCCGCAACCCTCCAATCCTCCAGAAACTCTCCCCTGCCCACTGACGATTCAAGGATCAAAGTCACAGGCTCAGAAATCTCCTTCTTCATCTCTGACAGTAGCCTGGGGTACATTTCATCATGTCCCTGTGGCTTATCCAACTTGATGTTTTGCAAAAGCTCCAGTACACCCTGTTTCTTAATATCTACATGCTCAGGCTTTTCATTCTACTGCAATTCAGCACTACAATCACAAAGATACTCTTCCATAGTGAATACGGAAGTAAAGTATTCATTAATTACCCCTGCTATATCCTCCAGTTCCATACACACGTCCCCAAGGTCACACGTGATGGGTCCTAATCTTTTCCGTCTTATCCTCTTCCTCTTCACATACTTGTAGAATGCCTTAGTGTTTAACTTATTCCTGTCCGGCCAAAGCCTTCTCATAGCCACTTCTGGCTCTTCTAATTTCCTTTTAAACTCCTTCCTGTTTGCCTTATAATCTTCTCAATCTATAATATTACCTAACTCTCAGAACCTTAAATAAGCTTTTATTTTCTTCTTCACTAGATTTATTACCTTTGTTCACCACGGTTCCTGTACCATACCATAACTTTCCTGTCTCATTGGAATGTACCTATGGAGAAGCCCACACAAATATCCCCTGTACTTCTGCTATATTTCTCCCGTACTTTACCCTGAGAATATCTGTTCCCAGTTTAAGCTTCCAATCTCCTATCTGATAGACTCACAATTCCGTTCCACCAATTAAACTCTTTTCCGACTGGTCTGTTCCTATATCTCTCCTGTGCTATTATAATGGAGATAGAATTAGGATCACTATTTCCGAAATGCTCTCCCACTGTGAGATCTGATACCTTACCAGGTTCTTTTCCTAATACCAAATCAATGACAGTCTTCCCTCTTGTAGCCTTATCTACATATTATGTCATGAAACCTCCCTGAACAAACCAGAAAAACTCCGCCCCATCAAAACCCCTTCCGCTAGTGAGATGCCAATCGATATTTGGGAAGTTAAAATCTTCCATCACGCGATCTCTGCGATTATTACACCTTTCCAGGATCTGTTTCACTATCTGCTCCTGGATACCTCTATTACTATTGGAGTCTACAAATAACAGCAGATAACGTTATTGACTCCTTCCTGTTCCTAACATCCACTTACAAAGACTCCGTAGACAATCCCTTCATGACGTCCACCTTTTCTGCAGCCATGACACCATGTCTGATCAACAGTGCCACGTATCCACCTCTTTTGCCTCCGTCCCTGTCCTTTCTGACACATCTAAAACCCGGAACTTGAAGTAAGCATTTCTGTCCCTGAACCATCCATGACTCAGTAATGGTCAACACATCATGATTCCAGGTACTGATCTCCGCTCGAAGCTCATCCGTTTTGTTCACAATACTCTTTCCATTAAATAGACTCATTTCAAAACGTAATTCTGAGCGCTTCCCTTCTCTACCACTTTCCTATCCTCCCTCACACACTGCCTCCAATCTTTCTCTATTTGTGAGCCAACCGTCGCTTCCCCAGTCTCTTCAGTTCGGTTCCCACCCCCCAACAATTTCTAGTTTAAACTTTCCCAGTGGCCTTAGCAAAACACCCCGCCAGGATATTGGTCTCCCTGGGATTCAAGTGCAAACCGTCCTTTTCGCACCAGTCACACCTACCCCAAAAGTGATTCCAATGATACAGAAAATCGTATCCCTGCCCCTGCTCCAATCCCTCAGCCTCACATTTATCCTTCGTCTCATTCTATTCCTATACTCACTGTCGCGTGGCAGAGCAGTAATCCCGAGATGACTATCTTTGCGGTCCTGCTTCTCAACTTCCTTCCGAACTACCTGTAGTCTTTTTTTCTGGACATCTTCCCTTTTCCTACCTAGCTTATTGGTACCGATATGTACCACGACCGCTGCCTGTTCTCCCTCCCACTGAAGGATATCTTGGAGGCGAACTGAAACATCCCGGACCTTGGAAACTGGGATGGAAACTACCATCCGAGTTTCTTCCCTGCATTGACAGAATCTCCTGTTTGCCCCCCCCCACCAACTGTAGCTTCCCCTATCATTACTACCTTCTTGTTCCTTCCCCTACCCTTCTGAGCCACAGCCTCGAACTCAATTGACAATAGACAATAGGTGCAGGAGTAGGCCATTCTGCGCTTCGAGCCAGTATCACCATTCAATGTGATCATGACTGATCATCCACAATCAGAACCCCGTTCCTGCCTCCTCCCCATATCCCTAGATATGACTCAGTGCCAGAGGCACGGCCACTGTTGCTTCACCCAGAAAGGCTGTTCCCAACCAAAAGTACTCAAACAGGAGTACGTATTCTCAAGGGGTACAGCTACAGGGGTACTATCTTGTAGTTTATTATTGCCATCCCCTCTCCTGACTATTATCCACTTGTCGGTCTTCCGTGGTCCTGGTGTGGCCTCGTGTCTATAACTCCTTTCTATGAACTGCTCGCTCTCCCTGATCAGACGAAGGTCATCGAGCTGCATCATCAGTCCCTTAAAGCGCTCCTTCGCAGCTGCAGCTCGACACATCAGGTGCAGATATGGCCCTCCAGGAGGCTGGGAGTCTCCAGTACCTTCCACATCTGACACCGAGTCCAGAAAACCGGCCTGACACACATACTACTTACTTTCCGCTATTAACATAGGTAGACCTATCTCATCTCGTTACGGCCAGAGCCCGTTGAGCCAAAGCCCTATCACTCTGCTACGGCTCACTCCGCTGCCCGCTCCGATCGCTGCCCGCTGGATATGGCGGCCTTCTTTTTAAACGTCTCCGCTCTGCTAGCTGACGTCACCTGCCTGCGCAGTCTTGCCTCTCTTTTACCCAAGTAGTAAAGCTGCCTTCGCTCCGAAAATCCTTAGCCGTTGACCTGCAGCCTTCTTGATCCGAATGAGGTGCATCATATTCTATTCAATGCGTCTTAAGTGTGAAGTTACCATTTTGGGAAAATAATGATTATATGTCCTGGCGCTTAATAAATGAGGCTTACACTCTCAGTGGCAGAGTAAGATTGTGTTTGCAAGCTCACATCGGACACATTATGGCGCTGTTGCTGAGTGTTCCTGGTAAATATCTTTTCGTAATTATTGCAAATGTTCTCTTCACCATTTTCGCTAAAGTTTGTGAGTTTGATTTTTGAGTCACCGAATTAACACGAAGCGACCGTAGCATTTTCCCATGGTCATAACTCCCGAATGAAATACACAACCTTCGAGTGTCAACGGTTCAGATGATTCCGTTTATTATCAGAGAATGTATACAATATACAATGTGAAATACTTGCACGTGCAGGCAACCAAGAAAAAACAGAAGAACTCAAAAAGAATGAATGAGAGAAAGGCATTAGAACCCCAAAGCTTCCCTCTCCCTCTACCACGCAAAAGCAGCAGCAAGCATCAACGTATCCACCTCCCCCACCCCACCTGTTACAGCAAAATGCGTGAGCGCTTACCACCTACCAAGTAACAGCCAAACACTGAGATACCATGATCTGCAGACAGCAACAACTTTTGTCTACCTAATAGTTCGACATGGCTCAGGCTCTCCCTCATTAACAAGACATAGTGAGTTATCACTCATTTTCATAACGACAGGTGAGACAAAGTCGCATTTACCCGTGCCTTTTCCCATACATGCGCCGCAGCAAAATTTTGATGTCCCTTTTCCCGCGATGCTTCTTTTCCCAACTCCGGCCTGGAAATGGGTCTGCGAAGGGCCGCAGCCCGGAAGTGTCTTCTTCCATGCCACTCCTGGAGAATGTTGAAAAGCAGTCGACAAACGATCTCCAGGAACAGGAACTCATCCGCTGTAAAACAAAATACAGCTTAACTGCCATTTGCAGATGAAGAACTCGATGGAACACCGACCACCTGTGAAAGAAAAGAAAAAGAAACACTAGAGATAGTCGTTTAAGCTGTTTCCGCAGAGCAGCTCGAAAAGGCAACGAGGTGGCGCTATCATAAATCCATTCATCTCACACACACACTCCATTTTCCGCAGTGATCATTCATTCAGTGACTTCCTTGTTCACAGCTCATTGGTCTTAATCCTGGCATTTACTTCTGCAAGCAAGACTGATGTTACACTTTCTCCTTCACATTCTCAACAATCGTCACAGCTAATTCCACTGCGTTGGGTCCATGATCAAATATGAAGTCAAACTTCATCCACAGTAGACTTTCGTGATGAAAGATAAACCTGGAAGTATTGACTTATTTTGCCTATTTTGGAAGCGTTGTGAGTGCGTATGGAGTAACGGATGAGAATGTCAAAGCAAGGTCAGAGTAATTTCCAGACTCATATCAAGGAAAAACAGAATCAGATCCTGCAGTTCAAAGATTTAAAGAGTGCTTCTATATGTCTCTAAAAATTGGAAACCGACAACGAACACACTACAAAAATCGATAGCTTTTCACTAACTACTGCTTGATCATAATGCTAAGCATCAGGTATACTGACAAGCTGAGGGTAAGCACCAACCAGGAATCTGCAGAGATACAAACACACGCACTAAAAATGAGCTGGCCACACCTGGAAAAAAACAACCAACAACATCAGCAGGCAGGCATTAAAATAGAATCTTCAAGGAATGAGGGAAAATAGGACGTCCAGAAACTATACGGGCACCGTAATTGCACGACAGAGACACTCCTGCTCTACCGAAAGTGGCTGAGAACAGAGGACAATGGAGATTGGAAATGACCGACGGCTATGCTCCATCGGGAGCTCAGTGTCCAGGAGGAACGATAAGTGTCACTAACTGGTAACAAATGTTATGCGATACTTACGAGTTTCCTAAGGGTTCCATCATTATAAAAATAATATTCTTCCTGTTGCAAATACATTGGTTGTGCAGAATTAATCGTTTCTCTCTTCTACCCAATTGTCAGAAGCAAGGTCTGAAAGGACTCGGCCCGAAACGTTGACTGTACTCTTTTCTATAGATGCTGCCTGGCTGGGCCTGCTGAGTTCATCCGGCATATGTGCGACATTTTTGTGAAATTAAACGAAAACTTTGTTGCATCCTTAATAATAATAGGCATCCGTTAGTCTCCTGAGTCCTTGGATTTGCGCCTTGGAAGGTTTTTCCAGGGCGCAGGCCTGAGCAGAGTTGTATGGGAGACCGGCAGTTGCCCAGCCTGCAAGCCTTCCCCTCTCCACGCCACCAATGTTGTCCAAGGGAATGACACTAGGACCCAAGCAGCTTGGACCGGTGTTGTTGCAAAGCAATGTGTTGTTAAGTGCCTTGCTCACTTGCTCACTGATGCCTTCTCCTCTAGGCCATGCCCCAACACTGTTGTATCCTTACTTAATGGATAATTATCAGAAAGTTCGTTAGTGTGTCCGGATCAAATATTTGTATCAACGAGTGTAGCCGACCAATTGTTTATTACACGCATCCACGAGCTAACAGACGAACAAATCACATATTTGCCCTATTAACAATATCCAATGTAAACTGCAAATATGCGTAGGCTCAAATATGGCTAAACCGTGTTCCCGTCCCTGCTTTTCGCACGGGGTGAAATTAGCGCACAGAGACACATATTTTTCAATGATGTGAAGAGAAAAGTTGTCCATTCTGTTTGTGCACTTCTAGTGCAAAAGTCTCGCATGTGAAGTGTTGCCTCACTTGGAAATAATGATTAGGTCCTGTTGTCAGGATCATCTATTGCATCCTGTGCTTCCGGAAAGGCCTTCTCTACTTCAGTGAGATCCGGTCTAGACTGTGGGACCGCTTTGTCGAGCACTTTCGTATCGGCTGCAGTGAACAGTACTTCAGAATCACAAACAACTTTAATTCCAATCCCGATTTCTGTTTCAAAATATTGATGGATGACCTTCTCTACTGTCACGAGGAGGCCAGTGTCAGCTTGGAGAAGCAG
Source organism: Hypanus sabinus (assembly GCF_030144855.1). Lineage (NCBI taxonomy): Eukaryota > Metazoa > Chordata > Chondrichthyes > Myliobatiformes > Dasyatidae > Hypanus > Hypanus sabinus. The sequence goes on along the minus strand of NC_082710.1, from coordinate 151,662,240 downwards.
CTCTTCATACTCGGTTTTCGTAGTCTCCAACCTGGCGTATAGGCATCGTTTTTTTTCCAAATTCCGGTAATTTCTGCCCTCCTCGACCTCTTTGTTTTTTGAATTTCCCATTCTGGCTACCGTCTTATCTGTTCTCTTCTGTTCACTTGTCCATGAATAAATTATGTTGCCCTTCATCTTTCTATTTCTCCTATGGCCCACTTTTCTCCTGTATCAGTTTATTTCTTCTTCAGTCACATTTTAACTTATCAGCTCCCAGTTTCTCAGTTTATTACCCTCCCCACCCACCCTTTCTCTTGGCTTCATCTCTCACCTTCTAACAAGACTCCTGCCCTCCCCCCACAGCAAATACTTCTTCTATCTACACCATTCCTCCTTTATTTCCACTTCTGACAAAGTGTCTCGGCTCAAAACGGCGAATATATATTCCGTCCATAGATATTCCCTGACCTTCTGAGTTTCTGCAGCAGATTTTGTGCATTACTCTGGATTTCCAGAAGCTGGTAAATCTCCTGCGTTAATTGTCGTGGTTAACAGATTTAGGAGTGGACTTCGTGGAAGCAAACATGCTGGAAATCCCACTGATTTTATGATGGAGGGGCGAAAGCAATCAAAAATGTTGCTTCTCGCTATCTTTGACAGCAGTTTTTTGGTATGGGGGCCAATTTTTTATACATTGCGTATGTGCAATTTTCTGTCTCTCAATTTTCAACGGTCGTTTCACAATTTAGAAATGACACCGTATATGCTAAGGTATTTGCGTGCCTGTCCAGCAGCAAGTCAGATGAGCTTTTCAAAGAAATTACCACAAAACAGATAGTTATGCGAACAGCTCGGCCAATACAGGAATGTGCTGAGTCTTTATTCAAATTGAAAATAAATTACTTTGCAACTTTACCGACGGTCACTTAAGTTAAAGTACTTCGCGGTGGCAAAGAGGCAAGAGCGGTGTGGTGAGGCAGGATGAAGGAACTATTAAGAGAATAAAATGCTGATCTACCTGATTAGAGGCTGCGAAACTTATTAATAAACACTGCAACATTTTCAGTGCTATTGCTATTCGTTCTTACATTCGAATTGATATACAGTTTCGACACACTTCCCAGCGCACTCGAACCGGCTCACAAAGTGGCGCACGGCGGCATTGAGGCCGGTCCCAAAAATGGCGCCTAGTCTGCATCACCAGCAAGGGGAAAAGCCCGCGTGTGGAACGGGACTGTGAATATGCGCCCCCTACAGCATTCCCGCCCGGGGAGGGCAGAAACAGGAAGGCTTTAAAGCGAGGCCGTGAAGTTTGAGTAATCCTCTTTTGCAACTGCAGCTCACCGACTACGTGTCGTTGTTTCAGCGCTGCGTGTAGCACACCGCTACAATTGGCGACCCCGATGACCCAAACGATATTTGGACCCGCGATGAACGACGCCGCAACTGTTCATGTAGTTTCGTTAAAACTGCCAAGCTTCTGGACGCTGCGAAATCACCTATGGTTCCAGCAAGCAGCAGCCCAATTCCACATTCGGCAGATAACCTCGGATGCCACACGTTACTACCTCGTGGTGAGCTCCTTCGACCAGGAGACAGCCACCCAGGTTGAGGAGTTGATACAGTCGCACCCGGAGGACGGCAAATACACAGAATTCAACGCCCTGCTCATAAGGACTTTCGGACTCTCACGGCGCGAGCGAGTTGCCCGCTTACTGCAGCTGGATGGTTTGGGTGACAGGCCGTCTTCGGCTTGGATGAAAGCGATACTGTCCCTGGCCAGAGGAAAGAAGCCCTGTCTCATGTTTGACCGGGCGTTCCTAGAGCAGCTGTCCGAGGACATACGCTTGCTGCTGTCCGAAGCGGATTTCAACGACCCCCGGAAGGTGGCGGCCGGGGCAGACCTGCTGTGGACTGCCAAGAAGGAGAGTGGGGCGTCCTTCGCACAGATCACCAGGCCACACTCCCGGCAGCACACCAGAGCGGGCCTGGCTGAAGAGCCCACTAACCCCCGAGGCAGGGGTGAGGAGACCAACGAACAATGGTGCTTCTACCACCAGCGGTGGGGCGCAAAAGCCCGCCGCTGTAGCCCGCCCTGAAAGTTCCCGGGAAATGCCGGTTCCAGCCGCAGCTGATGGCTACGGTGGCTGGTCATCGGGATAGCCTCCTGTATGTCTGGGACAAGCAGTCCAGACGCCACTTTTTGGTCGACACCGGAGACGAGATCAGCGTATTACCTCCGACGAGTTACGACACCCGCAGCAGAGAACCGGTTCCTACCCTAAGGGTGGCGAACGGCAACACAGTAAGGAGCTATGGCACCCGTACGGTGCGGCTACAGTTCGGCTCCATCCGGTTCACGTGGGACTGCACACTGGCCGCCGTAGCCCAACCGCTCCTGGAAGCGGATTTTTTGCGAGCTCACAGCCTACTGGTCGACCTGCAAGGAAGGAGACTGGTCCACGCCGAGAATTTTGAAACGTTCTCCCTGGGTTCCTGAATTCCTGGCGGAATTCCCATCAGTTCTGGCACCGCAGTGCACGGCAACCATGCCCAGACACGTCGTACAGCACCACATCCCGATACAAGGACCACCCCTCCACGCCCGTGCTCGAAGGCTTCCCCCGGACAAGCTCCGTCTGGTGAAGGAGGAGTTCAAGAAGATGGAGGAATTAGGGATCATAAGGCGGTCTGACAGCCCATGGGTCTCCCTCCTGCACATGGTGCCCAAAGCAACAGGGGCTGGAGACCATACGGCGACTACCACAGGCTGAACGAGGATACAACACCGGACTGCTACTCTGTGCCGCACGTTCAGAACTTTGCAGCAAACCTGCACGGCGCACGGATCTTCTCCAAGGTAGATGTCGTCCGGGGATAACATCAAATCCGGATGCATCCGGACGACGTCCCCAAAACGGCACTCATCACCCCTTTCGGCCTCTTCGAGTTCCTCCGCATGCCTGTTCTGCCTAACGAATGCCGCACAGACATTCCAGCGGTTAATGGACGCGGTGGGACGCGACCTGGACTTCGCTTTCATCTATCTGGATGACATCCTCATAGCCAGCAGTAGTCCGTCAGAAGCATCTGTCCCACCTCCGCCAGCTATACGCCCGACTGAGTGAATACGGTCTAACAATCAACCCGGCCAAACGCCAGTTCGGGCCCGTCACCATCAACTTCCTGGGCCGCAGGATTACTAAAGACGGGGCAACCCCTCTGCCTGCCAAGGTAGACGCGGTCCGCCATTTACCCGGACCTGGCACTATCAAAGGCATTCAGGAATTCATGGGTATGGTGAATTTCTACCACCGTTTCCTCCCCTCAGCAGCCCGAATCATGCACGAATCTGTTCGCCCTGATGGGGGGTAAGGGCAAGGACATTACCTGGGACGAGGAGTCCGCCGCCGCTTTCATTAAAACCAGAACGGACGTCCCTAAAGCCCTCACAGTGTACGCATCTAACACGGCAGTCGGTAGAGAGATGTAACAACTCATCGAGGATAGCTGGCAGCCCCTGGCGTTTTTCAGCAAACACGTACGACCACCCGAGCTCGAATACGGTGCTTTCCACCAGAAACTGTTGGCGCCATACCTGGCAATCCGGCATTTCAGGTACTTCTTAGAAGGTAGGCCCTTTGCCGCGTTCACGGACCACAAACGGCTTACCCTCGCGTTTATGAAAGCATCCGACCCCTGGTCGCCCCGCCAGCAGCGACATCTGTCCTACATCTCCGAATACACGACGGATGTCTGGCATGTCTCGGGAAAGGACAATGTCATGGCGGACGCCGTCTCTCGCCCTAACATCCAAGCCCTGCTCCAGGGGGTAGACTATGAAGCGCTGGCGGAGGCGCAGCATGCAGTCGAAGAGATCCCTAGTTACAGGACTGCAGTCTCCGGTCTGCAGCTCCAGGACCTCCCCGTAGACCCAGGTGAGAGGACCATACAGCATGACGTAACCACCGGCCAACCCCGCCCCATCTTCCCGACAGCCTGGCGGCGGCGCGTTCTCGAGTCAATTTACAATTTAGCCCACCCCTCTATCAGGACAACTCTCCGGATGGTAGCCAACAGGTTCCTTTGGCATGGACTCTGCAAGCAGGTCAGCGAATGGGCCAGAACGTGCATGCACTGCCAAACAGCCAAGGTGCAGCGGAACACCAAGCCACGCCGCAGCAATTCTACCACACCCGCCGCAGTTTCGACCACATTCATGTGGATATCTTGGGCCCCCTGCCAGTGTCGCGAGGAGCGCGGCACCTCCTGACTATCGTAGACCGGTTCACAAGATGGCCTGATGCAGTCCCGCTCACCGACTTCACCTCCGAATCCTGCGCCCGAGCACTAATCGCAATCTGGTTATATCGCTTTTGTGTACCGGCCCACATTACCTCTGACAGAGGCGCCCGGTTCAGCTCCAGCCTTTGGTCAGCTGTGGCCAGCCTTTTGGGGACACACACACAACTGCCTACCACCCACAGTCGATCGGACTAGTGGAGCGTTTCCATCGTCACCTGAAGTCTGCCCTCATGGCCCGCCTCAAAGGGCCTAACTGGGTGGACAAGCTTCCCTGGGTCCTGCTCGGAATCCGCACGGCGCCCAAAGAGGATCTGCACACCTCGTCGGCCGAGTTGGTGTCCGGCGCACCCCTCTTCGTCCCAGGAGAGTTCATACCAGCCCCAAGGGGGCAAGAGGAAGAACCCGCAGTAGTCCTGGACAGACTATGCGAGAAGGCTCGGTAACCTAGCCCCTATACTCACTTCACAGCATGGGCAGAACCCGACCTGCGTACCCAAAGACCTGCAGAACTTTGTTCGTTTTTACACGACGGGGCGGACACCGGACACCGCTACAACGGCCCTACGAGGGACCGTTTACGGTGATCAGGAACAACGGGTCCACATTCGTGCTGGACGTTGGGGGGTAAGAGGAGGTTTTCACAGTTGACCAACTCAAACCGGCCCTTGCGGACTTGGCGCAGCTGGTCGAGATTCAGGCACCCCGACACAGAGGCAGACCTCCCAAACAGGGACTAACCCAGACTGAGGACACTGGGGGGTGTATCACCAGTTCTGGGGAGGGGTTATGTGCGACCCGCTTCCCAGCGCACTCAAACCGGCTCACAAATTGGCGCGTGCCAGCATTGAGGCCGGTGCCAAAAAGGGCTCCAAGCCAGCTTCACCAGCAAGGGGAAAAGCCCGCGCGCGGGACGGGACTGTGAATATGCACCCCCTACGACATTCCCGCCCGGGGAGGGCGGAAACGGGAAGGTTTTAAAGCGAGGCCACGTTGTTTGGGTAAACCTCTTTTGCAACTGCAGCTCACCGACTACCTGTCGTTATTTCAGAGCTGCGTGTAGCACAACGCTACAATACATCTTTTATGTAATTATTTTGGAATACAATTTGTAATTTTCAAAAATGAAAAGTAATTTTAGTTACACTACTGCATAATTTTGGCTGGTTTCCCCTCACCAGGACTGGATTACAACTAATATAGATTACAGACTCGGAGGATTTTCGTCCATATTGCTTTATCTTTTCGAATCTGGTGATTTTATGAAGTATAGGATGTTATATTTCTCGGAATATATATCTAATGTTTCCATAGTTAGCTTCGATGCAAAATGTAATCCAGGAATTATTTTGCATTCTATAAATTTTAAAAACAAAAGCACTTATTTTACATTTGCAATTCAGCATGCTTCTTTTGAACTGCGTACAACATGTCAGAGGATTCACCTCCAGTTCACAACGTGGTGACATTCTCCAAATGCATTGCTAATACAATTCCATAGTTTTCTAATTACCTCGATCGCATGTCTCTCCTATATGATGTTAGATTAACCAACTGAAGTTTCAATATTTTTTCATCCTCTCGCATACTAAATCTTCTACTCTTAATCTATTGATATAAGTGATAGCTAATCCATGTATAGCTGTTTTTTAATTAAATTTTCAGTGCAGGATGGACGGTGTAAAGGTAATGCATCAGGCATCAGTAAGCCTCAAAATAACTCTACAATACTGACATTTCAGAAACTCTAGACTTTATAAACTATATCTGACCGCACAAACAGTATGCTGAACTTTACTTTCCCTGCACAGGGTTTGTTATTTCCTACAAATACTTCAGCGTTTCGATATCTAAGGAAGTTCTAGGTTCTCTTCAATGTACGTTTCTCTGTGTGAATCTGACAAGATAGCATAGAAATAAAGTTAAAGAAACACCAGCAGTAATTAAATCTAAGCGGAGGCTAATCCGGAGCAAATATTTATTATGTTCTGTCAGATTCCATTGAATAGTGATGTTGGATTGTTCAAAATAATAATATGGGTGTGGAAACATAAGCCTTATAAGAAATCATAGCCAAAATATTAGTAATAATCGATATTTAACCTCTGCAAAAAAACGCGTTCAGCTAATGACAATCATTACGCAATCCTCGCGTCACACATTATTTTTCAGGTATAAAACGGTTACGTGGAAACAGTAGATAAGCAAACTGATTGTGATCAGGCGCGTTGTTTGTCTGAGAACATGAGGCAGCCGGTAATCGTACAGATAGAAAACATTTTCTATCCTATTCTTGCAGTTGTTGGTGTTCCCGGTAAGGAGCCAAAAATAGTTCAATGGTAATTTCCACGTATTTGTTTCATGTATTTGTTAGTTGTATTCGTAATGTTTAATCTACAGGCGATAAGTTACAGTGTCGAATAGTTAGCCCAAACGCTAGGTATCCAAATAGATATTTAGCCCGGAATTCCTGAGCTAATTATATGCTTGCCTTGTCCCTGGACCAATTAATTACAAACCATATGTAGCTAAGTTAAGCACATGTCAGAGTTCCCACAAGTGACTAAACAAGGTGAAAAGTATTTTTAGAAAACTATCAGATTTTAAACAAAAAATATAATAACAGTGAACTATGGGCCAAATGGCATAATTCTGCTTCTTTGAATATCGTCTTATAGTCTTATATCAGTGTGAAGAGAAACACTCTACGAGCAATGCAGGTGCAAGCTTCCTGCAAGCAGGCTTCGGGAAGATACGAGTCCCGACTGAAACCAAACTTCGGTGTGTTCAGCTACTGCAAAGTTATCTGAGCAGATTTTGTGAACGTCGCAGGCAAGATCGGCACGAACCTTCATGCTTCAGTGTGCTCTTTGACTGGAGAGTGGCCACAGTCAAAATGAAGACAGTTTAAATCATAATTGCGTTTCATCTTCCCTGCAGGGCATAAAAGTTAACGGTGGACGTTACTTTAGAAAAGATTGTTTTCTGAATTCAAGAGTGGCTTTAGTTGCTTGAATCAGATTCAATGACTGGCCTTTGTCTTTTTGGACGAAATTTCGTCCGGCCAGTAGCCATCCACTAATATACAAACTGCAGCGCATTCTACCTATATGATCACACTAGAAAAACTATGAGGATTGACAGAGACAGGAATATTATGTCTAAAGTATCGGTTAATATGTTAGAGTAGTATGCAGCAGAACAGAAATGTGTATGTAAATTGATTTGCCGTTTTACGGTCGATTCCTGTACACGAATGCATGAAAGGTCCTGACAGAAATCGAGAAGCAGTTATTGAGATACTGTGAACGTCTATTTCTAGATTCTTCGCTTCGTCTATAAGGAGTCACCTGGGATTCTCATGCAAAATTACAGTCCGTAGTATTGGCTGAAATATATAGTATTTGAACAGTATAACGATTAAGGGAATCTGTAAGATTTTGCTTTGGAGGAATGTGAAACTAGTTTAAGGAATCAATTAAGACATTACTGAACAGCAGGTAAGCAGTAAAAGTTGGTGTGGCCTCTTCATCTTCAATTTCGCAAGTTCTTCAGCAAAATAAAACAGAATCCAATGCCACAATACGGGAAAGATAGAATAAACCCGGCATCTTCTAGGAATCTCCGTTAGTGAGAGTGATGTAGCAGCCTAACATTTTACGTCCTCTAAATGGGTTTCCCAGAGATATTTCAACAATCCATAGTTCAGTTGCCAATTCCGCGACCCGCTATATTTCATATTTTCCCTATTACTTGGGTTTAATTTATTCCAATTTGCACGTATGTAATACTGGGCAGAGCCTAACATTGTCTATCATTAGGTTATGGATTCGCCAGAGTAGCTTTGACTGGATTCTCGTGGAATTCAGTGATGAGGTGTCGGTGTGTGGATGCTTCGTTTTCGTTAGGTAAAGGTCACCGCCCATCGGAAAACGTAAACCATAATCCAGTAGAACCCTGACAAGCAAAGTCTCATCCAACTCGAATCAACCAAACATTAGTTTTCGTTTCTACTCAACATCAACTGAATTGTGTTAGAAAGTAAGGGCAATGGTGTAGGAAAGGAAAGACAGCAATTTTAAACAAAAACAAACGTAATTAGATATTAATTTGTTTTAATCTTTTCACAGCTAATTTGCTGGCAATCATCATTTTCTCCCGTGGACACTGTGGTCTCTCGAAATGCATCACTCGTTACCTGGTGGGCATGGCGATGGGCGACCTAATGGTCCTTATAACTGAAGTAATTTTTTATGAGATTGTAGACGGCTACTTGCAATATTCCGTTTTCAATCGTACATCGTTTTGCAGATGGAATCTCGCCATGCACTTAATGTCCATTGACTGTTCTGTGTGGATGACAGTAGCTTTTACCTTTGATCGATTTGTGGCTATCTGTTACCAGTCGATGAGAACGAAGTATTGCACGGAAAGGACCGCAGTTATTGTGATAGCGGTAGTGTGTTCCTTGAGTATTTTGGAAAATGTTCCATTCTATTTTATATATGAGCCACGAGAAATAATTAACAACATACAGTGGTCCTGCCGTGTAAAATCGAGTTTTTACACTTTGCCCATATGGGTGGCATTTTTGTGGTTAGAGACTGTCATGACGATAATTACCCCCTTTGTGCTAATCTTGCTGCTGAACTCTATAACTATCAGACATATTGTCCTGGCAAACAGACTCAGGAGCGGACTTCGTGGAAATAATCAGTTGAAGAAAGACACTGATTCGGAGGTGGACAACCGAAAAAAATCAATAATTTTGCTTCTCGCTATTTCAGGCACATTTATTCTGTTATGGATGGTCATTTTCATATATTATTTATATGTGCAAATTAGTGACACCCAATTTCTGAAAGCAAGTTACAATGATCCTTTCACCATAACGGAGCAAACTGGATATATGCTGAGGTGTTTGAGTTGTTGCACGAACACTTTTATATATGCAGTGTCCCAGAGGAAATTTAGAGAGGAATTAAAATATTTGATTACCACTCCATTCCGCCTCCTTACCAACATAATGAAAGAATATAAATAGCTTCTTAAATAAAAATACTGTTATCTGAAAGTGAAAGAATTTGTTGAAATGAATCCTGAACATCGGAATTTTCAAAGTGTACTGCTTAGAGATTATTTATGATAGTATTAAGCCATTTGGCTTAATGCAATTTAATTGTAAATTGAACCTATTCTATTCTCTTGGCGTTTCCATGAGCTCTTTCTGCAGATTCTGCTAATCATCAACACACGAGGATCGTTTAGCCAATTCACCTTTTACCGTTCTTGCAATTTGGTAGAAAGCACCACAGCACGCAGGGAAACCCAGAGAAAGAAAGGAAGTGCTACACAGATCGCAGCAGACGTCAGGATTGAAACGAGGTGTTTGAAAGATAAATAATGATGCACTCAAGCCATTTGATCTCCTTAAATGAAGTCAAATTTGCATTCGGAATATTACTTACATATTGAGCGAATCTGCCAATGCTCAAAGTTGTAATTGGGGGAAACACAGGTAACTATTTTAACATTAGGTGAAATTGACAACCCCTATCTTCATGCCTTTTGACTTAACGGACTGAAAGGTAATCTGCAGGTGAATTGAAATAACCCTACTACGCTTCTGAATCGTATGTTTATTAATTTAATTTTTGTAGGGACAAGGTGCTCAGAAATATTACACCAACATTTCTTTTACATAAAAAGCCTTTTCCATTTTTATATATGTATAAATCTATATATTTATACATTCACAAGTACACACAGATGATATAAAAATAATTAGGCATTTAAATAGATATTTATGTGCAATTGTAAATCACACTAATAAAATAAATAATAATAATCGTTGTTAAATATGGTAATAATAATGGTTAAATAATAATCTCCCCGTATCCATTTCTTTCTTGTCCAAAATAATGTGTGTAACCCTAAGTAACTTCCATTGTAGATGGTCGTATATTAACACATTCATGTTTGCTCCAACCCCAAAACATACTTATCCAATATCCAATTCAAAGTCCAGAGGTCTAATTATTTACTTCAAATTATCTGTTTTTCCCCAAATCTATTCATTTACTTGTGTTACTTCCACGTTTTCCAGAAATAAGTCACTGAACATTCAAACCAAGTGAACTTACGTTAACACTATTACTATGTTGATGAGAAAAGAAGTATGAACCATTAGGAGAATCAGCTAAAATCTGCTCGCATTAGGGTTATAAATTCAATCAATTTATTACAAATTTGATATTTTTTTTCTTTTTGAATTCTCAGGGAGTAAGTCATCTTTTCCATTTTATATAATTCCAAAATAATTTCATGCCAATCTTCTGAAGTAGGTGATACTGGATTGAGCCAGTTTCTGGTCATTGATTTCATACTTGTCGCTAAAAGGGCCGACAGCAACTTTATATTTTTCTTCTGTTCCGAAAACAATATGTAACACTTACCCAACAGGCTGGTATATGTCTAGGGGAAAAAGGAGATCCAGCCGCTCACCAACCCACCTCCCGTACACGCAGGTGCTGTGAGAATCGAGTTTTATGCCGCGCGCCCGCCAACAGTATCAAACCCACAACAAATACCGTTATGAAATACACTTTAAAGAGTTTACTAAAATTAAGAGAGTAGTAGACAATACAATATATATATACAAAGTAAAAAACAAAAGGCGCCAACTTATCAAATTTCAGTCTGTTTAGTGCACTCGTTGGAGCTCAATCAACGAACCATTCGAGCCCTTGTCGCTTGCCTCCGACCTCCACGTCTTCGCACCTAGGACCACGCCCGGGGGTCTTCCGAGCAGTGCAGCGCACGTCCACCTTTCTCGACGTCTTCCTTCCGCACTCTCCTCCCCACAAAAAAACCCACGAAAACCCCTCCCCCAAGTTCCCAGCATCACAAGACACAGTAACATTCCCCATTGATTAACAAATGCATACAATTACCATATCAGCCATTCTAAAGTGAAACAACGGCGAGAGAAACACTTATCCGACAAAGAAGCATTCCTACTTGTAACAAACCAAAGAGGCCATTTTGAGTAACATACACAGGACATTGTACATTCTCTACCCACCAGCAAATGTCATGCCCTCATGGCATTACTAGAGTTCCCCAAAGCTTCTTGCAACACACAAAACCCAACCCAGGTGCAGAAAGCAGTGACATAACTACCCAGAGCAGCAGAAATCACACTCGATTCTCCCGGTACCACATATGTCAACCGCTCCGGGGGTCGCCTAATCCTCTGAGATCTCCATACCCCGTCTGCCCCACGGGGCTCCCTCGTCACCTGCGAACCCACTGTCTCGGACACCCCAGGTCTACCTGACAGGCCCGCTCCCCCTTCCTCACAGGGGTCCTCCCTCACCTGAGATCTCTCCGGCTCACGCTCGGGTTCCACCCTCTCTCCCACCAATGTAGGCTGCCTCTCCATCTGACCCTCAAGACCTTCCCTCCTCTCACCCAATTCAGTATGGGAAGGGCCAGGAGCCTCCTCTCCTGGTACTGGAGCACCAGCGAATGGGAACAAGGCCCACTCATCTGAGTCGTCCTCCTCTGAATCGGTAGCCATTCCCGGGTGAGGGACCCGTCCCCGCTCTTCAGCAGCGGGCTCTTCTCGTTCTCCGCGCCCTGGCAGAGTCCTTGTATTAGGCGCAACCTCCCTCTTGGGCTCCTTATCCACCTGCACCGCTTGACCCAGTGGCAGCAGGTGATTCCTATTGAGTAACATGATAGGCCCTTTTCCATCCTCAGGTTTCACCCGGTAAACGGGCAGGTTCGGCATCTGGCTCTCTATTACATAGGGGCTGGCCGCCCATCGATCTGCCAACTTGTGCTTACCAGGGAGTCCCAAATTCCGTAAAAGGACCCGGGCGCCCGGTAATAATTGTACAAACTTCACCTTTCGATCATACCGCATCTTATTCTTCTGATTTTGTTTGGTAGCCGCCGCCTCGGCCAACTCGTACGCCCGCTGTAACTCCCTCTTCATGACGGACACGTACTTTAGATGGGACTTCCCGGGAAATTCACCCACTCCATCTCCAAAACACACGTCAATGGGCATCCTCGCTTCCCGGCCGAACATCAGATAATAGGGCGAATACCCTGTAGCATCATTGCGAGTACAATTGTAACAGTGAACCAATTGTCCAATATGACGACTCCACCTGCTTTTCTGCCCAATCTCCAGCGTCCCGAGCATATCCAATAGGGTCCTGTTGAATCTCTCTGGCTGAGGATCTCCCTGTGGGTGGTAAGGTGTAGTCCTGGATTTCTCAACCCCAAGCATAGTCAGTAATTCCTGGATAAGGCGGCTCTCAAAGTCCCGCCCCTGATCACTATGGATTCGCCTGGGAAGGCTTTATGCACAAAATACTTCTCCCATAACACCTTCGCCACTGTCGTCGCCTTCTGATCCTTGGTGGGAAATGCCTGAGCATAGCGAGTGTAATGATCGGTGATGACTAAGACATTCGCGGTGTTGGTGTCAGGCTCAATCGACAGGAAATCCATACATACCAGGTCCAGAGGTCCCGCACTCTGCAAGTGCGACAGTGGAGCCGCCAACGCTGGCAGGGTCTTCCTCTGGATGCAACGACGGCATCCGCTACAGTATTCCTCGACGTCCCCCATCATCCGGGGCCAGTAGAACCGGTCTTTGAGTAGTCCATATGTCTTTTCCACCCCCAAGTGTCCAGAATCATCATGTAAGGCCTGGAGTACAGCCTGCGATACTCCTCCGGCAGGACTAGTTGCCAACAGCGGGGTTGGTCCGGAGGCGTCGTTACCCGGTACAAGATTTTGTTCTTTAACTTCAACCGAGACCACTCCTTCAACAACAGAGGCACGCATGGGTGTTTCGCCTTCTCAGCCAACGCCTCATCCCCCTTCTCGACCGCTCTCCACACTGTGCCAATGCCCGGGTCATTTTGCTGAGCAGTTGCCAACTCCCCCGGACTCAGTTCCGGCAACTGTTTAGTCCCCAGAGCGGTCAGGTCACAGTAAACTAGGGGTATGGCGTCGTTAAAAACCCCCAAATGGTCCACGGCTCGTTCCAGCCTCCCTCTTCCCTCGGCCTTCACGGTGATAGCAAACTGACACATCGCCTTCACTCCAGGGGCAGGGGCACTCTCCCACTCCTCGTCCCTCTCCTCCTCCCCCGGCTCCCGACGAGACAATGCATCCGCATCGACATTCTTGTTTCCGGGGCGGTACCTCAGGCTGAAATCATATACCGACAAGGCCGCCAGCCACCGATGTCCTGTGGCATCCAGCTTCGCCGAAGACAAAATATAAGTGAGAGGATTGTTATCCGTTCTCACCTCAAACTTGGCTCCGTACACGTAATCACCCAGCTTGTCCACCACCGCCCACTTCAGCGCCAGGAACTCCAACTTGTGAGTGGGATAGTTTCTCTCCGATGGCGACAAGCTTCGGCTGAAAAAGGCTACCGGTCTCAATGCTTTGCCATGCTCCTGGTACAGAACAGCCCCGAGATCCTCTCGGCTGGCATCTGTGTGTAGCACATATGGCTTCTGGGGATCGGCAAAAGCCAACACCGGGGCCTGGGTCAGTGCCCTTTTCAAAGATCGGAACGCCTCTTCACATTGATCATCCCATCTCGAGCCAAAAGTTTCCGCCGGGTTCCAGTATCCTCCAGCGTCCTGCCTCTGGTTCCCCGTCCTCTTCTTCCCCAGCGGGGGATAGCCACACAACAGCTGAGTCACACTTTGGCGTATCCTTTCACAAATCGCCGGTAATACCCACAGAACACCAAAAATGAGCGCAGAGCACCCACTTTCTGGGGTCTCGGCCAGGTGGTCACGGCCTCTATCTTGGTTGGATCAGTAGCCACTCCCTCTCGCGAAATGATATGGCCAATGTAGTTAACCGACGACTTGCAGAACTGGCATTTGTCCAGGGAAAGCTTCAACCCTTCTTCATTAAGCCAGCCCAACACCTTCAACAGCCTCTCCTCATGTTCCTCCAAAGTCGATCCAAACACTATCAAATCGTCCAGGTACACCAGCACCTCCAACAGATTCTTATCCCCCACAGTTCTCTCCATGAGCCTCTGGAAGGAGGCTGGGGCTCCGGATATGCCCTGGGGCATTCGTTCGAACTGAAAGAACCCCAGCGGGCAGATAAAAGCGGTCTTCTCTTCATCGGCCGCACTCATCGGGATCTGGTAATACCCACTTCTTAAATCCAGCACACTGAACCACTTCGCACCGCTCAGGCAGGCCAACGCATCCTCGACACTTGGGACAGTATATTGATCAGGGACAGTTCGCCGATTCAACGTCCTGTAGTCAACACATATGCGCACTCGCCCATTCTTCTTCCGTGCCACCACTATTAGGGACGTATAAGGACTTCGAGACTCAGCTATGATTCCGGCCTCCTTCAACTTGCACAAGTGCTGTCGCACGTCCTCAACATCTGCTGGAGCCGGTCGCCGGGATCTCTCTTGGAACGGGGTGTCCTCCGTCACCCGGATGGTGTGGCGAGTGCTTTTGGCGCAGCCAACATCAAACTCGCCCCGAGAAAAAACAGTTTCCATCTTCAGCATCTTCTCCACTAGCCGGTGTTTCCACTCCGGCGACACAGGAGAATCCCCGAAGTTAAAGGCTTCAGCGGTCAGCTCCCTTCGATGCTCCGATCCCTCCCCGTTAGGGGTCCTCACTGGTGCGCCAGACATTACCGTCACCCGGAACAGATGTGCCAGCGGCATTCCTCTCTTAAAGGTGATTTCTCTTGCCGTGGTGTGCCTGACACTTATAGCTATACGGCTTGCATGTACCACCCCTGGTCTCTTCACTTCGGGCCTCACCAGCGCCCCCGCCGGAAATCGTGTCTCCCCTTCAAGATTGTCTGGGGTGTCTACTAACAGGGCTTCTCCCGTCCGCACTCCTGGGAATCTGGGGGACCCCATCATTAGTGCTACCTCCCCCGGTCGGATCACCTTGGGCCTCGCCTGCGTACACCACACCGTCCCTCGTTTCCACTCCGGGTCAAGCCCTTGGGAGGCAACCCCTTCTGCGAACACTGCTCGAAACACTGGATGCACCGAGAGGGTCTCCAGAAAGTCTTCCCCCCTTTCTCCTTACAAGCTCCCAAGAGCCGTCGCACAACTGGGGAGTTAGTCCCCACTAGGAGGGCAGCACCACCGGTTTCCACCGGGTCAGGACACACCAACACCAACGTCTCAATAGCTTCCGTCACTCCCACATCGCCCTCCGAGAACTCCAGTCTCACCGATAGGTACCCATCGTACGGGTAGTCACCCTCGCTCACACCCCAAATCTGCAGGGCGTCAAATGAGGTTACGGGCAAATGCTTTAGATATTGATTGTAGAAAGACCGGTACAATAAGGTCACCTGCGATCCCGTTTCAAGAACGACTTTTGCGTAAATTCCCTCCATCCGTAGACCCACACTGGCACGGGGTCCTACCAGCCCATCCGGAATAGAGGCGTGGGCACCCGGTGGTCTTCCGGCTGATCTCTGGGTACGTGTTCCTCCACAGGCTCCAGTCCGTTCCCTCACTGAGCCTCTCCTAAGTTTCCCGACACCTCTCCCTTTTTAGTCATAGGTGTGCTTCTCCTCCGCGGGACTCCTTGTCTCTCACAATCCCACCTAAAGTGTCCCTCCTCTCCACAGCTATAGCACACCCTCGGCCTTCCACAGTCTCGCCCGAAATGCCCCTCTTTCCCACAGTTAAACCGCACGCTGCCAATCCACAGGTACTACCTGAGAGTAGGTACCTCCCCTGTCCCTCCCCTCCAAAGGGGGTTCCCTACTCCCCGGGGGACTGTCATTCCTCCACCCAGCCACCACTTCCTGTATCACTGAGGATCGCTCCCGTAGGCCCGCGCCCCTTTTCCGCCCCAACGCTCTCTCTTCCTCTCGCACCTCTCTAATCAGTTGCCCGAAGGATGGAGGGGGACCTTTCCTATCAGCCTGCCGGATAGTCCACGCCACCTTGTCCTCCTCCAGAGAGCCACTGAATAGCTGACTCATCCTCACGCTAGCCAAGTCAGTCGCCTTCACTACCCCCCGGCGCCGCAGCCCGGAGAGCATCCCCTCCATCCTAAATATGTACTCGGAGAGCTTTTCCCCTCTCCATTGTTCCAGGCGTTCGAAATCTGCTAAAAGCAGCCAGGGTTCCCCTGACAACCCAAACGCTCCCTCCAAAACTTCTATACATTCCTCCACTGAGGCCCCGGCCTTCTAAGCTTTCAACTACCGGACTGTTTTGGCTGCTCAAACTTCCCACCAATCGCTGCCTCTTCTCCTCCTCTGAGCCTGGCCATTCCTCTAACATCAAAGACGTATGCTCGATTCAGGTCTCATAGTCCACCTCCCCATCCGGAGTAGGCTTGGCTCCAGAGAACTCCCCCAGCCTCAGCCGTGGGAATTAAGTGCGGCTGCCAGCTCCGAGGCTTCCACCCTACCTGGGGAGCGGGGCTTAGTCACGACTCCCTCCTCCTACCTCCCTTTACTAGTGCCGGGCACCTCTCTGGGGTCCACCTCTAGCTCTAACTCCTCCTCCGATGTCTCCTCAGCCTCATCCTTGTAGAAGTGGAGCCCCCACGGCCCCTCCTCCCCCGGTACACTGACCGTCGCCGGCAGTTCCACCTTCCTGACTTCAGCACTCGTACGAACCAACACCCAACTAGTCTCTACCTCTTTACAACACCGTCTAGCTACCAATTCTACCTGCCCAATACCCTTCACCGAACTTAAGCCCCGCACTACCGCGTCTCCCGAAACTCGAAAATCCACTCCGCTCACTACGCATGCGTACTGTACTGGTACATCTTCAAACTGGCACCAACAAAAAATCTTATCTCTGTCCATCTCCGCTCTGCTGCCTGCGCGATTCCACAGCCCCTGACAATCCAGTCCGGGCCGTGCACTCGTTGGAGCTCAATCAACGAACCATTCGACCCCTCGTCGCTTGCCTCCGACCTCCACGTCTTCGCACCTAGGACCCCGCCCGGGGGTCTTCCGAGCAGTGCAGCGCACGTCCACCTTTCTCGACGTCTTCCTCCCGCACTCTCCTCCCACCAAAAAAACCCGCGATAACCCCTGCCCCAAGTTCCCAGCATCACAAGACACAATAACATTCCCCATTGATTAACAAATGAATACAATTACCATATCAGCCATTCTAAAGTGAAACAACGGCGAGAGAAACACTTATCCGACAAAGAAGCATTCCTACTTGTAACAAAGCAAAGAGGCCATTTTGAGTAACATACACAGGACATTGTACAAATACATGCCCCAAATGCAGAGTCACAAAGTCCAGAGTTACCTTAACTAATGTTCTGTGAATACCTTTCCAATATAATTTTAACATAGGGCAATAACCCCCCAAAAATGTGCCTCCTTGGAGCCACATCTTCTCCACCACGCCACGTTTGTGTCTTTATATTTTTCCTGGCATGGGATCTAGAAGTATCTTATAATATTTTCTAGCAATGTTCTCTCCAAACCGAAGAGTTTGATGAAACCCACTGAAAGCTGCATATTTTCCCCAAAACATCCTCTGAAAGTACCAGCCCCACTTCTTTCTCCCACTTCTCTTTAATATACAATGTGTTTTCGTTTTTTGAAATGAGAGAGGGATTATATAATCGAGAAATTGATTTACTTGGTATCGAGCTGTAAGCTGAATTCAAAATCTTGAAAATCTTTAATTCTGCTGTTGATAAGTCTGCACATCTACAATTCTGGTTAAAGTAGTGTCGTATTTGAAGGTACCTGAAAAAGTCATTATGTTCAAGGTCCAGTTTGCCCTGCAGGGATTGAAAACTTGGTAATGCACTTTTATGTGTGAATGAGAGGATGGTTTTAAGACCTTTCTTTATCCATAGTTCAAATATTTATCTCCTATACTGGGAAAGAATTCAGTATCATTAGCACGCCATCTAATAAGTTTTAATATGCTGTAAACTCCACATAAATCTGTCAACTTATCCCATACTTTTAATGTGAGATTTATCCAGCTGTTTTTAATAGTTTTTTTTCCAATTGGGCCATCAATCCTTGGTCCGTAATTGAGGCCTGAAGAGGAAAATCATCAATCAATCCAAATTCTATTTCCTTCCATCTAGCCTTGTATTTCCCATTACACCAATATAACAGATGGGTTATCTGTGAAGCATAAAAGTAATTTCACAAGCAAGGTAGAGCCATACCTCCTCCTTCCTTTCCTAAATGTAATATGTTAAATCGGATTTTAGGTTTCTTTCCTTGACAGATAAAGCGGGAAATCCATTTATCACATTCCCTGAATTGATTACCATCTACCTCCATAGGTAAAGTCCAGAAAAAGTAAAGTAACCGAGGGAGAATGTTCATTTTTATGGTATTTATTCTTGAATTTAAACTTTAAAAATTGGTAAGTTTCCATCTATGTATATCTGTTTTTATCTCTGAAACTAATGGCCCATAATTTAGCTGTGGCAACGTTGAAAGATCTTTTGGCAGGGTTAGTCCTAAATAAGTTAATGATTTAACTTCCCACTTAAGATCATATGTGTCCTGCAGTTTTTTGGATGTTGTATAATTTAGGAATATAACCTGAGTTATCTTAACGTTAATTTTATGACCTGATATTTTCCCGAATTCATCCAACAGTGTATACAATCCTATGAAATTTTTTTCTGGTTCACTCAAATAAACTAAAACATCATCTGCGAATAGCGCTACTTTCTGTTCAATCTCTACCACCCTGATACCATTAAAATTTCGCTCTGTCTTATTAATTGGGCAAGAGGTTCAATGTATAGTGAAAAGAGGAGAGGGGAGATTGGGCATCCTTGTCTAGATCGTCTCTCTAAAATAAAAGCGTCAGGGAGGTCCCCATTTAAACTAATTCGAGGCGTAGGACTGTCATATAAAGTCTGGGTTACTTTAATAAACTTGTTTTGAAAGCCAAATCTTCCTAACACTTCACATGGGAATACCCATTTAACGGAATCAAATGCTTTCTCGGCGTCTAATCCTACTACCATTGTCTCTGCCCTGTTCTTAGTAACCTGTTCTAGTATGTGTAAAGTTCTCCTTATGTTGTCCTGAGTTTGTCTTTGCTGAATGAATCCAGTCTTGTCGAAGTGGATGAGGCCAAGTAGAAGCTTTTCCAGTCGTCGAGCTAATATAAACGTAAACAATTTGTTATTCGAATTAAGGACACTGACTGGCTGATAATGACCACATTCTAGTTCATCTTTCCCCTTTTTAGGAATAACTGAGATAATCGCCTCTCACCAGGAAGGTGGAATTACTCCTCTCTGTAAGATCCAATTAAAGGTGCTAAGTAATAATGGAGCTAACTGTGACTTAACGGATTTCTACCATTCTGAGTTAAACACACCAGAGCCTGGAGAATTTCTAGCCTTTAATCTATAGATAGCCAAGTTCAGTTATTTGCCAGTTACTCGTTCTAATAAGCATTCATTATGTAAATCTGTGACCTTGGGTAATTCTAAAGAATTCAGGAAAGTGTCTATATTGGAGGCCGGGGGTTGAGAGTACAGCTCTCGATGATATGTTTCAATACTCTCTTGAATTTTTCCTATTATACTATCAACCATCTCTGTTTTTGGATTTTTTATTGTATGAATTGTATTGTTTGCTTGTTGATTACGTAACGTATGTGCTAATAATCCAGTTGATTTACCTCCTACTTCATAATTCTTTTCTCTCAGGTAAAGAAAATTTCTTTGAGTTTCCAATGTATAAATTTCATCAATTTCACTTTGCAATTTCATAATTTCCTGTTTTACATTCGAATTAACTTTGCTGCTGTCTAAAACTTGAAGTTGCTTTGATTTGCCTTGAATGTCTGCTAATTTTTGTGCTTTGAATTTTTTCATATAAGTGGTAATGGAAATAATTTTCCCTCTCAGTACGGCTTTCAATGTATCCCATAAGATCACAGATGATGGTTCACTTGTGTCATTAAGGTCTAGGTATTTTAAAAAAAATTCTCCCCTTATTCTCTCCATTACTTCCTGGTTATTGAGTACTGTATATTTGAATTTATTTTCCACAGTGTTTTCCTCATTTTCCTTTTCAGAATTAGAGACATACAGACAGGGCTATGGTCCGATAGATCAATTGTTGTAATGTTACATACTTTTATCCTGTATCTATCTACGTTAAACATATAAAAAAGGTCTATCCTTGAATAAGCTGACTGGGGGAAAGAGTAATGTGTATTTTCATTACTAGTGGAGTGTAATTCCCTCCACATATCTATCATTCCCAACTCCTCCATCAATTATTTCACTTTCCTAGTCGGAGGTTTATTCCGAAAAACTGTTCCTGAATAATCTAATACAGGGTTTAACATAACAGTAAAATCCCCTCCCCAAATTACTACCACTTGAGGGCTGACCATTAGGTCAAAAACGTGTCTATAAAATGATCATTCCCTACCTGCTGGAGCTTAAACATTTAGCAATGTTATTTCAGTACCTTCTATTCTTCCTGTAATGTTTACAAGTCGTCGATTCTTGTCTTTAATCTCTGAAATATGTTCATATTTAAGAACACTTGATATTAAAATAGCTATTCCTCTTCTGTAGCTCAGTTTATATAATGAATAATATACATGCTTAAAGCTCATTTTTTTTTTAAATTTGGCATGTTCGGATTGGCTCAAATGAGTTTTCTGAAGGGAAGCTATTTCTACCTTCTCTTTTTTCTATTTAGATTTAAGCTTATTTCCCTTAATTGGATTCAAAACGCCATTAACAAAATTATTTTTACCGCTTCAATTCACATTTTTCTCTAGTAGAAAAAAAAACGCTCTCCTTTTCTAAGCAAACAGTAAGCAACCCCTTCTCAACAGTACACCAAAACACAAAACCAAACCCTAGGCATTTTTGGACGTAGAACATTTGAAAATTTCCCCCGACTTCCAACAGTGAGGCCTGAGCACCGACCTGCCTCAGTTCAGAGGGATAACCAGCCTGTGTTAGAAAGTCCCCGCAGTGTGAAGAGTTGTAGGAAAAATTCTCCTTTTTATGTCTCGACCACATTGCTATCATTCAAGTTACTCTGTCTAGTTTATTTTCAGTTACCAGCTTTAATTCTCACTTTAAGTCCGATTACTCTTTCAGTCATTTCCCTTAATTAATCTACATTCTCTGTACGTTCGTGTCTGAATACCTTTCCTTTTAGCTGGTCAATTTGGTTCGAGTGGAGTGTCCTCACCGCATAGCTGCCATGATGCCGAATCCTCTCCAGTAGCGACTCCGGTTGGGTGATAACTTTTATGGGTAGTCCCCGCTACGCCAGGTCCGACGTTGCTTCCTCCACTGCAGCGTAGGTTTTTGTCCCTTCGTCGTAAAAGAAACTCAGCCTCGCTGGGTACAGGGTCTGAAATCTGATGTTGTTTTCCTTCAGAACCCACATAAAGCCTTTATTTTACCATGCCAGTTTAAGCACTTCTTCCTTCGTTCTGCAACTGAGAAATCTGACTAGAATCGATCTGGGCTGGGCGCCTGCCGGAGGCTATGGTGCTAACGCCCCGTGGGCACGTTGTAGTTGTAGGTCTTTTGTTTCCGGTATATCAAGATTCTCTCTAAGCAGCTTCTCCACGAAGGGAATCACCAATCTGGGTATATCTTTAGCTGCTTCGGCAACTCCATAGATCCTCACATTTTCCCTTCTTGAGCGGACTTCTTAGTCGAAAGCTTCCACTGGAGCTGCTCTTGTAGCTTTAGCATTTCTGCTATCACTTCCTGTGCGTTTTACAGCCTATTCTCAGTCCCTACAACACTCACTTCGGCTTCATCTAACCTCAAATTAGTTTTTGCTGTTTCTCCTTAAATATCTTCCAGCTGTTTGGTTATATCTTGTCGGAAATCACGAATCTCTCCGAGAATCAAAGTCAGTTTTACCTATGCTTCCTCATGATCTCCGTCCTGGCTAGCTCTGGAGAAGTTAGGCCCCTCGTCTTGATGCGTCTCGTTGTATTCATCAGCCTTCTGAGCGGACGTTTTATTCTCGTACTTAGACACCATCTTTGCCCCTTTTATTGATATAGTTATACAATACTAAATATTTTTTCTAATTTACACTTTGGAGCTTTATACATTACTTTTTGTCGAGCAAATTTTCGCTATCCTTGGTGATCCGGAAGTCCTCCCCCCGTGAATTGTATTTGTACTATTTTAAAATAATATTGCATATGTTTTGCTACAATGTATTAGTCATCTATGCTAACAATGTTTCTGCACGTTTCTTAATAAACACGAGCAAGGATATTTATACCCAAAATATTTATACACCACTTCACCTGTTTATAATAATAAACTTAGTAAAAGGTAACGTATTAGTTTAAAACTTTATATTGATTTAATGTAAAGTGAAAAGCTTGATTTACTTTTTCGATCAAGGATTCAAGAATTTTGATCCTTTTGAATATCTTTGACGGAAAAGCGATGATGCTCGTCTAAACTTAACATCTTGGAGAGGAAGGCAGAGCATGTTTGATCATGTTGTTCCATTGTTTAAAAATGTTTCTAAGAGTAAACCTAGCAATTATAGGCCTGTCGGTTTGACGTCACTGGAGGGTAAATTAATAGAAAGTTTTCTTAGAGATGGTATATTTATTATCTGGATAGACAGGGTCTGATTAGGAATTGTTAACATAGATTTTTGTGTGGAAGTTCAAGTTACACAAATCTTACTGAATTTTCTGAAGAGTTTACGAGGAAAGTTGACGAGGGTAAAGCAGTGGATGCTGTCTATATAGACTTCAGTAAGGCCTTTGACAAGGTACGGCACGGTAGGTTAGTTAGGAAGGTTTAATCGTTAGGTATTAATATAGAAGTCGTAAAATGGATTCAACAGTGGAAGATGCCAGTGGTGGATAACTGTTTGTCGTTTTTGAGGCCGGGGACTATTGGTGTGCCTCAGGGATCTGTACTGGGTTCAATGTTGTTTGTCATATACATTAATGATCTGGATGATAGGGTGGTAAATTGGATTAGTAAGTATGCAGATGATACTAAGATAGGTGGCGTTGTGGAAATGAAGTAGGTACACAAAGCTTGCAGTGAGATTTAGGCCGGTCAGAATAGCGGATTGAAGGATGGCAGATGGACTTTAATCCTGGTATGTGTGAGGTGCTATATTTTGGTAGAAATTATCCAAACAAGACATACATGGTAAATGGTAGGGCATTCAAGAATGCAGTAGAACAGAGGGCTGTATGAATAATGGTGCATAGTTCCCTGAAGGTGGAAATTCACGTGGATAGGGTGCTGAAAAAACTTTTGGTATGCTGGCCTTTATAAATAAGAGCATTGAGTATAGGAGTTGGGATGTAATGTTATAATTACACAAGGCATTTTTAAGGCTGAATTTGGAATATTGTGTACAGTTCTGGTCACCAAATTATAGGAAAGATATCAACAAAATAGAGAGAGCACAGATAAGATTTATTAGAATGTTACCTGGGTTTCAGCACCTAAGTCACAGAGAAAGGTTGAACAAGTTAGGTTTCTATTCTTTGGAGCGTAGAATGTTGAGGGGGGACATGATAGAAACATTTAAAATTATGTGGGGGATAGATAGAGTTGAAGTGCATAGGCTTTTTCCATTGAGAGTAAGGGAGACTCAAACAAGAGGACATGACTTGAGAGTTAGAGGGCAAAAGTTTAGGAGTAACGCGAGGGGAAATTTCTTTACTCAGAGAGTGGTAGCTGTGTGGAAGAAGCCAGTAGAAGTGGTCGAGGCAGGTTCGGTATTGTCATGTAAGGTAAATTTGGATAGGTATATGGACAGGAAAGGAATGGAGGGTTATGGGCTGAGTTCGCGTCGGTGAGACTAGGTGAGAGTAAGCGTTCGGCACGGACTAAGCAGGCCGAGATGGCTTGTTTCCTTGCTGTAATTCTTATATAGTTACATAGCAGCCAAATATCATGGGACATTTTGGTACCAACACCATAGGAGGGAAATATGAAAAGATCCTGAAGAGAAAAAATTAAAGAGCTAGGCAGAAAGCTGAGAAGCAGGACATTCAGGGTAATGATTTACGGATTGCTCCCTATGCCACGTTCCAGTGGGAGTAGCAGCAGGATGGTTTAGTAAATTATTGTGTGGTTGAGAATCTGCTGCAAAGGACAGGGCTTCGTGTCCTTAGATCATAAGGATCTACTCTGGGGGAGGTAAAACCTGTTCAAAAGTGACTGGTTGCACCTGAAGCCAGGGGGAGCCAGTATTCATGCGAGGAGAGCTGTCGAGGTCGGGGGCGTTAAACTAATCTGACAAGGGAGTGTGAACCGCAGTGAAGAGACTCGGTATCGGACAAGTGGTAAAAAGCAAAGATAGCGTGCAATTAGTCTGCCAGTTGGGGCATGAAGATGATAGGACATAATTGCCCGCTGAGTATTAGTGCATTAAGGATGCAAAATCAAAAAAGGAAGCAAATGCAGCACTCGAAGATTTGTATCTCAATGCACGGAGTACATGAAGTAAGGTAAATGATCTTGTTGCACTATTACAGATTGTCGGGCATGATGTTGTGGTCATCACCGAATCGTGGCGGAAGGATTATTGCAGATGGAAGGCGAATGTCCAATACTACACGTTGTATCGAAGGGACAGGAAGGTCGAAAGGGAGGATGTGGCGGCTCTGCTGGTGAAAAATGGCGTCAGGGTTGAGTTAAGAAACTGAAATCACAAATAGTAGCCTGGATGTGGAGCACACATTATAGCAGTAAATATAAAAGGCTTGTCAAAAGGGCAATGTTGTGATCGACATGGGAGATTGCAACATGCAGATGGATTGGAAACATAAGGCTGGAAACGAATCTCAAGACAATGAGTTTGTTCGATGCATATGAGGTATTTGGTTTTCAGAGCAGTTTGGCTTTGAACCTACTAGAGGGTCAGCTATACTGGACTGGGTGTTATGTAATGAATCGGAAGTGATTAAGGAGCTAATGGTAGAGAGCCCCTAGGAACAAGTGATCAGAAATTGATTGAGTTCAACGTGAGCCCCAACCCGTCAGCCTAGGTATGCCGCGGATCAATGGTGGTACAGACAAAGGTATTCAGATTGTCCAAAATATAATGAAAATCCTGAAAGAATAGGAAATAGTTATTTAGATTGTCTGATTGATATCGACGTTACTACATCCTCTGTCTACACCCACCCCCTCCTCCACAGACATTCTCGTGAGTAATGCTAACTTCTGAAGCCATTCGAATAGCTAGTATTTCCATGACAGAGCCTGACTCCACACTAGCCTCTGTAGAGGTGGGGATAGGCTTTTAGGAGGAACATTCATTATATCTAAAACAGCCCCGCTTCTCCTACCAGGTCGACAGCTCCTTTGTAAATTAGGGACACTGGGCGGATGAAGCCTCCTCAAATTAATACCCCACAAATGCTAAAATTAATGAACGGGCCAGAAAGGTAAAAGCAAACACAGCCAATATTTATACTTGGGCAGTTGGATAGCAATTCCTGTGCTTAGCACTTCGGTAAGATGTATGACCCATTGATTGGACAAGCCAACCTCGACATGCAAACTTTGCATTATTTGATTAATACCAGCCCAGGAAAGAAAATGCTCCACTGCACGGTACTTTGCTAACTGACCCGCACCATGATCAAGATGTACTTCCTTAATTGAATGATAAAGTAAAGCTGAAGACACCATATGCGTATTTTGGTACGGATGGATTCGAGGTCCTGTTGGACTTGATGGAAATCAGGAAGAAAGATTCAGACTGGAGGACTCCTCAATGCTCCATTTGACAGTGTCCGTAAAACCATCAGCAAAACGTAATGATATTAGGTCAATGACAAAGCGATTGATAAAAGAACCGAAGACTGTTTGTGTTATACCACTGCCCGTATTGGGACATGAAGTGCGAATAGAATTCTTTAATGAGAGGGAGGGAGGGACTATGTTAAAGTGCGAGATCTGGGAAATAAATTTTCGAAAAGCAACAGCCACTAGTAAAAGACCCTCTACTTCTACTAAGAGCTTTAATGCGGGTACCAGTTAATCTATGGGCACAAGGTAAAAAAAAAACAGCTGTGAATAATGAAGAATGTGCCAATGCCCTGCATTAAACAGTATTGTATAGCTATTGAAGCCGAAAAAGGTATTGTTCCAGTAATTCACCCATTATTGGGCAGTCTACAAATAACACCAACTAAAGATATTGACTCCTTCCTGTGCCCAACCTCCACTGACAACGACTCCGTAGACAATCCCTCCTTGACGTCCACCTTTTCTGCAGCCATGACACTATCTCTGATCAACAGTGCCACGCACCCACCTCTTTTGCCTCCCTCCCTGTCCTTTCTGACACATCTAAAACCCGGTACTTGAAGTAAGCATTCCTGCCCCTGAACCATCCATGACTCAATAATGGTCACCACATCATGACTCCAGGTATTGACCTCTACTCGAAGCTCATCCGCTTTGTTCACAATTATCTTTGCATTAAAATAGACACATTTCAAACCGTCGTTCTCAGCGCATCCCTTCTCTACCACTTGCCTGTTCTTCCTCACACACTGCCTCCAATCTTTCTCTATTTGTGAGCCGAACGTCTCTTCCCCAGTCTCTTCAGTTCGGTTCCCACCAGCCAAGAATTTCTTGTTTAAACTTTCCCAGTTCCCTTAGCAAAACACCCCGCCAGGATATTGGTCTCTCTGGGATTCAAGTGCAAACCGTCCTTTTTGCACCAGTCACACCTGCCACAAAAGTGGTTCCAAGTGGATACAAAAGTGGATACAAAAATTCGTATCCCTGCCCCCGCTACAATCCCTCAGTCACGCATTTGTCCTCCATCTCATTCTATTCCTATACTCACCGTCGCGTGGCAGAGCAGTAATCCCGAGATGACTATCTTTGCGGTCCTGCTTCTCAACCTCCACCCGAATTACCTATAGGCTTTTTTCAGGACATCTTCTCTTTCCCTACCTAGCTTATTGGTACCGATATGTACCACGACCGCTGGCAGTTCTCCCTCCCACTGAAGGATATCCTGGAGGAGATCTGAAACATCCCGGACCCTGGAAACTGGGATGGAAACAACCATCCGAGTTTCTTTTCTGCATTGACAGAATCTCCTGTCTGACCACCAAATATAGATTCCCCTATCACTACTGCCTTCCTCTTCCTTCTGTTATGAGTGATGAGCAGATCTGATGGACAATGCAGTACAGAGTTAACCATCACCCCCCCCCAGAACCATGAACTATTGCTATTGCTATGCTGTTCATGGGAGAGAAAGACGAAACACAGGCAAGAACAACTGCGACAGTTAAGAGAGAGGGAGCTTGCTGATTTACTGTATTGTGACTTTTCCTGGATTATTTACCTTTTCGCTGCAAAGACATTATTTTGCTCGTTAACATTCCTCATGGGACTGCAGAAGTGGCCTGATTTGATGGACACAGTCATTCAGAATTGATTGATAGCTGAGACCCCTTAGGAGGGATAAAAGGCAGGTTTAGAGAGACAACCTTCAGACACACCAGTGGACCCTGACTGTGGGTTGTGAACCCAGAAGGAAGGTTGGGAGTTTCGGATACCGAACAAGGAGATCGGTCAGTAAAGCTCTCCGTGCAACAGCAGGACCTGTGGGGACTTGTGTCTGTGTACACTCATGCCAGAGTGACGAGTCCACCACAGAAGAACGGTCTACCTGAAGGACGGCGGGGTCATAGCCGAATGACCACAACGGTGCAACGGAATCAAAACGCCACAGAAAGGTCTGCATGCTGCAGCTGTTACACTTCGCTCGCTCTCCCTCTCTCTCCAACGATTACCATACAACAACTATACCTACCTCAGCACGCATGAACTGAACTGAATTTTATACTTTTCTATGACAATGCATTTACCCCTAGACATCGACAGAGTTTGTTTATTATTGCTTATTATTATTCCTACACTTTCAGGCTTATTATTGCTAACTTGTGTTACATGTATATTTGCAGTATTGGTATTGTTTTGCTTACTTTACTAATAAACACTTCTGAATATAGTACCACCAGACTCCAACGGATACTTCTATCTTTGCCGTTCTGACACCCAGTTAAGGGGTACGTAACACTTCCCCTACCCTTCTGAGCCACAGCCCAGAACTCAATAGACAATAGACAATAGCTGCAGGAGTAGGCCATTCGGCCCTTCGAGCCAATACCGCCATTCAATGTGATCATGGCTGATCATCCACAACCAGAACCCCTTTCCTGCCTTCTGCCCATATCCCTTGATATGACTCAGTGCCAGAGGCACGGCCACTGTTGCTTCACCCAGAAAGGCTGTCCCCAAGCAAAAGTACTCAAACAGGAGTACGTATTCTCAAGAGGTACAGCCACAGGGGTACTCGTTTGTAGTATTTTATTGCCATTCCCTCTCCTGACTATTATCCACTTGTCTGTCTCCCGTGGTCCCTGTGTGACCTCCTGCCTATAGATCCTTTTTTATGAACTGCTCGCTCTCACTGATTAGAGGAAGGACATTGAGCTGCATCTCTAGTTCCAAAAAGCGCTCCTTCGCAGCTGCAGCTCGACACACCGGGTACAGATATGGCCCTCCAGGGGTTTGGGAGACCCTAGGACATTCCACATTTGACACCGAGTACAGAAAACTGGCGTCACACACATACTACTTACTTTCCGCAATTAACACAGGTAGACCTACCTCGCCTCGTTACCGCCGGAGCCCGTTGAGCCAAAACCCTATCACTCTGCTACGGCTCGCTCCGCTGCCCGCTCCGATGGCTGCCCACTGGATATGGCGGCCTTCTTTTTAAACTTCTCCCGCTCTGCTGGCTGACGTCACCTGCCTCCGCAGTCTTGCCTCTCTTCTACCTCAAGTAGTAAAGCTGCCTTCGCTCCGAAAATCCTTAGCCGTTGACCCGCAGCCGGCTTGCTCCGAATGGGGTGCATCATTTTCTAATCAATGCGTCTGAAGTCTGAAGTTAACTCTTTGAGAAAATAATGATTTTATGTCCTAGTGCTTAATAAATGAGGGTTATCACTCTCAGTGGCAGAGAAAGATCGTGTTTGCAAGTTCACACCTCACAAACTATGCTGCTGATGTTGACAGTTCTTGGTAGATATCTTTTTGTAATTATTGCAAATGTTTCTTTCACCATTTTGGCGAAAGTTTGTGAGTTTGATTTTTGACTCACCGAATTAACACGAAGCGACCGTAGCATTTTCCCGTGGTCATTACCCACGAATGAAATGCACAACCATCGAGTGTCAATGGTTCAGATCATTCCGATTATTATCAGAGAATGTATACAATATGCAATGTGAAATATTTGCACGCGCAGGCAACCAAGAAAAACAGAAGAATTACAAAAGAATGAATGACAGAAAAGCATTAGAACCCCAAAGCTCCCCTCTCCCTCTACCCACGCAAAAGCAGCAGCAAGCATCAACGTATCCACCTCCCCCACACCACCTGTTAGCAGCAAAATGCGTGAGCGCTTACCACCTTCCAAGTAACAGTAAACACTCAAATACCAAGATCTGCAGTCAGCAAAAACTATTGTCCACCTAATAGTTCGACATGGCACAGGCTCTCCCTCATTAACAAGGCATAGCGAGTTGTCACTCATTTTCATAACGACAGGTGAGACAAAGTCGCATTTACCCGTGCCTTTTCCCATACAAGCGCCGCAGCAAAATGTTGATGTCCCATTTTCCGTGATGCCTCTTTTCACAACACCGGCCTGGAAATGGGTCTGCGAAGGGCCGCAGCCCGGAAGCATCTTCTTCCATGCCACTCCTGGAGAATGTTGAAAAGCAGTCGACAAACGAGCTCCAGGAACAGGAACTCATCTGCTGTAAAACAAAATACAGCTTAACTGCCATTTGCAGATGAAGAACTCGATGGAACACCGACCACCTGTGAAAGAAAAGAAAAAGAAACACTAGAGATAGTCGTTTAAGCTGTTTCCGCACATCAGCTCGAAAGGGCAACGAGGTGGCGCTATCATAAATCCATTCATCTCGCACACACACTCCATTTTCCGCAGAGATCATTCATTCAGTGACTTCCTTGTTCCCAGCTCATTGGTCTTACTCCTGGCATTTACTTCTGCAAGCAGGGCAGGTGTTACACTTTCTCCTTCACCTTCTCAACAATCGTCACAGCTAATTCCACTACGTTCGGTCTAGGATCAAATATGAAGTCAAACCTCACCCACAATAGACCCTCGTGATGAAAGATAAACCTGGAAGTATTGACTTACTTTGCCTATTTTGGAAGCGTTGTGAGTGCATATGGAGTAACGGATGAGAATGTCAAAGGAAAGTCAGAGTAATTTCCAGACTCATATCAAGGAAAAACAGAATCAGAACTCAAATATTTATAGAGTGTTTCTATATGTGTCTAAAAACTGGAAAACAACAAAGAAAACAGTACAAAAATCTGTACCTTTTCACCAACCACTGCTTGAGCATAATGCTAAGCATCTGATGTCCTGACAAAGTAACTAACCGGAAACTGCGTGTAAAATGCAACCATGAATCCATATAGATACAAACGCACGCACTAAAACTGAGCAAGCACGAGGAAATCTGCAGATGCTGGATATTCAAACAACAGACACAAAATGCTGGTGGAGAAGCACTGAAGACTGCCGAGGCCCGAAACGTCGACAGTGCTTTTCCTTATAGATGCTGCGTGGCCTGCTGTGTTCC
Source organism: Hypanus sabinus (assembly GCF_030144855.1). Lineage (NCBI taxonomy): Eukaryota > Metazoa > Chordata > Chondrichthyes > Myliobatiformes > Dasyatidae > Hypanus > Hypanus sabinus. Next base: position 151,631,222 of record NC_082710.1, on the reverse strand, counting down.
ACCAGATTTTTTGTGTGTTGCATTAAAACTCAGTGGGCCACACCTTGAAGAGTCCAATTAACAACATCACCAAGCAGGCATTAAAATAGAATCTCCACGGAAAGAGGAAAAATAGGACGTCCAAAAACTATATGGACACCGAAATTGCACCACAGAGACACTCCTCGTCGAGCGTCGAGAAAGTGGCTGAGAACAGAGGACGATGGGGATTGGAAATGACCGACGGCTATGCTCCAGCGGGAGCTAAGTGTCCAGGAGGAACGATATGTGTCACAAAATAGGAACAAATGTTATGCGATACTTACGAGTTTTCTACGTGTTCTATCATATAAAAATAATATTATTTCTGCCGCAAATAATTTGGCTGTGTAGAATTGATCGGTTCTCTCCTATTGTGGCAATCCCGGTTCTCTAACAAATAGAAAAAAAATCTACCGAATTATGATAAGGAAGGCCTGAACGGACTCCGCTCGAAACGTTGACAGTACTATTTTCTCTTTTCTGATGCTACCTGGCCTGTTGAGTTCCTCCAGCATATGTGTGTGTTACTTGGATTTACCGCATCTGCAGATTTCCTCTTATTTGTAAAAAAAAATGTGCGTTTTTAGATTTTTACATCGTGCTGCAGCTTCTAATAATGCTGCAACGCTGATATGACGTGTTTCGATACAGATATCAGTAGCCTATTCAAAAAAGATCAAGTAATTTATGCCAATTTAAAAGAAAACTTTGTTACATCCTTACTTAGCGGATAATTAACAGAAAGTTATGTAGTGTGTCCGGGTTAAGTATTTGTATCAACGACTGTAGCTGACCAATTGTTTATTACACACATCCAGGAGCTAACAGAAGAACAAATTACGGATATGCCCTATTAACTATATCCAATGTAAACTACAAATCTGCACAGGCTCAGCATTGGCTAAACCGTGTTCCCGTCACTACTATTTGCACGGGGTTAAATTAGAGCAGACAGACAATTATTTTTCAACGATTCAAAGAGAAAGTTTGTTCATTCTGTTTGTCCTCTTCTAGTGCGAAAGTCTTTATGGTGAAGTGTTGCCTCACTTGGAAAGAATGATTGGGTCTTGTCGTCAGGATCATCCACTGCATCCGGTGCTTCTGGAGACGCCTACTCTACAGCAATGAGATCGGATGTAGACTGTGGGACCGCTTTGCCGAGCACATTCGTCTCGGCTGCAGCGAACGGTACTTACAAGTCACAAACAACTTTAATTCCAATCCCCATTGCTGTTTCAAAATATCGATGATAATTCTACTTCTTGACTGTCACGAGGAGGCCAGTGTCAGCTTGGAGAAGCAGGACCTCATGCTCCGTTTTGGTCGTCTCCAAACTGACGGTATAGGCATCAATTTTTCCAAATTCTAGTTATTTTTGCCCTCCTCTCCTTTTTTTTTTAATTTCCCATTCTGGCTATCGTCTTATCTCTTCTCTTCTGTTCACCTGCCCATGAGTAAATTATGATGCCCTTCATTCTTCCCTTTCACCTACGGTCCACTTTTCTCCCGTATCAGTTTCTTTCTTCTTCAGCCACATTTTAACTAATCAACTCCCAGCTTCTCAGTTCATCTCCCCTCCGCACCCGCCTTTCTCTTGGCTTCCTCTCTCACCTTCTAACATGACTCCTGGCTTCTCCCCCACGGCAACAATTTTTCTAGATTCCTAATCCCTCCTTTCTTTCCATATCTGACAAAGTGTTTGAGCACAAAATGTCGGCTATTTGTTCCGTCCATAGATATTCCCTGACCAGCTGAGTTTCTGCAGCATTTTTGTGTGTTACTCTGGATTTCCAGAAGTTTCTGAATCTCTTGCATCAATTGTTGTGGTTAACAGAGTTAGGCGTGGACTTTGTGGAACATGCTGGAAATCACACGGTTTTTAAGATGGAGGAGGGAAACCAATCAACAATATTGCCTTTCGCTATCTCTGACAGAAATTATTTTGGACTGGGTACCAATTTTTGCACGGTGCGTATGTGTAATTTTCTGTCTCTTAATTTTCAATGGTCGCTTCACAATTTTGAAATGACCCCGTATATGCTGAGGTATCTGAGTTCCTGTCCAGCAGCAAGCCACATGAGCTTTTCAAAGAAATTACACACAAGCCAGTTAAATATGCGAACAACTAGGCCAATACAGGAAGGTGATGAGTCTTTATTCAATGTGAAAGTAAATTACTTGGGTAACTTTAACTACAGTCACTTAAGTTACAGTAATTCACGCTGGCACAGTTGCAAGATCGGTGTGGTGAGACAGAATGAAAGGAGCATTAAATAAAATGCAGATCGTGCATGATTAGTATGCTTACTGGCCGGTAATGACTCGTTGGTCCAAAAGGCATGTTACCATAGTATGTGACTACCTGACTAGACGCTGTGCAGCTTATTAATAAGCATTGCGATATTTCAGAGTTATTGCTATTAGCTCTTTCATTATAATTGATATGTATGCTTTCTGTAATCATTTTGGCATACAATTGGTAGTTTTCTAAAATGAAAAATAATTTGAGTTGCACTACCTCATAATTTTGGCTAGTTTCACCTCACCAGGACGGGTTCACAACTAATACAGACTACAGACATGGAGCATTTTCACCCACATTGCTTTATCTTTGGGAAAGTGTTGAATCTGTGAATTATATGATGTTATATATCTTGGAATGTATATCTAATATTTTTTATAGTTAGCTTCGATGCAGAATGTTATCCAAGAATTATGTGGCATTCTATAAATTTAAGAACAAAACCACTTATTTTACATTTGCAAATCAGCATGCCTCTTTGGAACTGGGTACAACATATGTCAGAGGACTCAACTCCAGTTCACAACGTGTTTACGTTTTCCAAATACATAGCTAATGCAATCTCGTCGTTTTAATAATTACCTCTCTCGCATGTCTCTCCTAATGATGTTAGGTTAAGCACCTGATGTTTTTACTTTTTTCATCCTCTCGCTTTATAAATCTTCTACGCTTAATCTATTGAATATAATTGATAGCTAGTCCATGTAGAGTTGTTTCTTTAAATTTACTGTGCAGGAAGGACGATGTAAAGGTAACCCATCAAGCACATACTGTAGCCTAATATTGAAGTCTTCAATACAGACATTTCAAAGTTTCGAGGCTTCATGAACTATATCTGACGGCACAGACTGTACACCTGAACATTACTCTCCTGGCGCAGGGTTTGTTATTTCCTATAAATACTTTAGAGTTTCGATGTATAAGGAAGTTCTTGGTTCTCTTCAATGTATGTTTTTCTATGTGAATCTGACAACAAAGCACGGAAGTAAAAGCAAAAGAACCACCAGTTGTAACTAAATCTAAGCGGATGCTAATTTGTAGTAAATATTTATTTTGTTCTGTCAGATTCCATTTAATAGTGGTATCGGGCTGATCTAACAGTATGGGTGTGGAAGTATAATCCTTAGAAGAAATCATACCCAAAAGATTAGTAATAATCTATATTTAATCTACTTAAAAACATGTTCTGCTAATGACAATCATTACGCAATCTCGGTGTCACACATTATTTTTCAGGTATAAAAACGGTTATGTTGAAGCAACAGATAAGCAAACAGATTATGATCAGCTACGTACTTTGTCAATGAACATGAGGCAGCCGGTAATCGTACAGATAGAAAACATTTTCTATCCTATTCTTGCAATTGTTGGTGTTCCCGGTAAGGAGCCAAAAATAGTTCAATGGTACTTTCCAAGTATTTTTTTTTCATATATGTGTTAGTTCTATTCGCAATGATTAATCTACAGGCGGTAATTTACAGCGTCGGATAATAGCTCAAACTCTTGGTATCCAAGTAGATATTTAGACCGGAATTCCTGAGCTAATTATCTTCCTGCCTTGTCTCTGGACCAATTAATTACATCTTATCTGTAGCTAAATTAAGCACAGGTCAAAGTTCCCTCGTGAACAAACAAGGTGAAAAATATTTTCAGAAAACTATGAGATTTTAAACAATAAATATAATAATAGTGAAATATGCGCCAAATAGACTAATTCTGCTTCTATGTCTTATCGTTTTATACTCTTTTATCAGTGCGCTGAAAAAACAAACACTTTACGAATAAAGTAGGCGCAAGCTCCCTGCACGCAGGCTTCGGGTAGATTCCAGTCCCGACTGAGCACAAACTTTGGTGTGGTCATCTGCTGCTAAGTTATCTGTGCTCAATCTGAGAAAGTCGCTGGCAAGATCGGCATCTATTTTTATGATTTAGTGTGTCATTGACTCGGTAGTGGCCACAGTCAAACTGAAGACATTTAAATCATAACTGCGTTTTTCTTCCCTGCAGGGCATGAAAGTTAATGGTGAACTTAAATTTAGAAGAGATTCTTTCTTAATTCAAGAATGGCTTCAGTTTTTTGAATCCGATTCAAAGACTGGCCTTTGTAATTATGGACGAAATTTCGCCCGGCCAGTAGTCATCCACTAACATACAACTGCAGTGCACTCTGTCTACATGACCACACTTGAAAAACTATCAGGATTGGCAGAGACAGGCATATTATATCTAAATTATCAGTTAATATGTTAGAGGTTGTATGCAGCAGGACAGATATGTGTATGTCAATTGATTTGCCCCTTTAAGGTCGATTTCAAAACATGAATGGACTGACGGAACTCGAGAAGTAGTTACCGAGATACTGCGAATGTCTGTTTCTAGTTTCTACGCTTCATCTGTAAGGTGCCACCTGGGATTCTCATGAAAAATTACAGTCTGTAGTATTGGCTGAAATATTTAGTATTTGAACATTATAACGATTAAGGGAATCTGTAAGATTTTGCTTTGGAGGAACGGGAAACTACTTTAAAGAATCAATTCAGATATTACTGAATAACTGATAAGGAAAAACATTTGATGTATCCTCTTCGTCTTCAATTATTCACATTCTTCAGCAAAATAAAATAGAATCCAATGCCACAATACTGTAAAGTTAGAATAAACCCGGCATCTTCAAAGAACTTCCGTTAGTGAGAGTCACGTGGCGGCCCGCTATTTTACGTCCTCGAAATGGGTTTCCAAGAGATAATTCAACAATGCAGGGTACAGTTGCGAATTCCGCAACCCGCTATGTTCATATTTTCCCTATTACTTGAATTGTAAGTTATTCCAAATCGCACGTATGTAATACTGGGCAGAGCCTAACCTTGTCTATCATTAAGGATGGATTCGCCAGGGTAGCTTTGATTGTTTTCTCGTGGAATTCAGTGATGAGGTGTCGGTGTGTGGATGCTTCGTTTTCGTTATGTAAAGCTCACCGCCCATCGGAAAATGTAAACCACAATCAATTAGAACCCTGCCAAGCAAAGACTCATTCAACTCGAATCAACCAAACATTAGTTTTCGTTTCTACTCAACATCAACTGAATTGTGTCAGCAAGCAAGTGCAATGGTGTAGGAAAGTAAAGATAGCAATTTTAAACAAAAACAACCGTAATTAGATATTAATTTGTTTTAATCTTTTCACAGCTAATTTGTTGGCAATCATCATTTTCTCCCGTGGACTCTGTGGTCTCTCGAAATGCATCACTCGTTACCTGGTGGGCATGGCGATGGGCGACCTAATGGTCCTGATAACTGGAGTAGTATTTTATGAGATTGTAGACGGCTACTTGCAATATTCCGTTTTCAATCGGACATCGTTTTGCAAATGGAACCTTGCCATGCACTTAATGTCCATTGACTGTTCTGTGTGGATGACTGTAGCTTTTACCTTTGATCGATTTGTTGCTATTTGTTACCAGTCGCTGAGAACGAATTATTGTACGGAAAGGGTCGCAGCTATTGTGATAGCGGTAGTGTGTTCCTTGAGTATTTTGGAAAATGTCCCATTCCATTTTATATATGAACCACGAGAAATAATTAACAATATACAGTGGTCCTGCCGTGTAAAATCAAGTTTTTATACTTCGCCAAAATGGGTGGCATTTTTGTGGTTAGAAACTGTCATGACGATAATTACCCCTTTTGTGCTAATTTTGCTGCTGAACTCTATAACTATCAGACATATTGTCCAGGCAAACAGACTCAGGAGTAGACTTCGTGGAAATAATCAGATTAAGAAGGACACTGATTCGGAGGTGGACAACCGAAGAAAATCAATAATTTTGCTTCTCGCTATTTCAGGCACTTTTATCCTGTTATGGATGGTAGTTTTCATATATTACCTATATGTGCAAATTAGTGACACCGAATTTCTGGAAGCAAGTTACAACGATCCTTCCACCATAACCGAGCAAACTGGATATATGCTGAGGTGTTTGAGTTGTTGCACAAACACTTGTATATATGCAGTGTCCCAGAGGAAATTTAGAGAGGAATTAAAATATTTGATTACGACTCCCTTGAGACTCATTACCAGGATAATCAGAAAATATAAATAGCTTCTTAAAATCAAATACTGTTATCTAAAAATTAAAGATTTTGTTGTAATAAATCCTGAACATCGGAATTTTCAAACTGTACTGCTTAGACATTATTTATGATAGAAGTGACGCCCTTTGGCTTAATGCAATTTAATTGTAATTTGAACCTATTCTATTCTCTTGGCGTTTCCATCTTGGCTTCTACGAATCATCAAAAAGCGAGGATCGTTTAGCTAATTCACCTTTTACCGTTCTTGTTATTTGGTAGAAAACACCACAGCAAGCAGGGAAACCCACGCAGTCACAGGAAGAAAGAAATTGCTACACAGATCGCATCAGACGATTGAAATGAGGTGGTTGTATAATAAATAATGATGCACTCAAGACATTTGGTCTCTTTAAATGAAGTCAGATTTACATTAGGGATATTAATTATATATTGAGCGAATCTGTCAATGTTCAAAGTTATAATTGGGGGAAAACACAGGTAACTATTTGAACATTAGTTGAAATTGGCAACAATTATCTTCATGTGTTTCAACTTATCTGACTGAAAGATAATCTGCAGGTGAACTGAAATGACCCTACTTCGCCTTTGAATTTTATTTTTATTAATTTTATTTTTATTTAGATAAGGTATTCACAAGTATTACACAAACGTTTTTACATATAAAGCCTTTTCAATTTTTATATATGTATAAATCTATATATTTATACATTCACAGGTACACACCGAGATTAAATTAAAAATGATTAGGCACATAAATAGATATTTATGTGCAATTGTAAATCCATACTAATAAACTAAATAATAATAATTGTTAAAATATTAATAATAGTGGTTGAATAGTAATTTCCCTGTTTCCACTTATTTCTTGTCCAAAATAATGTGTGTAACCGTATGTGACTTCCATCCCAGGTGTTTGTATCTTAACACATTCATGTTTGCTCCTACCCATAAACGTATTTATCCAATTCCTGTGTATTTATTTAGTTCAAGTTGTCTTTTTTCCCTAAATCTTTCTTTTTACTTGTGTTAATTCCACGTTTTCCAGAAATAAAACAGTGAACATTCAAACCAAGGGAACCTATGTTAAAACTATTACTAAGTTGATGAGAAAAGCAGTATGAACCATTAGGTGTTTCAGCTAAAATCTGCTCGTATTGGGGTTGTAAATTCAATCCATTTATTCCAAATTTGATATTTTTTTCTTCTTGAATTCTCAGGGAGTAAGCCATCTTTTCCATTTTAAATACTTCCAAAATAATTTCATGCCGATCTTCTAAAGTGGGTGATACCAGATTTAGCCACGTTCTGGTGATTGATTTCTGTCTTGTCGTTAAAAAGGCGTGCATAAACTTTATATCTTTCTTCTGTTCCGAAACCAATACATGCCACAAATAGTGAGTCATAAAGTCCAGAGGTATCTGTATCTTAAATACCTTAACTAATGCTCTGTATACACCTTTCCAATATAAACTTAATTTAGGGCAAACCCCAAAAAAATGTGCCTCCTTGGAGCCACATCTTCTCCAACACACCAAGTTAAAGTGTCTTTATATTTTTCCTGGCATGGGGTCTTGAAGAATCTAATAATATTTTTCCAACAATGTTCCCTCCAAACCAAAGAGTTAGTTGAAGAACACTGAAAGCAGCATATTTCCCCCCAACCTCCTTTGAAAGCATCAAGCCCGCTTCTTTCTCCCACTTCTCTTTAATATACAATGTATTTTCATTTTTGGCACGAGAGAGGGCATCATATAATCGAGAAATTGATTTACTTGGTATTGAACTGTAAGCCGAATTCAAAATCTTGAAAATCTCCAATTCTGCTGTTGATAAGTCTGTGCTTCTACAATTATGGTTTAAGTAGTGTCGTACTTGAAGGTACCTAAAAAAGTAGTTGTGTTCTAGGCTGTGTTTGTCCTTCAGGGATTGAAAACTTTGTAATGCACTTTTATTTGTCAATGAGAGGTGGGTTGTAAGACCTTTCTTTATCCATAGTTCAAATCCTTATCTCCTCCGCTGGGAAAGAATTAGGTATTATTGGCACACCATCTAATAAGATTTAACCTGTTGTAAATTTCACATAAATTAGTCACCTTCTGCCATACTTTTAATGTGAGATTTATCCACCTGATTTTAATCTTTTTTTTCCAATTGGGCCATCAATCATTTGTCCGTAATTGAGGCGTGTAGAGGAAAACTGTGATATCAACCCAAATTCTATTTCCTTTCATCTAGCCTTGTATTTCCCATTACACCAATATAACAGAGGGGTTATCTCTGAAGCATAAAAATAATTTCTCAGGCAAGGAAGTGTCATACTTCCTCCTTCCTTTCCTAACTGTAAGGCGATAAATCGGATTCTAGGTTTCTTTCCTTGCCAGATAAAGAGGGAAATCCACTTGTCCCATTCCCTAAGTTGATTACCGTCTACCTCCACAGTTATATTCTGGAAAAAATGTTAAGTAACTGAGAAAGAATATTCGTTTTTATTGTATTTATCCTTGAATTTAAACTTAAAAAGGGGATAAAATTTCATCCATGTATGTCTGCTTTTGTCTCTGAAACTAATGGCCCATAATTAGTGGCAACTTTGAAAGATCTTTTGGCAGGGTTATTCCTAAATATTTTAATGATTTAGCTTTCCACTTAAGGTCATATGTATCCTAGAGTTTTTTGGATGCTGCGTAATTTAGGGGCATAACCTGCGTTTTCTTAACATTAATTTTATAACCTAATATTTTCCCGAACTCATCCAACGGTGTAAACAATCCTATGAATGATTTTTCTGGTTCACTGAAATAAACTAATACATTATCCGTGAATAGCACTAATTTCTGTTCAATCTCTGCCACCTTGATACCATTTACAATTTCGCTCTGTCTTATTAATATGGGCAACAGATTCAACGTATAGTGAAAAGAGGCGAGGGGAAATTGGGCATCCCTGTCTTGTTCCTCTGTTTAAAATAAAAGCGTCAGGGAGGGTTCAATTTATCTTAATTCGAGCTGTATGACTGTAATATAAGTCTGGATTACTTTAATAAACTTCTATTGAAAGCCACATCTTCCTAACACTTTATACAGGAATACCCATCTAACAGAATCAAAAACATTCTCAGCGTCTAATCCCACTACCATTGCCTCTGTCCCGTTCTCAGTAACCTGATCTAGTATGTGTAAAGTTCTCCTTATGTTGTCCTGAGTTTGTCTTTGCTGAATTAATCCAGTCTGGTCGAAGTGGATGAATCCAGTCAGAAGCTTTTCCAGTCTACGAGCTAACATAGATGTAAACAATTTGTATTTCAAATTAAGGACACTGACTGGCCGATAATTACTGCATCCTAGTTCATCGCTACCCTCTTTAGGAATAACTGAGATAATCGCCTCTGTCCAGGAAGGTGGAATTTCTCTTCTCTGTAATATCCAATTAAAGGTGGTAAGTAATAATGGAGTTAACTGTGACTTCACGGATTTGTACCACCCTGAGGTAAACCCAGAGCCTGGAGAGTTTCTGGCCTTTAATCTAGAAATGACCACGTTCAGTTCTTTAGCAGTTACTGGTGCTAATAATCATTGATTTTGTAAATCTGTGAGCCTCGGTAATTCTAAATAATTCAGAAAAAGTGTCTATATGGGGCTCATTTGAGACACGGGGTAGAGAGTACAGCACTCGATGATATGTTTCAAAACCCTCTTGAATTTTCCCTATTGTACTCTCAACAATCTTTGCTTTTGGGTTCTTTATTTTGGGAATGGTATTGTCTGTCTGTTGTTTACGTAACTTATATGCTAATATCCAGTGATTTAGAACCATAGAACCATAGAGCATTACTGCACATAAACAGGCCTTATGGCCCTTCTTGGATGTGCTGAACCATTTTCTGCCTAATCCCACTGAGCTGCACCCGGGCCATATCCATCCAAGCCCGTCTCATCCATACACCTGTCCAAGTTTTTCTTCAATGTCAAAAGTGAGCCCGCATTCACCACTTCATCTGGCAGCTCATTCTGCACTCCCACCATTCTCTGAGTGAAGAAGCCCCCCTTAATGTTCCCTTCAAACTTTTCCCCCTTCACAACTAACTCATGACCTCTGTTTTTTCCCTCCCCTAGCCCCAGTGGTAAAAGCCTGCTTGCATTCCCTCTATCTCTATCCAACATAATTGTATACACCTCTATCAAATCACCCCTCATTCTCCTACGCTCCAGGAAATAAAGTCCTAACCTATTCAAGCTTGCTCTGTAACTCAGTTTCTCAAGTTCCGGTAACATCCTTGTAAACCTTCTCTGCATCCTTTCAACCTTATTAATATTTTTCCTGTAATTAGGTGACCAAAACTGCACACGATACTCCAAATTCGGTCACATACAACCTCACCATTGCATTCCAAATCTTATACTCAATACTTCTATTTGTAAAGGCCAATGTACCAAAAGCTCCCTTTACGAACCTATCCACCTGTGACGCAACTTTAAGGGAATTATGTGAGGCCTGAGCACCGACCTATTTCAGTTCAGAGGGATAACCTCCATCTCCAGCCTGTGTTCTAGGGCCCTCATCAGTGTGAACTGTCATAGAGAATTCCTTCCTTTTTATGCCTCGACCATATTGCTAACATTCAAGTTATTCCGTCTAGTTTATTTTCAGTTCCAGCTTTAATTTTCCCTTTAAGTCCGATTACACTTTTCAGTAATTTATTTTTATTGATCTATACTCTCTCTACGTTCGCGTCGAAATACTTTTCCTTATCGCTTGACACTCTGGTTTGAGTGGAGTGTCCTCACCGCACTGGTTGCCAGGACTTCCGCATAATCCTCTCCAGTAGCGACTCCGATTGGGTGATAACTTTTATGGATAGTCCCCGCTCCGCCAGGTCCGACGTTGCTTCCTCCACTGTAGCGTAAGTTTTTGTCCCCTCGTCGGAAAAACTCTTAGCCTAGCTGGGTACAGGGTCCGGAATCTGATGTTGTTTTTCTCCAGGACACTCTGCGTTTCCGCGTATTCCTTCCGTCTGGCTAGGATCCCAGGTGCGTAATCGTGATAAAAGCTGATTTCACAATTGCTCCAGATAAGGCCTTTCATTTGCCATGTCAGCTTAAGCACTTCTTCTTTAGTTCTGTAACTGGGAAATCTGAGGAGAATCGACTTGGATGGTCGCCTGCCAGAGGTTGCGGTGCCGACTGCTGGTGGGCCCTTTGTATCTGCAGGTCTTTTGCTTCTGGTACACAAAGGTTCTCTCTAAGCAGCTTCTCCACGAAGGGCATCACAAATATGGGTTTATATTCAGTTGCTTCGGGAACTCCATAGATCCTCATACTTTCCTTTCTTCAACAACCTTCTTAGTCTATTAGAATCCACTGGAGCTGGTCTTGTAGACTTAGCATTTCTGCTATCACATCCTCTGCGTTTTACAGCTTCTTCTCAGCCCCTACAATCCTCGCTTCGGCTTTATCTAACCTCAAATTAGTTTTTCTGCTATTTCTTCTTTAATATCTTCCAGCTGTTTGTTTATATCTTGTCGGAAATTACGAATCTCTCTGAGAAACAAAATCAAGTTAATCGATTCTTCCTCATGATCTCCATCCTGGCTAGTTGTGGAGAAGATAGGACCCTCGTCTTGCTGCGTCTCGTTGTATTTATCAGCCTTCTGAGCGGACTTTTTATTCTTGTACATAAACATCATTCTTGTCCCTTTTATTGATATACATACAATACTAAATATTTTTCTAATTTCGACTTTGGGGCAGTTTACATTCTTCTTTGTCGAGAGAGGTTTCCCTACGCTGCCATTCCCTTGGTGACCCGGAAGTCGACCCACTGAATAGTATTTTTAATATTTTAAAATAATATTGCATATGTTTTGTTTCAATGTATTAGGCATCTATGATAACAATGTTTCTTTACGTTTCTTAATAAACACAAGCATGGGTATTAATCCCCAATATATTTATATTTATACACCGCTTCACCTGATTATAATAATAAATTTGGTAAAAGGTGAAGTTTTAGATTTCGACTTTATATGGATTTAAATGCAATGTGAAAGATTTAATTTATTTTTCGGTCATGGATTCAAGAAGTTTGATCCATTTGAATGCTTTTGACAGAGAAGTGATCATGCTTGTCTAAACTAATCATCCTGCAGAGGAAGGCAGAGCAGCCAGATATTTTGATGCATATTGGTACCAATGGCGTAGGAGGGAAAAGTGAAGAGATCCTGGACAGAAAAAAATAAAGAGCTGGGCAGAAATCCGAGAAGCAGGACATTCAGAGTAATGATTTACGGATTGCTCACTATGCCTCGCGCCAGTTAGGGTAGCAACAGGATGATTCAGTAAATTATTGTGTGGTTGAGAATCTGCTGCAGAGGACAGGGCTTCATATTCTTAGATCATTAGTATCTACTCTTGGGGAGGCGGAACCTGTTCAAAAGTGTTTGGTTGCACCTGAACCCAAGGAAAACCAGCAGGTTTCTTAGATCTGTTGGGGTGGGGGGCGTTAAACTAATCTGGCAGGGGTGTGTGAACCACAGTGAAGAGACTCGGTATAGGACAGATGGTAAAAAGCAAAGATAGCGTGCAATCAGACTGCTAGTAGGGGCATGCAGATGATATGACATAATTGCAGGCTGCATATCAGTGCATTAGTGATGCAATATCAAAAAAGTTAGCAAATGCTGCACTCCGAGAGTTATATCTAAATGCACGGAGTATATAAAGTAAGGTAGATGATCTTGTTGCACTATTACAGATTGTCGGGCATGATGTTGTTCCCATCACCGAATCGCGGCTGAAGGATTATTGCAGATGGAAGGCACATGTGCAAGACTACACTTTGTATCGAAGAAACAGGAAGGTAGAAAGAGAGGATGTTGTGGGTCTGCTGGTAAAAAAAAAGGCATCAAATCATAAAAAAATGATGGGCAATAGGATCAGAAGATGCTGAATCATTGTGGGTTGAGTTAAGAAACCGAAAAGGTAAAGGGATCCTGATGGCAGTTATATACAGACCTCCAAACAGTAGCTGGGATTGGACCACACATTACAGCGGGAAATATAAAAGGCGTGTCAAAAGGGTAATGTTATGATCGACATGGGAGATTGCAACACGCAGATGGATTGGAAAAATGACGTTGGAAACGGATTTCAAGACAGTGAGTTTGTTCAATGCATATGCGTTGTTTTGTTTTCAGAGCAGTTTGTCGTTGAACCTATTAGAGGGTCAGCTGCGCTGGACTTGGTGTTATGTAACGAATCGGAAGTGATTAATGAGTTTAAGTTAGAGAGCCCCATGGAACCTCTGATCAGAAAATGATTGAGTTCAACTTGAGCCCTAACCCGTCAGCCTAGGGGTGCCCCGGATAAATGGTGGTACAGACAATGGAAATCAGATTGTCCAAAATATGAAGGAAGAAATTGAAAGAATAGGAAATAGTTATTTAGATTGTCTGATTGATATCGACGCCACTGAATCCTCTCTCTACACCCACCCCCTCATCCGCAGACATCTTCGTGAGTAACACCAATTTCTGAAACCATTGGAATATCAAGTATTTCCATGACAGAGCCTGACTCTACACTAGCCTCTGTAGAGGTGGGGATAGGCTTTTAAGAGGAACATTCATTATATCTAAAACAGCCCCGCTTCTCCTACCGGGTCGACAGTCCCTTTGTAAATTAGGGACTCTGGACGGCTGAAGCCTCCTCAAATTATCGCCCCACAAATGCTAAAATTAATGAACGGGCCTGAAAGGTAAAAAGAAACATAGCCGTTGGCAGCTGGATAGCAATTCCTATGCTTGACACTTCGATGAGATGTATGACCCATTGATAGGACAAGCCAACCTCGACATGCAAAATTTGCATTATTTGATTAATACCAGCCCAGGAAAGAAGAAGCTCCACTGCACGGCATTTTGCTAACTGACCCGCACCATGATCAAGTTGTACTTCCTTAATTACATGATAAGGAAAAGCTGAAGACACCATATGCGTATTTTGGTTCCGAGGGATTGGGGGTCCTGTTGGACTTAATGGAAATCAGGAAGTAAGATTCCGACTGGAGGACTCCTCAATGCTCCATTTGACAGTGTCCGTAAAACCATCAGTAAAACTTAACGCTATCACGTCAATGACAAAGCGATTGATAAATGAACCGAAGAGTGTTTCTATTATAACACTGCCCGTATTGGGAGAAGAAGTGCGAATAGAATTCTTTAATAAGAGGGAGGGGAGGATAATGTTAATGTCCGAGATTTGGGAAATAAATCTTCGAAAAGCAATAGCCACTAGTTAAAGACCCTCTACATCTCCTAAGAGCTTTAGTGCGGATACCAGTTAATCTAATGGCACAAAATAAAAATCAGCTTCGAAGCATAAAGTTACCCTAATAAAGAATGTGCCACTGTCTTGCATAAACGGTACTGTATAGCTACGGAAGCTGAAGAAGGTATCGTTCCAGTAATTCACTCATTAATGTACCAAACGGTGCTGGTGAAGACACAAAGCCTGTGTAGCACCCCGATATTACCTGTCCAAAAAGCGGGTCGAGAAAATGAGTGTCGTTTTGTGCAGGTCCTAAGAGCCATTATAAAATAGTTATTCCTATCGCTCCTTTGCTGCCTGTCACCAACATTATACTTATTTCTATACCTGCGGAAGCTAGCACCTTTACTGTAATCGATCTGAGTTCAGAACTTTCCCATACCGTAGCAGAAGGATAGGCAAAATTTATTTGCATTTACTTATGCAGTACCACAATAAGCTGTGGAGGCCTGGTCGTTCGGAGTATTTAAGTCAGATCTTAAAAGGTTTTTAATTGGACACAGCATCAAAAGTTAGGGGGGGGGAAGGTGGGGAAGTGGCGTTTAGGAAAGGAAAAAAGGATCAGCCATGATTGAAAACCGCGGCAGACTCGACGGACCAAATGACTTAATTCTGTGCCTAGGTCTTATGGTCTTAAAACATACACTTCACAGCACAGGATTATTCAACATTTGATGTTAGCAATTGAGCCGCTTAATCTCATGCTAATTCAATTGCAGAGGTACTCAGCAGTTATTAGTGAAGGTAGAAAAGCGAAAACCACATCATTGTTGTCACTACATATTCAAGGATGCTTGGTTATTTAACCCGTTACGACATATGGAAGGCCGGTCTCCGACGAACGTATTGAAAAATGTGTTTGTTTGGTCTATAAATAGCACAGAAGCACTGAACCACAACGAAGAGCCCAGAACAGACCATTTGTGTTTACCGTAGTGAGAACTTACCTGATTTGCCGTCTGTTAATGGCAAAATCATCCAGCACTGACGAATATCGCGGAATCAAGGAGAATGGATTTTACAATAACAATTATATATTATTTTTACGTAGCGGTCACGCTTCAAGGAACTAATAGTTTAGAAGTTTTGAACAGCGATCCCCTCCACCTTATTCATCTACATCCAAAGTATTTAAACACTCTTTGCAATTGATCAGTTGGGAATTATCTTCTTGAAATTGTCCTGATTAGGATGCAGTTATCCACGCCAACATTATGGTGTGCAAATCCAGAGTTGCTGTCAGTTTCACAGAGCAATGACTGAAAGACTCTCTTCCAGTGGTACTGGAAATGTCCAGACCAGGTTGTAGGTTATTATTCTGCCTTAATTTCCCTTATTTGTCTCAGTAACCTAGGCTTGTCATTTCTGTCCAAATGGATTTCATTTTTCAAAGCAGCTGGCCATTCTACCACATATTACAATTTTTGGATCATGCAAAATATAAGTTATTTCTCTCTTTCTTGGAGTATCGCCTTCTGTCATGAAGATCGTTGTATGTGTTAATAACCTCAGATGCAGTTTTGTAGGTCATAAGTAAAGTATCTTCTTGATTTCTGATCGCACTCCTTTCTTTGCCCACAGAAGTGTTGATGATCTTTGGAAAATCCATGTTAGCTTACTCTAATGTTCCTGTTTGTCCCTCTTATTTGTATACTTTTACTCAGCTCTGAACTTGCAGTACAGTAACACCCATGGTTCTTATTTGTGCCTCTATTTCATGAGTTGAGTTTGCTATTATATTTTCTTGATCCAGAGGTTTCTACCTGTACATGAAATATCTTCACTTTATATTTCTTTCCATTGAACTAAATTACTGAGACCAGATCTGTTTCTGTTCCTTCTCCAATGGTTGATATTACAATGAAGTTGTCGATATTCGTTGCCATAGCTATTTAGTGAAGTCCTTCTGCAAAGCTGAAAAATAAATTACTTCAAGTGTTACCTGTAGCGAGATAATAGAGATAATAACAGTGATTTCTGTTGAATGGCTTTTAGGCTGTTTTGGGAAAATAAAAATGAAACAAATTTCAATTATAGAAAGGAGATGTGTGGAAAAAGCAAAGTCAATTTATTGGAATGAATGAAGAACAGTAGAACAATTGTCTGTAGAAAAGAGGTGGTAAACGTAGCGGAGATCGAGAACGGAATGACGCTTCTGGAGAAGGTGAAAGATAAAACCCTTCCAAGACGCAAATAGGATGTAACATATAGAATACCATAGTACTGTACAGGCCGTTCGACCCACGGTATTGTGCCGACATTTAAATCTACTCAAAGATCAATTTAACCCTATTCTTCACATTCCCCCCATTTTCTACGTTCTTCTACCAGCGAGTCTCTTAAGTGTCCCGAATGCATCTGTCTGTACCAACATACATGGCAGTGTGTTCAATGCAGCCATAAGTCTGTATGAAAAAATACCTCGCCTGCTCACTGATATAGATTGGTATGCAAACTTTGGGCACCCCAGTCAAAATTTCCGTCACTGCGAATAGCTAAGCGAGTAAAAGATGACCTGATTTCCAAAAGGTCTAAAATTAAAGACGACATATTTCTTTAATATTTTAAGCAAGAGTATTTTGATACCATCTTTTACAGTTTCAAGATAATAAAAAAAGGGGAAAGGGCCCGAAGCAATTGCTTGGGCACGCTGCGTGGTCTCTACCTAGAAAAAACCCCTTTAGCAAATATCACAGCTTGTAAATGCTTTCCCACACCATCACCAGCCTTATCAGCTCTGGGGGTCTCCCATCCACTGCCAGCAACCTCATAGTTCACGCACCCCGCACTTCCTGTACCTACCTCCTACCCAAGATCCACAAACCTGCTTGTCCAGGTAGACCCATTGTTTTAGCTTGCTCCTGTCCGAATGTACTCATTTCTACATACGTCGACACTGCTTTCCCCCCTTGCTCAATCCCTTCACACCTATGTTGTTGACACTTCTCACGCTCAGAATTTTTTTAAATGATGCTAAGTTCCTTGGCCCCAACCAGCTTATTTTAACCATGGATGTCCAGTCCCTATATACCTCCATTCCCCTCCATGAAGGTCTCAAAGCTCTGCGCTTCTCTCTATATTCCAGACCTAACCAGTTCCCCTCCACAACCACTCTCATCCGTCTAGCGGAATTGGTCCTTATTCTTAATAATTTCTCCTTTGTCTCCTCCCTCTTCCACCAAACTAAAGGTGTAGCTATAGGCTGCCGTATGGGTTCCAGCCATGCCTGCCATTTTGTTGGCTTTGTGGAACAGTCCATGTTCCAAGCCTATACTGGTATACGTCCCCCATTTCTCATTCGCTACATCGACGACTGTATTGACGCTGCATCCTGCATGCATGCTGTGCTGGTTGACTTCATTAACTTTGCCTCCAACTTTCAACCTGCCCTCGAATTCCGACACGTCCCTCCCATTTCTTGATCTTTATGTCTCTGTCTCTGGAGACAGCTTATTTACTGATGTCTATTATAAGATTACCGACTCTCACAGCTACCTGGACTGTACTTCTTCCCAACCTGTCTCTTGCAAAAATGCAATGGCTTTCTCGCAATTCCTCCGTCCCCGGCGCATCTGCTCTCAGGGCGAGACTTTCATTTCAGGACGAAAGGAGCTTCCCTTCCTCCACTATCAACCCTGTTCTGTAACGCATCTCTGCCATTTCACGCATACCTGCTCTCAGCCCACCCTCCCACCACCGCACTAGGGATAGAGTTCCCCTTGTCTTCATCTACCACCCTAACAGCCTCCGGGTCCAACAGATAATTCTTTGTAACCTCTGGCACCTCCAACGGAATCCCACCAACAAACATATCTTTCCCTGTCCCCCATACGCCCTCCCCCCTCAAACACACACACACACACACACACACACACACACACACACACACACACACACACACACACACACACACACACATTTTCTGCTTGCCGCAGGGGTCACTCCCTGCGCGACTTCCTTGACGATTTGTCACCACCCCCCCATCTCTTCCCACCTATCTCCCTCCCGGCACTTATCCTAGTAAGGGTAACAAGTGCTACACATGTCCTTACACTTTCTCTATCACCACCATTCAGGGCCCCATACATTCCTTCCAGATGAGGCGACACTTCAACTATGAGTCGGCTGGTGTAGTATACAGCGTCCGGTGTTGCAGGTGCGTCCTTCTATATATAGGTGAGATCTACACAGACTGTGAGACCGTTTCATTGAACACCTACGCTCTGTCCGCCAGAGAAAGCAGGATCTCCTAGTGGCCACACAGTTTAATTCCACTTCCCATTCCTATTCTGATATTTCAGTCCATGGCCTCCTCTGCTGTCAAGATGAAGCCACATTCAGGTTGGAAGAACAACACCTTATATTCACTATGGGTAGGCTCCAACATGATGGCATGAACATTGATATCTCTAACTTCCGTTAAAGCCCCGCCTCCCCTTCTTACCCCATCCCTTATTCACACATTCATCCATCCAGCTATTCATTCATTCATTTATTTATCTATCTATTTATCTATCTATCTATCTATTTTCACTTTTCCTTTTCTCTCCCCGTCCCTCTCAGAATCACTCCTTCCCTGCTCTCTATATTCTTCTGGTTCTCCCTTCCACTATTCTTTCTCTCTAGGCCTGTCATCCAATGATCCTCTCAATCTCCAGCTCTGTATCCCTTTTGGCAATCAACTTTCCAGCTCTTAGCTTCATCCCTCCTATTCTTGTGTTCTATCATTTCGGATCTCCCCCTTCTCCTACCACTTTCAACTCTCTTTCAGTTAGTGCTGACGAAAGGTCTCTGCCCGAAACATCGACTGTACTTCTTCCTATAGATGCTGTCTGGCCTGCTCTGTTCCAACAGCATTTTATGTGGGTTGCTTGACTTTCCAGCATTTGCAGAGTTCCTTGAGTTTGAGTTTTTAAATTCACTACTGCGAAGCTTCTTCCAGTGATAACTACACTGAGGAAGTTTAAATCTTCTCTCGACCGGAGTTTAGTGAAACCCTCTCTCACTGTTCCCCATCAGTAATTACTTCGGCCTTTCAACTTTTCGAAAGCACTCTGACCCACACCCGTTGCTTCAGCCATATATCCTACCTTGGTACATACCTCCGCCTCCAACTTACTCCAGTTGGCTTCAGGATTCGTTTCCGAGACTCTCAATTTGTACCTTCTGAGGATCCCAGGTACTGACATTTAATTGACTCTGCCTACCGTCGTTTCTCCCGTCGTGCTCTGAGGACGACACTTTTTCTCCATGAACACGTACCTGGCGTCCATATCCAGTCCCTTACACAGCCCCGGGACACTCTTCGCCGTTTGCAATGGACGTGCCCGTTAATTCATCCTCCGTCGGATCCATGCGTGCAATTGCCGTTTCTTTGAATTTATCATGTTAGGCAAGGATTGCAAGACGGAAACGCTTTTTGTAGCCAGCTAAAATTCTTTCAATTCTTGATTGGGGGATTTTCGCCCATTCTTACTTGTAAAAGGCTTCTAGTTTAGGGAGATTCTTGGGCCGTCTTGCATGCATTGCTCTTTCGAGGTTTATTCACAGATTTTCGACGATGCTTATGTCGGGCGACTGTGAGGGCCATGGCTAAACCTTCAGCTTACGCCCATTCAGCTGGTCTATTGTGGATTTTGAGATGTGTTTAGGATCATTATCTTGTTGTAGAAGCCATCCTCTTTTCATCTTCAGTTTTTTTATACAAACGGTGTGATGTTTGCTTCCAGAATTTGCTGGTATTTAATTGAAATCATTCTTCCTTCTACCAGTGAAATGTTCCCCGCTCCACTGGCTGCAACACAAGCCCAAAGCATGGTCGATCCACCCCACCCCCTTGCTAAACAGTTGGAGAGGTGCTCTTTTTAGGAAATTCTGCACCCTTTTTTCTCGAAATATACTTCTGCTCATTGCCGCCATAAAGTTCTATTTTAACTTCATCAGTCCACAGGACTTGTTTCCAAACTACATCAGGCGTGTTTAGATGTTCCTTTGCATACTTCTACGCTGCACTTTGTGGTAAGGGCCCAGCATGACTCTTTTATGACGGGCATATTTCTTCAGGTGTCTCTGCACAGCAGAACCGTGTACCACCGCTCCGGAGTCTGCTAAATCATCCTGAAGGTCTTTTGCAATCCAACAGGGGTATTGATTTGCCTTTCTGGCAATCCTTCGAGCAGAATATCGGAAAGAATTCTTGGTCTTTCAGTCCTCAACTTGACCTCTGCTGTTGTTGTTAACTACCATTTCTTAATTGCATTAGGAACTGAGGAAATGGCTCCCGGAAAACCCTTTGCTATTTTCTTATAGCCTTCTCCTGTTTTGTGGGCATCATTTATTTTAATTTTCAGAGTGCTAGGCAGCTGCTTAGAGGAGCCCATGGCTGCTGATTATTGGGACAAGGTATGATGAATGAGGGTATTTACAAATCTTTGAAATTTACATTACCTGACCTTTCCTAATAATGACTGTGAACAAGCTATAGCCCTAACAAACTAATTAAGGTCCGAGAACTTGGTAAAAGTTATCTTAAAGCTCAAATCTCTTGGGGTGCCAAAACTTTTGCGTGGAGGTCCTTTCCTTTATTTTTCAGTCTAAAATTGTACAAAAGAATAATAATACACTAATCTTGCTTAAAAGTTTGAAAAGAATGTTTCATCTTTAACTTTATGACTTTTGGAGATCAGTTCATGTTCTACTCACTTAATTATGCGCAGTAACAGAAATTTTGACAAGTGGCACCCAAACATTTGCATGCCACTGTAATACCGGACCTGTTCCTCAACTGTTTCTACGCCGGCTTCTCTCACTTTCTCCAGAATGAGGAGAAACAATGGGTTCACTCATGGATACCTGCTACGCCTGCCTTTTCGTTGGCTGCACTGAACAGCCCATGGTCCAAGCCTTTCATGGTCTGGTGATGCTCCCCAACACTTTCTGCGCTACACTGAGGACTGCATTGGTACTGCTTGGCACTCATACTGAGCTGGTCAATTTCACCAATTTTGCCTCCAACTTCCACCTTACTCTATCATCTCTATAGACAAACCGTCTAGCGATGCCCACGACTTAGTTATAAAAACACAAAATATAAAATACCTCCCCCACCTCTTATCCCCCCTCGACCATCCCATATTACTTCACTCCAGATGAAGGGTTTCGGCCCGAAACGTCGTCACTACCTCCTCCCACAGATGCTGTCTGGCCTGCTGAGTTCTGCCAGCATTTTGTGTTTTTATTTATTTCCAGCACCTGCAGATTCACTCGTGTTGCCATTGAATCCGCAGTCTTAGTTATAATTCTTTTCAGCCTGTGTAATGTAAAAATGCTGTTTCTTCAGTACCTTTGTCTGTGTCACAACTGTTGTCAGGTTGAATGTTCCTTTCCAGAACATTAGAGATATCCTCCTTCTTTAAGGAACTGGGTTTCCCTTCCTCCTATATTAATGCTACCCTGGCCCGCCGCTCCTCCATTTCCTGGACATCTTACCTCTGGCTTAACAGGGATAAGCTTTCTCTTATCTTTTCCTACTACGCCATGAGGCCCTGCGTTCAACACATAATTTCCTCAACTGCTGTCATCTTTACCTGGATCCTACCATCTAACTCATCTTTACCTCTCCTCACTGTCCACTTTCCACAGGGATTGCATCATTGGTCATTTCCTTCTATTTTCATCCCTCCCCACTAATCTCCCTGCTGGCGCATTCAAAGATGGTGCCGGAAACATTCAGTTCATCCAGTATTTTCTGTATGTCTGCCTGACATTCCCATATACTTTCTTCCAAACTCCTTAAAAATTATGCCCCCTTGGGAGTTCACTTTACGCCCTGGGAGAGAAG
Organism: Hypanus sabinus; assembly: GCF_030144855.1. Taxonomy (NCBI): domain Eukaryota; kingdom Metazoa; phylum Chordata; class Chondrichthyes; order Myliobatiformes; family Dasyatidae; genus Hypanus; species Hypanus sabinus. Next base: position 151,608,643 of record NC_082710.1, on the reverse strand, counting down.
TCTCTGTCTTCTGTGCTGTCAGGTCAATCAAGATTTTAATAGCTCAGCAGAAAGCCGTTGATTAGACAATCAAGATTTGAATAGCTCAGACTAAGCAGAAAGCAGCTGATTGGTCAATCGAGGTCAGGTGACCAAGCTGTTTGAAAAGCTCAAACAAATAAATGGAGGGGTAGCTCAAGCGGAGCATCCTGTGGAAAGCGGCCAGTGAAGGAATGGAGATTTGAGGCTTTTACTCGACAGGCTTCGACGAGAAGAGGCAGAGGACGATTTTTTCCCCGGTTAGTCTTTACAATGCCTCCTGAGACGGTAATATGCCTCTCCTGTGAGATGTGGTAGTCTTGGTGGAACTCCCCTCCCTGGCTCTCCCGCAGAGTCACATCTGCCAGAAGTGCATGCGGCTGTGCGATCTGAAAGACTGTGTGAGGAATCTGGAGCAGCAGCTGGATGTTCTTCGACTCATAAGAGAAAATGAAGCAGTCATAGATGAGAGCTACAGGGAGGTAGTCACACCTAGGCTGCAGGAAGCAGGTCGTTGGGTGACAGCCAGAGGGGGAAAGCGAAGGTGAGTAGACAGGTGGTGCAGAGCACCCCTGTAGCCATTCTCCTGAATAATAAGTTTACCGTTGTGGATACTGTTGGTGAGGACAACCGACCTGGTGTGAGCACTGTGTGTGACCCTATGGTGCAGTAGTATGGGATGGAGAAGAGGAGAGCTGTCGTCATTGGAGACTCGAGAGTCAGGGGAGCAGACAGGAGATTTTGCAGACATGAAAAGGAAACCCACATGGTTTGTTGACTCCCGGGTGCCAGGGTCCGGGATATCTCTGAACAGGTGCATGACACCCTGGTACGGGACGGAAAGCAACCAGAAGTCGTGATACATGTTGGTACCAACGACATAGGCAGGAAGAGGGATGAGATCCTGAAGTGTGAGTTTTGGGAACTAGGGAGCAGGCTGAAGAACAGGAACTCAAGGGTGGTGTTCTTAGGATTGCTGCCAGTGCTCCGTGATAGTGATGGTAAAAATTGGAGGAGATGGCAGTTGAAGGCGTGGCTGAGGAGTTGGTGCAGGAAGCACGGTTTTAGATTTTTGGATCATTGGGATCTCTTCTGGGGAAGGTGGAACCTGTACAGATTGATGGGTTGCACTCGAACTCGAGCGGAATCAACATCCTAGCAAGTAGGTTTACTGGCATAGTTCGGGAGGGTTTAAACTAATTTGCAAGGGGATGGGACCAGGAGCGATAGAGCAGTGATAGAGGTGCATGGAGCAAAGCCAGAACTAACATATAGAGAGGCTTTGAGGAAAGAGAAACAGAATAAAGGGTATAAAGGTAGTAAGGTAGAATGGCTAAAGTGTGTACATCAAAGCAAGAAGCATCAGGAACAAAGGTGATGAACTGAGAACTTGGATACATAAATGGAATTATGTTGTTGTGGCCATTACAGAGAACTGGCTGGCACCAGGGCTGGAACGGATTCTCAATATTCCTGGATTTCAATGTTTTAAAAGGGATGCGGGGAGGGGAGGAGGGTGGCATTGCTGGTCAGGGATACTATTACTGCTACAGAAAGTGTGGGTAATGTAGCAGGGTCCTCATTTGAGTCAGTATGGTTGGAAGTCAGGAACAGGAAGGGAGCAGTTACTCCCCTCGGGGTATTCTATAGGCCCCCTGGTAGCAGCAGAGACATTAAACTCCCTAATATTGATTGGCACCTGACTAGTTCCAAGTGTTTAGATGAGGCAGAGTTTGTTAAATGTATCCAGGACGGATTCCTCTCATAGTATGTTGACAGGCCGACGAGGGGGAATGCCATACTAAATCTGGTATTAGGTAACGAGCCGGGTCAGGTCAAAGATCTATCAATGGGTGGGCATCTGGGGGACAGTGATCATAACTCCCTGGCCTTTACCATTGTCATGGAAAAGAATAGTCAGAGAGGACAGGAACATTTTTAATTGGGGAAGGGCAAATTATGAGGCTATAGGGTTAGAACTTGCCGGTATGAATTTGGATGATGTTTTTGCAGGGAAATGTACTATGGACATGTGGTCAATGTTTAAGGATCTCTTGCAGGATGTTAGGGATAAATTTGTCCCTGTGAGTAAGAGAAAGAATGGTAGTGTGAAGGAACCAAGTGTGACAACTGAGGTGGAAAATATTGTCAGGTGAAAGAAGGCAGCATACATAAGGTTTAGGAAGCAAGGATCAGATGTGCCTATTGAGGAATCTAGGGTAGCAAGAAAGGAGTTTAAGAAGGGGCTGAGAAGAGCAAGAAGGGTGCATGAGAAGGTTTTGGCGAGTAGGGTAAAGGAATACCCTAGGGCATTCTTCAATTATGTGAATAACAAAAGGATGACAGGAGTGAAGGTAAGACCGATTAAAGATAAAAGTAGGAAGATGTGCCTGGAGGCTGTGGAAGTGAGCGAGGTCCTCAGTGAATACTTCTTTGGTATTCACCACTGAGAGGGAACTTGATGACGGTGAGGACAATACGAGTGAGGTTGATGTTCTAGAGCATGTTGATGTTAAGGGAGAGGAGGTGTTGGAGTTGTTAAAATACATCAGGACGGATAAGTCCCCGAGGCCTGACAGAATATTCCCCTGACTGCTTCACGAGGCGAGGGAAGAGATTGCTGAGTCTCTGGCTAGGATCTTTATGTCCTCGTTGTCCACGAGAATCGTACCGGAGGATTGGAGGGAGGCGAGTGTTGTCCCCTTGTTCAAAAAAGATAGCGGGGATAGTCCCGGTAATTATAAACCAGTGAGCCTTACGTTTGCAGTGGGAAAGCTGTTGGAAAAGATTCTTAGAGATAGGATCTATGGACATTTAGAGAATCGTGGTCTGATCAGGAACAGTCCGCATAGCTTTTGAAGGGCAGATCATGTTTAACAAGCCTGATAGAGTTCTTTGAGGAGGTGGTCAGCTATATAGATGAGGATAGTGCAGCGGATGTGACCTACAAGGATTTCAGTAAGGCCTTTGACACGGTTCCACACAGCAGGCTTATTAAGAAAGTCAGAAGGCATAGGATCCAGGGAAGTGTGGCCAAGTGGATTCAGAATTGGCTTGCCTGGAGAAGGCAGAGGGTCGTGGTGGAGGGAGTACATTCAGATTAGATGGTTGTGACTAGTGTTGTCCCGCAAAGATCTGTTCTGGGACCTCTACATTGCTTGTTTTTTATTAACGACTTGGAGGTTGGGGTAGAAGTGTGGGTTGGCAAGTTTGCAGTCGACACAAAAGTTGGTGGTGTTGTAGATAGTGTTGAGGATTGTCGAAGATTGCAGAGGGACATTGATAGGATGCAGAAGTAGGCTGAGAAGTGGCAGATGGAGTTCAACCCGGAGAAGTGTGAGGTGGTACACTTTGGAAGGACAAACTCCAAGGCTGAGTACAAAGTAAATGGCAGGGAACTTGGTAGTGTGGAGGAGCAAAGGGATCTGGAAATATCTGTCCACAGATCCCTGAAAGTTGCCTCACATATAGATAGGATAGTTTAGAAAGTTTATGGGGTGTTAGCTTTCATAAGTCGAGGGATCGCGTTTAAGAGATGCGATGTAATGATGCAAGTCAGTGGAACGCTGGTTAGGCCACACTTAGAGTACTGTGTCCAGTTCTGGTCGCCTCACTATAGGAAGGATGTGGAAGCATTGGAAAGGGTACAGAGGAGATTTACCAAGATGCTGCCTGGTTTAGAGAAGATGGATTATGATCTAAGGATAAGAGAGCTAGAGCTTTACTCTTTGGAGGGGAGGATGAGAGGAGACATGATAGAAGTGTTCAAGATATTAAGAGGAATAGATAGATGGATAACCAGCTCCTCTTCCCCAGGGCACCATTGCTCAGTACAAGTGGACATGGCTTTAAGGTAAGGGGAGTGAAGTACAAGGGGGATATTAGAGGAAGGTTTTTTTTTCACTCGCAGTGGTTGGTGCGTGGAATGCACTGCCTGAATCAGTGCTGGAGGCAGATACACTTGTGAAGTTTAAGAGACTAATAGACAAGTATATGGAGGAATTTAAGGTGGGAAGTTATATGGGAGGGAGGGTTTGAGGGTCGGCACGACATTGTGGGCCGTAGGACCTGTAATGAGCTGCACTATTCTATGTTCTATGTTCTGTGTAAATTTTTAGATAGGTTCATGGATAATAGAAAAATGGAGAGGGCTTTGTAAGAGAGAAGGGTTAGATTAATCTTAGAGTAGTTTATAACGTTGGCATCACGTAAAGATTTTTACTCCTCATGTTTATGATGTAAGTAACAAATCTAATTCAATTCAATTACCCGACTTAAAAGGTAAACATAATATAAGTCTTCGCCAACAACACTATGATCTTGGGCGAAATTGTTGATGTATCTGTGGACGTGGATTCCAAGGTCCTTCTGTTTCTTCACACTGCTAAGATTTCTAACATTAACTCGTCATTCTGTTTTCAAAGTAGACTTTAGCAGGTGAAGCACATTACATTTTTGGACCACTTTTCAGCCCAGCTCTGCAGCCTAGCAAGGTTCCATTCTAACCCTCGACGTTCTTCACACTATCCACAACACTACCAAAGTTATTGTCATCTCCGGACTTATTAAGGCATCCTTCCACTCGCAACTAAAAATGCAGCAGTCTTTCATTAGCTGAAATTAGTACGATGTTGAAAAGCATGCTAAAATAGAAAGCGTTTCCGGCATTTACTTTGAGGTTTTTTGGAGAGTATAGACAATGTTAGAACAGGAGCAGGGTAAAGTGCCTAGATTAAGCAAGTAGAAGCTGAGACTCTCACTGAGTAAAATTACAACGTTCTATATTTCATGTGTTTATATACTATAATGTGTACACAGATCGAAATAGAGCGCTAAAGCTTCTAAAGATGTTTGACTTCCTTGAACCAGGATTGTACTGATGAATGATCCTAACGATAAATACTCCTTAACGTAATGGATCCGAGTCTAGATCCCAGGTTCACAGATAACATTTAAGATAAAAACAGAAGCTTTTGGTAATACTCAACAAGTCGGACAGCCATTGGTGGAAGAGTTGCAACATCTATCTTTCAGATCGAAGTTCCTCCCTCCGAAATTGAAATGAGTCAAAAGAAGCTCGTTAAGATGCATGTAGGAAAAAAAGCTGCCCATTGTGCCTTAAGACCGGGTAGCTCATGGGATGAATTGTAGATCATGTATAGGATCAGCAATTGCGTAGGAGCAGTTACGGAGGAAGGACTCCAATCCTCCACCTCCAACCCCAGTACACGCAAATAGAAAAAGAAGTGCAGGTGTGTGTATGTAGTACTGGTTGTGACTGTGAGGGTTATATGGGGATGTTTGTTGAGTACAAGCTGGCACATAAACAAGCTGAGCTAATAGAAGCATAGAAACATTGAAACACTACAACACAAATCTTTTGTCCACAAAGCTGTGCCGAACATGTCATTACCTTAGAACTACCTAGGCTTACACATAGCCCTCTATTTTACTAAGATCCATGCACCTATCCAGGAGTCTCTTAAAACACCCTATCATATTTGCCTAAACCACCGTCGCCAACAGGCCATTTCACGCACTCACCACTGTCTGCATAAAAAAAATTACCCCTGAAGATCTCCTCTGTAGCTGCTTGCAAGCACCTTAAATACTGTGCCCTCTCGTGCTAGCCATTTCAGCTCTGACAAAAAAGTCTCTGACTATACACATAATCAATGTCTCTCATCATTTTATACACCTCTATCAGGTCAACTCCCCTCCCCCGACTCTCCAATGAGAAAAGGACATGTTCACTAAACCTGTTCTCATCAGGCATCCTCTTCAATGCAAGGAACATCCTTCTAAATCTCCTCTGCCTCTTATTTATAGTTTACACATCTTTCCTGTACTAAGCTGAAACGAAATGCGCACAGTTCGCCATGTGGAATCTGACCGAGATTCAAATAAAGCTGCAATATTACCTCTCGGCTCTTAATTTAAATCCTACGGTTGATGAAGGCCAATGCACCATATCCCTTCTCAACTACAGAGTCAAACTGCGCAACAGATTTAAATACCCTATGGACTAGGAACCCACGATCTCTTTAATCCTCCACACTGCCAATGATACTATATTCTGCTATCGTGATTGACCTATCAAAAGGAACTACCTCACACTTATTTGGGTCGAACTATATCTTCCACTTCTCAGCCCAGTTTTGTATCCTATCGATGTCCCGCTGTACCCTTTGACTGCCCTGCAGACTATCCACAACACCACCAACCATTGTGTCATCAGCAAATTTATCCTCCTCCACTTCCTCATGCAAATCATTTATAAAAGTCACGAAGAGAAGCGGTCCCAGAACAGTTCCCTAAGGCACAACGCTTGTCACCAACCTGCATGAAAAATATGACCCATCTCCAACCACTCTTTGCCTTCCGCGGGAAACCAATTTGGGATCCAGAAATGAATGTTCCTTTGCGTCCCATGCCTCCTTACTTACTCCAAAAGAATTGCACGGGTACCTTATCAAATGCCTTGCTGAAATCCATATACACTACATCTACTGCTCTACCTTCATCAATGTGTTTACTCACATCCTCTTAAAATTCATTCAGATCATAATACACGATACCGTTAACCAATCCATGCTGACTATTACTAAGCATACTATGCCTCTCCAAATGTTCATAATTAGAAGCCTTATCTAGATTTAAATTCCTCAATTTTGATTATAACTTACGGGTAGGATAATCCATAATAACCGTCCAGATATAATATTGCAGGATAAAGAAGCAAGAATAAACTACTGAATGTATATATCTTCATTAGAAACACACAATATATACAGAAATCAGTGAGTGAAATGCGCCAGAAATATGCTGACTTCAAAGTGGAATTTCAAAGACTATAGGAAATAAATAGAGTAAACATTGTTTCAAAAGCAACATCCACAACTGGTATCACCATAATGTTGCTACACAATAGAATTACACTGTTACGCCTTCGGACCAAGAGCTGGAGTAGGCATCTGGTCCGACGAACCTGCTCCGCCATTCTATATTATCATTTTTGATTTAGCCATAGGCTCATTCCTCCACGTACCTTCTTCTTCCCCATAATCCTTAACACACCTACTATGCAAAATTTATCCAACCTTGTCCGACATATATTTACTGAGGTAGCTTCCATTGCTTCAAAGGGCAGAGAATTCCACAGTTTCACCACAGTCTAGGAAAAAAAAAACAGATCCTCCGCATCTCCGTCCTAAATCTACTCCCCCTAATCTTGAGGTTACGTCCCGTAGTTCTGGTCTCATTTTTCCTGCCTCTATCTTATCTTTCCCATTCATAAATTTCTTTGCCTGTAACGGTCTCCTCTCATTCTTCTGAATTCCAGTGAATACAGTCTGGGGCGACTTACTCTATCCTAATAGTCTAATACCGTAATTCCTGGAAATAATCTGGTAAACCTCCTCTGCACCGCAGCATAACCTCCCAGCATTTAAATTCAATCCGTCTAGCTATGAAGGCCAACACCCCATTTCGCTTCTTGATAGCCTGCTGCACGCACAAGACGACTGTTTGCACTCCCTCTGCACAGCAGAATGCTGCAATTCTTTATTATTTGAATGATAGTTCCCCCCCCCCATCCCATACTGCATAAACTCACATTTAACAGCATTGCATACTATCTGCCAGACCTTGCCCACTCAGCGAAACTATCTACAGTGCCATACAAAAGTCTAGGCACCCCGGTCGAAATTTCAGTTAATGTGAATAGCTAAGCACGCAAAGATGACCTGATTTCCAAAAAGCATCAAGTTAATTGTAATGGCTTTTCTGTCCTGTTAAATGCTAAGGCTACTATAATGGCTTCTCTGTCGTGATAACTGCTGATATAATGGTTCCTCTATTGCTGCAACGTTTGCGTTATGACTAGAGATAACGGGACTTTGACCAATGGAAGAGATGTTATTCTTTATTGTCTGTATGAATACTGTTGGATTTTGCGAGCTTGTGCCAGAAAGTGCAAGGGGAATGAAGAGAAAATACGCGACTTGAGTCTGTGGCTACCCAATTATAGAAGGAGGATCAGCGAACGGGAAACCGTGAGCTCCAACGAATTCAGCACGAAGTGGTTAATAAAGTTCTGTGCGCCTTTTATTTTATGTTTTTTTCCTCTACTAATATCACAGTCAAAGTATGAGTTATAAATTCTTCATTATGTACCCGCATATAGTGTACTGCTTGTTATTTTGTGGTACTGATTTGAAACTGGGTTAAAATCGTGCTGCATCCGCCCAAACGAGTGTTCTAAAATTTGGCCGGGCAGGGGGTTAGCATCCCAGAGATCATGAGATCATTCCATTAGGCGAAGTGAGTGTTACAACGTGGGGGCTCGTCCGTCGATTTGATTCTGGAGGATTCTGTGTGATCGCCCTGTTTAAATCGGTGCTGATGTGTCTCTGTGGGATTACGGTTAGTAATGTGTGGAGTGGGTTGTATATTCGTACGCCGTATGAATTGCTAATTCGATCTTTGAGTATGGTTAAAGCTGGTGGCAAACTTATAAGTGTGGCGCGAAGGTTTGATGAAATGGCGGGCTCAGTCCTTGTCCTAGTTCAGACCAGCGCTTCGTAACTGCCAGTGTCTATTGGTGCCATAGGTGAGGCGGGGTCATGGGCTGTACATATTGTCAGGAAAGAGTGTCGTATTTGGAATGTCTAATTAGTCCTCGTTCCTCGGTGAAGAGTGAGAATTCTGAGGTAGCATCTGCCCTTGTTCTTTGCAGGCCCCCATGAGCATCCTCACAAGCGGAGGTTTGGTCCCCATTCAGACTAAATGTTCTAGTTACGTCAGACTCCGCCTGTTCTCTGCAATATTGCCCACCCCTAAAGGTGGAGGGGGAGAGGTATAAAACGTGGTCAGAACGAAACTCTCAGTTGATAGATGGTTGGCCGTGCTCGGTTGAGCGAAAGCGGCAGAGTTTGTTTGAAAGTTTGAATAGGCTGGCCGCTGACGTTGTTAGAACAATCAGGTTCAATTACCCCGTAATGGCAGCTGCCAGCTGTCTGCAAGCGTGTTTGATTCGACTGGAAGCAAAATGCAGCTCAGGATAGGTTTTGAAAACAAGTGTCAGGAGAATGGGGAAAATATTTCAGTGTATCTTTTTTTCGGCTAGAAAGACAGCGAAATTGTTTCTGGCGCCGGGAGGGTTAGTCAGGCGTCTGAGTTGGATAAGTTAAGGGTGGATCAGATAGCCCCTCCCTCATTTGTTCAGCTGATCAGAGAGGTGTCGCGAAACACAGAGGAGGCCCAGTGGTGAAACGGCTTCGTGTCTCTAGGGCAACTCGTTCCCAACAATGTACAAATAACTTCCCGAAGGAAAAAAAGTTCCTACTCCTGAAGACTTCGTGGGAACACGCTCCAGTGTGTCGGTACGGATAGATAGATGGAAGCTATGCTAAAGCCGTACAGTACTCGACACCGGGTCGAAGATCAAGTTAATGTACCGTTCGCTTTACAACCTGTATCAGAAGCATTTACCCTTGACACCATTCAGAGCTCTAGAGATTTGGTGTATCAGTGCTGATGATTATCCAGACGACGGTAATTGGTCAGTAAAGCTCGAGTTCCCGGAGGCCGATGTGTGGGTGCTTGAGGTTCGTAGATCGATAGCGCTGATGTATCCGAACTCTGTTCACACGGGCGGCGTTTCGATTCTGGAGTGGATCAAACCTCCGTTTGTGAGGAGACTCACGGGTCCTACAAGGAGAAGGAGGGTGAGTGCTGTTCGGAAACATTCTAGTGCAACTAGTGTTTCGAGTGCTTCTGACGACATGTGTGGCAGCATTGGTCTGGGTACCGAATTTAAACGAGGGACTGTGAGGTTCACACCGTCGGAGTCAATGGTGCTACGGCCCTGGAAGGTAGGGAGAGTGATGGGGACTGTTAAATTTCCCGAAGTGACTGAGAGAGAAGCCCTCTTAATGGACGTTCCTGAATACAACGAGAGGAAAAATTTGACCGCTGAGGTCACCCCGTTTGAGGAGAAGTCGTGGCGACTGGCCCCTGCAGGTGTAGAAGTTCCCTGGATACGGCCCCAGACTGTGAGCGTTCTGTGCTCGTTCCTGGGGTTCTGTGGTTTTATCGGAGTTTCTGAAGAGCTACACCAAAGTGAGATACCCGGTGAAACCACTTCTGTGTGGTTACCCTCCCTTGGGAAAGAAAGGAGAGGGTAAAAAAAGGACCAGAGGGTGCATTTGGAGAATATTTAAACTTGTCGGAGCCCTTTCGACAGAGTGGGATGTAAAATGTGAAGAGTCTGAAGACATTGCTCAGCCAGGTGCCGGTGCTGGCTTCTGTGGACGCCCGACTGCCATATGTACTGCACACAGATGACAGCGGAGACTGTTAAGGGGGCGTCATATATCAGGATCAGGGCACCGGATTGAGATTTGTGGCGTTTGTCAGCCGGAGTTTGTCGGACTTCGAGAGAAATTATCCTACGCACAAGTTGGACTTACTGAAGTTGAAATGGGCGGGAGCGGATGAGCTTAGTGACTCTATCTACGGGGCCAAGTTTGAAGTGCGGACGGACAAAAATCCCTTACCTCATATCACAACGTCGGTGAAACTGGATACCAGGGGCCATCCGAGGGTGGCAGCGTTGCCCGCCTATGATTTCAGTCTGTAGTACCGGCCAGGGAACCGGAACATTAATGTCAATGTTTTGTCCCGAGGCTGCCTAGAGGAGGAGTGGAGTTCACACTTGCCCCTCAGGTGAAGGCCATATGTCATTTTGTCATCACCGTGAATTCCGAGGAAAAGGAGAGGACTGCTGATTCGAGGATGATGAGCTGGACGTGTGGTACATGCTGTTTTTCGCTAACTTCCCCATGACTGAGGAAGAGACTCTTGGCCTTTCGCCCACTGAGTCAGGTGAAGTGAGGGGGTGGGGGGAGGCTAGCTGCGGGCAGCCTAAGTTACTGCAGGATACTGAAGGAGAGGAAGCGGGCACTGGACACTGGGCAGGGGGATCCGAGTTGCAGGAGTATGTGATAAATCTAGACGGGATTCGCCAAGCAGACCCGAAGCATTCCCAATGATGCCCGAGCTTGAAGGGTTAGGTGAGGGGTAAAGAGGTCTCAGAGAATTAGGAAACCATCGGATAGGGTGGCCTAAGTTAACGCGCTGTGGAACAGGGAGTTATGTCTACCGTGTGGGGCGTTATGTCATTGCTTTTGTGCCTGGATTGTGTTTTGATTTGTACAGGAAGGGTTCGCGAATTATCTCCAAGTCATGAGCACATGACTAACTTTGGTTGGGGGTGAGTGTAATGGCTTCTGTTTAATGTTAACTGCTAAGGCTATTGTAATGGCTTTCTTGTAATGTTAACTGCTGATGTAATTGTTTCTCTGTAACTGCAATGTTTGGGTTATGACTAGTGATAACGGGTCTTTAACCAATGTAAGAGATGTTATTCCTTTTGGTCTCTATAAAAGCTGTTGAGTTTCACTGCCTTGGACAAGAAGGTGCGAGGGGAGTGAAGAGAGGAGACGCGACATCAGGAGTTCTAAAGTATGGCTGGGCAGGGGGTTATCACCCTAGAGATCATGCCCTATAGTGTATTGGCAGCACAAATAACCAAATATATCTTGGAACACGGGATAGTGTGAATACCTAAAGGAAGCCTCATATATGAGTGCAGAAAATAGTATGAGGAAAATTGTAAATGTGCAGTGCAGATAAATCCACAGAGCCCTATAGTCTAAGCTATCGTAAGCTTCGAGTATGTGACCAGTTGACATGAAAACTGAGGGATATATTAGATGTCAATTTTCAGCATTACCTTGACTATAAAGAAGTTCTTATGTTTTGGAAGGTACTTAGTTCAACACCAATATTTGAAAAGCAGGCGGTAGATATAAACCAATAGATTGTGGAGTAGTTAACCTGACGATGATTGTAGAGATAATCCTGGAATTCATTCTAAAGGAGCTTAGAGCAGAGCACTGACATTGACTGGATCGGATAAGAGTAATGTGGTTTTATGAAAGGGAGAGTATGCTCAAGAAATTTATTTTTAAAATCTTGTGCATACAGTGTGCGGAAAAAATAACGAAAAGCAATAGGTGTTATTCATTTGAACTGTCAATTTTTTTATTATGTTCCTTTAGGGAAACAAAGCACGTGACTTTGGGATAGGTTATTGACACGAATAGCGAATAACAAAGCAAACCGAAGGAATACACTACTCCTAGTTGAGTACCAGAGACATCAGTGCTCGAACCCCAGCTTTTCATGATATATATTAAAAATTAAATAAGCGAATACAGTGACTCTAATTTTGTGAGTAACTCAATATTTGAAGACAGGTTTATCTGGTAGGTGAGAGTGTATGCAGAAACATGCCATGAGTAGAATAGCTTGGATAAATAGAAGGTTATACACTTCTTGCCAATGATAAGAAACAATAATGCATGAATGACAATAAAACAAAGGATGAAGAGCAAGAAGAGTAGATCCATCCTGTGTATCAGTTGTGGACGCTGCACTTTCAGGTCCTTATGACAAGTAAAAAGGCAAATATACGGCTGGTCTTAACCGGGAGACAATCCTAATTTAACAAAATCTGTGTTCTTATGCAATTTTAGATGGCCTTCTTCCCTCGATGATAATGTGCATTGTTGGTCTCCTCATATGAAGAAGGGTTTTCTTGCTATGGAGGAAGCAGCGAAGTTTTGACAGACTTATTTATGGGGTAGCTGGGCAGACATGACATAAGAAATTGGGTAAACTAGACATATCCATTGGAACAGAATAATAAATAGGAATCTTGCAGAAACTTGCAGAATTCAAACACGACAGCACATATTAGGTACAGGATGGTTGTATCTGGTAGCCGAGGAATCCAGCATCAGAGGGTCAGAATCTAAGAGTAACGTACAAGCAGTTAAATAATAAGATTGGAAGTATCTTGTCGAAGTGGGTAGCAAACCTGTGCAATTTTACGCCTCAGAGAGCTACTGAAACGGGTCATTATTCAGATGTATACAAAGGGCGATTGATGAGTTCGTAGCCTAAGGTAGAAAGAGTAAATTTTAGAAAACTTAGTACATTTATTTTTCAACTTGTCCGCTCCTACATTTACACACTTGGTCCAGCGTTCTTTGAGCATATGGATCCGTTCTTTGTAGAAGTCGGCGTCTTGGGCCTCCAGAAGTGGTCCACAGCAGGAGTGATTGATAAGTGATTGATAAGATTGATAAGTATGGTAGAAGTAGATGAGTTATTAAAATCAATCTTTCTGCATAATCACCCAGAGTTGTACTCCATGTGAATGCAACGAGAACTGTATAGCTCACCTCCTTCTGCCTTAGGCCACGATCCTATCAATCACCCCCCCCCCCCCCCCCGTTGTGGACCACTACTGGAAGTCCAAGACGCCGACTTCTACAGAGAAGGGATCCGTATGCTCCACTACCGCTGTACTAAAGTTGGAGATGTAGGAGGGGACTATGTTGAAAAATAAATGTGCTAGCTTTTCTACAATTGTCGCCTTCTGCCTTAGGACACGAGCTTATCAATCACTCTTTGTTAACTATCTATAATGCTCACAAAGAAGTTTCGGAATTCCATTATTCTCTCATTTCTGGGACATTAACTGCAGGTCCATGACCAAGAACACGTTCATCTCTAAGGTACATTGAAGACTAGTGGCTCATATTAATGAACAGTATGAGCTTGATCCAGAACCATTTCAGCTTTACATCACTTAATTCTTCATTACCATGAAAACCTGTGGAGAAAAGCTTATGCTACTCAGGAGCAAGTTCTTCTCCTCGCCAAGACCCCATTCAACTCCTCTACTATTTCAGATGATTTGTTCAATGTTCCTGCCTAATAATGCTGGCATATATCTGAAATAATGTATCAAGATGAATCAAAAGTATAACACATTCAGTTAATATTTAAGCAGGAATGATTCATTTAGAAATCTATGCCAAATAGATTATATTTTTGCAAGATGTTGTTTCAGTAAATTCACCGTGATCTACTTCTGTTCCCCAAATGGACTGATTGATTCCACTGATTGTCAATTAATTTGGATGACCATTTTCATTGTGGATTTTATTTTCCTGTTGAGGAACTGTACTGGTTAATGTAATATGTCTAATTTACTGAGTTGAGTTATAGATTCGAATTTGCTTTTCTGAGATGTTCAGCCCCCTTAGAAACGATATATATGAAAATAAAATAAAACCGATTGCGTTTTCGATGATGCCGGGACTCAACTGGGGTCACTCGTCGCAGGTGTATACATTTGCTTCAATAAGCACCAAATATGAATCTATATGTACATTGTCAGGAGTAGTAGTGATATGACTATCACTGAAATAATATAGGAAATAGCATTTAATTGCATCAGGCCCCTGATAATTGCAAACAAATGCGGTGCTGCGGCTAATGTCAATCATATCTCCATGTTATTTGAGGGGTTCAAACAAATATAAATAAGTCATTTGTTTGAGATTATAACATTCACAAGCTCATACACAATTATACTTCCTTCTAAATGAAACATGGTTGCAGGGGGTGTGTGATTGGCAACTAATTATTCCTGGATTCCGTTGCTTCAGGTGTGATAGAATCAGAGGGGCAGGAGTGGGCATTGCTTGTCAGTGTAAATATTACAGCGGTGCTTTGGCAGAATAGATTAGAGGCCTCGTCTAGGGAGGGTATTTGGGTGGAATTGAGGAATGGGAAAGGTGGAGTAACACTTTTAGGGGTGTATTATAGATCAGCTAATCGGGAGAGAAAATTGCAGGAGCAAATTTGTAAGGGGATTGCAGATATTTGTAGTAAAGAGAGGGCTGTGATTGTGGAACATTTTTATTTTACCACACATAGACTTTAGAGCCCATTCTGTAACAAGGCTGTATGGTTTGGAGTTTGTAATATGTGTGCAGGATAGTTATTTGAGGCAATACATAGAGGTTCCAACGACAGAAGGGGCAGTGTTGGATCTCCTGTTAGGGAATGAGATCGGTCAGGTGACGGAGGAATATGATGGGGAGCACTTCGGGTCCAGTGATCACAATGCCATTACTTTCAATATAGTTATGGAGAAGGATAGGTCTGGACCCAGGGTTGAGATTTTTGATTGGAGGAAGGCTAACTTTGAGGAGATGCGAAATGATTTAGAATGAGTGAATTGGGACAATTTGTTTTATGGGAAGGCTGTAATACAGAAAGAGGAGTCATTTAATGGTGACATTTTGATGGTCAGAAACTTTGTGTTCCTGTTATGTTGAATGGAAGGTTAGCAGTTTGAGAGAGCCATGGTTTTGCAGGGATATTGGAAACTTGGTTCGGAAAAAGAGAGATATCTACAATAAATATAAGCAGCATGGAGTAAATGAGGTGCTCCTTGAATTTAAAGAATGTAGAAAATAAATCCAAAGGTTTTCTACAGTTATATTGAATACTTTATTTACAATTTTCAGTTTTACAAAGACAAAACGTATTGAAGACGTACAAAACAACGCCAAGGAGATGCAGCTCCAGATGGAGTACAGACAAACAAATAAAAAAAAGGCTGCTTGACAATTTACAAGATTCCGGTTAGGTACCACATGAAACTAGACAGGTCAAGGTCACTATGTATGTGAGGTAATATGACACTGAGCCAAGAAAGGTTCCCATATTCTCTCAAATATATTCTGTGTATTGGGTTTGTGCAGGCTCAGTCTTTCCATTTGTACAATAGACAACATATCCTTGAGCCAGTGTGCAAAGGCAGCTGGAGTAGTAGACTTCCAGGTCAGAAGAATAATTTTCTTAGCCACCACCATTTCTAGATGAACAGCAACCTGCATATCCTGCGGCAACTCAAGAGTCACTGCAGAACATCCAAATATGGCGAGGTCGTGATTGGGCTGAATGTCTCTAGAATAGGTTTTTGGAACCACTCAAAAGTTGCATGATGTATGGCAAAACCAGAAAAGAGGTGCTAGTGAGCCCTCAGCAGAGCGGCACTTGTCGCAATCAGAAGACCCAGATGGGAAGATGCGATTCAATTTTGTTTTTGAATAATGCATCACCTTGTACTGGATTAACCTGCAGCTTGAATTAATAGAACAACAGTGAACCCGGGACATTACGTCCTCTAAAAGTTCCGCTGATATCTCTGAGTTCAAGTCCTTCAGTCCCAGGCTTCCCTAATAAAATCTGTAGAAACCAAAGGAGTAAAGCAGTTCACAAATTTGACATTAACTGTTTGGAGTCTGGAGGGAGCAAGAGGTTTTCAAGAAAGGAATGGGTGGTGGAAATAAGCTCGAAGTGTGGGCTGTTTTCGTTAATGTAGTGTTTAACTTGGATGTAGCGAAAAATATGAATTTCGGAGGTTAAACTTGGTGCTTAATTGTGTGACTGATGCAAATTGGCCATCGATGTAAAGATTTAAGAAAGTTTTGATACCCCTCTTTCTCCAGACTGCAAACACCCCATCTAATTGTCCAGGCTTAAATGAGTGATTTTGACAAATGGGAGCGTGTATGGAAACACTGGGAATTCGGTGAGCCACCTTTACTTGGTTTAATATTCGTACGGAATTCTTTAAAGTAAAGTTTTGCTGGATTAGCTTATCTGTTGAGGCATAAGTGAAAAGCAGAAGAGCAGGAGGTGTAGAATATTTAACAACAGAGGCTTCCAGCTGTTGCCATGAAGGTTTTTCTTCGGTCTCGGCAACTCCACATTTCCAGTTACATTAATAGCAAAAGGTTAGTGGTGGATAAAATTGGTCCCTTAGAGAATCAGACTGGACAGCTCTGTTTGGAGTCAAAAGAGATAGGGAAGATTTTGAACAATTTATTATCTTCGGTATTCACTAAAGAGAAGGATATTGAATTGGGTAAGATAAGGGAAACATGTAGGGTAGTTATGGAAACAATGATGATGAAAGAAGAGGAATTACTGCGCTTTAAAATATAAATGTGGACAAGTCTCCGAGTCCTAACAGGATATTCCCTAGGAGCTTGAGGGACGTTAGTGTAGAAATAGCAGGGGATCTGACAGAAATATTTCAAATGTCATTTGAAATGGGGATGGTACTGGAGAATGGCGAATTTCTTATATGGCTCCATTGTTTAAATAGGGTTCTAAGACTAAACCTAACAATTATCGGCCTTTAAGTTTGACGTCAGTGGTGGGTAAATTAATGGAAAGTATTCTTACAGATGGTATTATGTGGATTATGTGCATAGACAGGGTATGATTAGGAACAGTCAGCATGGATTTTTGTGTGGAAGGTCATATTTGACAAATCTTACTGATTTTTTGAAGAGGTTACGAGGAAAGTTGAAGAGGGTAAGGCAGTGAACATTGTCTATATGTACTTCAATAAGAACTTTAACAAGGTTCCACACGGAAGGTCAGTTAGGAAGGTTCAATTGTTAGGTATTAACATTGATGTAATAAAATGGATTCAACAGTGGCGGGAATGGAGATGCTAGAGAGTAGTGGTGGATAACTGTTCGTCGTATCACATTTCTCGTACTTTCATACTGTTATGGGCAGAAAATTTAATATGCTACATACAAGTGCAATTTACAGATACTCAGGTTTTACAAGCCACTTACAATGATCCTTTCACGATTGAAGAATTGTCTGACTATATGCTGAAGTGTATGAGTTCTTGTATAAATATGTTTATTCATGCAGTTACCCTGAGAAAATTCAGGAATGAAATGCAGAATGTACTAAAATTCCCACTGCTTCTGATTACTCATTTAATTAGCTGAGCAAAATTAAAATGTTGCTATGTTTTCAGAAATGTTCTTGAGCTCAGTTAATATATTTTTATGCATACTCAATATGGAGCACAACAAAGGGGCAAGTGGATACAATAATGAAAAATTATGACACAAAAGTCCATCTTTCTTGCAGAAGCTAACATTTCCCAAAATAAAGGTCAATTGGCAACCCCGCCTTGCGCCCAAATATCAGATAATATTTGGAGTACCCAGTAGTTTCATTTCGTGTAAATTTGTAACAATGAATCGGATGCTCAATATATTGACTCCACCTTCTCTTCTTACTGATCTCCTGGGTCCCGAGTATGTCTAACAAAGTACGATTACACCTCTCTGTCTGGGGATCGCTCTGCGGGAGATAGGCCGTGGTACTCGACATCTCATCTCAACGCATGCCCAGTAACCCCCGAAGTTCAGTCCCTGGTCATTATGTATCCGCCTGGGAAGGCCATAATAAACGAACAACTGCTCCCATAACACCTTTGCTACCGTAGTCGCCCGCTGGTCCTTGGTTGGAAAAGCCTGAGCATATCTGGTGTAGTGGTCCCAGTTTACTAAGACATTCACCGTTTTGCTGACATTCATTTCTATGCACAGGAAATCCATACACACCAGGTCTAGTGGCCCTACACTCTGCAAGTGAGACAAAGCAGCTGCCCGCATAGGCAGTGTCTTCCGCCGTATGCCGCGAATGCACGACTTGCAGTATTCTTCACCCTCCGACTTCATTCGGGACAGGCAAAACCGGTCTCTCAGCAATGCCCTGTGACATTCAGTTTCGCTGAGTTCAGGATATAAGTTGGGGGTCGTTGTCTGTCCTCACCTCAAAGAGATCTAGGTAATATTAGAGATCTAGAACAATATAAGGCTAATAGGATATTTAAAAGGAAATTAGGTGAGCCAGAAAGGGTCATGCGAAGGCTTTGGCCGGCAGGATTAAAGGAAACCAAAAGGCATTCTACAAGTATGTGAAGAGAAAGTGGATAAGACGTGAAAGAATAGCACCTATAAAGTGTGACAGTGGGAAAGAGTTTATCGAACCGGAGGCAATAGCAGAGGTAATAATGAATATTTTACTTCAGTATTCACTAATGAAAAGGATCGTGGTGGATGTAGTAATGACTTTCAGCATAAATGAAAAGCTTGAGCATGTAAATATTAAGAAAGAGGATGTGCTGGATATTTTGAAAAGCATGAAGTTGGATAAGTCACTGGGACCGGATGAGATGTACTACAGCCTTCTGTGGAAGGCGAGGGAGGAAATTGCTGAAGCTCTCTGGCGATGATATTTGCATCATCAGCGGGGACGGGAAAGGACCCGAAGGTTTGCAGAATGTTGTTCCTTTATTCAAGAAAGGGAGTAGAGGTAGCCCAGGAAACTATAAACCAGTGAGTCTTCAGTGGTTAGTAGCTTGATGGAGAAGATCCTGACAGGCAGGATTTATGAACATTTGGAGTGGTATAATATGACAAGGAATAGTCAACATGGCTTTGTCAAGGGCTGGTCGTGCTTTACAAGCCTGATTAATTTGTTTAAGGATGTGACTAAACAAACTGATGAAGGAAGAGCAGTAGATGAAGTGTATATGGATTTTAGCAAGGTCTTTGATAAGGTACCCCATGCAAGGCTTATTGATAAAAGTAATGAGGCATGGGATGCAACTGGTCATTGCTTTGTTCACCCAGAACTGGCTTGACCCCAGAAGGCAGATAATGGTTGCAGACGGGTCATATTCTGCATGGATTTGCTCACTAGTGGGATTCATCAGGGATCTGTTCTGGGAACCTTACTCTTTGTGATTTTTATAAATGATCTGAATGAGGAAGTGGAAGGATGGGTTAGTAATTTTGCTGATGACACAAAGGTTGGAAGTGTTGTGGATACTGTGGCGGGCAGTCAGAGGTTACAGCGGGATATTGATAGGATGCTAAACTGAGCAGAGAAGTGGTGAATGGAGTTCGACCCAGTGTGTAGGTTCATTTTGGTAGATCAAATATGATGGCAGAATACAGTATTAATTGTGAGACTTTTGGCTGTGTGGAATATCATAGGGATCATGGGATCCGAGTCCAATGGAAGCTGAAAGTAGCTACGCAGGTTGACTCTGTGGTTAAGAAAGCGGAATTGAATCCCGGAATTGAATTTAAGGGTTGAGATGTAATGTTGCAGCTATATAGGACCCTCGTCAGACCGGTTTTGGAGTACTGTGCTCACTTCTGGTCGCCTCACTACGGGAAGGCTATGTAAACCATAGAACGTGTGCAGAGGGAATTTACAAGGCTGTTGCCTGCATTGAGATGAGAATAAGTTGAGTAAATTCGGCTATTTCTCCTCGGCGCAATGAAAGCTGAGATGTCACCTGATAGAGGTGTATAAGATGATGAGAGGCATTGTTCTTGTGGGTAGACAGAGGCTTGTTCCCAGGGCTGAGATGATTGCCACCACAGGACACAGGTTTAAGGTGCTGGAGGGTAGGCATAGAGGTGATGTCAGGGGTAAGCCTTTTATTGAGAGAGTGGTGATTGTGTGGAATGTGCTGCCGGCAACGGTAGTGGAGGTGGATACGATAGGGACATTTAAGTGACTTTTAGATAGGTACATGGAGCTTAGAAAAAATAGAGCGCTATAGGTAAGCCTAGTAATTGCAAAGCTTGGGACATGTTCGGCTCAACTTGTGGGCCGAAGGACCTGTATTGTGCTGTAGATTTTGAATGTTTCTCAACTTGGCCCCGTAGAGATAACCACTCAGCATATCCACCACAGCCCATTTCAATGCCAGAAATTCCAAATTGTGCATGGGAAAGTTTCTGTCGGAGGGCGACAGACTTCGGCTAACAAACGCCGCAGGCCTCGACATGGTGCTCCGATCCTGATACAGGACAGCACCTGAACCCTCTCGGCTGCTATCTGTGTACAGTACATATGGCAATCGAAGGTCCGCCAAAGACAGCACCGGTGCCTGGGTCAGCAATTCCTTCAGTGACTGAAAAGCCTCCTCACGTTTTCATCCCACCTCTGTCCAAAGGGCTCCGATAGGTTGGGATATTCTCCACCTTCCTGTCCTTTTTTTCTTCCCTCCATTTCTTCCCCAAGGGAGGGTAACCACACTGAAACTGATTCAAAGGGTGACTCACTTTGGCGTAGCCTTTCACGAATATCTGATAATAACCAGAGAACCGAAGGAATGAACGCAGAGCGCTCACATTCTGGAGCCTTGGCCAAATGGTCACCACTTCTACCTTAGCCGGGACTGTAGATGCTCCTTCCCGTGAGATAATGTGTCCCACATAGCTAACAGACGTTTTGCAGAACTGGCACTTGTCCAGGGAAAATTTTACCCATTCACGTTTCAGGCGGCTGAGCACCTTCAGTAGCCTCGCGTCATGTTCTTCCAGGGTGGATTCAAATACTATCAGTTTATCCAAATACACCAACACCCCAAACAAGTTCACATCCCCCACTGTCTTCTTCATGACCTGGAAATTTGCTGGAGCTCCCGATATACCCTGGGGCATCCTTTCGAACTGAAAAAATCCCAGGGGACATATAAATGCCGTCTTCTCTTTGTCGCCCTCACTCATCGGGATTTGGTAATATCCACTTCTCAAACCCAGACAACTAAACTACTGGCGCACCATCCCTGACGGTATACTGGTCAAGGATGGTACGCCGGTTCAGCGTCCTGAAGTCCACACACATGCATACCTTCCCGTTCTTCTTCCGGGCCACTTCTATTGAGGACGCATAGCAGCTTCAGGACTCAGTGATGATCCCACCTTCCTTTAACTTACACAAATACTGCCGCATATCCTCCACGTTTGCAGGTGCCAGTCGCCTCGATCCCTGCAAGCGTAGGTGCTACACCTGTCTCTACACCTCATCAAGGTGAGGCAACACTTCACTTGTGAGTCTGTTGGGGTAATCTATCATATCCTGTGCTCCCGGAGTGGCCTCCTCTACATCGGCGAGACCCGACGCAGACTGGGGGACCGCTTCGTCGAGCACCTGCGATCCGTCCTGCACAACAGACAGGATCTCCCGGTTGCCACACACTTCAACTCTCCTTCATATTCCCATTCGGATATATCCATACATGGCCTCCTCGACTGCCATGATAAGGCCAAACTCAGGTTGGAGGAACAACATCTCATATACCGTATGGGAAGTCTCCAGCCCCTTGGTATGAACATCGAATTCTCCAACTTCTGGTAATTCCCTCTCTCTCCCTTCCCCATCTCACCTTCACTCTGTCTCCTCTTCTAGCTACCTATCACGTCTCCTGACTTTGGTTTCTTCTACTACCCATAGTGCTTTCCCCTTACATTCCTTCTTCACCTCTGCTGCCTATCCTCTCCCTGCTTCCCCTCCCCCACCCCTTGATCTTTCCTCTGATTGGTTTTCCACCCTCCCCCGACCTTCCTTATAGGGCACCTGCCCCCTCCTTCTTTAGTCCTGATGAAGGGTCTCGACCCGAAATGTTGACTGCTTCTTTCAACGGATGCTGTCCGACCTGCTGAGTTCATCCAGCTTTTTTGAACGTCTTGAGAAGGAATCTGGCCTTTGTCTAGGGCTTGACAAGCATAGCGGAACCAGGGCATGGAACTGGGAACTTGGATCCTGGGCTTGGACTCAGAGCCAGAGACTAGACAAGGACCCAGGACCTGGATCCTGACTCGGGCTCGGACTCCAGAACCAGGAGAGGGCATGACGTGGCTACAGGAGAAGCAGTGGCACAGGGCTAGACGTCAGTCTCCTGGACAGGATGAGGGAATCCCAGCACCGGGCTGGGCAGGGTACTCCTTGGCTGGGCGAGCCACATCATCAAGACGAGAGCACAGAGCCTTGGTCGACGGAGAGCGGGAACGCAGAACATAGAGTCGACGTAGAGACAAGAACGAGAACACCGAGCCGGATCCCCTCCTTGGGTACAGGACGTAGGGCCGGGACTCATTACAGAGAACACTGAACACGACGAGACAGTTCCCAACGCTAGGTAGCGGCAAAACGGCCGGACCTACCTAGCGAAGGCGTGGACACGGACAGACAATTCCAAACAGGGCGAGGCAAGGATCTAGGCAGAGCCAGGGCGAGGCAGGACGAGGCAAGGCAAGGATCCATGCAGAGATGAGGCGAGGCGAAGCAAGGCTCCTCGCAGAGGCAAGAGCAGGCGAGGCAAAGCTCCAGGCAGATGCAAGGCGATGCGATTCAAGGCTCCAGGCAGATGTAAGGCAAAGCGAGGCATGGCTCCAGGCGGAGTTACGGCGAGACGAGGCGAGGCTCCAGACACCGGTTGCAGGGCAAGACTCCAAACACCGGTTACAGGGCAAGGCTCCAGACCCAGGTTGAAGGACAAGGTTCCAGACCAAGGTTGCAGGGCAAGGCTCCAGACATAGGGTGCAGGGCAGTGTTTCAGTCGTAGGTTGCAGGCAGGGCTTCGGAGGGAAGAAAGGGGACAATCCAGCCTCGTTAATGGCAAAGATGGCCTGACTTACCCAATGGAGGCAAGGACCGGAAGGGGCAGATCCCTCCTTTGGGTAACGGCAAGGACGGCTTGACTTACCCCGCAGAGGCGAGAACATGATACCGACGGGACGAACCCACACTGAAGCAATGTCACGATACTGACGATAGAAGCCCCACAGAAACAAGTACAGGACGCTGATAAGACGAACCAGCAACCACCCTCGAACCCAGGGCTACATAAACCAGTTCCCAAGACGAGAATCAGGTGCTAATGATTAAGCCCAAATGAGACAAGGGAATGTCGAAAGACCCAGCGTTTCAAGTCCACGGACCGGACTGTGAGCTGAAGTGTAGACTTCGTGGACCAGACCATGACACCGACAGGACTCCTCCTGCAGCTTGTGGACATGTAAGTCTCTGTTTCTTTCTGTCCGCCTTTAGTCTCTCCCTTTTCCGACTTAAACTCCGAAATTTCAACTTTATTCAGTCGGATTCCATAGAGCGACTGTTATTACGATGTCTAACCTCAGAAGCTCAAAGAAAAAGAAATCTTGAAGCTGGTAACAGTAAGCCTAAGAAAGCTGAGAAGACTTCAGAGGAGCCTCCCTGGGTATATAGATTAGGGTCTCAGGTCAGCTATGTTGCTGCTGAACTAACTCAACGAAAAGAAAGATTTCTCCCCCGGAAGGAAAAAATTGACTCTTTGAGAGTTGATCTTAAAGAGGTTCGTCAAAATGCGGCTGATATTTATTCTCGTTTGGAAAAGGCGGATCAACGGATAGTGGATTTGGAGGCTCCCACCAGTAGGAACAATATTCGAATTGTTATTTTAAAAGAGAAATCAGAATCCACCAGCACACTTGATAATTTTACTTAAATGTTTCTATCTTTATTTCTGGAGGCTTGCTGAAAACCCCGGCCTATAGAGACGGCTCCTTAAAATACTTGGGTCAATGTAAAAATCGACATGTGGTTGTGCGTTTTCTTCATTTCAGAGACGAAGACCGTATTATTAAGCTTGCTAGAAAACAAGGTTGTTTCAATTTCAAAGCTCTGAAATTCGCTTCTCCGAAGACTTTCCACGTGAAATTGTTCAGAAAATTTCGTGATTTGCCGCCGTTATGCATACGGCTTATGAAAAACTGCTGTACTCTTCTCTTCAATACCCAGCTAAATTAAGGTTTTTCGTCAAAAATTCAGGATTGGTATTTTTGATGACCCTGCTGAAACACTGTGTCTTGTTAATTCTCTCCCTGATGAGTCTGAAGCCTGAAGATTCATTAATGTTGGATTGTCTCGCGATTTAAGGACCGATGAGATCGGAAGATTTGATGGCTGCACAATGTCTTGACCTTAAAATGCTCTTTTTGCTTTGAAAAAGACTAGCTTGAGTAGTTTTATCCTCAAATGTCATAGCAAGGGAACTGTCGAAAGACAGTAGATAACTCTGAACTATTTAGATTTTTTTTTTCTGCAGCATTTGAATGATTTAATTGCTTTTTCACTTCATATGCATTTATAAAGAACTTTTAAGTAATTATCTGGGTATCGTTACGCTTTAAAGATAGATTTGTTATTTTAAAGATGGCGATTGTTTCTCTTCTGAGCAAATATTTCAAGATTGTTTTCTACACGTGCTTTTTTTTTCCTTATCTAATATTAGGAAGGCTATGTCCAAAACTGAAGGTCATGTCAAATACTGTTCTTTTTAACTTAGTTATAATGAACTGTATATTGACTGTAATGAGCTCTATATCAGGAAAAAGGAGATAGAGATTACTTTTTTCATTGTTATCTTTTATTCAGGCAGGTGAAGGTTATAATTGTTTTTTATGCATTCATTGGGGCTTGTGTCGATTGATATCGCCGTATTTCGAGGCTTTGTAGTTTGGATGTGTTTTCTTTTCCTTTTTCTTTTCTTATTATTGATCCCCATTATGGAATTCAGGAGCATATGCAAATTATTGTTATTGCTGATTATCTCCGCCATTTTCGACTACCTTTTCCTGACACGCGTCTAACTACTTTATATATATATATATAGAAAGCTTATGATGATATTTAAACAGTTAAATGCTTTAAGTTGGAATGTTCGTGGTTGGAATCAGTCTAAGGGCAAGAAAATGTTTAAAGCTATTAACCGATTCCAACCTGATATAATCTTTGCACAACCGATGCATATCACATTATGTGATAAAATCGATTTTTTTTTTAATTTTGGAAAGAATCTCAGTTCCATGCAAGTTCTCAAAGTAAATTAGAGGTTTTTCTCTTTTTATTGATTCCAATATTCCTTTTAGCAGGAGGTTACTGTAGCTGATAATAATGGTGGATTTTTGATTCTTAAAGGAACAATTTACAACAGGAAAATGGTTTTGTTTAATATATATGGACCAAATGTTGATGATCCCTCATTTTAACGCGATTTTTGCTCTAATGGCTGATCTAAATGAATATATGTTATTAATGGATGGTGATTTTAATACTTGTTTAAATCCTTTAATGGATTAGTCTTCATCCAAACATCAATTCACTAATCGTTTTGCATCACTTACTAATTACTTTTTAACGGATCATGGCTTAATTTAAATTTGGAGACGTTCATCCTCATGATAGAGAATATTCCTTCTTTTCACATCTACATAATAAACATTCGAGGTTACACTATTTTATTGTCGACACTAGACTTTTATTTGAAGTTCAGAAATGTGAATATGATGCAATAGTCATCTCTGATCACGCTGCTTTAACCTTAACATTTGAACTGAAAGATGTTACTTCTACAAGACCACTTTGGCTCTTCCCAGAACATTTTTTAGAAAGTTCAGAACTTGTTGAGTTTATTCAGACTCAGATAAAAAAGTTTTATTCTCTTTAATAATACAAGAAACGTTTCAAAGTTAGAGATTTGACATATATTAAAAGCTTATTTTCCTGGTCAGATTATTTTGTATATAGCTAAGCTGAAGAAACAGACAAGAATGGAATTGGATAAAATTTCTAAACAAATTAAAGATTTAGATAACATCAATGTAACCTCTCCATATATTGATTTGTTTACAAGAAGAGTGGAATTACAATCACAATATAAATTATCCTTAACTTATCCTATTGAAGGTTATTTGCTTGAATTGAAAAGTCAGTTTTTCATTTCTGTGGATAAGAATAATAAGGTCTAAGCTTCCCAATTAAGGGCAGCTAGAGCTACAAGACAAATGTTGAAGATTCGTAATGAGAATGGGGATTTAGTAAATAACCATGAAGACATTAATAACATATTTCAGGATTTATATTCTGGTCCTTATAAATCTAAATTTCCTGCAAATTCCTCTAAAATGAATGTTTTTTACATAAGATTAAATTTCCCCAAATTATTGTTGAAAATCAACGGATGCTTGATGCTCCAATTACTGAGGATGAAATTCAGAAAGCTATGTTGTCAATGCAATCAGGTAAAGCTCCTGGACTTGATGGCTATTCGGTTCGATTTTACAAAACAAATTGAAAAATTATTTTCTCCACATCTTTTGGAAATATTTCGTGAATCTTTTGAAAAAGTTAATTTACCGTCTTCTATTTATGAAGCTTCTGTTTCCTTAATCCTTAAGATAGATAAAAATCCTACGGAATGTTCATCATATAGACCCATTCGGTTATGAAATGTGGAAGCAAAATTCTCTCTAAGATAACGGCTAACCGGTTGAAAATATATTATCTAAAATTATTTCTATGGATCAAACAGGCTTTATTAATGGCCGTTACTCTTTCTCCAATGGTCGGTGACTGATGAACATTATATGTTCATCACTATCTAAGAAAACACAATATGTGATAACTCTTGATGCAGAAAAGGCATTTGATAGAGTTGAGTGGACATATCTGTTTAAGGTATTAAATTGTTTTTGGTAATAATTCCAATGGATGGATTCAAATGATCTATAAGAAATCTACAGCTACTCTTATTGCAAATAATCTTAGGTCCTTTTTTCACGTTCACGAGGTACTAGACAGGGATATCCATTAAGCCCTTTATTATCTAATCTTATACTGGAGCCTCTGGCCATAGCACTTCGTGAAGCTAAAAATATTCATGGTATTTCTATAAGTGGGATTATACATAAGATTTTTGTTTATGCAGATGAACTTTTGGTTTCGATTTTGAACCCTGAAGAATCTATTCCTAATCTTCTGAAAATACTAAACGATTTTGGAAAATTTTCAGGATATAAACTTAACTTAAATAAAAGTGAATTGTTTCCATTAAATGCTCCTTTAATATATATATATATATATATAAAACGATATTCCATTTAGAATCGTTAATTCTTTTAAATCTTTAGGTATTATAATTAATAAAAATATAAAGATCTTTCTAAAGCTAATGTAGTTCCTTTAACAGAATTCACGAAACAACTATTTTCTAGATGGAACCCACTTACACTTTCTTTAAAAGGACGTATCCATGCCGTGAAAATGATGACTGTACCTGGATTTTTATATGTTATTCAAAATATACCTAAACTAAACAATGATCAAATTTGCTGCATTATTTCGTCCTTTATTTGGAGTAGTTAAAGACCAAGAATTAATAAGTACCATTTACAAAAATCTAAAAACAATGGTGCACTTGCACTTCCTAATTTAAGATTGTACTACTGGGCTGTTAATATTCGACGATTATGGTTCGGCAAGAGCCAAAAACCAGCTTGGACTGATTTGGAATTAAAAGCTTTCAAACAATTTCATTTAACTTCCTGTCTTCGCCCCGTGGGGTAAGTCCGGCCATTCTGCCGTTGCCCTGCGGGGGGATCTGTCTTGCCTTGTTCTCACCTCCGTGGGGTAAGTCAGGCCGTTTTGCCGTTGCCCGACGGATGGTCATGCTCCACTTTGGTGTGGATTTATAGATGAGTCCCGGCTTGTCGGTGGATAAGTCCCGGCTCTATGTTTGGGTACTGTCCCGTTTCATGTCAGTGTCCCGTCAAAGATGAGTCCCGGCTTGTCGGAGGATAAGTCCCGGCTCCATGTTGATGTATAGTTCCTAGTCTGCCCCTAGCTCCAGCCTCCGAGTTCCCCAAGCTCCAAGCCTGCAGACTTCAGCCTCAAGCCTCGACCCAGGCCTGCAAGAGCCCAGCCTCTATTCAAGAGCCCAGTCTCTAGCCAAGCCTCAAGACCCCAGCATCTAGCCAAGGCTCAAGACCCAAACCTTTATCCAAGCCTCAAGACTCCAGCCTCTAGCCGCCTCAATACTCGAGCCTCCAATCAAGCCTCAAGAGCCCAGTCTCTAGCCAAGACTCAAGACCCAAGCCTCCAGCCAAGCCTCGTCCCTAGCCTCGATCCAAGCCTGCAGCCTCTAGCCTCAAGCCTCGATCCAAGCCTGCAGCCTCTAGCCTCAAGCCTCGACCCAAGCCTGCAGCCTCTAGCCTCAAGCCTCGACCCAAGCCCGCAGCCTCTAGCCTCAAGCCTCGACCCAAGTCTCAAGACCCCGTCTCTAGCGAAGGCTCGTCACGTCCTCGCCTGGGTTTGCGGGTCCGAGCCCGAAACAAGGCCCAAATTCTGGGTCCTTGTCCAGTCTCGGGCTCTGAGTCCACCCCAGGGTCCTTGTTCCCAATCCCTCGTCCTGGTCCTGCTTCCTCTGCCTAGACTGCATTCCGTCCCGTCCTTGGGTTCCGTCTCATTCTGTTTCCGGGACTCCAGTGTCTGTGTCCTGCATTTGGCTCCTGATTCAACA
The DNA here is from genome assembly GCF_030144855.1 of Hypanus sabinus. NCBI lineage: Eukaryota > Metazoa > Chordata > Chondrichthyes > Myliobatiformes > Dasyatidae > Hypanus > Hypanus sabinus. The sequence goes on along the minus strand of NC_082710.1, from coordinate 151,579,671 downwards.
CCATACGTATGACACTTATCTAAGTTTCCATATATGCAAAAATCTGATTTGTTGGATACTACTATGAAATTGAAACCTTTAGTAAGAGATTATTTTGGTAGAATTTATAATTTATTTTTACTACTAAAAAATAAGCTCTTACTAAATATTAAACAAGATTGGGAGAGAGAACTTAATATGACATTGGCTAACGAAGATTTGTTGCGAGTTCAGAAAATGGTCAATTCTTCTTCGATATGTGCCAATCACTGTTTAATTCAATTTAAAATTGTTCACCGTTATTATCTAACAAAGGAGAGACTAACTGAAATATTTCCTAACATAGACAATCAGTGTGATAGTTGTGAAACTGAAGTAGCCACTTTGTTTCATATGTTCTGGTCATGTCCTTCATTAAATTCTTGTTGGAACTCTTTATTTTCCACAATTTCTAAAGCTTTGAACATTAATTTACAACCTAATTAACTGTTCTATTTGGAATAGTTCCTCATCATATTCATGGTATTTAATCTTTAGACCAATATGTATTTGTTACATTGTTGGCAAGCAGGTCTATTTTTTTAATGGAAAGATACCTCTGTCCCTATATTAATTCAGTGGTTTTCTCATGTAATTTAATGCCTTAGTTTGGAACAAAATCAGAAGCAGAACTTTTGATCCTTGATTTGATTCTGAGAGAAGATAAGGCTCTTTTGCCAAATATTATCAGCGAATATGAATTATTTCATATGGTTTCCTTCCAATTTTATTTTATATAAACATGAATTGGCGATTGATGATACATTATATGTGTATATATATGATGATGATAAGTCGTATTACTCCAGCAGTGATTCCTAATGTTGTTGTTGTTTTATTTTTCTTTTTATTTCTCTTGTAGTTAATGGGGTTTCTTTTTTCAGTAAGTTGGGGTTCCCTTTTTTCCTTCTTTTCTTACATAAAAATATTTTTTCACTATCATATATTATTCTTTTTTGTTAAGTTTTTTTTCAGCTTTATTAATTGCATATTTATCATCTTGTTAAAGTTTTGTATCCTTTTATAGCTGTAGAGGATTATGTTTCAATAAAAAAGATTCTAAAAATGAAAATGAAGTTTCGGAGTTTAAGTCAGAAAAGGGAAAGACCAAAGGCGTACAGAAAGGAACTGTATCTTACATGTGCACAAGAGGGAGGCGTGACCGAGTATAAGATCTGGATCTTGAACTCCAACCGAGGCCATTCTTTTTTGTAATGGAGGTACTGAAGCGTGTTTCGTCTTCTCCGCTTGAGCCATGTCTCCCTTTCTCACCGTGGACCAAGTACTGCCAATGCCTGGATCATCTCACTGAGCTGCTGCCACTTTCCCAGAACTCAATTCCGGCAGCTGATTTGTGTTCAGAGCAGTCACGTTACAGTTAACTTGGGGTATGGCATCATCTTGATACACTGCTCAATCTGGCCTCTCCTTGCCCTCTGCCTTCACAGTGATGGCAAACTGACACATGTCCTTAACCCCAGGGGTAGGAACGCTCACCCACTACTCGTCCGTTAGTTCCTTGGTCCATTTCTGGGAACGTATTGCCCCAGAGACACCAGACCGTTCCCTGACTGGGTCTCCTCTAGGTTTCCCGATACCTCTCCCTGCTTAGATACTCGTGAGCTCTCTCGCTGAGGGGCTTCCTGCCTCTCACATTCCCGCCGGAAGTGTCACTCTTCCCCACAGTTATAGCACACAGCCGTCCCCCTTCTCACGGAAGCCCTGCCAAACGCAGCCCTTGAATAGTCAATCCCCTTTAGAGAGGTGTAGTGGGTCTCTCTCTACCAGTCCTATCATATAGAGGGTGAACACACGCTGTTAACAACCAGAACAAATCAGTTCTCAGCACTGCCTCTACCACTCTGTGCAAAGATTCTATATTCTTCAACATATGTCTCCTCTTTCGAAGGATTTGATTTCATTTTGTTAGACCATCAGACCTTCCCCAATTCCTCGTCTACCTGCCTGTCCTTTTGATGACATGTTTATTCTTATTTACAAAGTTCCCAGCTACAACCTTCTTTCATCCATGGACCACAGAAGCCGGCAATGTCATACCTACCAATTTCTAACTGCGCTGCAAGATCATCTACCTTATTCCCTATGCAACGTGTATTCAGAAATAGCATATGTTCCGCTACAAACATGACAAAATCTGCAGATGTTGGAACTCGAAGTAACAGACATAAAATGCTGGAGGAACCCAACAGGTCAGGCAGCATCTATAGAAAAGAGAACAGCTGGCATTTTGGACTGAGACTTTCAGTAGGACTGGAGAGATAAAAAAAAAAACGAGAAGTAAAGTTAAAAGGTGAGGGGAAGAAACAGAGGAAGACAACGCAATATGTGGAACTGGGAGTAGGAATTATAAAGTAAAGAGATGGGAAGTTGAATGGCGAAAGATATACAGGGCTGGAGAAAGGGGAATCTAACAGGAGAGGACAGAATGCCATGGAATAAATAAAAGGGGGAGGACCAACAGAGAGAGTCAATAAGTAGACAAGGAGATAAAATAAGAAAGGGGAAAGTAGCTGGGGAATGGTGAAGGAGAGTGGGGTAGTAGGCATTGCCGGAAGTTCAAGAGATTGATGTTCTTGCCATCAGGTGGAGACTACCAAATGGAGTATAAGGTGCTATTCCTTCGACCTGATTGTGGCCTCTCTCAGTTTTGCATTCATTATCATTTTAGAGTTTGCTCCCATGTTTCACAGCAACTCATCCCACTAATTGCAATTTACCCTGTAAGTTCAATTTCTTCCCTGAAAGTTTCACTGCACATTGCATCCTGTTGTATACCAAATGCACCATTCCCATCGCTATAATTCTGGTTCCCATCCCTCTACCAATTTAGTTTAAACATTGGCCAATAGCTTTTCAAAACCTGCCGAAAAGGACAGACCCTCCACCGTGCCCCATCCCATGGTTCAGGAATAACCAGTTCCCTTTGTGCAGGCAGGTCATTCCTTCCCCATAAGAGATCACAATGACCCAGGATTCCGAAACCCTGTTTCCTGTACCAGTTAATGAGCCACACATACATCTGCAAAGTTTTTCTATTCTTTCCCTCACTCGCAAGTGGCATAGGAAACAATTCAAAGATTACCACTCTGGGGTTCCTGCTTTTCAATTTTGTACCTTATTTCCAAAATTTTATTTCCAGGATCTCCTTACTTTTCATATCTACATCATCCCTGCCAATATATACCAACATTGCTGGATGCTCCCCCCGTCCCCTTAGAATGACGTAAAGCAGATCTGAGCCATCAGATTCCCTGGCACCTAGGAGACAATGTACTCTCAGGTCTCTTTCACGTCTACAGAATCTCGTGTCTGCTCCTCGAACTATTACCGATACAGACCACTTCTTCCTCTTCCCCTTTAAGCCATAGTGCTAGACACTGTGCCGTAGGCCCAGTAGCTGTGCCCTCTCCACAACCCCCGTTAGATCATCGCCCAATAATATACATAGTTATTAGTGAGGTGAATGGCCACAGGGTTGGTCTGCATTGGTTGCCCATTTCCATTCCCTCTCCTGACAATCACATAGGTTACATGCCAACTTAGGGGTGACAACCTGCATAGAGATCTTATCTGTCACTTCCTCAGTTTTCCGCATGGTTAAAAGGTCAACATGTTGTAGTACTAGTTCCTTAATGTGTTTCTCTGAGGACCTGCAGCTCTATCCCACAGTGCAGATTGGTTCGCTGGGAGACTGGGGAATTCCCATGTCTCACACAAGTACACAATCACAGCTCCTGGAGACATTCCCAATGCAGTAACTATGCACTAACATATGAAGAATGAAGAGGAACCAACGTACCAGAAACTTACCTCGCCCAAACCTGTTCTCACTTAAGCCTGTTGAACCAAAGCCAACCTATTCTAACAGTAGTCCACCCACACAATGACCTCTCTGCTTGGTCCTATATTATGTGTCTTTATTTACCATTCCTAATGAATTGTGATTTCATTGGGCCATCGAAAACAGTTGAAAGCCTGAAAAATCTACTTTCAAAAACATTTATCTTGTCCTGTCAGATTCCAATTAATAGTGGTGTCGGGCTGTTCAAAGTAACAATATAGATGTGCAAATATAATCCTTAGAAGTAACCATACCCAAAAGACTAGTAATAATCTATATTTAATCTATGCAAAAACACGTTCAGCTAATGCCAATCATTACGCAATCTTCGTGTCACACATTAACTTTCAGGTATAAAACGGCTATGTTGTAACAGCAGATAAGCAATCTGACAGTGATCAGCTACGCTATTTGTCTGCGAACATGAGGCAGCCGGTAATCGTACAGATAGAAAACATTTTCTATCCTATTCTTGCAATTGTTGGTGTTCCCGGTAAGGAGCTAAAAATAGTTCAATGGAATTTTCCAAGTATTGGTTTCATGTATTTGTTAGTTCTATTCGTAATTGTTGATCTGCTGGCGGTAATTTACAGCGTCGAATAGATAATTCAAACTGCTGGTATCCAAACAGATATTTAGTCCAGAATTCTTCAGGTTAATATATGATCGCCTTGCCTGCACAGATCAAAGTTCCATCAAGTGAATAAACGAGGTGAAATGTATTTTCAAAAAACTGTGAAACTTTAAACAAAAATATAATAATAGTGAAATATATGACGAATGGCCTAATTCAGCCTCTATATCTTATCGTCTATAGTCTTATATCAGTGCGCAGCTGAACACTACGGATTATGCAGGCGCAAGCATCCTGTACGCAGGCTTCGGGAGGATACGAGTCCCTACTGAGAACAAACTTCGGTGTGGCCATCTGCTGCCAAGTTATCTGTGCACAATTTGTGAACGTCGCTGGCACGATCGGCATCCATTTTCATGCTTCAGTGTGCTCTTTGACCGGAGAGTGGCCACAATCAAACTGAAAACAGTTTAGATCATAATTGCGTTTCATGTTCCCTGCGGGGCGTAAAAGTTAACGGTGAAGGTTACTTTAGAATAAAGTTTTTTTTTTTCTAAATTCAAGAATGGGTTTAGTTGCGTGAATCCAATTCAAAGACAGGCCTTGTAATTATGGCCGAAATTTCGTGCGGCCAGTAGCTCATCCACTAATATACAACTGCAAAATATTCTATCCACATCATCACACTTGGAAAATTATGAGGATTGGCAGAGACAGGAATATTATGTCTAAAGAATCGGTTAACATGTTAGAGTTTGTAAGCCGGAGAACAGTTATGTGTATGTCAATTGAATTGCCCCTTTAAGGTCAATTCCTTGACATGAATGCATGAAAAGACCTTACAGAACTCGAGAAGAAGTTATTAAGATACTGTGAAGTCTATTTCTAGCTTGTACGCTTCTTCTATAATGTTCTACCTGGGATTCTCATGCAATGTTACAATCTGTATTATTGGATGAACAATATAGTATTTGAATATTATAAAGGTTAAGGGAATCTGTAAGATCTTGCTTTGCAGGAATGTGAGACTAATTTAAAGAACCTATTACTGAATTCCAGATCAGGAATAAAAGGTGGAGTGGCCTCTTTGTGTTCAATTATCCGCGTCCTCAACAAAATAAAACAGAATCCAATGCCACAATACGGGAAAGATAGAATAAACCCGGCATCTTCAAGGAATCTCCGTCAGTGAGCGTCACGTAGCAGCCCGCTATTTTACGTCCTCGAAATGGGTTTCCCAGAGATAATTCAACAATGCAGGGTTCCGTTCCGAATTCCGCGACCCGCTATATTTCATATTTTCCCTATTACTTGAGTTGTTAATTATTCCAAATCGCACGTATGTAATATTGGGCAGAGGCTAACATTGTCTATCATCAAAGGTAGATTCGCCAGGGTAACTTTGATTGGTTTCTCATCGAATTCAGTGATGAGGTGTCAGCGCCTGCATGCTTCGTTTTCGTTAAGTAAAGCTCACCGCCCATCGGAAGACGCAAACCATAATCCAGTAGAACGCTGCCAAGCAAAGACTCAATAGTTTTAAAATAATTCAGCAGGAATCAACGAAACATTAGCTTTCATTTCTACTCAACATCAACTGGAATGTGTCAGAATGCAAGTACAATGGAGTAGGAAAGTTAGATAGCAATTTTAAACAAAAACAACCGTAATTAGATATTAATTTGTTTTAATCTTTTCACAGCTAATTTCCTGGCAATCATCATTTTCTCCCGTGGACACTGTGGTCTCTCGAAATGCATCACTCGTTACCTGGTGGGCATGGCGATGGGCGACCTAATGGTCTTGATAACTGAAGTAATTTTTTATGAGATTGTAGACGGCTACTTCCCATATTCCATTTTCAATCATACTCAGTTTTGCAGATGGAATCTTGTCGTGCACTTTATCTCAATTGACTGCTCTGTCTGGTTGACCGTGGCTTTTACCTTTGATCGATTTGCTTCTATTTGTTACCAGTCACTGAGAACGAACTACTGCACGGAAAGGACCGCAGCTATTGTGATAGCGGTGGTGAGTTCCTTGAGTATTTTGGAAAATGCTCCATTCTATTTTATATATGAACCACGAGAAATAATTGGCAACATACAGTGGTCCTGCTATGTAAAATCAAGTTTCTACACTTCGCCCATATGGGTTGCATTTTTGTGGTTAGAAACTGTCATGACGACCATTACCCCTTTTGTGCTAATCTTGCTGCTGAACTCTATAACCATCAGACATATTGTCCAGGCAAACAGACTCAGGAGCGGACTTCGTGGAAATAATCGGTTTAAGAAAGACACTGATTCGGAGGTGGACAACCGAAGAAAATCAATAATTTTGCTTCTCGCTATTTCAGGCACTTTTATTCTGTTATGGATGGTTATTTTCATATGTTACCTATATGTGCAATTTAGTGACACCCAATTTCTGGAAGTAAGGTACAACGACCCTTTCACCATAGCGGAGCAAACTGGATATATGCTGAGGTGTTTGAGTTGTTGCACAAACACTTTTATATATGCAGTGTCCCAGAGGAAATTTAGAGAGGAATTGAAGAATATAATTAAGGCTCCCTTCCTTCTCATTACCAAGATAATCACAAAAATAAATAGTTTCTTAAAATAAAATAGTGTTATCTAAATGTGAGAGAATTTGTTGAATTGAATCCTGAACATCAGAATTTTCAAACTGTACTGCTTAGACATTATTCATGATAGAAGTGAAGCCCTTTGGCTTAATGCAATTTAATTGTAAGTTAAACCCATTCTATTCTAATACGTTAGATATAAGAAGCAGGAAGTAGGAGAGGCTTATGAGAAATATAGGGTAGCCAGGAAGAAGCTAAAGAAAGGACATAAGAGAGCTCGAAGGGGGCATGAGAAGGCCTTGGCATGTAGAATTAAGGAGAACCCCAAGGCATTCTATGCATATGTGAAGAATAGGAGGATGACGAGAACGAAGGTGGGACCACTAAAGCATGAAGAGGGCAAGATGTGCCTGGAGTCAGAGGAGGTTGGAGAGGTCCTAATTGAATACTTTGCTTCAGTATTCATAAGCGAAAAGGATCTTGATCAGGATGAGGTCGAAGTAGAGCGACAATGTGGAGATTAAGGAAGAAATGCTGGATCTTCTTAAAAACATTAAGATTGATAAATCACCGGGGCCGAACATGATACACCCCAGGTTGTTGTGGGAATTGAGAGAAGAGACCGCAGGAGCATTAGCTATAATCTTTGAATCCTCTTTGGCTGCAGGGGAGGTGCCGGCATATTGGAGAATGGCAAATGTAGTTCCCTTGTTTAAAAAAGTTAATAGGAAGAAACCTGGGAACTATAGACCGGTGAGTCTTAGGTTGTGGTCTGCAAACTACTGGAAAGGATTCTTAAGGATAGGATCTACGAGCATTTGGAGAAGTACAGTCTGTTCATGGATCGTCAACATGACTTTGTGAAGGGAAGTTCGTGCCTCACAAGCCTGGTTGAGTTTTTTGAAGAGATAACAAAAGAAATTGATGAGGGTAGGGCAGTGGATGTGGTCTACATGGACTTTAGCAAAACATTTGACGAGGTCCCTCATGAGAGACTCATCCAGAAAGTCATGAGGCATGGGATAAGTGGAACCTTAGCTGTTTGGATAAAAAATTGGGTTAAAGGAAGAAAGCAGAGGGTAGTTTTGGAAGGAAAGTATTCTGCCTGGAGGTGTGGTGACTACTGGAGTGCCGCAGGGATCTGTCCTGCGACCCCTGCTATTTGTGATTTTTATAAATGACCTGGATGTAGAGGCGGAAGGATGGGTGAGTAAGTTTGCAGATGACATGAAGATTGAAGGAGTTGTGGATGGAGCTGTATGTGGTGGAAGGTTACAAGAAAATATAGACAGGCTGCAGAGTTGGGCAGAAAAATGGCAGGTGGAGTTCAATCCGGAGAAGTACGAGGTGATGCATTTTGGAAGGACAAACCTGAAAACTGAGTACAGGATTAATGGTCATTTACTTAAGAGTATGGATGAAAAAAGGGACCTTGGGGTTCAAATCCATACTTCCCTCAAGGTCGCTGCACAGGTGGATAGGGTAGTTAAGAAGGTCTACGGGATGCTAGGCTTCATTAACAGGGGGATCGAGTTCAAGAGTAGAGAGGTCATGTTGCAACTCTACAAATCTCTGGTGAGCCCTCACTTAGAGTATTGTGTTCAATTCTGGTCAACTCATTATAGGAAGCATGTGGAAGCTATGGAGAGGATGCAGAGCAGATTTACCAGGATGTTGCCTGGATTGGAGAACAAAGTCGTATGAAACAAGGGTAGAAGAGCTGGGACTAGTCTCTTTGGAGTATAGTAGAATGTGAGGGGACTTTATAGAGGTCTACAAGATTATGAGAGGCATAGATAGGGTGGATAGTCAGAACCTGTTTCCCAGGGCACCAATAGCAAACACCAGAGGGCATAATTAAGAAAAGGAAGTTTAGGGGAGACATCAGGGGGTAAGTTTTTGTTAGATAAACACAGAGGGTTGTGAGTGCCTTGAATAACTTGCCAGGGATAGTGGTGGAGGCTAAAACATTATGGATATTTAAGAACCTCTTGGACAGGCACATGGATGAAAGAAAAATGGAGGGTTATGGGGCAGTGTGAGTTTAGTACATTTTAAGGATTATATGGGTTGGCACAACATGAAGGGTTGAAGGGCCGGTAGTGTGCCGTAGTGTTCTATGTTTTATATCGTTCTATTCTCTTGGTGATTCCATCAACTCTTTCTGCAGATTTTAGTAATCATCAACACACGAGGATCGTTTAGCCAATTCACCTTTTACCGTTCTTGTTATTTGGTAGAAAACACCACAGCACGCAGGGCAACCCAAGCAGTCACAGAAATAAAGAAAGTGCCACACAGATCGTATCAGACGTCAGGATTGAAACGAGGTGTTTGGAAAATAAATAACCTACAAACATCTCCTGTTGATCATGATGCACTCAAGCCATTTGGTCTCTTTAAATGAATTCAAATTTGCATTGGGGCTATTAATTAAACATTGAGCGAATCTGTCAATGATCAAAGTTATAATTGGGGGAAAACACAGGTAACCATTTGAACATTAGATGAAATTGACATCTACTAACTTCATGTGTTTCCACTTAAATGACTGAAAGGTCATCTGCAGGTGAACTGAAATGACCCTAGAACCATAGAACCATAGAACATTACAGCACAGAAACAGGCCTTTTGTATCTCCTTGGCTGTGTTGAACCATTTTCCTGCCTAGTCCCACTGACATGCACTCGACCCATATCCCTCCATACATCTCTCATCCAGGTACCTGTCCAAATTTTTCTTAAATGTTAAAAGTGAGCCCGCATTTACCACGTCATCTGGCAGCTCATTCCACACTCCCACCACTCTGTGTGAAGAAGCCCGCACTAATGATCTCTTTAAACTTTTCACCCTTCACTCTTAACCCATGCCCCCTGTTTTTTCTCCCCTAGCCTCAGTGGAAAAAAACTGCTTGCATTCACTCTATTCATACCCATCATAATTTTATATACCTCCGTCAAATCTCCTCGCATTCTTCTATGCTTCAGGGCATAAAGTTTTAACCTATTCAACCTTTTTCAGTAACTCCGTTTCTCAAGTCGTGGCAACATTCTTGTAAATCTTTTCTGCACTCTCTCAACCTTATTCATATTCTTCCTTTATTTCGGTGACCAAAACGGCACGCAATACTCCAAATTCGGCCACACCAATGCCTTATACACCCTCAGCATAACATTCCAACTCTTATACTTAATGTTTTGATTTATAAAGGCCAATGTACCAAAAGCTCTCTTTACTACCCTATCTAGCTGTGACGCCACTTTTAGGGAATTTGTGTCTTTATTCCCAGATCCTTCTGTTCTACTGCACTCCTCAGTGCCCTACCATTTACTTTGTACGTTCTGCCTTAATTTTTCTTTCCAAAGTGCAATACCTCAGGCTTGTTTGTATTATACTCCATCTGTCATTTTCAGCCCATTTTTCCAGCGGGTCCAGATCCCTCTACCAGCTATGAAAACCTTCCTCATTGTCCACTACATCTCCAATCATTCTATCATCAGCAAATATGCTGATCCAATTTCGCTTCTTCGCTTCTGAGTTGTATTTTTAATATTTTAAAATAATATTGCATACGTTTTGCTACAATGTATTAGGTATCTCTGATAACAATATTTCTATATGTTTAATAAACACGAGTATGGATCATCATTCACCCAAAATCTTTACGCACCACTAAACTGCTTATATTAATAAATTTGGTAAAAGATATAGTTATTAGATTTAAATTAAATTGATTCAATGTACAGTGAAAGATATGCTTTACTTTTTGGTAAATTATTCAAAAAGTTTGATCCTTTAGAATGTGTTTGACTCAAAAGTGTTGAGGCTTGTCTAAACTGAACATCGAAGAGAGGAAGGGAGAGCAGCCAGATGTTTTGGTACATAATGGTACCAATGGCATAGGAGGGAAAATTGAAGTGGTCCTGAAAAGAAAATTTAAGGAGCTGGAGAGAAAGATGAGAAGCAGGATATCCAGGATAGTAATTTACGGAGTGCTCCCTATGCCACGCGCCAGTGAAGGCAACAACAGGATGATTTAGCAAATTAATAGGTGGTTGAGAATCTGGTGCAGAGGGCAGAGCTTCGTGTTCTTTGATCATTAGGTTCTACACTGGGGGAGGTATGACTTGTTCAAAAGTGACTGGTTGCACCAAACCCAAGGGGAACCAATATTTTCACGGGCAGGTTTTTTTTAAGAGCTGTTGGGCTGGGGGCGTTAAACTAATTTGAGAGGGGAGTGGGAACCGCAGTGAAGGGACTCGGGATAAGAAAGTTTGTAAAAAAGCAAAGATAGTGTGCAATTAGACTGTCAGTAGGGGCATGAAGATGATAGGACATATTTGCAGGCTGAATATCAGTGTATTAGGAATGCAAAACCAAAAAAAGGTAGCAAATGCAGCACTCGAAGAGTTATATCTCAATACACGGAGTATATGCGATAAGGTGAATGATCTTCTTGCACTATTACAAATTGCCGGGTATGATGTTGTGGCCATCACTGAATCGTGGCTGAAGGATGATTGCAGTTGGAAGGCGAATGTCCAAGGCTAGACGTTGTATCGAAGGGATAGGAAGGTAGAGAGAGAGGATGTGGTGGCTCTGCTGGTAAATAAAAAGGGAATCAAATCATAGAAAAGACGTGGCATAGGATTGGAGGATGTTGAGTCATTGTGTGTTAGGTTAAGAAACTGAAAGGGTAAAGGGAACCTGATGACGGTTATATACAGGCCTCCAAACAGTAGCTGGGATGTGGACCACACATTAGGGCAGGAAATAGAAAAGGCGTGTCAAAAGGGCAATGTTATGATCGACATGGAGATTGCAACATGCAGGTGGATTGGAAAAATAAGGTTGGAAACAGATCTCAATACAATGAGTTTATTCATGCATACACTATGATTTTTGTTTCAGAACAGTTTCTCGTTGATCCTACTACAGTAACAGCCATATTGGATTGTGTGTTATGCAATGGATCGGAAGTGATTAAAGAGCTTAAGGTAGAGAGCCCCTGGAACCACTGATCAGAATATGACCGAGTTTAACTTGAGGCCCTAACCCGTCAGCCTAGAGGTACCGCGGATAAAAGGTGGTACAGGCAGCGATAATCAGATTGTCCAAAATATGATGGAAAAAACATGAAATAATAGGAAATAGTTATTTAGATTGTCTGATTAATATCGGTTCCACCAAATCCTCTGACTGCCCTCGCCAACCCCTCCCCCCTACCCCGCCTCCACGGACATACCTGTGAGTGATAATAACTTCTGAAACCACTGGATTAGCCAGAACAAGTCTCCACACCAGTCTCTTTACAGGTGGGAATAGATTTTTAAAAGGCATCATTATATCTAAAGCAGCCCCACTTCCCCTACCGGGTTGATGGACGGTTTGTAAATCAGGGACAATACTGTACTATATGGCTAAAGCTTCCTCAAATTAGTGCCTCACAAAGGCTAAAGTTAATGAACGGGCCATGAAAGGTAAAAAGAAACACAACCTATATTTTACGTTGGTAGCTGAATAGCAATTCCTGTACTTGGTACTTCGAAAAACTGTATGACACGTTGATAGGATAAGCCAACCTCTATATGCAAAATTCGCAATATCTGATTAATACCAGCCGAGAATAGAAGAAGCCCCACTGCACGGCACCTCGCCAACCAACCTGCACCATGATCAAGCTGTACTCCCTGCTCTCCCTTAATTGCATGGTAAAGAAAAGCTGAAGGCAACACTTGTACGTATTTTGGACCCGAGGGATTGGGGGTCCTGGTGGACTTAATGGAAATCAGGAAGAAAGATTCCGACTGGGGTCTCCTCCATGCTCCATTAGACAGTGTCCGTAAAACCACCAGCAAAACGTAAAGATATTGGGACGATGATAAAGCGATTGGTGAAAGAAACGAAGACTGTTTGTCTTATAACACTGTCCGTATTGGGACAAATGCGAATAGAATTATTTAATGAGAGGGAGCGGTGGATTATGTTGAAGTTCGAGATTTGGGAAACAACCTTCGAAAAGCAACAACCACCAATAAAAGACCCTCGACTTCTCCCTAGAGCTTTAGTGCGGGTACCAGCTAATCTGTGGGCACAAAATAAAAATCAGCTCCGGAGCAGAAAGTTACTCGAATAAAGAATGTGCCACTCCCCTGCATTAAACTGTACTGTATAGCGACTGAAGCCGAAGAAGGTATCGTTCCAGTAATTGACTCATAATTGCAGCAAGGGGTGCTGGTGAAGACACAAAGCCGATGTAGCACCCCTGCATCACCTATCCAAGAGCAAGCCGAGAAAATGAATAGCGTTTTGTGCAGGACCTAATGGCCATTCTAAAATAGTCATTCCTACCGCTCCGCTGGTGCCTGACTCCAACATTATGAATACTTCTATACCTGCGGAGCTAGTATATTTACTGTAATCGATCTGAGTTCAGCATTTTCGCCATACCGTTGCAGCAGGATAGCCAGTATTTTGTTTTCATTCACTTATACTACATCAGCAGTGAGCTGTGGAGGCCAGGCCTTTCGGTGTATTTAAAGCAGAGCTTGAAAGGATTTTGATTGGACACGGCATCAAGAGTTATCGGGAGAAGGCGGGGAAGTGGGGCTGAGGAAGGGAAAAAAGGATCAACCGTGATTGAATAGTGCTGCAAACTCGACGGGCCAAATGGCCTAATTCTGTGCCTAGGTCTTATGTTCTTAAAACATTTACTTCGCAGCAGAGGATTATTCAACGTTTGATGTTAGCAATTGAGCCGCTTGACCTCATGCTAGTTCGATTGCAGAGGTACACAACAGTTATTAGCGAAGCTAGAAAAGGGAAAGCCTCATTATTTTCGTCACTTCATATTTAAGGATGCTTTTTGTTTAACCCGTTACGACATATGGAAGGGCACTGAGACTGTCTACAAGAAGGGTCAGAGCCATCTCTATTTCCAGAGGAAACTGAGGTCCTTTAATATCTGCCGGACGATGCTGAGGATGTTCTACGAGGTTGTGGTGGCCAGTGCTATCATGTTTGCTGTTGTGTGCTGGGACAGCAGGCTGAGGGTAGCAGACACCAACAGAATCAACTGTTATGAAGGATAAACAGTTCTGATGGAAAATGAGGTGCAGAGTTGCCCATATGCCCCCCCCCCTTTGAGAATCACAAACCGTTACTGTTGCTATACTGCTCATGAGAGTGAGAGAGATGAAAAGAAACATGCAAGAACATCTGCTACAGATAAGAGAGGGGAGAGAGACTTGTTGACTTACCCTATTATGACTTCTCTGAGGGTTATTTATCTTATACCATTCTGTTCGTTAACATTCCTCAGCGGACAGCCGGAATGGGCTGGTTTGATGGACACAGTAATTCAAAATTGATTGATAGCTGAGGCCCCGTGAGTAGGGATAAAAGTCAGGTCTGGACAGACACCCTTCTGACACACCAGGAGACACACTAGTGGACAGTGATTGAGTGTTGGAACCTACGCGAAGGTGTGGGGCTTCGCAGACTGAACCAGGAGGTCGGACAGTAAAACTCAGTGTTATAGCAGGGCCGGTGGGGACTTGTGTGTGTGTGCACTCATGCCAGAATGACGAGTCCACCACAGAAGAACAGTCTATCTGAAGGAAAGAGGGGTCATACCTGAATGCCCACAACGACACGACGGACCAAGAACGCAAAGGAAGGTTTGACTGCTGCAGCTGTTACTTCTCGCTCGCTCTATCTCTCCAACGATTACAACGCAACAGCCATATCTACCTCAGCACGCATGAACTGAACTGAACTTTATATTTTTCTATGACAATTCATTTACCCCTAGACATCGATAGAGCTTGTTTATTATTGCTTATTATTATTCCTACACTTTCAGGTTTATTATTGCTATCTTGTGTTATGTATATATTTGAATTATTGGTATTTATTTGCTTATTGTACTAATAAACACCTTTGAATACAGTACCACCAGACTCTAACGGATTCTTCTTTGTCTGCTGGTTAGACACCCAGTTACGGGGTACATAACACACAACAAACTCATTCGTAAGGCCAGTGATGTTCTGGGTTGGAACTGGACTGTCTGACGGTGGTGTGTGAAAAGAGGATGCTGGCCAAGTTGCATGCCATCTTGGACAATGACTCCCATCCACTCTATAATGTACTGGTTAGGCACAGGAGTACATTCAGCCTGAGACTCATTCCACCGAGATGTAACACTGAGCGTCACAGGAAGTCATTCTTACCTGTGGCCATCAAACTTTACAAATCCTCACTGGGAGTGTCAGACACGCTGTGCCAATAGGCTGATCCTGGATTTATTTCCACTTGGCATGATTAACTTATTATTTAATTATTTGTGGTTTTATATTGCTATATTTCTTCATTATTCTTGTTTGGTGCGCTGTAACGAAACGTAATTTCCCTCGGGTTCGATAAAGTATGTCTGTCTGTCTGTCCGTCTCCGAACTAGGTATTGCAAAATGTGTCTGTTTGGTCTGTAAATAGCACAGAAGCACTGAACCGCGAAGATGATCCCAGAACAGAGCATTTGTGTTTACCGTAGCGGGAACTTGTCTCATTTGTCGTCTGTTAATGGCAAAATCATCAAGCACTGACGAATATCGTGGAATCAAGGAAAATGGGTTTTACAACAACAATTATATATTGTTTTTTTCGTAGAGGCCATTCTTCAAGAAACTAATAGTTTAGAAGTTTTGAACAGCGATCCCCTCCCCGTTATTCATCTACATCCAAAGTACTTAAAGATACTTTGCAATTGGTCAGTTGGCAATTATCCTCAAATCGCCCTTGAAAGAGTCCTGATTGGCATGCAGGGATGCTTAAATTGCTTAAGTTTGAGGGAGCCATGATTTTCAAGGGATATTGGAAATTTGGTTCGGAAAAGGAGAAATTAGAAAAGCTAAAAGATACGAGATTGCTTTGGCAAGTAAGGTGAAAATAAATCCAAAGGGTTTTTACAGTTATATTACTAACAAAATGATAGTGAGTGATAAAATTGATCCCTTAGAGAATCAGAGTGGGCAGCTACGTGGGGAGCCAAAAGAAATGGGGGAGATTTTGAACAATAACAGTTTGTCAGGTTGGAGGCTAATGACTAACGGTGTGCCTTAGGGATTTGTACGGGGTCCAATGTTGTTTGTCATATACAGTACACTAATGATCTGGGTGATGGGGTAGTAAACTGGATTAGTAAGTATGCAGATGATACTAAGATAGGTGGCGTTGTGGATAATGAATTGGGTTTTCAAAGCTTACAGAGAGATTTAGGCCAGTTAGAAGAGTGGGCTGAAAGATGGCGGATGAAGTTTAATGCTGAGAAGAGCGAGGTGCTACATCTTGGTAAGACTAATCAAAGTAGGACATACACGGTAAATGGTAGGGCACTGAGGAATGCAGTAGAACAGTGTGATCTGGGAATAAAGTAGCATAGTCCCCCGAAGGTGGAATCTCATGTGGATAGGGTGGTGAAGAGAAGCTTTTGGTATGCTGTCCTTTATAAATCAGAGCATTGAGTATAGGAGTTGGGATGTAATGTTAAAATTGTAAAAGGCATTGGTGAGGCCAAATTTGGAGTATTGTGTACAGTTCTGGTCACTGAATAATAGGAAAGATATTAACAAAATAGAAACAGTACAGAGGAGATTTACTAGAATGTTACCTGGGTTTCAGCACCTAAGTTACAGAGAAGGGTTGAACAAGTTAGGTCTTTATTCTTTGGAGGGTAGAAAGTTGAGGGGGAACTTGATAAAGGTATTTAAAATGATGAGGGGGATAGATGGAGTAGACATGGATAGGCTTTTTCCATTGAGAGTAGGGGAGATTCACACAAGAGGACATGAGTTGAGAGTTAAGTGGCAAAAGTTTAGGGGTAACATGAGGGGGGACTTCTATATTCAGAAAGTGGCAGCTGTGTGGAACGAGCTTCCAGTAGAAGTGTTAGAGGCAAGTTCGATTTTGTCATTTAATTAAAAAATTGATAGGTATCTGAACTAGAAAGGAATGGAGAGTTATGGGCTGAGTGCAGGTAGATGGGATTAGGTGAGAGTAAGCATTCGGCACGAACCAAAAGGGTCGAGATGGCCTGTTTCCATGCTGTAATTGTTATATGGTTATATGGTTATAGATGGGTCCAGTCCCGAAACTTCGTCTGTACATTCAGTCCAAGGTTGTTGCCTGAACTATTGAGTTCATCTATTATTTTATATATGTGTCTTATATTCCTATATACTTTCTTCCAATAGCCTTAAAAATTGTACCCCCTTGGGCGTTCCGTTCACGTCCTGGGAGAAAAGTCTCTGTCTTCTCACTCGAACTATGTCTTTTATCAGCTTATACCTTTATCAAGTCACCTCTCTTTCTGCTTTGCGCCAAAGAGAAAAGCCTTAGCTTTCTCAAGTATCCTCCCAGGACATGCTCTCTAGTCCAGGCAGCATTTTGGTGAATTTTGTTTGTACAAACTATACATCTTGTACATCTTACCACTATAATGAGGTAATCAATGCTGAGGGCAATATTTGAAATTTGGTCAAACCAGCGTTCTCTTTAGTTGGAACATTTCTTCACAGCTGTTGACCCAATCAAGTTCAAGATGGTGCCGCATACTGCGGCCGTGTACTGAGCTCATTTCAGCTCTACAGTATACTGCTATTTTCTGCAATTTCCTTCACATTTCTTGTTGAAGTAGCTCATAATCACCTCAGATACGATAGACTGATGTTGTATTGACTATATTGTTGTACTACTATTTATTATAAATTACTATAAATTGCACATTGCACATTTAGGCGGAGACATAACGTAAAGGTTTTTACCCCTCTTGTATATATAGGATGTAAATAATGAATTCAATTCAATTACCCGACTTAAAAAGTCAACAAAATATATATCTTCGCCAACAACACTATGAACTTGTGCGACATCGTTGATGGATCCGTGGACGTGGGTCCCAACGTCCCTCTGTTTCTTCACACTACTAAGATTCCTATCATTAACTCGGCATTCTGTCTTCATTTCAGTCTGTAACGGGTGAAGCAGATCACGTTTTGGACCACTTCTCAGCCCAGCTCTGCATCCTAGCAACGTTCCATTCTAACCCTCAACACTCTTCTATAATATCCACAACAGTACCAATTTTCTTGTCATCTGCAGGCTTACTAAGGTACCCTTCCACTTCATCGTCCATGATCTTTCTGAACATTGATAAATGTGAAGAAAAATGCAACAGTCTTTCATTAGCTGAAATTAGTGCAATGATGAAAAACATGCTAAAATGGCAAGTGTTTCCGGCATTTACTTTGAGGTTTTTATTTTTTGTAGCAGAGTAACGACAATAAGGTCAGAATAGGAGCAGGGAAAAGAAACAAGATTAAGCAAGTAGAAGCTGAGACTCACACAGAGCAAAATAGCGACTTTCTATATTTCATGTGTTTGTATCATCTAAAGTGTGCACAGATCGAAATAAAGCGCTAAGGGTTCTAAATCTGTGGTCTTCCCAGAGCCAGCATTGTACTGATTAGTGATCCAGATGATGAACACTCCTTAATGTATCAGATCCGAGTATGGACCCAGGTTCACAGACAACATTTGAAATATAAACAGAAACTTTTGGTAATACTCAACAAGTCACACAGCAATTGGTGAAAGATTTGCAAAATCTATCTTTCAGATCGACGTTCCTTCCTCTGAACTGTAAATGAGTCAAAAGATGCTCGTTAAGATATAGATCGGGGAAAAAGTTGCCCAAGGTACCTTAAGACCGGGTAGCTAATGAGATGAATTGTAGACTATGTATTGGGTCAGTGAGTGAATAGGAGCAGTTACGGAGGAAGGACTCCAATCGACCACCTCCCACCCCCATACATGCAAAGAGAAAAAT
This sequence comes from Hypanus sabinus, assembly GCF_030144855.1. Taxonomy (NCBI): domain Eukaryota; kingdom Metazoa; phylum Chordata; class Chondrichthyes; order Myliobatiformes; family Dasyatidae; genus Hypanus; species Hypanus sabinus. The sequence continues at coordinate 151,560,740 of NC_082710.1, read as the reverse complement.
GCAGGTGTGTGTGGTACTGGTTGTGACTGTGAGGGGTATGTGGGATGTTTGTCGAGTATGGCTAGCAGATAATCAAGCTGAGCTAATAGAAACATAGACACATAGAAAGCTTACAGCACAATACTCCGGTCCACAAAGGTGTGCCGAACAAGTCCTTACCTTAGAACTACCTAGGCTTACCCATAGCCCTCTATTTTTACAAGCTCCTTCTATCTATCCAGGAATCTCTTAAAAGACCCTATCATATCCGCTCTACCAGGGTCGCCGACAGCCCATTCCACGCATTCATGACTCTCTGCATTAAAAAAATACCCCTGACATCTCCTCTGTACCTACTTGCAAGCACATTAAAAGCTGTGCCCTCTCTTGCGAGCCATTTCAACCCTGGGAAAAAAGCTTCTGACTATTCACACTATGTCTCTCATAATCTTATATACCTCTATCACGTCACCTCTCATCCTCCTTCGCTCCAAAGAGGGAAAAACCAAGTTCACTCAAGCTGTTCTCATCGGGCATGCTCCCCAATCCAGGCAACATCCTTCTAAACTCCTCTGATCCATTTCTATAGTTGCCATATCCTTCCTGTACTGAGGTGACCAGAACTGAGCAAAGAACGCCACGTGGGTTCTGACCGGGATTGTATAAAGCAGTAGCATTAACTCTCGGGACTTAAACTCAATCCCATCGCTGATGAAGGCCAATGCATCATATCCTTTCTTAACCATAGAGTCAACCTGCACAAGATCTTTGACTGTCCTATTGACTAGGACTCCAAGATCCCTCTAATCCTCCACACTGCCAAGAGTCTTATCATTAATACTATATTCTGCAATCGTGTTTGTCTGACCAAAATTAACCACCTCACACTTATTTGGGTCAAACTCCATCTACCACTTCTCAGCCTAGTTTTATATCCTATCGATATCCCAGTGTAAAATTTTACAGTCCTCCACATTATCCACAACGTCACCAACCTTTGTATCGTCAGCAAATTTACGAAACCATACCTCCACTTCCTCATGCAGGTCATTTATTAAAAGTCACGAAGAGATGGGGTCGCAGAAAGGAATACTGGGGCATACCGCTAGTCACTAGCCTCCATGAAGAATATGACCCATCTACAACCACTGTTTGTCTTCCATGGGCAAGCCAAATCGGGATCCACAAAGCAAAGTTCCCTTGGATACCATGCCTCCTTATTCTGTCAATAAGCCTTGCATGGGTACCTTATTAAATGCATTGCTGAAATCCATATACACCACATCTACAGATCTTCCTTCATCAATGTGTTTTGGTACATCCTCATAAAATTTAATCAGGCTCGTAAGGCACGACCTCCCTTTGACAAAACCATGTTGACTATTCCTAACCATATTATGTCTCCCCATATGTTCATAATTAGTAACCCGATCCAGATTTAGAGTTAAAGTTTTCAAATTATATTATAACTTACGAGTAAGATAATCCATAAGAACTGTCCAGATGTAATATTACAGGATAAAGACGCAAGAATAAATTACTGAATAAATATAGCCATTCCAAACACACACAATATACAGAAATCAGTAAGTGAAATGCACCAGAAATGTGCTGACTTCAGAGAGGAAATTGAAAGACTATGGAAAATTAATAGGGTATCCATTGTCCCAAAAGCAATGTCTACAACTGATATCACCACAATGTTACTACACATTACACTGTTATGCTTTTGCAGCAATATTTATGTAAATCATCAGAAACCAAAGAACATAAGAAATAGTAGCAGAAGTAGGCCATTTGCACTGACGAACCTGCTCTGTCATTCAATAATGTCATTGTTGATATGGCCATAGGCTCAATCCTCCTCCTACCTGCCTTTTCACAATAACTCGCAGATTTCCCTACCAAGCAAAATTTATCCAACCTTGTCTTGCATATATTTACTGAGGTAGCTTCCACTGCTTCAATGGACAGAGAATTCCACAGTTTCACAACCGTCTGGGAAATGTAGATCCTCTTCATCTTCATCCTAAATCTACTCCCCAGAATATTGAGGCTACATCCTGTTGTTCTCGTCTCATTTTTCCTGCCTCTATCTTATATGTCTGTAAAGATCTCCTCTCATTCTTCTGAATTCCAGTGAATACTGTCTGGGGCAACTTAATCTCTCCTCATCATCTAACCCTGTCATTTCTGAAAACAATCTGGTAAACCTCATCCGCACCGCAGCATAACCTCCCAATACTTAAATTCAATTCCTTTAGCAATGAAGGCCAACATCCCATTTCCCTTCTTAATAGCCTGCTGCACCTACAATTCAACCTTTTATGATTCATGCACTCCCTCTGCACAGCAGAATGCTGCAATTCTTTATCATTTAAATAATATTTTGTCCTTCCACAGCCCATTGTGGATAACCTCACATTTAATAGCACTGTATTCCATCTGGCAGACCTTGCCCACTCAGTGAACCTATCTATATCTCTCTGCAAACTCTACATATCTTCTGAAAAATTTGCTTTTCCATTCAATTTAGTATTATAAGGAAACTTAGATACGCTACACTCAGTGTCTTCTTCTGGATCATTAATGTATGTTGTGAACTGTTGCAGGCCCAGCAAAAACACTTGCATCACTCTGCGCACCATTGATTATCAACCAGAGTAAAATCCATGTGTCTGAACTCCTTCTTTCTATTAGTTTACCAAACATCTATCCACGCTAATACATCAACACTAAGTCAGTGCATCTTTGTCTTATGGATAAGTACTTTATGGAACAACTTCTGGAAATTCAAGTAAATAACAACCAACTGTTCCGCTGTATGCAGTGCTCTCATTATGTCCTCACAGGGATTCAGCAAGTTTGGAAGTTTGTAAAACAGTACTGGCCTTTGTTGAATCCATGCTGCATATGCCTGATGGAACCATTTCTTTCCAGATGCCTCGTTAGATCTGCTTTATTGATAGCTTCAAATATTTTCCCAACTAGAGGTGTTGAACTAACTGGTCTATAGTTTTGCAAAAGTGGCGTGACATTCGCCGTCTTCGCATCCGCCGGAATCTGCCCAGAGTCTAGAGAATTTTCATAAATTATCATCGAAGCCTCTAATATAACTTCTGACACTTCTTTCTGTACCCCATGATGCATTCCATCAGGACCAGGGGACTTAAAAATCTTCAGGCCTACAGGTTTGTACATCACTACGCATTTAGTGATAACTACTGTATCAAGGTGCTCACCTCATATTGCATCCATAACATCTCTCTTTGGCATGTTAGACGTGTCCTCCTCAATGAACATCGACACCAAGTTGTCATTCATCAATTTCCTCATTACTCAATATCAATTCCCATTCTTGTCCTCCAAGGGTCCTACGTTCACTTTCGCCAATCCTTTCCACTTTATATAATTATAAAAAAAAAGTATTTTGCTATCCACTTTTCATATTTTGTGCGAGTTTATTTTCAGAATTTAATTTCCCTCTCTTTGTTGCCCACTTAGTTGTTCCTTATTGCTTTTAAAAGTCTTCCCAATCTTTCAGTTTCCCACTGCCCATGGCGACTGTGTACACAGGTGCTGTTAGTTTGATGTCTTATTTTATTGTCTTAGTTATCCAACGCTAGCTCTCTCCACCCTTACTGTCCATGCTTTTAACCTACCATATTAACCACCACTAGAATGGTCCAAAATGTGCTCGTAATTAAGGAATGATTGTGCTTGGCTTGAGATTTTGCCAGCTTGAGCTGAGGTAAAGTGAAAATGTAATAATAATAATAATAATAATAATAATAATAATAATAATAATAATAATAATAACAACAACAATAACGACAACAACAACCACCACCGAAAGGGTTATTTCTCCATCCCGCTGGTCCCCAGGTAAGGGGAATGTTTTTCATATATATGGCGTGTGAGAAATAAAATATCACTATGGAACGAAACAGACACAAATTCAGGAAGTCTGTAACCAGACTAGGCAAAACTCTGGTCAGCATCTGCTCCCGATGTCTGGGACGGTCGAAAACAAACCTTGGCTGTAGGTATAAGAACCTCTACCCTTTTACTTTAGATATTGAGAGATGTACACGTAATGTAGTAATATGATCGTTGTCTGTGGATTGCTGGGGTTGCCTGAAACTGGCGCTCAGCGTAACAGTAATCGAAGCATTATATTGCTCTATGAATGGACACGCAAGGACCAGTAAGCCCGCAAAAGATGCAACAACCACTCAAAGTAGCCCACGAGCACCACAGGCTGTGCCTGTTGTGCTTCTCAGAACTTACAACGGACAGGAATCGAGCAGCTATGAGAAGGAAGATACGCGTGAAATGGTAAGCACGTTCATAATGAGTGTTTAAGGTCGAGTAAGAGAACTTGAGACTGGTGTGACGGATTACAGGGTCAACCTTCATCAGCAGTGTTTATAACACAATATTGCTTAATGCATATAAATGCACAACCAATAGCAGATATAGCTAGAGTTGTGATAAAACCATAACCTAATCCCTATCGTCCTGTAGAAATAAAGTACAAATTGCACAGGAGTTAGAAGGAAACCACTCTAAAAACCACAACGATGTACAGAAAAACATAATGAAGATGCCATATCTGGAAGCGCCGATGAAAATGGAATTACTTCAGCAACATCTCCAGAACTGAAGATAATAGCAACAACAATACTGTAGAAACTCCGCAGAATGCTGATGACGGGTTTGAGTTTCCGGACAGATTTATCCGAACATTTACTCTACACAAACAGAATACATGGTCACTGACTGCTGTGATGGAAATGAGATAGGTTCTTTGTGTCTCAAGGCAAGAGCTCTGGACACACAGTTTTAACAATAAGGAGTTTATTTACAAGGAGAGAAAAAAGCCTGGGAACAACACCAGCGGCTACAGTATTCGTACAAACGCGCTTAGAATAGAGGAGCGTGGTAAAAGTCGGGTCGGCAGTACAATACACGAGAAAACGATGTGGGGGACGGAGTACAGATACACATCCAAGCAGGGGAAAAGTAACTACAATACTTGCCCCCCACCCCGTTGGCTATGGGCAAGCACGGCTCTTTGCTAAAGGGACAACAATAAACTCTCCTACAACCCCATTCAATGCTCATTTTACCTCTAGTGAAGTAGAGTGGCAAAAGCTTGGTGCTAGACAGGTTAATCCTTTAAGGTGGCCAATGGTTAGGTGTGCATTGATTAGTTGGGAGGGGCGAATTGTTGACTGGCAGGTAGTGTGACCTCCGACCAGGTGACGGCAATGCTGTCACCGGACAGGCACAGCTCCCTGGTTACACTGACCCAACAAAAAAAAACCTCTAAATACTAAAACAAATGATGTCATCAAAACTTGCAAAAGTTTTGTTAGCCCTTTGAACAATATTATATTGCCACAATTTTTAGGAAAATTTGTAATATTTGAAGTAAAGCACAAAACAATATACTGTGCAGCATTAACAGCAGTGCAATGAAAAATATAGGGACTCAATAATCGAAATGCATAACTGAGTAATGAAATGAGAACGTGGAAATCACGGAAGAGATTAAGAAACAATATTGAAACGTTGAAGCAGAAGTAGCCCACCTAATGGAGCATAAAATAAATAATCTGAGCAAGAATGTTAAGAAAAAAGCGAAGGAAATACTAAGGAAATCTAAGGTCCACACAACTTAACAAAAGCATTGTAGAATTTATAGAGAGATACACTAAAATGAAAGCATGGTGCATTTAAAAAGACTAAGTAGAAGCATGAATTGCGCCAGACGAAGATATCACAGTTTTCAGTTCAGCAACATTGAAAAAAAGGTAAAGCAAAATTCGACGTACCAAAATGTCCCCAACCCTAGCAAAGAATTTTGAACAAACACAGTGATAATCAAATTTTGGCGTGATATCAAAAAGGTAGAAAAGATAGCACTCACACAATTGAAGACATCTAAACATATGAAGTTACAAAGGACGTGCTAAAAGCAGTTGTGAAAAAAAATAACCGAAACTGGAAATGTACCTGCAGTGATAATATTTATAATTATTGGTATAAGAAATTCACGAGATGAGAATAATAAAAAAACTAATATTTTATACGTTATTACTTTATTGTCGCCAAACAATTGATACTGGAGCAGACGATCACCATAGTGATATTTGATTCTGCGCTTCGCACTAGAGAACATGAATTACAGAATCTTTGTTAGCGAGTATACAGGCTGTGGAATCAGTTCGGTGCTGGGGGTGTGAACATGAGCTCAGAGTATATTACCAACTTTCCTGTGTGAATGGCTGTTGTGATTGGGCAAGAGAATCAGTCTGGGAAACAAGTCCTTTCGGCTACAGGTTCATTGTCAATAATAGGTGATGTTGATACCAAGTGCGATGTTACCAAATGCCCCCAGTAGAATGAACTGTATTTGACGACGTTTGCGAAGGAATGCAAAGTAGAGAATTACCGGCAAGTTGCAGGAAGTCAGGTTTTTCATCCGGCAGCTCTTGCTCCATGCCTCCCAACCTGATCCTTTTCTACTAGCTTTCCCCCTCTTTCTTTCCTGTCCTGGTGAAAGGTATTAACCAGTTGTCTGTCGCTATAGGGCCATTTAAAAAAAAGTTCACGGCATCTTAACAGTTTATTTCCCCCCACCCCCAGGTCAAGCAGCATCTGTGGAAATGAGTAAAGAGTCGACAGTACGGGCCGAGGCCCTTTGAAGATCTATTGTGACAATAGGCAAATTTTACAGAGTCTATGTACTTGCTTAGGCAGAAGTTGATTCAAGCCATCGGTAAGCATTCAATGCATTACACCACAATAGACATGAGTGTCGCTGGGCGATTATGATTGCGGCAGCTCAAGCCCCTCTTCTTGCTTTCCCTATGGTATTCGCCCTTTTCAAGCACCGATTGCAGCGGTGGGAGATTGACGATGTCCATGAACGCTCCCGACAGTTTGTTGTCACAAGTTTCCAATGCGCTGTCAAGTATACGAATAGGGCCTGACGCCGTGCGGTGGAAAGGTGCTCTCCAAGACCGAGATCACGGGGTCACCGGGTGCTGCAGAGATTCGCACAGATGTCACGTTATTCCTAAGGATCACCTTGAAGGAACATGTATAAAGAATCAACTTACCTTAATATTTATATGTATTAGGAATTTACTGTGCTGTGTTTGTAGTGGCCTGACATGTAGCCAACAAAAAATACAACATTACACCATTATAAAGGATTATAGTATTTAAACGTAAAGAATTTAAATCTTATGTGAATAAAATGAGCATATATACATACATACCAGAACGTATTTACGATGTAAACAACGTTCTAATAACTGCGTTAAAGTATCTACGGAACCTTGTAGTGTCGGAGTAATGGGGAGGAGGGCGATGATAACGAAAGTGGCTGATTGAATTCAAAAGAGATTCTGCAGATGCTGGGAATGCTTGTAGGAGATGCAATTTGTTGGCTTTCCAGTCAGCCTTGGATCACCTGGACAACAGTAATGTTCATGCCAAGCTGTTTTTTATTGAATACAGCTCAGCGGTCAAAGTAATTTTATCCTCATTTCGAACCTACACTCTCCAAATACTGGGCCGCTGTACCTCCCTCTGCAACTGCATCTTTGACTTCCTCATTGGGAGACCAATGTCTGTGCGAATCGGAACAAGTGTTTCGTACTCGCTGGCGCACAATTAACACTGGCGCACCTCAAGGATGTGTGCTTAGATAACCGCTCTCCTCTCTCCACGGCCACGACTGTGTGGCTAGGCGCTGCTGAAACGCCATCGATAAACGTACTGACGAGAGAACAATCCAGAATTTTAAATGGTGAGGAGGCGGCGTACAGGATAACTGGTTGAGTAGTGTCGCATCGACAACCTTGTACTCAATGTCAGTAAGACCAAGGAATTGATCACGCGCTTAAGGAAAGGAAAGGTGAGAGTGGACACATCAGGCCACATTGCGTTCTTGAGTGTCAACATCTCTGAGGCTCATTTCTAAGTCCAACATATTGATGCAATTTCAAATAACGTACAGCAGCGATTTTTTTTTCACTAGGAGAATTGGTACATCACCAAAGACAAACGCAAATTTCTACAGATATACTATGGAGAACTTTTTAACTTGTATCGCCGTCTGGTATGGAAGCGCCACTTCGTAGATTGAAAAATAAAGCTGTAGGAAGTTGTAAACTCAACTAGTTCCATCCTGGGAACTGTAGCCTCCCTCGCCTCCCTTTGAATAATCGGGTAGGCTATGGAAAATAACAATAAATATGTCACTACTGTCTGCAGAAAGCACCAGACTTTGGAAGATTAGCAATAATCTATATTTAATCTATTTCCAGACAAGGGTAAATAAAGACAATGATTACATTACATGATTGCATTAACGAAGACTTTTTAGGTATAAATTATGTTAGCTTGAAGCAGCGGCATTGCATCCCGACGGCAATTAAGTAACGTGAACATGGGAGGACCGGTAATCATACAGATAGAAAACATTTATTACCCTCTTCTTGCGCTGATTGGTGTTCCAGGTAAGCAGCTAAAATTAAGACTGTGTCGTTTTGATGTACTTGTTTCATGAATATGTCCGTTACATTCGTAGATGGCAATTTACCGCATCAAATAGAAAACATATCTTCTGAGATAAGACATTTTTAATAAGATTAACTTACGAAGTTCTCCATAAATCAAGCTGCTAATCATTCTGTATAGCATATGTTTAACACTAAGATAGACCTGACATCATATACCTCATTGATGGTAGATTGTCAGTGTGGTGTGAGGTGCCAGTAACTGCCTGATTCGCTTTCATGTGGTAAATCTGCCACCGCCCATCGGAAAAGGTAAGTCACGATCCAGTAGAAATTTGGTAAGTAAAGGCAAGCCATTAGTTTTAAAATAAATCAAAATGGATTTTCAGCTTAACGCAAGGATACTTAGTTTCCCTTGCTCCTGAACATCGTCTGGATCGCGAGAGGGATGAAGTGTAATGGTGTAAGAAAATCAGATCAAGTTTAAACAAACAAAAATATAATTAAATTGCTTTAATCCTTTTGCAGCTAACTTGCTGGCAATTATCATTTTCACTCGTGGAAACTGTGGTCTCTCGAAATGCATCACTCGTTACCTGGTGGGAATTGCCGTGGCCGACCTATTGTTGTTGATAACTGAAGTAATTCTCTACGAGATTGTAGATGGTTACTTTCCATTTTCCATTTTTAATCATACACAGTTTTGCAGATGGAATCTGGCTGTGCATTTTATCGCCATCGACTGCTCTGTGTGGCTGACTGTGGCTTTTGCCTTCGATCGCTTTGCGGCTATCTGTTATCAGTCGCTGAGATTGACGTATTGCACTGAAAGGACCGCAACTATTGTGATAGCAGTGGTGTGTTCCTTGAGCATTTTAGAAAATGTTCCATTCTATTTTATTTATGAACCACGGGAAATAATTGACAACATACAGTGGTCCTGCTACGTAAAACCAAGTTTTTACACATCACCCATCTGGGTGGCATATTTGTGGTTGGAAACCGTCTTGACAACAACTATCCCTTTTGTGTTTATCTTGCTGCTGAACTCTTTAACGATCAGACACATTGTCCTTGCAAATAGAGTGAAGAAAGGACTTCGGGGAAGTAAGCAGTCAGCGAAGGACACTGATCCGGAGATAAAGAACCAAAGGAAATCTATAATTTTGCTTCTCGCTGTTTCTGCTACGTTTATTCTTTTCTGGATAGTAATTTCCACATGTTATATATATGTACAGTTTACTGACACCCAGTTTTTGGAGGCAAGTTACAGCGACACATTCACCATAGTGGAACAAACAGGATATATGCTGAGGAGCTTGAGTTGTTGTACCAATACTTTTATTTATGCAGTGTCGCACAGGAAATTTAGAGAGGAATTAAAGAATATCATTAAGGCTCCCTTCCTTCTTATTACCAATGCACTCATGTAGACTGAATGACTTCAAAAACTGCTGTTAAAAAGAATAGAAGTTATTCAAATAGCTTGTATACTTGGATGTTCAAAGTGAAAGGAGGTATAATGGATCATAAAAACTATCCCTTTATCCTACCGTATACAAATCCGCAATTTCCCACATTCCATGTTCTTGGTATCCCCACTTCAACCCCTACCACCCCATCACCACTGCAAACACCATCATTTCATCTAAGTAATTTACATTTAACAGCAATTGTGGATATGGGCATAGCATAAGCACCAGGGGTTCGTTTCTGTAGGCAATTAATTACTGTGTTGGTTATCTGCTGTTACCGATCATGACGTGCCCTATGAGGGTGGAGTTTTACAGTGAAAAAGCCGTTGCACTAAGGCTGTTCCTCTCTCTCTCGGCCTCAAAAGTATAGGTCCACTGGTATGCAAAATCGTCACGACTGGCAACTTCCTCGAATGCACTGGATGGCCTTGACTCCTTCTGTGCCTTCCCATGCCCCTCACTCTCCACGAAGCATTGCAGCACAGCATTATTGAAGGTTGGTTCTTTACCAGATCTCATCCAACCTGTCCACCAGGACTGGCTTGGCATGCTGGGGTAGGCATATTCCTATATCACCTGGGTTGTAGTTTCCTGGTTACCCTCACTTGGTGTAGTTTGCCTGTCGAATCAGTGTACCGGAATGTTCCCATTGTTGCATACATACAGTTACTAGTTTAATAAGTCTGATCCCACACTGTGCGTCAGGAACCTGTGGTCTATTCTATTGTTATGCATTCTATGTTCTATGAGATGTTACCAAACATACCGGCAGATAGAAAGAGAAATATCACCATAGGGAGTTTGGGTGAATGAGCTCTGACTATTTCTCCATTTACTCGTAAGGATGACTCCGTTAATTGTGCAGAGTATGGGGCTCAGTTTTGGAGACAGAGTATTGCGAACAGTGGAACAAAGATTCCCCTAGTCGCTTGGGAAAGGAACTGGGATTTAGCCCAGTATCTAAGCAAGGGATAGATAGAACAGCAGGCTGGCAGTACAGATACATCATCCACTGTTGCTGATCAGGGGACATGATGAGTGAGAAGGACCTGAATTTAATTGGGAAACTGCGGAGGTCCTGGCACTGGCGAACAATAAAAATGCATGAGTTTTTTTTTAGAAGTATGGTTCTCTTCAGATAACTCGGTAGATAACCACATAGAAATAGATCCCATTGAAGAATGCCTAAGTGCAAATGAAGTGCAAGCTGATAGAATTCAAAAGTCATCCAAAGGGGTTACCAACCATCAAGACTGAGACAAGTGAATGTTGGTGTGGGAGATGGGGTGGGGGGTGTTCTAAATAAAAGTGAGCACTTCCCGAGAGAAACACCAACAACTGCGCACTGAGGGGGTCACCTCTACTGGTGATGGAACATTTGCAAGGCAACACCGGAAGATAGGCAAAAAACACCACATCAGGTTCCTCAACCTGAGTTTGTAAAGATTGCCATCATCCTCAAGAATAGCAAATGTTCGAAGGATTGGAGGGGTGAATTTGATGACCAAGGGAGCCGTAGCAATGGACTGCAGTAGGAAGAAGAGGGAGCTGATGAATTAAAGAAACTAATGAGGAAGAGGGTGAAGTGATGAAGAGAAATGGAACAAATGATCAGAAGAACAGAAGTAAGGAGGGTGAAGGATGTGGTTAGTCGAGGCACAGAATTAACGTTCGAAGTTCAAAGGGAAGCTATTATCAAATTGCATATATGTCACAATATACAAACTGGAGTTGTTTTCTTGTATGCATCCTCAGCAAATCCAAGAAATAGAATAGAGTCAATGAAAGACCATACACAAATAGTCAAGCAATCACTGTACAAAAGATAATGAACCATAAAAATAAAAAACAGAAAGTACAATAATAAATAAATAAGCAATAAACGTCGATCAAATGATATGGAGATTCCTTAAAATTGAGTCCAAAAGTGCAGGGAACAATTTAGTAATGAAGTGAGTAATGTTATCCCCATCACTGAGGCTGCATCACTGTCTGGTATGGAGGGGCTACTGCAGAGGACAGAAAGAAGCAGCATCTAGTCAGAAATCTAGTCAGCTCCATCTTGATCACGGGCCTACAAAGTATCCACGACATTTTTAGGGAGCGGTGTCTCAGAATGACAGCATTCAGTATTAAAGATCTCCAGCAACCAGGGTGTGCCCTTTTCTTACTGTTACCTTCAGGGAGGAGATACAGAAGCCTGAAGGCACAGACTCAGTGATTCAGGAACAGCTTCTTCCCCTTGGCCATCTGATTCCTGAATGGTCTTAGAAGCTTTGGACACTACCTCACTTTTTAAATATACATTATTCCTGTATGTGCACATTTTTAATAATCTATTAAATGTACGTAATTGATTTACTTGTTTATTTATTGTTATGTTTTATTTTATTAATTATTGTTATTTTCTCTTTTTGCTAGAATATGTTTTGCATTGGACTGCTGCTGTTGTTAACAAAATTGACCTCACTTATCAGTGATAATAAACCTGATTCTGATTATGATTTTTCAAGAACCTGATGGTTGAAAGGAAATCATTAATCCCAAACCTAGCTGTGTGGATCTTCAGGCTCCTATACCGTCTTCCTAATGGTAGCAATGAGTAGAGAGCATGGCTTAGGTGGTGTGGGTCTTTGATGATTGATGCTGTTTACCTGCAACAGCGCTCTGTGTAGATGTGCACAGTGCTGGGAAAAGCTTTATCTGTGATAGACTGGGCCATATCCAATACTTTTTGCAGAATTTTCCTTACAGGTGCAGTGGTGTTTCCATACCAGGCCTTGATGAACCAGCAAATATGCTCTCCACCATATATCTTCAGAAGTCATTCAAACTTTTGGATATCATGCCATATCATTGAAAACTTCTAAAGAAGTAGAAGAGCTGTGTGCTTTGTTCATAATTGCACTTATGTGCGGAGCCCAAGACAAACTCTCTGAAATGATAACACCGAGGAATTTAAAGTTGCTGACCTTCTCCATCTCTGATTCCCCCCCCCCCCAATGAGGACTGGTTTCTGGACACCTGGGTTCATCTGCTTGAAATCAATAATCATCTCCTTGTCTTGCTGACATTGAGTGAGAGTCTACTAGATTGTCAGTCTCCTTTGTATATGATGATTCATCAACACCTTTGGTTCAACCAAAGGCAGTGGTGTCATCAACAAACTTAAATATGGTATTGGAGATGTACTTAGCCTAACATTCATAAGTATAATGTGAGCTTATGAGGGAGCTAAGCACACAGACCGTGGTGATGCAGATGTGGAGGAGATGTTTTGCCAATCTGTAAAAACTGAGGTCTGCAAGTGAAGAAAACGAGTTTCCAGTTCCACAAGGAGTCAAGTCAAGTCAAGTCAAGTCACTTTTATTGTCATTTCGACCATAACTGCTGGTACAGTACATAGTAAAAATGAGACAACGTTTTTCAGAACCATGGTGTTACATGACACAGTACAAAAACTAGACTGAACTACATAAAAAATCAATGCAGAGAAAGCTACACTAGACTACAGACCTACACAGGACTGCGCAAAGTGCACAAAAACAGTGCAGGCATTACAATAAATAATAAACAGGGCAGTAGGGCAAGGTGTCATTCCAGGCCCTGGGTACTGAGCTTGGGGGAAGAAATTGTTACATGGTCTGGTCGTGAAAGCCCAAATGCTTTGAAGCCTTTTCCCAGATGGCAGGAGGGAGAACAGATTGCATGGGGTCCTTCATAATGCTGTTTCCTTTGCGGATGCAGTGGGTAGTGTAAAAGTCTGTGATGGCAGGAAGAGAGACCCCGATGATCTTCTCAGCTGATCTCACAATCCGCTACAGGGTCTTGCGATCCGAGATGGTGCAATTTCCGAACTAGGCAGTGTTGCAGCTGCTCAGGATGTTCTCAATACAACCCCTGTAGAATGTGATGAGGATGGGGTGGGGTGGGTGGGAGATGGACTTTCCTCAGCCTTTGCAGAAAGTAGAAACGTTGCTGGGCTTTCCTTGCTATGGAGCTGGTGTTGAGGGACCAGGTGAGACTCTCCATCAGGTGAACACCTAGAAATTTGGTGCTCTTACCGATCTCTACCGAGGAGCCATCGATGTTCAATGGGGGGTGGTCGCTCCATGCCCTCCTGAAGTCAATGACCATCTCTTTTGCTTTGTTCACAATAAGAGACAGGTTGTTGGCTCTGCACCAGTCCATTGGCTGCTGCACCTCCTCTCTGTAAGCTGACTCGTCATTCTTGCTGATGGACCCACCACGGTCATGTCATCGGCGAACTTGATGATGTGGTTCGAGCTGTGTGTTGCGGCACAGTTGTGGGTCAGCAGACTAAACAGTAGTGGGCTGAGCACACAGCCCTGTGAGTCCCCCATGCTCAGTGTGATGGTGTTGGAGATGCTGCCTCCAATCTGGACTGACTGAGGTCTCCCAGTCAGTAAGTCTAGTATCCAGTTGCAGAGGGGGGTGTTCAGGCCCAGTGGGCTTAGCTTTCCAATCAGTTTTTGAGGTATGATTGTGTTGAATGCTGAACTGAAGTCTATGAACAGCATCTGAATGTATGTGTCTTTTTTGTCCAGGTGGATTAGGGCCAGGTGGAGGGTGGTGGCAATGGTGTCATCTGTTGAACGGTTGGGATGGTTCACAAACTGCAGGGGGTCCAGTGAAGGGGGCAGCAGGGTCTTGATATGCCCCATGACGAACCTGTCGAAACACTTCATGATGATGGATGTAAGTGCAACAGGAGGGTAATCATTTAGGCAGGACATTGACAACAAGGCATTTTGGCATTGGCAACAAGGTCTACAAGGCTATTGATTAGTTTTGAGGAGACAATATTATTGAATACTGAACTGTAGTTGATTAGGAGGAGCCCATTGTATTCACCTTTGCTGTCCAGATGTTTCAGGGTTGCGTGAAGAGGCAATGAAATGACATCTACTTTAATTGGAATGGCTCTAAGTTACTTCTCAGGCAGGAGATGATCTGTTTCGTCACCATCCACTGAAAGCACTTCAACATGGTATGCTTTCCATGCTTTCACCTTCCTGTATGATGCTCTCTCACCAGTCTCAGAGACTGGAATTACAATGTCCTTAGTGACCATAGGTGTTTATGGAAGTTCCTTCCTGTTTAATAGTCATTCTGTTTCATCGTCTGGATCAGGTCCCCTTTAAGTTTTCCTAGGTTGTGTTATGTTCCGGACCGTTGACTCCTTGTTCCCCTTTAATTCTGTTTCCCGTGTCCCTCGAGCTTGGTGATTAAGGCAATCTACTCTCAACCGAACTGGCAGTTTATAAGCCCCTGGCATCAGGTGTTTGGCGCAAAAGTGTTATGAAGTATTAGCAATGTCACCATAACTGCCGCAAGCCAAGGTCATCTAGCCGGAACAAGCCAAGACTCCTTGTATCCAGTTTGGTAGGCAGGCCATTTGCCACTACTCGAATGGACTGTCGTTGTCTGGTCTACATATCCATGTCCAATCTTAAGAGGGGTCCCGGCCCTGTACCCTAGAAGGGTCCTGACCCTGTGTTAAAGAGTTCTGGCTCCATGCCTGATGTCTAAAGGTGGAGTCCTGGCTCAGTGTTTCATGTCCTGAGTCTGCCCCTTGAAGAAAAAGGGTGCTGGCTCCATGCCTGGTGTCTGAAAGTGGAGTCCTGGCTCAGTGTTTCATGTCCTGTGTTTGAGTATCAAGTCCTGGCCCTGGTGTTCCTAGTCCAAAGTACCAAGTGCTGGCGGTGGTGATGCAAATTCCCAGAGTCCCAGTCCTGGCGGTGGCATTCCCGGTCTCCAAGTCCAAGGTCTGGGTTCTGAGTCCTGGCTCTGATCTCCTATCACCAAGTCCTGGATCCCCAGATCCTGAGTCCCAGCTTAGTCCTGGGCCTGAACCCTCATTCATTACACCTATTCACATTTCTTCTTTGCCCTCTGTGATTTCCCTCTTCTATCCATGTGTCACAGTTTGCCTTGTAAAGAGTAATAAACTCAATTTTATTTAACCTTAGAAAAACGGGATTGTGTCCTGCTTTTGGGTCCTCCTTGAGCACTCTTGCCCCCACCTTGTAACATTCTGAGCATAGAGTGCATTGGGTTCAACTTTATGCAACACCCTGATATCATCTATATCGCTTGGTTTCACTTTGTATGAGGAAATAGCGTTCAAGCCCTTCCAAAATAGTACAGTATCCTTCAGTGATTCATGTTTAATCTGAATTCCCACTTTGCCTGTGTGATTGCTTTCCACACATTATACCTGGATGCCGCTGATTTGGCAGTCAAAAGATATACAGATCTAACGGTTCATCCAGGGCCTCCGGTTGTGTAAGACTCTGAGGAACATTATGGGGATAGCAAGATTTGAGGGAAGGCTCTAAATAATTGGTGTACATTGACTTTCTTAGATGTCTGAGAATATTTGGGATGTGCAAGTGGGTTCTCCCAACTGCTGTCAATTTAACATTTCTTTTTGCACTACTTCAGGTTGCAGCACAGTCTTTACATCAATCTGTTGCTCTGCACTCATCCTATTTGTTGGTTTATTTAGTATTACCAAGTACTCTGTTTATTCAGTGAGCTTCATGTGAACAAGAAATATTTTTGTACCCTGGTGTACATGACAACAAACCAATTTAATTCTGTAAGTTTTTTTGGTTTGGGTATACAGTAATATATTTGGGCAGTTATGTTATTGTGCAGATCCTTACATTATCCATAAATCCATCAATCATGGTATCATCTTCAAAGTTACTAAACCACACAGATGCATTTTTATCCAGGTCATTTATATACGTCAAAAATCTCCAACTAGATTAAGTCCCTTCAGCCACTAACCCCTCTTCTATGTGCAAGCGAGTTCTGAATCCAATTTCAGCATGCACCATGCACCTTCCCATGCATGACCTTGTCCAGCACCTGACTAAAACCTACAGTATGTAGGCAATATCCATAGCTCTAACTTTATCCATCACCCTCATCATCTAATCAAAAAACTCAATCAAGTTAGACATGACTTGTCCCACATAAAGCTGTACAGCTTCCCCTAATTAGGCCATGGTGTTACAAATGCTCAAAAATCCTACTCTAGGATCTAAGACCTCACCTGTAGCTAGAGACAACATGATGTCAAGACCTCAGCAATCTCAACTATTGCCTCTCTCAATAATTTGAGATATATCCCATCAGACCATGGGCTTTTTCATCTTGTGTAGACTAATTGGACAAGGCCTCCATGACATTCCCTTGAGTGCAATTGTTACGTTTTCTCTATTAGTAGAGTAAGTTTGAAGAAATAACAGGCAAGGTAGACTAAGGAGTGTTAGTGGATTTTAAGAAGGCCTTTGACAGGGAAGTTTATGGTCAAGTGCTTTTTCGAAGGTGTAGACAATTTTCTAAATGGGGAGAAAATTCAAAACTCAGAGGTACAAATGAGTCCTTGTGCAAGATTTACTAAAGTCTATCTTACAGGATGCATTGGTGATAAGGAAGGCAACTACCATATCAGAATTCATTTCAAGAGGTCTGGAACAAAAGAGAAAGGATGTGATGCTGCAGCTTTATAAGGCATTGGTCAGACTACACTTGCAGAATTATGAGCAATTTTGTGTCCTTCATCCAAAAAAATGATGTGCTGGCATTGGAGAGGGTCCAAAGGTTTTACATGAGAATGATTCTGGGAGTGAAGTCATTAATGTATGAAGAATGCTTGATGGCTCTGGGCCTGTACATGCTGAGCTCAGAAGAATGAGAGGGGGTCTCATTGAGACCTTTCCAATCTTGAATGGCTGAGATAGACAAGATGTAGAGAGGATGTTTCCTATGGTAGGTGTGTCTAGGAACAAAGGGCATATCCTCAAACTAGAGGGACATCAATTTTGAAGGGAGAGGAGGAGGAAGAATGTCTTTAGCTTGGTAGTGGTGAATCTGTGGAATTTATTGTCATTTGTTGCTGTGGAGGCCAATCCTTAAAGCAAAGTTTTGCATGTTCTTGACTAGTCAGGGTGTCAATGATTATAGGGAAAAGACAGGAGAATGGGGTTAAAAGGGCAAATAATTCAGCCATGATGAAATGATGGAACAGGCTTGCTGAGTTGAATCACCTAGGTTTGCTCTTGTATATAACCATATAACAATTACAGCATGGAAATAGGCCATCTCGATCCTTCTAGACCATGCCAAGCACTTACTCTCACCTAGTCCCACTGACCTGTACTCAGCCCATAATCTTCCATTCCTTTCCTGACCATATACCTATCCAATTTTTTTTTTAAATGACAATATCAAACTGCCTCTACCACTTCTGCTGGAAGCTCGTTACAAACAGCTTACACTCTGAGTAAAGAATTACCCCTTTGTGTTATCCCTAAACTTTTGCCCCTAACTCTCAACACATGTCTTGTTTGAATCTCCCCTACTCTCAATGGAAAAAGCCTATCCACATCTCTATTCCCCTCATAATCACCCCTTCCACCTTCTACACTCCAAGGAATAAGGACCTAACTTGTTCAACCTTTCTCTGTATCTTGGGTGCTAAAACTCAGTTAACATTCTAGTAAATCGCCTCTATACTCTCTCTACTTTGTTGACATCTTTCCTACAATTTGGTGACCAGAAATGTACACAATACTCCAAATTTGGCCTCACCAATGCCTTCTACAAGTTTAAGATTACATCCCATCTCCTATATTCAATATAGTTTTGATTTAAAATTTAGTTTTGATTTAAAAGGGCCAGCATACCAAAAGCTTTCTTCACCACCCTATCCACATGAGATTCCACCTTCAGGGAACTATGCACCATCATTCCTAGATCACTGTCTTCTACCACATTCCTCAATGCCCTACCATTTACCATGCATGTCCTATTTTGATTAGTCCTACCAAAATGTAGCACCTCACACTTATTAACATTAAACTCTATCTGCCATCTTTCAACCCTCTCTTCCAACTGGCTTAAATCTCTCAGCAAGCTTTGAAAACCTACTTCATCATCCACAATGCCACCTATCTTAGTGTCATCTGCATATTTACTAATCCAATTTACCACCCCATATCTTGTGGTCTGATGGTCTAACTCCACCCACCAACTGATACCAAACTCTCTTTCTAAATCATCACAATCATGGTATATTTAGCATCCATTCCTCTTTCTCTCTCAGGAAAGTTCATGTAATGCTCACAACATGATATTCTGTTGATTAATCTATGCACTAAGTTCATCATCTTTACCCATAATATTCCTGTATTAAAATACATTGTCTTCAACCCATCTGTGTCATTGTATCTATTACTTTGCTGTTGTCTGTATTTCAATAAATTACTGCATTAGAGGTTCAGGTCTTCCTCCTTACCTCTGTTCTAAAAGGTTGCCCCCCTTTGATTTTGATGCTGTGCCTTCTATTTCTGGATACCCCTCCATAGGAAACATCCTTTCCACATACACCCTAAGTAGTCTTTTCAACATTCTGTAGCTTTCGATGAGATCCCTTCACATTCTTCTAAATTCTGAGTACAGGAACAAAGCTACCAAACGCTCCTCATATATTAACCCTTTCATTCGTGAAATCATCCTTGTGAACTTCCTCTACACTCTTCTGTCAGTCCATGATCTCCTATGCTGTCGCAATGGGGCCACACTGGTTTTGGAGAAGCAACACCTTATATGCATTTGGGTAGCCTCCTGCATAATGGAATGAATATTAATTTCTCAAATGTCCAAGTGAATAATCCAACTTGCGACCTTTCAGTTTGTCAAGCTAATTTTTCTGTGTAATGGCAATGCACTCACTCCTGTTCCCTGATACTCACATATCAGGGTTAATTGTGGTTTCGGGTACCAAATATTGTTGGTTTATGCCTTTTAGTGTGGCACATGCTTTAGCTGACCCAATGGTTAGCACAATGGCATGTCTGAATATGCTAGGTTTGATTTGTAAGATTTGCACAATAAATGTGATATTGCCTGTCCTGTTCTACATACTATTTCTTGCAAATTACTGTAAATCACACAATGCATATTTAGGTGGAGACATAACATAAAGATTTTTAATTCTAGTGTATCTGAAAGATGTAAGTAATAAATTCAATTCAATTCAGAGTGGATGGCGCATGAACACAGTTCATAGAACTTCTGCTTCATTGCTCCAGGGACTTGAGTTTGATCTTGACCCTCGAAATGTGTGGAGTATGTGTGTTTTTTCTGTGACCATGTGAATTTCACACAGCTTCTCTGATTTCCTCTCACATCCTGAAGAGTTATGGGTTGTTAGGTTAACTGGCTGCTGTAAACTCCCCCATCTATGATGGAGTGGTAGAATCTGAAATTGATAGAGGAGTGATAACTCAGGGGAAATGCTGTAATTAGCTGTGGGGCTCACTATTCCTTCATCAGGGCCGTGTCACATTGATGGCAATTGGAGTTTGTATAATGAAACTCTGGACAGCTGTTGGCAGGCAATTCAGTCAACATCCTTGTAAATCTCCTCTGCACCCTTTCTATGGTTTCCACATCTTTCCTGTAGGAGATAACCAGAACTGAGCCAGTGGCATCTGAACAGGGTTCCTATATAGCTGTAACATACCTCTCTGCTCCTAAGTTCAATGCCACGATTGATGAAAACCTTAACCACAGAGTCAACCTGTGCAGCTGCTTTGAGCGCACTATGCTTTGACCACAAGATCCCTCTGGTCCTCGACACCGCCATGAGTCTTACCATTAATACTATATTCTACCATCATATTTGATTTACCAAAATGAACCACAGTTATCTGGGTTGAACTCCATCTGCCAATTCTCAGCCCAGTTTTGCATCCTATCAATGTCCAGCTGTAACCTCTTAGAGCCCCCCACACTATCTACAATACCTCCAATGTTAGTGTCATCAGCAGACATACTAACCCATCCATCCACTTCCTCATCCAGATCATCTACAAAAATCATGAAGAGTAAGGGTCCCAGAACAGATCCCTGAGGCACTCCACTGGTGACTGACCTCCATGGAAAATATGACCCATCTACAATCACTCTTTGCCTTCTGTAGGCTAGCCAGTTCTGGATCAACAAAGTAATGTCCCCTTGGATCCCAGGCTTCCTTACTTTATCAATAAGCCTTGCATGGGGTACCTTAACAAATGCCTTGCTGAAATCCATATACACTACATCTACTGCTCTTCCTTCATCAATATGTTTAGTCTCATCCTGAAAAAATTCAATCAGGCTTGTAAGGCATGACCTGCCCTTGACAAAGCAATGATGACTACTCCTAATTCATATTAAAGCTCTCCAAATGTTCATACATCCTGCCTCTCAGAATCTTCTCCATCAATTAACCATCCAGAGTTATTTTTATTTTGAAGTAAAATTTGTTTTCTAAACTAGATGTATCTCAACTATTTATACCCATAGAGTTATTAAGTCACAGGAATCTATAGCAGAGAAACAGGATCTTTGGCCTATCTACTGTGCTGAACCATTTCAACTGTTTAGTCCCATCAAACTGCTCCAAGACCATAGCCTTCCATATCCCTCCCATCCATGAATCTATCCAAAGTTCTCTTAAACTTTGAAATTTAAATTGTATCCATCACTTGTGTTAACAGCATGTTCCACACTCTCACCACCCTCTGAGAGAAGAAGTTTCCTCTCATGTTCCCTGTAAACATTTCACCTTTGACCCATACACCTTGGCCTCATGTTGCAATCTCACCCAAAACTGAAGGGAAACACGTGCTAGCATGTCTCCTATCTACTCTCTCAAAATTTTGTATAACTGTATCAAATGTCCCTCAATCTTCTACATACTAGGGAGTAAAGTTCTAATTTATTCAATCTTTCCTTACAACTCAGGTCCTCCAGTCCCAGCAAAATCTTTGTAAATTGTTGCTGTAGTCTTTCAATCGTGTTTACATCTTCGCTGAACATTGGAGACTAATGCTGGCCACAATAATCTAAATTAGTCCCCACCAATGTTTTGTACAGTTTCAGCATAACATCCCAATGCTTGTATTCAATACTTTGATCCGTGAGGCCAATGTGTCAAAAACTTTGTTTACAGACATAATCCATCTGCGATATAACATTTAGTGAATTATGGGCCAGTATTCACAGATGCTTTTGTTCAACTGCACTCCACAGTTCTGTACAATTCACTGTGTAAGATCTACTATGGTTGTGCCTCACAAAAGATCAACACCTCACATCTGTCTGCATTAAATTCCATCTTCCACTATTTAGACTATTTTTTCAACTAGTCAGATCCCACTGCAAGCTTTGATATTTGTCCTCACTGTCTACTGCACCCCAAACCTTGATGTCATCTGCAAGTTTGCTGATGCAGTTAATCATTATGATATCCATATCTTCATGTAGATGACAAACAGCCGCAGACATAGTCGTGAACCCTGAGACACTGCACTAGTCACAGACCACCAACCGAACTTGCCCTTTTTTTCCAATATGGAATCTCAACCGGTGGACCAGACCTATCTTTTTTCATATTTACTTTAGACTGCCACTATACAAGATTATGAGAGGCATAGATAGGGTGAATAGTCAGTACCTGTTTCCCATGGCACCAATAGCAAACACCAGAGGGCATATGTACAAAACTAAGGGAGGAAGTTTAGGGGAGACATCAAGGGTAAGTTTTTTACACAGAGGGTTGTGAGTGTCTGGAATGACTTGCCAGGGATGGTGGTGGAGACTAAAACATTAGGGGTATTTAAGAGTCTCTTGGCAGGTATATGGATGAAAGAAAAATGGAGGGTTGTGGAGTAGTGTGGGTTTAGTACTTTTTTGTGCGGTTTCTATGGGCCAACACAACATGGTGGGGGTGGGGGGCTGAAGGGCCTGTACTGTGCTGTAGTGTTGTATGGTTAAACTGCCTTATTTGGCAGTTCAATTCAAATACCATGAGACCATAAGGAATAAGAGTAGAAATAGGCCAGGTGGTCTATCAAGTCTTCTCTTCTGTTCTATCATGGCTGATTTGAGCTGTGGCTAGACATAGCTTAAAAGTCATCTGTGAGTTTGCTAACAGCACAATTATTTTTGACAGAATTTCAGATGATGACAAGAAAGAAGGCATGCAGGAGTGAGTGGTGTTGCTGCAACAGCCTTTCACTGAACATCAGTAAAACCAAAGAATTGGTTGCGGACTTCGGACATGGTAAGATGAGGGAACACACACCAGTCCTCATTGAAGGATCAGAAGTGGAAAGGGCGAGCAATTTCAAGTTCATGGTATCAGCATCTCTGAGAAGCTATTCAGGGTCCAACATATTGACGCAGTTACGAAGAAGCACAACAATAGCTATATTTCATTACAAGTTTGAGGAAATTTGGTATGTTTCTAAAGACACTCACAAATTTCTACAGATGTATCATGGGAAACATTCTAATTTGTTGCATCACCATCTGCTATGGTGAGGTAGTGGAGGGGTGGTGTGAGCTGGTACTGCACAGGATTGAAATATAACCATATAACAATTACAGTACAGAAACAGGCCATTTTGGCCCTTCTACACCATACTGAATGCTTACTCTCACCTAAGCCCACTTACCCACACACAGCCCATAACCCTCCATTCCTTTCCTGTCCATATACCTATCCAATTTTACTTTAAATAACAATACTGAACCTGCCTCTACCACTTCTACTGGAAGCTCGTTCCACACAGCTACTACTCTCTGAGTAAAGAAATTCCACTCGTGTTACCCTTAAACTTTTGCCCCCTAACTCAACTCATGTCCTCTTGTTTGAATCTCACCTACTCTCAATGGAAAGACTATCCACGTCAACTCTATCTATCCCCCTCATAATTTTAAATCCCTCTATCAAGCCCCTCCTCAACCTTCTATGCTCCAAAGAATAAAGACCTAACTTGTTCAACCTTTCCCTGTAACTTAGGTACTGAAACCCAGGGAACATTCTAGTAAATCTTCTCTGTTCTGTACTCTATTTTGTTGATATCTTTCCTATAATTCAGTGACCAGAACTGTACACAATACTCCAAATTCAGCCTTACTAATGCCTTGTACAATTTTAACATTATATCCCAACTCCTATACTCAATGTTTTGATTTATAAGGGCCAGCATACCAAAAGCTTTCTTCACCACCCTATCCATATGAGATTCCACCTTCAGGGAACTATGCACCATTATTCCTAAATCACTCTGTTCTACTGTATTCTTCAATGCCCTACCATTTATAAGCTGCAGGAAGTTGTAAACTCACACAGCTCCATCATGGGCATTGGCCTCCCCAGCATCCAGGACTTTTTCAAGGAACGAAGCCTCAAAAAGACAGTATCAATTATTAAGGACCATTATTGCCCAGTGCATGCCCTCTTCTCATTGCTATCAACAGGCAGGAAGTACAGGAGCCTGAAGGCTCACAATCAGTGATTCAGGAATAGCTTCTTCCCCTCCGCCATCAGATTTCTTAATAGACATTGAACCCTTGAATGCTACCTCACTACTTTTTCCCTCTTTTTGCACTGCTTATTTAATCTAACTATTATTAGATATACTTACTGTAATTTACTGCTGTTACATCAGTGGGACTAGGCGGAAAAATGAATCAGCACAGCCAAGAAGGGCCAAAAGGTCTGTTTCAGTGCTGTAATGTTCTATGATTCCATTCATGGGCTGGAGACTGAATATGTTGACAATGAAGAATCAATCTAGGGCCTGATTCCAGGTTCTTAATCTTTGTATAAATTTACCTGAAGACCAGTTAACCTGTGTAAGGGATTCTAGAGAGGGACAAGCAATGAATCAGTCTGCAACAGGACTAGCATTCTCTCTTAAAGAAAATGCTGAAGTTTTGTGTTATCATCTTAGACTTCACATAATCCTGCAAGATGCTTCACTGGCATTTTGAAAATCCACTGCAATGTTAGAGGACCAGTATCGCAGGAGAGCCATTGTACCAGAGGAGAGACTGTAGCTGTACTGAACATGTTTGGAATTGGAATTGGTTTGTTATTGTCCAGTGCATTGAGGTACAGTTAAATGCTTGCCCCATACAAGTGAGATCATTACAGTGTGTATTGAGGCAGAAAAAGCTAAAGTAATAACAATGCAGAATAAAGTGTAAAAGGCACAGAAAAAGCGCAGTGCAGATAAACAGTAAGTTGCAAAATCATAATCAGTTAGATTGATTCAAAAAGATTCAAAGATTTGAAATATATAGCTTTTTATCTAAGTATGCATGCAACATACAATGCTGAGATTCGTCTTCCCCACTGACAGCCCTGAAACAAATAAAACCATGAAACCTGGCTAAAGATAAACATCCATATCCTGCCTCCCCCATGTGCAAAAAACAATCAAATGCACAAATGGCAGAAAAAGAGCATGTATATAAAACAGATTAGGTGTAGCTTAGTGTTCATTGTCTGCAGGACAAACCAATTAAAAATAGCATAAAATAGCAACAAATTCATAAAAGTGACCGGAAACACACCTAAATGAGAATGACAGAGCCCAATCCACTAACTATGTGAAATAACATAGAAACATGGAAAACCTACAGCACAATACAGGCCCTTTGGCCCACAAAGTTGTGCCAAACATGTCCCTGCTCTTAGAAATTACTAGGATTACCCATAGCCCTCTATTTTATTAAGGTCCATGTACTGATTCAGAAGTCTCTTAAAAGATCTTATCGTATCCACCTCCACCACTGTTGCTGGCAGCCCAATCCATGCATTCACCACTCTCTGAGTAAAAAACATTCTCTTGACATCTCCTCTATCTACTCCCCTGCACCTTGAACCTGTGGCCTCTTGTGGCAACCGTCTCAGCCCTGTGAAAAAGCCTCTGACAATCAGCACGATCAATGCCTCTCAGCATCTTGTACACCCCTATCAGGTCATCTCTCATCCTCCTTTTCTCCAAGGAGAAAAGGTCATGTTCACTCAACTTATTCTCATAAAGCATTCTCCCCAATCCAGGCAACATCCTTGTAAATCTCCTCTGCACCCATTTCTATGGCTTCCACATCCTTCCTGCAGTGAGGTGACCAGAACTGAGCACCGTACTCCAAGTGTGGTCTCACCAGGGTCCTATATAGCTGCAACATTACCTCTTGGCTCCAAAATTGAATTCCATGATTGATTAACACAATAGTGCCCGAGATCCATGCCCAAGATCCAGCACTCTGGCACCATTCTCTGACAGCACAGCGACAGAGAGATCTCTCTTTCTTTTCTTTCTAAATCATTTTATTAATATTAATAATATGGACAGAATACAGATGATATATTGATAAAGAAATTACCAACATACACATTCCATTACATATGAAAAAAAACATACATAATAGTTACAATATAAATGAGTTTACCAAGAGATCTCTCAAATGCAGGATATTTCTTCAGAAGTAGTGGGTGAGAGGGAGAGAGGGGGACCATCAGCTGCAAACACCTTCAGCAGCGAGTTGAGGCTTGTATATGATGTAGAACACCTATTCGGCTTCTACTCTCACCTTGAAAATAGCAATCTTTCTCAATGCTTTAATTGGTGATAGTGAGAAGTGGCAGTTGATCATGGGCTCACACCCTGGCTCCAGGATTCTTCAATACCACACTCTTCACTCAAGGCATCACAGAGAACCCTCGGAGACAGACAACAAAGTACCAGATTAGTAAACCAGCTGAAAAATACATCACCAGAATGTAGATCACAGAACAGAATTTGAAACAAAAAGCTGATGTAAAAGAAGTGCAATAAGTAGTTTTGTGAGCTCTCTGGAGGTTGTCACCTTTTATCGTGTTGCTCGCTGGCACCATCTTTTTCTGATGAGATGGACTCTTGATTATGAGTTCAAGAGCCCAACTCATTATACTAGGGATTTATTTAAAAAGTTTATAGTAGTACAGGACTAGTATTGCAGGAGCGCCTCTCTACTGAAGAATATTTAAAACTGTAAGTATTGAGGGAGCTCTGAGCAGTTAGAGGAGCAGTATTGAAAGATTGCCAGAATACAGAAGGAAATATATCATGCAGGTGCTGAAGGCTTCAGAAGACCAGTACTGCAGGACATCAACCAACACTGGAGGAGTATAATGCTGGTGGAGGTGTGCATTCTTAGTGGAATGATTCTGAATGGGAGTGCTGGATAAAAACTGTAGAACTATCTTCTTGAGAGAATGCCAGTGTTGAGAAAATTCAGCTTGTACATGGAGGTTCTCTCAAATGTCTACAGATGTCTATTAAAAACTATTCTGATGTTTTACATTTCAGCCACTGGAACATGTTGGATGTGTTAGCCATAACACAACAGATTGCAATTTCAACACTTCCTCTGTCCATCCAGTTTCATAGTGCTATCGTCAAAGGAACCTGTAACCTTGCACATTCCCTTTTCACACTTCTACCTTCTGGTAGAAGAGACGAGAGCCAAAAAGCCAGAACGACCAGATTCAGGAACTGCATCAGTCAGACTTCTTAAACAATCCCCTCTTGTACAGTCATATTGTTGGTCTTACAATTCCCTCTGTTAATTCTGTTGCCATCATGCTAGCTATTTACATTTTGCAGTACTTCAGATAGCACTACTATTTTTTTCACAATTTGGTTGTTTTCAATTCATTGCTGTATTTATTTGTGTATTTAATATGACATTGAACACTGTTTATTCTATGAGCATCATGCAAACAAGCAATTTCTTTGCAATTTGATGTATATAGGAGGCAGGGGTTAGTAACTGGACTGATAAGGCAGATGATAGGGCATTATTGCAGTCAGTGGGATGAAGTGCAGTTTAACATGTTGACAAAATCAAAAAGGCTGATGAAGGTAGGACTGAGGTGTTATATTTGTATGCACAGCATATACAGAATAAGATAAATGGTCTTGTAGTGCAGTTAGAGATTGTCAGGTATGAAGTCGTGGGCATCAATGCAACATAACTGAAATAATATTATAGTTGGGAGCTTAACATCCAAGAATACCAATTATGTGAAGGGACTGGCAGGAGTGGGCCTGGCTCTATAAATAAAAATAAAATGAAATTCCTCAAAGTAGGTAACAGAAGATCAAAAGATTTAAAATACTTATAGGAAGATTGTAGAAAATGGAAAGTGTTAAAAGATGCTGATGGAAATTATATACAGCCCCCAAATAGTAGCCAGGATGTGGGCTACAAATTACAATGGGGAAAAAGAAAAGATGTGTCAAAAAGACAATGTTACAAAGGTTATACAGGATTTTGATATGGAAGTAGATTGGAAAAAAAAGAGCGGTGATAGATCTAAGAGAAAGAATACATAGAATATCCCTGAGGTGGTTTTCTGGAGCAGCTTATGGTTGAGCCCACAAGGGCGAAGGCTTTACCTCATTTGGTATTGTGCAATAAACAAGATTTGATTAGGGAGCTGAAGATAGGAAACCTTAGGAGAAGGCAGTGATCATAATACATTCAATGCTTTTAACATACATTTGCATAGGTACATGGATGTAAGAAAGATAGAAGGATATTGACATTGTGTAGGTAGGAGGGATAAGTGTTTCAATGTTTTTGATTTGCTTTTTAGCTGGTCGACACAACATTGTGAGCTGAATGGTCTATTCCTGTGCTGTACTTTTCTATATTCAATGTTCTATAATATGACATAATTCACACTGCAATTAGAGACAGAGAAGCTAAAGCCAGATGTATCATTATTACAGTGGAGTAGAGGTAATTATAAAGGCATGAGATAGGAGTTGGCCAAAGTCGATTGGAAGGGGACACTGGCAGGGATGATGGCAGGACAGCAATGGCTGGAGATTCTGGGAGCAATACAGGAAGCAAAGGATGGATACATCCCAACGAAGAAGAAGCATTTGAAAGGCAGGATAACATCATGGCTGAGAAGGGAAGTCAAAGACAATTCAAAAACAAAAAAGAGGGTGTGCCATAGAGAAAAATGTTAGTACCAAGTTAGAGGTATGGGAAACTTTTAAAAACCAACAGAAGGAAACTAAAAAGCCATAAGGAGGGAGATAATGAAATATGAAGCGAGATAATAATATTAAGGTTTTGTTGAAGCTTTTTGTTCAGATATGTAAGGAGTAAAAGAGGGGCAAGAATAGATTTGGGTATAGGGGACTCTGTTAAGAGGTAGTACCCTTGATGTCTGGCATGCTGTTCCCTACTAGACAGGGTGGGCGGGCATCACTGGTCCTCATCCATCTCCTAAACCTCTCACATGTTAGCTCCAAGTGCCATACCCCGGTAAACTGCTTCAGCTGGTGGGCTAAACCACATAAGGGGGTGGTGTTATCATGGCATGACTGAGCGAATGACTTCCATGATGTAGTCACCGGCCAGGGCGGAAAGATTCTCTGATTAACTATAATGGCCACGTATTCACAACCAAGGCGAGCTACCCAGTTGGCGGAAATTGGCTGTCGTCAGATCTGGAGAGGGATTGGTTCCACCAGGTTTCAGATGCCCAAGACATACTAGATGATAAGTGTGGTGCAGGGCTTGTCATGACAGTGTCCCGTCAACTCCACTGGGAGTTATGGGCACTAGAAGAAGAGTAGATATTGGACCACTGGAGAATGATGTTGGAGAAGTATCAAGGAAATGGTGGATTAAATAAATAAGTACATTGCATAAGTGTCCACTGTAGAAGATACTAGCATTATGTTGTAAGTTTGAGAATATAGGAGTAGAAATGCAGTTACTATTACTAGGTAGAAGGTACTTGGGAATCTGAAAGGTCACAAAGTTGGTAAGGCAGCTGAACCAGATGGACCCTAGCACTCAGAGTGGTAGCTGAATTGATTGTGAGGCATTAGTAATAAACTTCCAAAATTCACTGGATTCTGACGTCACTCCATTCTTAAAAAAGGGAGGGATGCAGCAGAAAGGAAATTGGAACAACACACACAAAATGCTGGTGGAACACAGCAGTCCAGGCAGCATCTATAAGGAGAAGCACTGTCGGAAATTATAGGTCAGTTAGCCTGATCTGAGAGGTTAAGAAAATGTTGGTGTCAATTGTTAAGAATGAGGTGTCAGGGTACTTAGAGACTCATGATAAAATAGGCCAAAGTTAGTATGGTTTCCTTTAAAGGAACTCCTGCTTGAATAATCTGTTGGAGTTCTTTCAGGAAATAACAAGCAAGATAGACAAAGGATAATTGGTAGATGGTGCATACTTAGACTTTCAGAAAACATTTGACAAAATTCCGCACTTGATGCTGTTTAACAAGATAAGATACTACCAGAAAGACACATGCATGGATAGAGCATTGGCTGATTGGCAGAAGACAAAAATTGGGAATAAAGGGCACCTTTTCTCATTGGATGGTGGTGATTAGCGGCATTCTGCATGGTTCAACGTTGGGGCTAATTCCTTTTTATGTTATATTTCAATGAGCTAGATGATGAACTTGATGGCCCTATGGCCAGATTTGTGGATAACATAATGCTTGGTGGAGAGGCACGTAGTGTTGAGGAAGCAGGGAGGCTACAGAAGAACATCGACAGATTTGGAGAATGGACAATGAAATGGCAAATGGAATATAGTTTTGGGAAATGTATGGAGATGCACATTCAGAGAAGGAATAAAAGCAAAGACTATTTTATAAATAAGGAGAAAATTCTAAAACCTGAGACCTGAAGGGACTTGGCTGGTGCTTGGTCAGGGTTCCCTACAGAATGACTTTGAGTATGAGTCAGTGTTGAAAAAGGCAAATGTAATATTTACATTCATTTCAAGAGGAATGGAATATAAAAGCAAGGATGTATTGCTGAGGCTTCCTGGAGTATTACGAGCTGTGCTCCTTGTAAGAGAAAGGATGAGCTAACATTGGAGAGGGTTCAGAGGAGGTTCACAAGAATTATCCTGGGATTGAAAGGGTTATTCTTTGCAAAAGATTGATAGTATTGGGTCTGTACTCACTGGAGATTACAACAAAGAGAGGATCTCATTGAAACCTATTGCATGTTGATAGGCTTAGATAGAATCAACATGAAGAGGATATGTCCTATAGTAGCACTAAAGGTCATGGCCTCAGAATTGAGGAGCTTTCATTTAAAATGTTGCGGAGAAATTTCTGTAGCCAGAAGATGGAGAATCAGTGCAATTCATTGCCATAGATGGCTCTGGAGGGCAGGTCATTGCGTGCACTTAAAGCAGAGGTTTACAGGTTCTTTATTTGTCAGGGTGTGAAAGGTTATGGGAAGAAGTCAGGCAAAAGTGGTTGAAAGGGAAGTGGAGCAGCCATGATGAGATAGTGGAGCAGACTTGATGGGCAGAATGGCCCAACTCTGGTCCCTTGTTTTATGCCCTTGTATGCTAATAAGCCGATCAGAATCTGAATATGCCCTGTAATCAGTACAAGGATCATTGAGAAATCCATGTACTGAGGGTGGGGCAGCATTGGCTGATATCTACACTTTTACACCTTTAAATTTTTAACCTGACCTCCTGTCCGTCCTCTCATCTGAAAGAAAAATGCCATGACACTACATCAAAGAATAACAAGGAAATTCTTTGCAACATCCTGATTCATAAATATTTCTCAAGCAGTACTCTAAGGAAGATATTCCTGTTAATCCCAAAGCTCCATTTGTACAATTGATGGTGTTGTGCATGACTAAGTAATTACACTTTTTAAAGCACTTCTTTGTCTTTAAAGTGCTCTGGGAAGAGTAGTTGACATGAATATTGTTCAGTAAATGCCAGTGTAAAATCTGATCCTCAGATTGCATTGACTGGTAATTAGTGACCAGAACAATCCCTTTCATTCCCATTGGATGTGGTTATCAGGTTTGCTATACACATGGGCCAATAAGTAGCTCCACACCAGCATTCTGTTAAAGTGCACAAGAGATCAGGTTACTGTCACTGCTGTTAGTCGCCTGGTTAATTAATGCCCTGGCTACTTTTAAAGCATGCTGCTTTTTACTTTACTGAACATCCACTGTTTAGCCACAGTCTCTTCCGGTAAGCACTTTTTAATTTAACTTCTGTCTGTTAACTTTAAAGGAACCACAAAGATTAATTGTGTTTGCAAATTTAATATATTGTTGAGTAGTTCCTAGGTTTTTACTGGGTCATCGTCTTAAGTGTATGAATGATTGAGAGAAACGGTGATCCCTGTTCTGTAGTAAAGAGCTTGAGAGAGGTTGCATTACAGATATTTTTGTATTATGTTGAGGAACAGAAAAGAATGCAATGTAAGTTGCAACACAAGTACAAAAGAATATTGTTTCCAGTTAAGCTGGCTCCATCGAACTTGTGTGAGAGCTCACTAGTAGTTGAAAAGACAATAAATTTGACTAAAAACATCTAGGGCAGCTTTTCTGAGGTAAATTGTGTTAAATTATTGCTGCAAATGGTGAGGGGTCAAGTGATGACAAGACAAGATTCGGGTATGAGCTGAGAAGGTACGTTTGCAGAATTGATGTAGATGCAGTGAGCCAAACATTTGGACAGGAGACATTGGGACACTGGAATTCTGATCCTACTTTGGATAGCTATGGGTGCTGAGTGGAGGCGAGAGCCAAGTTCATTCATTCTGACAATGTTCACTCCACTCTCCAAGGCGCTGGAGCCTTTTGCTGTTCCATTATATGGTGAATTTAAATGTTGTCCCAGAAAAACTGAAACGTCAGTGTATCAATATCTGAGGCAAGAGCCGATTTCACCTGTTCATCGCAATGGTCACTCCTTTCTCCATGATGCTGAGGCTATAGAGAATGCCCTGGCTGCTCTTCTCCTTGCCCACTAATATGATAAACTGATAACCGAGGCTTTGGGCCTACTCCGGGATTATCTGGGGTTCAGATCTAAGGTCTCATTTGGTTCAGAGCATTGTTGTTTGGTTCAATTGCTTGCATGATTTGTGTTCTTATTTCCCTTCTGTAATCGGGGTTGGTCCTTTTTTTATTTGGGTTCTTGCAGGTTTCCTGCTTTGAGGTTCCATGTAAGCAAATAAATCTCAAGGCATTATAATGTATACATTCTTCAATAATAAATGTAACTTGAATCTTAAGAGTGGAATGGGTACTTTCCGTAATGAAGCAGCTTCTTCATTAATATATATTCCACATCCCAGTGTTCGCAATGGCTGACATTTAACAATGGAACCAATCGTGAAAATCTGCCTGTATTAACTGATCAATATGCACAGTTTTTAAAACTGTTGACATCTTATTCTAGTTAATGTACTCTTCCTCTCCTATTATACCACACTCGATTGCCGGAGAATAAAGATTTATTTCATCATTCTCAGTACACCAGCTGAATACTATCTGTTGCAGCCTCTAGTCTTACATCCTTCATTCTGTTTACTTGTATTGCCTCTTTTGGAGAGCTAGGGATGTGCACCAGAATATCTCTGTCATTTACTGTATGTTTTTCACTAGAATTTGACCTCCTCTCCTCACACATGCCTGGATTAGGAATGCTATTTTTCTACCGCACTATGCTCTCTGTTGCACCATGACGATTGTATTCGTTCTCTCTGTGCAATACATCAACGAAACTCCTTTTCTCTGATTTTCTTACATGTTAAACATTTCCTTCAGGCTTCCCCTGTTGATGGGGAACTGAGTGCTTCTCCTGTAGAGTAAACTGAGTGTGCCATGTCAAACACTGTGGATTGTGTTACAAACCCCGTAACTGGGTCACTTACCAGCAAAGAGAGAGAGGTCCATTGAAGTCTGGTGGTACTATTTTTAACAGCATTTATTAGTAAAAATACACAAATAATATAAATGCAAACATACAGATAATATGCATCATCAATACTAAATCTAAAAGTGCAGGTATAATAATCAATAAGAAATAATTCTATCGTTGTCTAGGGGATAATGTATTGTCCGATGGAAATATAAAAGTCACTCAGTTCATTCAGGCTGCAGCATTTGGTTGGAGTCAAGAGGGAGATTTTTAGAAACTTGCCGGCTTTTCCTTTTATGATTTCGATCCTTCAAGAGTTCTGTTGGTGTGGCTGGTCACTTGTGGCCTCTCCTTTAGCTAAAGCCGTTCTTCCGTGGTGAGCCTGCCAATTCCCATGCAAGGGAAAAGGACGCACACGTGCCCCCCACCGGCTGTCGCTATTAAACGCTGTCACGGGATTTCTAGCGTTTCTCCTGGTGCGTCTAAAGGAGTTGTTCCCCAGACCCGCTTTTATCCTTACTCATGGGGTCTCAGATGTCAATCAGGTTGGGATGATGCAATCCTTCAACCAGCCCACTCTGGTCATCCCCTAAGGGCTTCAATGAATAGTACAGTACTCAATACACAATTCCGTCTCCAAGAGACAATAGCTGTTATCAATGGTTCCGTCTTGCTGAGGCCAGGACACATTCCAAACCCTGTGTATTCTGGACGTCTCTCTCTCATTTCCTGGGTCCCAGACCCGAGTTAATAGCGATCTTGCGATTCTCAAGAAGGAGGGGGCTACTTTGTACCCTTTGGCCCCTCAGAGTTGTGGCACATTCGTAACAATTGCAAAATTACCTCCAAGGAACAAGCGACACACAATTAAACACTGAGTTTATTCTACTATTAAACTGTTCAGCTCTATCTGCCATTTTGTCACTAGACCATTACATACATAAATAAGAGAAAGCTAACAATTTCAATCTTAACATTTTTAATTGGCACCCAGCTTCTATGTGTATTTTTCTGCATAGAAACTTACAGATCTCCATTAGCTGCTTGAGTGATTAAGTGCTTCTGAACATTGCCCCTTGATGGTGTTTCTAATTTATAGCTGATTTTCTCTAATTTAGAAATTCCCCTACCATTGCCAACAGTTTCAGCCCCCATGTCTCAAAAAGGATATGTTGTCATTGGTGAGAGTCCAGAGGAAATTAATAAGGATTATCATATGAAGTGTTTTTGGCAGCTTTGGCTCTGTACACACTGGAATTTAGAAGAATGTGAGGGGATCTCATTGAAACCTATCGAATGCTGAAAGGTCTAGATAGGATGTATGTAGAGAGCATGTTTCCTATGTTAGGGATATCTGGAACTAGAGGACACTACCTCAGAATTGAGGTTTGACCTTTGGAACAGAGGTAAGGAGGATATTTTTAGCCATAGGGTAGGGAATCTGTGGAATGCTCTGCACAGACTGTGGTGGAGGCCAACTCCATGGTATATTTAAGGCAGAAGTTGAATATTTCTTGATCGGTCAGGGCATCAAAGGATATGGCAAGAAGGCAGGTGTATGGGGTTGAGTGGGATCTGGGATCAGCCATGATGGAATGGCAGAGCAGACTCAATAGGCTGAATGTCCTAACTTTCCTCCTATTCATATGAACTTATGGTCTTATTGTTTGGTGATTATCAACCTGGAATTAGAAGTATGCTCAAATTTTTGTGGAATAAAATTACATTTAACGATGTTTCTAGTATTGAATTAACAGTTCTCTGTTGATAAAAGAACATCTCTTTAGCTGGGAATTGCTTCAGAAAGTCACTTTCCCACTCTGAGCCTTGTTTGCAGAATTGCAGTTGAGAATTTTCAAAGTGGATTGCTGGAGTAGAGAAGATATCCTGGACTTTCAGCCAGATGTCTTTCCATTGAAGTAAATGTTCCTGAGCTCCCTCTCTCTTTCAGCCAGTCTAGCTGCTAAGTTTACACTCTGCAATTACTAACTGACCTATTCATAGGGGGAGGTGTTGACTTTCTTTGGCTTCCAAAATGCTTTATTGTTGATAAAATGCAACTTCTGAACTCTGTAATGATCAGACACATTGTCCTTGCAAATAGAGTGAGGAATAAACAGTCAGAGACGGACACTGATCCAGAGAGAAAGAACCAAAGGAAATCTATAATTTTGCTTCTCGCTGTTTCTGTCACGTTTATTCTTCTGGATAGTAACTTCCACATGTTATAGATATGTACAATTTACTGACACCCCCCTCCATACCCCATGACCACTGCAAACACCATTTCATCTAAGCAATTTACCTTTTACCGAAATTGCAGATATGGGCATAGCATAAGCAGAAGGGGTTTGTTTATGTATGCAATTAATTAATGTTTTGGTTATCTGCTGTTACCGATCATGATGTGCCCTATGAAGGTGGAGTTTTAGATTGAAAAAGACATTACACTGAGGTTGTTCCTCTCTCTCGGCCTCAATCGTATTAAAACATCCTCGTCTGCAATGTATTGCCTTGACTCCTTCTGCGCCTTCTCATGCCTTTCACTATCCACAAAGCATTGCAGCACAGCCTTCTTGGCAGTTTGATCTTTAGTAGATCTCATCCACCCCGTCTGCTGGAACTGGCTTGGCATGCTGGGGTAGGCATATTCCTATATCACCAGTGTTGGAGTTTCCCAGTTACCCTCACTTGGTTTAGCTTGCCTGTTGAAGCGGTGTACCGGGATGTGCCCATTGTTGCATACATACAGTTACTAGATTAATAAGTTTGGTGCAACACTGTGGCTTAAGAATCTGTGGTCTGTTCTATTGTTATGCATTCTATGTTCTATGAGATGTTACCAAATGTGCTCTCAGATAGAAAGTGAACTAACACCATAGGGTGTTCGGGTGAATGAGCTCTGACTATTTCTCCATTTAATCGTAAGGATGACTCTGTTGATTGTGCAGAGTATGGGGCAAAGAGCTCAGTGTTGGAGACAGTATTGCGAACAGTGGAACAAAGATTCCACTAGTTGTTTGGGAGAGGAACTGGGATGTAGCCCAGTATCTAAGCCAGGGGTAGATAGACCAGCAGGCTGGCAGTACAGAGGCATCATCCACTGTTGCTGATCAGGGAACATGATGACTGAGAAGGACCCAACTTTAATTGGGAAACTGCGGAGGTCCTGGCACTGGCAAACATTAAGCAGCATGAGTTTTTTTAGATGTATGGTTCTCTTCAGATAACTCGGTAGACAAACATATAGAAATAGATGCCATCGAAGAATGCCTAAGAGCAAATGAAGCGCAAGCTAATAGAATTTAAAAGTCATCCAAAGGGATTACCAACCATCAGGACCAAGGCAAGGGAATGTTGGTGTGGGTGGGGGGGGGGGTGGGGGGTGTTCTAAATAAAAGTGAGTACTTCCCGAGAGAAACACCAACAACTGCGCACCGAGGGGGTCACCTCAACTGGTAATGGAACATTTGCAAGGCAACACCGCAAGTTCGGCAAAAACCGCAACATCAGGTGCCTCAACCTGAGTTCCCAAAGTTTGCCATCATCCTAACAAATAGCAAATGTTCGAAGGATTGGAGGGGTGAATGAGCTAGAATTTGTGGACCAAGGGAGCCATGGCAATGGAGTGCAATAGGAAGAAGAGGGAGATGATGAATGAAAGAAACTGATGAGGAAGAGGGTGAAGTGATTAAGAGAAATGGAACAAATGATCAGAAGAGCAGAAGTAAGGAGGGTGAAGGAGGTGGTTGGACAAGGCACAGGTTCAATGTTCAAAAGAAATTTATTATCAAATTGCATATATGTCTCAATATACAAACCGGAGTTCTGTTTTCTTGTATGCATCCTCAGCAAATCCAAGAAACACAATAGAGTCAATGAAAGACCACACACAACTAGTCATGCAATCATTGTACAAAAAAAAACAATGAACCATGCAAATACAAAAAGAGAAACTATAATAATAAACAAATAAGCAATAAATATCGAGCACATGAGATGAAGAGTCCTGGAAAGTGAGTCCATAAGGTCAGGGAACAATTTAGTAATGAAGTAAATGACATAATCCCCATCACTGAGGCTGCATCACTGTGTGGTATGGAGGACTGCATAGGACTGAAAGAAGCAGCAGAAGTTTGTAAATCTAGTCAGCTCCATCCTGGGCACTAGCCTTCAATGTACCCAGAACATCTTTAGGGAGCAGTGTCTCAGAACGACAGTGTCCATTATTAAAGAGCTCCAGTACCCAGGGTATGCCCTTTTCTGACTGTTACCATCAGGTAGAAGCCTGAAGCAATGACTCAGCGATTCAGGGACAGCTTCTTCCCTTCGCAATGTGATTCCTAAATGGACTTTGATGCTTTGGACAAAACCTCACTTTTTTAATGTTTTTCCTGTTTTTGCACATTTTAATAATCTATTCAATATACACAATTGATTTACTTATTTATTATTCTGTTTTATTGTATTCATTATTATTTTTTCTCTCTCTGCCAGATTATGTATTGCATTGAACTGCTGCTGCTAAGTTAACAAATTTCACATCACATGCCAGTGATAAAAATCTGATTCTGATTTTCTAAGAACCCAATGGTTGAAAGGAAATAACTAATCCCAAACCTGGTTGTGTGGATCTTCAGGCTCCTATATGTCTTCCTAACGGTAGCAAGGAGAAAAGAGCATGGTTTAGCTTTTGGTGGTCTTTGATGGTTGATGCTGTGTATTTGCAAGCACATTCTGTGTAGGTGTGCACAGTTAAGTGAAAAGCTTTACCTGTGATGGACTGGGCCATATCCATTATGTTTTGTAGGATTTTTCTTACATGTGCATTGGCGTTTCCATACGAGGCCTTGATGAAACCAGTACACTGTCCACCATATATCTATAGAAGTCTGTCAAACTTTTAGATATC
Organism: Hypanus sabinus; assembly: GCF_030144855.1. NCBI lineage: Eukaryota > Metazoa > Chordata > Chondrichthyes > Myliobatiformes > Dasyatidae > Hypanus > Hypanus sabinus. The sequence goes on along the minus strand of NC_082710.1, from coordinate 151,522,220 downwards.
ATGTGGAATCATTGAAAACTTCTAAAGAAGTAGAAGAGCTGTGTGCTTTATTCGTAATTGCACTTACGAGCTGAGCCCAAGAAAGATCCTCTGAAACGATAACACAGAGGAATTTATAGATCCTGACCTTCATCTCTGATCCCCCAATGAGGACCAGTTCCTGGATACCTGGACTCCTCCTCTTGAAATCAATAATCATCTCCTTGTCTTGCTGACACTGAGTGAGAGTCTACCAGACTGTCACTCTCCCTTGCATATGATGATTCATCAATACCTTTGATTCAGTCAAAGACAGTGGTGTCATCAGCAAGCTTAAATATGGTATTGGAGATGTACTTAGCCTCACATTCCTAAGCATAAAGTGAGTTTATCAGGGAAGAAATCGCACAGCCTGTGGTGCACATGTGCTGATGAAGATTGTGCAGGAGATGCTGTTGCCAATCTGAAATGACTGAGATCTGCAAGTGAGGAAAACAAAGTTCCAGTTCCGCAAAATGGTACTGACAACAAGGTCTTGAAGGTTATTGATTATTTTCGAGGAGATGGTAGTATTGAACACTGAGCTGTGGTTGATAAAGAGGAACCTGGTGTATACACCTTTGATGTCCGGATGAACCAGGGTTGTGTGAAGAGGCAATGAAATGGCATCTACTTTAATTGGAATGGTATTTAAATTGGAATGGGTCCAAGTTGCTTCTCAGACAGGAAACGATGTGTTTCGTCACCATCCACTGAAAGCACTTCATCACAGTATGCCTTCTGTGCCTTCACCTTCCTGAAGGATGCTCTCAGACCAGCCTCAGAGACGGAACTGACAAGGTCCTTAGGGGCTGTAGGTGCTCATGAAAGTTTCTTCCTATTTGATGGTCATTCTGAGCAGAGAATGCATTGAGCTCAACTCAATGCAATACCCTGATGTCATCTATATCTCTTGGTATCACTTTATAAGAGGTAATAGCATTCAAGCCCTGCCAAAACTGAGTATCCTTCAGTGATTCATGTTTAGACTGAATTCCCACTTTGCCTGTGTGGCTGCTTTCCAAGATTATACCTGGAACTCTTGTATCTTATTTGGTCATCAAAACTGAATGCCACTGATTTGGCCCTCAGATGATATGCAGAACTAATGATTCATCCAGGACCTCTGGTTGAGGAAGACTCTGATTAATTTTATGGGGGTAGCAAGATTTGAAGGAAGGCTTTAAATAATAGGTATGCATGGACTTTATTAGATGTCTCAGAATATTTGGCATGTGCAAGTGGGTTCTCCCAACTCCTGTCAATTTAACATTTCTTTTTGCAGTACTTCAGGTTGCAGCACAGTCTTTGCATCATTCTGTTGCTCTGCACTCATCCTATTTGTTGGTGTATTTAGTATTACCAAGTACTCTGTTTATTCTGTGAGCTTCATGTGAACAAGAAATGTCTTTGTACCCTGGTGTACATGACAACAAACCAATTTAATTCTGTAAGTATTTTTTTGGTTTGGGTATACAGTACTGTATTTGGGCAGTTATGTTATTGTGCGGATCCTTACATTATCCATAACTCCATCAATCATGGTATCATCTTCAAAGTTACTAAACCACACAAATGCCTTTTTATCCAGGTCATTTATATACGTCAAAAATCTCCAACTAGATTAAGTCCCTTCAGCCACTAACCCCCCTTCTATGTGCAAGCGAGTTCTGAATCCAATTTCACCATGCACCTTCTAGATGAGTTTCCCATGAGTGACCTTGTCCAGCACCTGACTAAAACCTACAGTATGTAGACAATATCCACAGCTCTAACTTTATCCATCACCCTCATCATCTCATCAACAAAACTCAGTCAAGTTAGACATGACTTGTCCCACATAAAGCTGTACAGCTTCCCCTAATTAGGCCATGGTCTTACAAATGCTCAAAAATCCTATTCCAGTATCTAAGTCCTCAACTGTAGCTAGAGACAACATGATGTCAAGACCCCAACAATCTCCACTCTTGCCTCACTCAATAATTTAAGATATATACCATCAGGCCATGGGGTTTTTTAATCCTATTTTCCCTAAGTGGACAAGGCCTCCATGTTGTTCCCTCGAATGCAGTTGTTACAATTTCACTAATTATTTCTGCAAGTTTGAGGAAATAAGGCAGACTAAGGAGAATTAGTGGATTATCTTTATTTGGATTTTAAGAACATCTTTGACAGGGTGCTGTACACAAGGCTATATATCAAGATAATTGCCCATGGCATTACTGGGAAGCTACTAGTGCCGATAGAAGCAACACACACAAAATGCTGGTGGAACACAGCAGGCCAGGCAGCATCTATAGGAAAAAGTCTGTCGACGTTTCGGGCCGAGACTCTTCGTCAGGACTAACTGATAGGAAAGTTAGTAAGAAATTTGAAAGTAGGAGGGGGAGGGGGAAATGCAAAATGATAAGAGGGGGTGGGCTGAAGCTGAAAGCTGGAAAGGTGATTGGAAAAAGGGATACAGAGCTGGAGAAGGGAAAGGATCATGGCACAGGAGGACTAGGGAGAAAGAAAGGAGGAGGGGAGCACCAGAGGGAGATGGAGAACAGGCAGAGTGACGGGCAGAGAGAAAGAAAAAGAAAGAAAAAAGAGGGGGAAATTTAAATGTATCAGGGATGGGGTAAGAAGGGAAGGAGGGGCATTAATGGAAGTTAGAGAAGTCAATGTTCATGTCATCAGGGTGGAGGCTACCCAGATGGTATATAAGATGTTGTTTCTCCAACCTGAGTGTGGCCATGTGGCTCTTGACAGTAGAGGAGTCCATGGGTAGACATATCAGAATCGGACATGGAATTAAAATGTGTGGCCATTGGGAGATCCTGCTTTCTCTGGCAGACAGAGCACAGGTATTCAGTGAAACAGTCTCCCAGTCTGCGTCGGGACTTGTGCTTCTTCCTATAGAAGCTGCCTGGCCTGCAGCATTCCACCAGCATTTTGTGTGTGTTGACTGAATTTCCAGCATCTGCAGATTTCCTCATGCGTGCCGATAGAAGATTATCTGACTGGCAGGTACACAAAGAAAGGAAATAAATGGGTCCTATTTTGGTTGGCTGATGGTGAATTCTGGAGTTTTTGTAGGGGTTGGTATTGGGACCAATTCCTTTCAGATTATATGTCAACAATTTGGATGGATCTATGACCAAGTCTGCCAGTGGTACTGAGATAGGTGGAAGGCATGAGATTGTGTTGCGGAAGCAGGGCATCTGCAGAAGGACATAGACACATCAGGAGATTGGGCAAAGAAGTGGAAGATGGAATACAATATAGGGATGTGTATGGTCAAGCACCTTTTTTGAAGGAGTAAAGGTGTAAAATATTTTCTAATTGGGGAGAAAATTCAAAATTCCGAGGTACAAAGGAGTCCTTGTGCAAGATTCACTGAAGTCTAACTTACAGGATGTATTGGTGATAAGGAAGGCAACTGCCAGATCAGAATTCATTTCAAGAGGTCTGGAACACAAGTGAAAGGATCTGATGCTGCAGCTTTATAAGGCATTGGTCAGACTACACTTGCAGAATTGTGAGCAGATTTGTGCCCTTTACCTCAAAAATGATGTGCTGGCATTGGAGTGGGTCCAGAGGTGTTATATGAGAATGATTCTCGGAGTGGAATCATTAATATATGAAGAATGTTTGATGGCTCTGGGCCGGTACAGGCTGGAGTTCAGAAGAATGAGAGGGGATCTCATCAAAACCTTTCCAATTTTGAAAGGCTAAGGTAGACTGGATGAAGAGAGGATGTTTCCAATGATAGGTGTGTCTAGGACCAGAGGGCATATCCTCAGAATGGAAGGACATCAATTTAGATGAGAGGAGGAGGACTGTGTTTAGCCAGATGGTGGCAAATCTGTGGAATTTCTTTGCCGTTTGTTGCTGTGGAAGTCCATCCTTAAAGCAGAATTGTGTATGTCCTTGAATAGTCAGGGTGCCAAAGTTTATTGGGGAAAGACAGGACAGTGCAGCTGAAGGAGCAAATAATTCAGACATGATGGAATGATGGAGCAGACTCGCTGTGTTGAGTCACTTAAATTTGCTCCTATGTCTTATGTTCTGACGGCTGAACTCCACCCACCAGCTGTTACCAAAATCTCTATCCTTTGCAAGACATCAAAATCATGGTATATTTAGCATCTATTCATGTTACTCTCTCAGGAAAGTTTATGTGATGGTCAGAACATGGTATTCTGTGCGTTGATCCATGCTTCAAGTTCATCATCTTTACCCATAATACCCCTGTATTAAAATACACCGTCTTCAACCCATCTGTTTCATTGTATCTATCACATTGCTCTTGTCTGTATTTCAATAAACTACTGCCTTAGGGGTTCAGTTCTTCCTCCTTATCTTTGTTCTAAAAGGTTGCTCCTTAATTTTGATGCTGTGCTGTCTAGTTCTGTACTCACCCTACATTGGAAACATCCTTTCCACATCCACCCTATCTAGTCGTTTCAACATTCGGTGGGTTTCAAAGAGATCCCCTTGCATTTTTCTAAATTCTAGTGAGTACATGACCAAAGCTGCTAAATGGTTCACATATGTTAAACCCTGCATTCCTGGAAACATCCTTGTGAACTTCCTCTTGACTCTCTCCAATGACAACACATCTTTTCTGAGAAACGGAATCCAAAACTGTTGACAATACTCCAAGTGCATCCAGGCTAGTGTCTGATAAAGGCTCAGCATTATTTCTTTGCTTTTATACTCTATTCCCCTTGAAATCAATGCCAACATTGCATTAGCCTTCTTTACCATAGACTGAACTTATAAGTTAACCTTCTGGGTGTCTTGCACAAGTATTCCTATGACCCTCTGCACCTCTGAACTTTGAACCTTCTCCCCATTTAGATAATAGTCTGCTAGATTGTTCCATCTACCAAAATGCATTATCATACATTCCCCAACATTGTATTCCATCTGCTACTTTGCCTATTCTTCCAATCTGTCTTTATCCTGCTGCAATCATGTTGCTTCCTCAGTGCTACCAACCCCTCCAGCTACCTTCAGATCATCCACAAACTTTGCCACAAAGCCATCAATTTCATTATCAAAATCATTAACAAGGAATGTGAAAAACAATGGTCAAAATACTGACCCTTAAGGTACACCATTAGTCACTGGCAGCCAACCAAAAAAAGGCCCACTTTGTTCTCACTCGCTGTCTCCTGCCTGTCAGTCATTCTACTATACAGGCCAGTATCTTTCCTCTAACACCATAGGAAATTATCTCATTCAGCAGCCTCAAGCGTGGCACCTTATCAAATTCCTTCCGTATATCCAAGTAAATGAGATCCACTGACTCTCCTATATCCACCCTACTTGTTACTTTGTTGAATAACTCTTACAGATTTGTCAGTCAAGATTTTCCTTGACAGAAACCATGCTGACTTTGACTTGTTTTTCCATTAGCCTCCAAGTACTACCTACTTTACTACAGAAAGTATGTGGATACTATACATAAAGTGCAGAGGAGATTTACAAGGATGCTACATGGTTTGAAGGACCTCCCTTATGAAAATAGGTTGAGGCTACTTGGCCTTTTCTCCTTGGAGTTTCAGAGGATGAGAAGTGACCTGATAGAGGTGTTTAAGTTGATGAATGGCATTGTTGACATGGAAAACCAGTGACTTTTTCCCAGAGCTGAAATAGTGAACACAAGGTGGCATAGTTTTAAGGTGCTTGGAAGTAGGTACAGAGGAGATATCAGAGGTAAGGATTTTCAAACAGAGAGTGGTGGGTGTATGGAATGCACTGCTCGTGATGGTGGTGGAAGCCAATACAATAAGGTCTTTGAAGAGCCTCTTAGGTAGGTACATGGAGCTTAGAAGAATAAAGGGCTATGCACTAGGGAAATTCTAGGCAGTGTCTAGAGGAGGTTACATGGTCAGCACAACATTATGGGCTGTAAATTTCTATGTTCTATATTGTATGTACACCAAAACATCATTCTTAATAATAGACACCAATGATTTCCCAACTGCTAGGGTTAGATTAACTGGCCTATAATTTCCTTCCTTTTGACCTCCTCCCGAAATAGTGGACTGACATTTGCAAACTTCCAGCCCTCTTGGACCATGCCAGAATCAAGTGATTCTTGAATGATCATGACTAATGTATCTGTTATCTATTCTGCAACCTCTGTCAGGACTCTGTAATGTTCTCCATCTGGCCCGGGTGACTAATCCACCTTGAGACCTTTCAGTTTGCCAAGCACTTTTTTTCTTTGTAACAGCAATGGCACTCCCTCCTGTTCCCTGATACTCATGAGCCTCTGACACATGGCTGGTGTCTTCCACAGTGAAGTCTAATGCAAAGTACCCATTAAGTTGATGTGTCTTTTTTTTAAATCTCCCATTATACCTCACCGGCACCATTTTCCACTGGTCCAAATTCAACTCATCTTTCTTTCTCTCTTGAAATAACTGAAAAGACCTTTTAGTATCCTGCTTTATATCCTGCTTCAAATGGAACTGTTGTTCATTTTATATAATTCTACTTCGAGATGTTTTACATAAAACAATACAGCACCATACAGGCCCTTCGGCCCACAATGTTTACTGACCCTTAAACCCTGCCTCCCATATAACCCTCAAACTTAAATTCCTCCATATACCTGTCTAGTAGTCTCGTAAATTTCACTAGTTTATCTCCCTCCACCACTGACTCAGGCAGTGCATTCTACGCACCCACCACTCTCTGAGTAAAAAGCCTTCCTCTAATATCCCCTTTGAACTTCTCACCCCTTACCTTAAAGCCATGTCCTCTTGTATTGAGCAGTGGTGCCCTGGGGAAGAAGCGCTGGTTGTCCACTCTATCTATTCCTCTTGATATGGATAAGGATATACCTTTATATGGAAAATCTGTGCAGTGTGGCTCTCTGATTGGCTGATATGGTTTTTGTCACCTTGGGCCCATTCTCCTCAACCAAATGCTCGAGTACAAGATCTTACACTGCAAAGGTGATACTATGTCTAGGAGCCTGCATTTTTTCTCTCTCCTTGCAACTACATACTGAGCTAAGTACAAAGAATGCAGCAGAATGCTCTCAATCCCAAGAATATAAGCAGAAGATGCCTGAATCTTTCGGCATATGAGGCAGCTACTGTGGGGTTAACTCTGGTATAGGGTGCCAAATATTTGTGCTCTGATGCCAGTTAGTCTGGCATGTGCTGGAGCTGACACATTGGTTAGCACAATGGCTTGTCTGAATAACCTAGGTTTGCTTTGTAAGATCTGCACAATAGATGTTATATTGACTGTCCTGTTGTACATACTATTTCTTACAAATTACTGTAAATTACACATTGCATATTTAGATGGAGACATAATATAAAGATCTTTACTTCTCATGTGTCTGAAGTATGTAAGTAATAAATTCAATTCAAATCAGAATGGATGGCACATGAGCACAGTTTGTAGAACTTCTGCTTCATTGCTCCAGGTTCCTGAGTTTGATCCTGACCCTCAGAATGTCTGGAGTATGTATGTTTTATCTGAGACCATGTGGATTTCCGCCAACTCTGATTTCCTCTCACATCCTAAAGAGTTGTCGGTTGTTAGGTTAACTGGCCACTGTAAACTGCCCTAACTATGCTGGAGTGGTAGAATTTGAAATTGATGGGGAATTGAGGAGAACACTTCGGGAACACTTTGTGCAAAGGGTGAGTGTCAGCTGTCTGTCCTTTGATTACTCAGCTACCAGAGAATGCAGAGCCTACCGTTGTGACCAACAATTTTCTGTGTTTTAGATGTGGACTTTGACTACAGACATTTTTTTCAGGAATATCGTTTTTATATTCTGTGTTTTTACCCAATCTTTCTCACTTTTTTATGGGGGAAGTGGGATTTGGGGGTTGATGAGCCTGTTCCATTTTGTTTATAATTTTTGTGCAGAGAGGAAGGATTTGGGGATTGGTGTGCATATTCCATTTTTGCTTTATTTGTTTTTGAGTTGGGAGGGGGGATTTGGGGATGATATTTGTGCTCACTTTATTTTCTTTATAGGTTTTATGGCTACCCAGAGAAGAAGAATGGAAGAATTTCAGAGTTGTATACTTCAATAATAAATGAATCTTTGCACCTTTAAATAATGATAATGTAAATGAGAGCAACGGACAGGAAATGCTGGAGGAATTCACTAGGCCAGGTAGCATCTTTGGAAAAGAGGACAGTCAATGTTTCAAGCTGAGACCCTTCGGCAGGACTGGAAAAAAAAGATGTGGAGTGAGAGTAAGGAAGTGGAGGAGAGGAGGAATGACCACAATGTGATAGGTGAAACTGGGAGGGGAAAGGATGGAGTAAAGTGCTGGAAAGTCAAATAGTGAAAGAGATACAGGGCTGGAGAAAGGATATTCTGATAGGAGAGGACAGAAGTCCATAAAAGAATGAAAAGGGAGAAAATTACCAGAGGGAACTGTTAAGCTGAGGGATGGGAATGGAGAATTGTGAAGCAGATGAATGAGGGGCATTACTGGACGTTTGAGAAATCGATGTTCATGCCATTAGCAGGAAGCTACCCAGATGGAATATAAGGTATTACTCTTCAAAAATGATTGGGCCTCATTGCAATAGTAGAGGAAATCATAGACTGATATGTTGGAAAAATGTGTGGCCACTGGGGTAGAAGGTCCTGCCTCTCCTTCACCATTCACCATTCCCATTTCCCACTCTTGCCTTACCACCTCCTTCTGGTGCTGCACTCCTTTTCTTTCTTCCATAGCCTGCTGTCCTTTCCTTTTAGATTTTCCTTTCTCCAACTCTGTATCTCCTGTATCTCTTTCACCAATCAACTTCCCAGCTCTTTACTTCATGCCACCCCATTACACCCTCAACCCCCCCCCACCACATTTCACCTACCACCATGTGGTTGTTGCTCCCCTTCCCCCACTTTCTTACTCTGAATCCTTATCTTTGTTTTCTGGTCCTGATGACGAGTCTCAGTTTGAAACATCAAATGTACTTTTTTCCATACATCCTGCCTGGTGTGCTGAGTCCCTCCAGTATTTTGTGTGTATCACTTCAATTTCCAGCATCTCCAGATTTTCTCTTGAATGTTAATGAGTTTGCTATGGATTTGCCTAGACAAAGGGACTGTTCCTGTGTTGTATCTCAAACAGTAGGAAGATCACATGGCAGCATTTTTATGGAGAATTGATAACTCAAGGGAAATGCAATAATTAGCTGTAGGGTTCATTATTCCGTCATCGAGGGTGTGTCGCATTGATGGCAATCAGAGTTTGTACAGAGAAACACTGGATGACTGTTGACAGCATGCATGCCAGTAGGAGGCATAAATCACCTGGAGATCACTGCTACAATGTGGTCTTCCTGTTTAGCCTTCAAGCTCAGCAGGGCGTTTCCTGTACAGGTCATGGTCAGGGGAAGTATACACTCGGCAACTGATAATGCAACTGGTCCATCTAATGAGGGCCCATTCATTTGGATTTCTAATTGTGATTGAAGTGGACAATGAAGTGCTTCATTTGATATTTGCCCTTCAACTAATTTACATGAATTAAATTTCTTGTAAATTATGTTGATTTATTTTTATGCTGAAAGGTAAAATTGGTTTTCTAAAGTAGATGTATCTCAACTATTTAAACCCATAGAAAACTATAGCTGAGAAGCAGGACCTTTGATCTATCTACTCTGTGCTGAACCATTTAAACCGCCTCGTCCCATCAAAATGCTCCAAGCCCATAGTCTTCCATAGCCCTCCCATCCATGAACCTATCCAAACTTCTCTTACACTTTGAAACTGAAATAGCATCAAACACTTGTGCTAATAGCTTGTTCCACAATCTCACCACCCTGCGAGTGAAGAAGTTTCTCCTCATGTTCCCTGTAAACATTTCATCTTTGACCCATACCCCTTGACCTCTAGTTGCAATTGCACCCAAAACTCAATGGAAACACCTGCGAGCATTTATCCTATCTATTCTCTCAAAATTCTGTACACCTCTATCAAATCTCCCTCAAACTTCTACATTCTAGGGAGTAAAGTTCAAATTTATTCAATCTTTCCTTGCAACTCAGGTCCTCAAGTCTCAGCAACATCTTTGTAAATTTTTGCTGTAGTCTTTCAATCTTGTTTATATCTTCCCTGAATGTAGTTGACCAAAGTTGGCCACCATACTCTAAACAACACGTACAAACAAGCTGGAGAAACTCAGCAGGTCGGACAGTGTCCACGGAAATGAGCAGTCAACGTTTCGGGCCAAGACCCTTCAGCAGGATGCTTCGTCAGTGTCTGTTAACTGCTCGTTTCCACGGATGAGGCCAATGTGTCAAAACTTTGTTTACAGCCATAATCTACCTACAATACAACTTTCAGTGAATTGTGGGCCTGTATTCTCAAATCCTATTGCTCAACTATACTTCACAGTACTGTACAACTCAATGTGTAGGATCTACTATCATTGTGCCTCACAAATGATCAACACCTCTCATTTGTCTACATTGAATTCCATCTTCCATTACTCAGACTATTTTTCCAACTGGTCAGATCCCACTGCAAGTCTTGATATTTGTCCTCTGTCTACTGCACCCCCAATCTTGATGTTTTCTACAAATTTGCTGATGCAGTTAATCACATTATCATACCCAGATCATTGATATAGATGACAAACAACAACAGACATAGCAGTAAGCCCTGAGACACTGCATTAGTCACAGGCTTCCAATCAAAATTGGCCTTTTTTTCCATTTTAGAATCTGAACCTGTGGACCAGACCTATCTTTTTGCATATTTACTTTGAAACTTATGGCATTGTGGTCACTGGATGCGAAGTGTTGTCCTACTCAATCTTCAGTCACATGCTCTGTCTCATTCCGTAATATCATATCCAGTATTGCATTCTCTCTTGTTGGGACTTCTATGTACTGAACTTCCCTGAATAAATTTGTCAAACTCTATCCCACATATTGCTTTTACAGTATGGGACTCCCAGTGAATATGTGGAAAGTAAAAAAACACTGACTATAACAATCTTATGTTTGTTGCAAAAGTCTGTGATCTCTTTAGAAATTTCTTCCCCTATATCACGAGGATTGTTGGGTGGTCTGTAAAATAGCCCCATTAATGTGATCCTATCTTTTTTATTTCTAAGTTCTACTCATAAAGCCTCAGTAGTCGAGTTCTTCAGTCTGTCCTGATGGAGCACTGCCATGACAATTTCCCTCACTGGTAACACCACCCCTCCTCCCATAATCCCTCCCACTCTGTCACATCTGAAACAACACAACCCTGGAACACTGAGCTGCCCGCCCTACCCCTTCTGAAAACCGAGTCACACTAATGGTTACAATGTCATTATTCCAGGTGCTCATCCATGCCCCAAGCTCCTCCGACTTTCCTGTGATACTTATTGCATTGAAATACACACAGCTCAGGACACCAGTTGCACCATGGACAAACTTTTAATCCCTGACTTTGTCCGAGGTCTTATCAATATCTACTTCCACAACCTCTCCACTAATGGGGCTGGCACTCTGATTCCCACATCCTGCAACTCTAGTTTAATACCCACCGAGCAGCATCAACAAAATTCCCACTGTGATATGTGATGTAAAATTTCACCTGTACAGATGAAAACCATCCCATCTGCACAGGTCCCACCCTCCCTGGAAAAAAGTCCAATGATCCAAAAATCTTATACCCACCCTCCTATGCATACTCATTAGCCACATGTTAAACTGAATATTCTTCCTAGCTCTGGCCTCACTAACTCATGGCATGGGTAGCAATCCTGATATCACAAACCCGGAGGTTCTTTTAAAGTTAGTACCAAACTCCTGAACTTCCTATGCAGGAACTCATCACTTGTCTTGCCATGTCATCGGTAGATACATGGACCATGACCTTGGGCTGTTCACTCTCCCACTTAAGAATGCTGAGGATTTGATCTGAAATGTCCTGGGCCCCAGCAAGCAAGAAACAAAATAGAATCCAGAAATCTCTTTTGCACCTACAGAGCTTCCTGTCCATTCATGTAAATAAAATACATTTGCATTATTCCTCAAATTGAACAGAGCATTAAATATAATAGTTGGGACAGGTGTGGTGTCTGATTGCTGGTCCCAAGTCCAGTTTCTGCACCATGTCTCCAGACATGAACTCTGGATGCTGGTTCTGGAGCCAGCTATCTGTTTGCTGTCTCCAGGCCAATTTGTGGAGTCCACCTGGATCCCATGCTGGTGGTCTGAATGCCGGCTTAAAGATTGGCATTTGATCCATATTTCCAGGCCCACTGTCTCATCACTGGTTTCACATTTGGTATCTTGTCCCTGTTTCCAGGCCCTGCATCTGATCTCTGGTCCGCGTTCCCTGACCCCATATCTGATTCCTGGTTCCAGGCCTGATGTCCGGAACCTGCTCCAAGACATGTGACTGTTTCCTGGTTCCTATGGAACTGTTAAGCAAGTCCTGCCTCTATTGGGGTCAGTGAGCTGAATATCCAAGAATACACATTGTGTGTAGGAACAGGCAGGGGCAGTGGTGGTTCTAGAGGTAAATAATAAAATCAAATTCCTAAAAAGAGGTAACAGGAGATTGGAAGATTTAGAATCCTAAAAGATATTGTGTAGAAAGCAGAATGAATTAAAAGATGCTGATGGGAATTATATACAAGCCCCCAAACAGTAGCCAGGATGTGGGCTACAAATTACAATGGGAGAAAGAAAAGATGTGTCAAAAAGACAATGCTACAAAGATCATGGTGGATTTTGATATGCAAGAAGATTGGGAAAATTAGCTTTCTCTTAGATTAGAATCTACCCATGAGGTGGCATTTTAGAGCAGCTGATGTTTGAGCCCATAAGGGGAAATGGCTGTTCCTGACTTGGTATTGTGCAATAAGCCAGATTTGATTAGGGAGCTGAAGACAGGAAACTATAGAAGGAAGTGATTAATATACAGTGAATGTTTTTAAAAGACATTTGTCTAGGTACATGGATGTAAGAAAGATGGACGGGAATTGACATTGTGTAGGTAGGAGGGATAAGTGTTTGGTTGTTTTTGATTTGCTTTTTAGCAGGTCGGCACAGCATTGTGGGCTGAATGGTCTATCATATGACATAATTCATCTTTCAGTTTGAGAGGGAGAAGCTAAAGCCAGATGTATCATTATTACAGTGGAGTAAAGGTAATAATCAAGGCATGATAAAGGGGTTGGACAAAGTTCATTGGAAGGAGACACTGGCAGGGATGATGGCAGGACAGCATTGGTGGAGATTCTGGGAGCAATTCAGAATGCACAGGTTAGATACATCCCAATGAAGAAGAAGCATTCAAAATGCAGGATAATGCCACCATGTCAAAGACAATGCAAAAGCAAAAGAGAGGGCATGTCATTGAGAAAAAAAAAGTTAGTAGGATGTTAGAAGATTGGGACACTTTTAAAAACCAACAGAAGGCAACTAAAAAGCCAGAAGGAGGGAGAAAGGGAAATATGAAGCTATCCTATAATATCAAAGTTCAGATGAAAATTTTTGTTCAGAATTGTAAGGAGTAAAACAGGGGCAAGTGGATATTGATCCACTGGAGAATGATGTTAGAGAAGCATTAAGGAAATGGTGGATTAACTAAATAAGTACATATGTTGTTTCAATTATCACTTTGAAAGATACTAGCGTTATGATGGAAGCTCGAGAGTGTAGTGGCAGAAGTGAGTGCAGTTGCTATAACTAGGAATAAGGTACCTGGGAATCTGAAAGGGAATAAAGTTGGTAAGGCAGCTGGACGGGATGGACCCCAGCAGTGTGAAAGTGGTAGCTGAAGAGATGGTGGAGGCATTAGTAATAAACTTTCAAGAATCACTGGATTCTGACATGTCTCCAGTGGATTGGAAATTTGCAAATATCACCTCACTCTTAATAGGGAGGGAGGGAGCCGAAAGGAAATTATAAGTCAGTTAGCCTGAACTCAGTGGATCGAAAATTGTTGGTACCAATTGTTAAGGATGAGATGTCAGGGTACTTAGAGACACACGATAAAAAAGGCTGATGTTAGCAACTTTCCTTTAGAGACACTGCTGCCTGAATAATCTGTTGGAATTCCTTCAAGAAATAACAAACAGGACAGACAAAGGAGAATTGGTGGCTGGTGCATACTTGAATTTTCAGAAGGCATTTGACAAAATTCTGCACATGATGCTGGTTAACAAGATAAGGTATTAAAGGAAAGGCACTTGCATGGATCAAGCATTGGCTGAATGGCAGGAGAGAAAGACTGGCAATAATGGGAGCCTTTTGTTTGTTGGTGGTGATTAGTGGTGTTCTGCATGGGTCCATGTTGGGATTGCTTCCTTTATATAGTATATTTCAATGAGGTAGATGATGAGTTTGATGGTTCTAAGGTGGAGAGGCATAGAGTATTGTGGAGGCAGGTGGGCTGCAGAGGACATAGGCAGATTAGGAGAATGGGCAAAGAAACAGTAGGTGGAGTATAGTTTTGGGAAATGTATGGAAGTGCACTTTGAGAGAAGGAATAAAAGCAAAGACTGTTTTATAAATGAGGCGAAAATTCAGAAATCTGAGGCCCAAAGGAACTTAGGAGGTACTTGGTCAGGATTCCCTACAGGATGACTGATAGTATGAGTCAGTATTGAGAAAGGCGAATGCAATATTTACATTCACTTCAAGAGGACTGGTATATAAAAGCAAGGAAGTAATGCTGAGGCTTTATCAGGCACTGGTGAGGCTTCCTAGAGTACTCTGAGCAGTTTTATGCCCCTTATCTAAGAAAGGATGCACTAACATTGGAGAGGGTTCAGAGGAGGTTCACAAGAATTATCCTGGGATTGAAAGTGTTATTGTTTGAGAGAAGATTGATGGTGTTGGGCCTGTACTCACTGGAATTTAGAAAAATGAAGGAGGATCTCATTGAAACCTATTGCATGTTGAAAGGCTTGGATAGTCAACGTGGAGAGGATGTGGCCTATAGCAGAACTAGAGGCTATGGGCTCAGAATTGAGGAACTTCCATTTAAAAATAAATTGACAGGGAATTTCTATAGCTAAATGGTGGCGAATCAGTGCAATTCATTGCAATAGGTGGCTGTGGAGAGCAGGCCATTGGGTGCACTTAAACCAGAGGTTTATAGGTTCTTTATTTGTCAGGGTGTGAAAGGTTATGGGAAGAAGGAAGAGAAGGTTGTTTAAAGGGAAATGGTCCAATCATGATGAAATAGTGGAGCAGACGTGATGGGCTGAATGGCCTAATTCTGCTCCTTGTTTTATGGTCTTGTATGATAATAAGCCTATCAGAATCTGAATCTGCCCAGTAATCAGAACGAGGATCATTGAGAAATCTATGTACGTACTGAGTGTCAGGCAGTGTTGGCTGATATCTACACTTTTACATCTTGAAAAAATTATAGCCTGAGCTCACATCTGTCTCTCATCTTATAGAAAAATGCCATGACACTACATCAGAGAATAACAAGGAAATTCTTAGCAACACACTGATTCATAAATATTTCTCAAGCAGTACTCTAAAGAAGATATTCCTGTTAATCCCAAAACTCTGTTTGTAGAACTGACAGCATTGTGCATGACTAAGTAATTCAACATTGTAAAGCACTTCTTTGTCTTTAAAGTGCTCTGGGCAGAGTAGTTGACATGAATGTTGTTGTGTATATGCGAGTGTAAAATCAGATCATCAGACTCCATTGACTGATAATTAGTGACCAGACCAATCTCTTTCATTCTCAGTGGATGTGGTTGTCAGGTTTGCAATACACATGGACCAATAAGTAGCTCCACACCAGAGTCTGTTAAAATCTACAAGAGATCAAGTTACTGTCACTGCTGTTAGTCACTTGGTTAATTAATGCCCTGACTACATTTAAAGCATGCTGCTTTTTACTTTACAGTCTCTTCCAGTAAGTAATTTAACTTTCTGTTTATGAACTATGAAAGAACCAAAAATATTGTTAGCATTTGCAAATTTAATATATTGTTGAGCAGTCCCTAGGTTTTTACTGGGTCATTGTCTTAATGTGGATGAATGATTGAGAGAAACGGTGATCCCTGTTCTGTAGTAAAGCCTTGTGAGAAGTTCTATTACAGATTTTTTTATTATGTTGAGGAACAGAACAAAATACAGTGTAAGTTGCAACACAAGTAATAGCAGAATACCACTTCCAGTTTAGGTGGCTCTGTTGAACATGTGTGACAGCTCACTGGTAATTCAAAAGACCATAAAATTGACTAAAAACATCAAAGGATACATTCTCTGAGGTAAGTTATGTTAAATTATTGCTGCAAACAGTGAGGAGGCAAGTGATGACAATAGGAGGATGAGTTGAGAAGGTACTTTGCAGAATCAATGTAGATTCAGTGAGCTAGCCATTCGGACAGGAGACATTGGGTCAGTGGAATTCTGATGCTCATACAGGTGGCCCGGGTGGTATTTTGGAATGCTCTGGTTGCTGAGTGGAGGTGCAAGCTAATTTCCTTCATTCTCGTGATGTTCACTCCACTCTCCAGGACGCCGGAGCCTTTTGTTGTTCCATTATTTGGTCAATTTGGATATTGGCCTAGAAAAACTGAAAAGACAGAGTGTCAGGATCTGAGGCAAGGGGCAATTTCACCTGCTCATTGCTATGGTCACTCCTTTGTTCATGGTGCTGAGGAGATAGAGAATGCACCAGCTGCTCTGCTCCGTGCCTACTAATATGATGAACTAGTAAGAGAGGCTCTGGGCATCCACTTGGATACTCTGAGGTACTGAACTAAGGACTATTGTTGATTGGTTCAATTGTTTGCATGAGTTTTGTTATTTCATTTGTGCAATGGGGCTTGTTTTTTTTTTCATTTGGGTTCTTGCAGATTTCCTGCTTTGAGGTTCCATGTAAGCAAACAAATCTCCAGGCAGTATAATTAGTATATTCTCTAATTATAAACGTACCTTGAATCTTAAGAGTAGAATGCGTACTTTCCATAATAAAGCAGCGTCTTCATTAATGTATATCCATATCCCAAGGTTCTTATTGGCTGACATTTAACAATGGAACCAATCATGAAAATCAGCCTGTATTAACTGTGCAATATGCACAGTTTTTAAAACTGTTGACATCTTATTCTAGTTGATATACTCTTCCTGTCCTATTATACCACCCTTGATTGCCAGAAAAGACAGATTTATTTCATCATTCTCAGCACAGCAGCTGGATACTATCTGTTGCAGTCTCTAGACTTACTACTTCATTCTGTCTACTTGTATTGCCGCTTTTGGAGAGCTAGGGATGTGCACCAGAATAACTCTCTCATTTACTGTACGCTTTCCACTTGAATTTGATCTCCCAATATTCATCTCCTCAACATGCATGGATTAAGAATACTATTTTTCTACCCCTCTATGTTCTCTGTTGCAGCATGACCACTGTATTATTTCTCTCTCTCCAAACATCAACAAAACTCCTTTTCTCTAATTGTCTTACATCTTAAACATTTTCTTTACGCTTCCCCTATTGATGGGGAACTGAGAGCTCCTCCTGTAGAGTAAACTGAGAGTGTGTCATGTCAAATGCTGTGAGTTGCAAACTTACCTCCAAGGAACAAGCGATGCACAATTAAAATCTGAGTTTCTTCTATCATTAAACTGATCAGCTCTATCTGCCATTTTGTCACTAGACCATTACATACATAAATAAGTGAAAGCTATCAATTTCAATCTTAAAATTTTTAATTGGCACCCAGCTTCTACAGGTATTTTTCTGCAGAGAAACTTACAGATTTCCATTAACTGCTTGTGTGACTAAGTGCTTCTGAACATTGCCCCTTCATGTTGATTCTAATTTATAGCTGGTTTTCTCTAATTTGGAATTTCCCCTAAGTTCTCCTTATTTCAATAATCTTTGCCAACAGTTTTATACCCCATGTCTCAAAAAGGTTATGTTATCATTTGTGAGAGTCCAGAGGAGATTAATATGGATGATTCCGGGTATGAACGGATTATAATAAGTGTGTTTGGCAGCTTTTCTCTGTACACTTTGGAACTTAGAACAATGCAGGGGGATCTTACTGGAACCTACGAATGTTGAAAGGTCTAGATAGGATAGATGTGGAGAGCCGCCTCTCTGGACTCTGAATTGGGGATTGCCAAACATTATGTGGATTTTCTAGTGTAATCTGTATTGTCATGTGCTTTTGTGATATCATTCTGGAGGAGCATTGTCTCATTTTTAACTGCATTGCATTTGTGGTTTCTAAATGACAATAAACTGATGCTGAATCTGAATCTGATCTGGTAGGGGTGTCCGGAACTAGAGATCACTGCCTCAAAACTGAGAGGTGACCATTAAAGACAGAAGTAAGGAGGATTTTTTTAGCCATAGGGTAGGGAATCTGTGGAATGCTTTGCACAGACTGCAGTGGAGGCCAACTCCATGGTATATTTAAGGAAGAAGTTGAATATTTCTTGATCGGTCATGGCATCAAAGGATATGGCAAGAAGGCAGGTGTTCGGTGTTGAGTGAGATCTGGGATCAGCCATGATGGAATGGCAGAGCAGACTCAATAAGTTGAATGGCCTAATTTTCCTCCTATGTCATATGAACTTATGGTCTTATTGTTTGGTAATTATTAACCTGTAATTAGAAGTTTGTTCTCAAATTTTTGTGGAATAAAATTAAAGGTAATGATGTATCTAGTTTTGAATTAACAGTTCCCTGTGGGAAAAAGAACATCTCCTTAGCTGGGGATTGCTTTATAAAATCACTTAGAAAGTTGCTGCTCCCCACTCAGCCTTGTTTGGAGAATTACAGTTGAGAATTTTCAATGTGGATTGCTGGAGTAGAGAAGCTATCCTGGACTTGTATCCAGATGTCCTCTCATTGAAGTAAATGCTCCTGATCTCCCACTCTCTTTCAGCCAGTATAACTGTTAAGTTTACACTCTGCAATTACTAACTGACCTGATCATAGGGGAGTTGTTGATTTTCTTTGGCTTCCAATACCCTCTATTGTTGATACAATTTAAAGAATCCCAACATAAGACTTTTACCAGCTGTGGAAACCTAAGGAAACCTCTTCTGTATCATAAATAGCACAGTGGTACAGTCCATAAAATTATGGCTCATTGCTCCAATTTTCCAGTTTCAATCCAAAATTCCAAAGGTCTCTGCTTGCAGTTTCCATGTTGCCCTTGTGATCACATGGGTTTCCTTTGCGTGTCCGTGTCTCCTCGCACATTCAAAAGGAGTGCAGCATACTATGTGAATTGACTGCTGTGATTTTGCCCCAGTGGGAGTTAATGGCAGAATGGAGTGACTGAAATCATTTAGAGTAAAATTAATCTAAATTGGTGTTTGATGGTTGGCAGAGATTTGGTGTACAGAATGGCCTGTATGCATGTTATACCTCTCTATGATTCTATAACATCTTTCATATCACAGTACTGGGAAAAAAAGCCTTGTGCACTTATATATAGCTAGGGTGCTTGACTTTTGCACAGTAGTGTAGTAAGTTTATGTACTGCAGACTTCTGTGACCACAGAAAAAATTATGACTTCTGTGAGTAATGATAAACCTGATTCTGATATAGGTCTCGCTTGTGGACTGAAAATGGGAAGGGGGCAGGGAGAGAGGAATCAGGGCTGGGTCATTCTGAAGGGATCGGGGAGGGAGCAGGAAGCACCAGAGAGACATTCTGTAGTGATCAATATACCAGCTGTTTGGAATACAATGTACTTGCCTGGCGACTCAAAGCTGGATAAGTCTGCAACTGCACCACCCCACCACCAGCTTGACATTTTGTCTATGCTCCCTGTCACACACATCCCACAGTGCTCCAGCATTGCCATTCGCAACATCTTTTCTTCCCACCATATTTGCAGACCTATTTTCTGCTCCATGTTGACAAATACAATACTGTACAAAAATCTTAAGCACCCTATCTCTCTACCTACAGTTGTTTTGATGCATCTAGTGTGGTACTGTAGTGGGCAGTGCGTGTCACTCTCACTTTCAGCTTCCACACTGGCTAGCAGTCTTACAAAAAGGAGAATGGAATGTATAAGTCTCTCCCTGCCAGTACATAGCCTGTCCAACAGCAAACCTCATGTAGTACCACCTTGCTGGCGACACATGGAAACTGAACTTCTTTTAGACTCAGGCTGAACTACAGTGGACAGGGAGGAGGTCTGGCTCCTGTACACATAGCACGCAGTCCCACTGTTGTCTGGACACACACTGCTGCTCGTGAAATAAATCTTCCCTAAGGGTAAGGAGACCTACTGCCTTGCAGGCAGCTTTGGGAGAGACGAAGGCTATGGGTGTAATCACAGACAACAAATCCAGAGTGGAGCCCTTAAGGTGGATGGACATCATTGAAGATCCTTCTGGTAGTTCCTTGCAGCCAAGCTAGTGCCAAACATATTGACTATAATAAAACCATAAGACTGTAAGACATAGGAGCAGAATTAGGCCATTTCGCCGATCGAGTCTGCTCCACGGTTTAATCATGGCTAATCCTTTGATTTCCCTCCTCAGCCCAACTGCTGGCCTTCCCCCCACGTAACCTTTGATGTTGTGTGCAATCAAAAACCTAGCAAGCTCTGCCTTAAATACATCCAGTGACCTGGCCTCCACAACTGCCTGTGGTAATAAATTCCAGAAAGTTACCACCCTCTGGTTTAAATGGACACCCCACTATCCTGAGGCCATGTACTCTGTCCTAGACTGCCAATCATGGGAAACATCTTTTCCTCATCTCCTCGGTCTAGGACTTCAAAACATTCATAAGGTTTCACAATGAGATTTCCCCTCCCCATCCCTCCAATTCCAGGGTGTACAGACCCACTGCTATCAAACGTTCCTTGTATGATAACACTTTCATTCCCAGAATCAAAGTTGTGAGCTACTTCTGAACCATCACCGATGCCAGCACATTTTCTTAGATCAGGAGTCCAGAGCTATTCACAACACTCGAAGTGAGGCCTCAGCCCCGGCCGTATATAGCCTCAGCATCACTTCCCTGCTCTTGTATTCTTGACCTTTTGAAATGAATGCTAACATTACATTTGCCTTCCTCACTTCCAACTCTACCTGCAAGTTAACCTTTAAGGCATTCTGCACAAGGTTTCCCAAGTCCTTTTGTATCTCAGAATTTTTGATATCTCCCCATTTAGAAAATAGCCTGCACGTTTATTTCTTCTATCAAAGTGCATGGCCATGCATTTTCCAAAATTGTATTTAATTTGCCACTTTGTTTGCCCATTCTCCTAATCTGTCTAAGTCCTTCTGCAGCCTATCTCTTTCCACAACACTACCTGTCCCTCCACCAATCTTCATATTATTTGCAAAGTTGGCAACAAAGCCATCTGTTCCATCATCCAAGTCATTGACATACAGCATAAAAAGAAGCCATCATAACACCACTATTCACTGGCATCCAACAGGATCCTTTTCTTCCCATTCGCAGCCTCCTACCAAACAGCCATGCTAGTAACTTACCTTTAATACCATGGGCAGTTAACTTGGTAAGCAGCTTCATGTGTGGCACCTTGTCAAAGGCCTTATGGAAGTCCAAATATACAACATCCACTACATCCCCTTTATCTATCCTACTTGTAATCTCCTCAAAGAATTCCCAAAGGATTATCAGGCAAGATTTTCTCTTAATTAAACCATGTTGACTTTGTCCTATCTTGACCTTTCTCACAAAATACTCTATAACCTCATCCTTAACAATTGTCTCTGATATCTTCCCAACTTCTGAGATCAGTCTAACTGGTCTGTAATTTCCTCATTGCTGCCTTCCTCCTTCCTTAAAGGGTGGAGTGACATTTGCAATTTTTCAGTCCTCTGGCACCATGTTGGATTCCAATGAATTTTCAAACATCATTACTAATGCCTCCACAATCCCTACCACTACCACATTCACAACCCTAGGGTGCAGTTCATCTGACTCGGATGAATTATTTACCCTTTAGTCTTTCAGCTTTTTCAGCACCTTCTTCCTTGTAATAGTAACTGTGCTCACTTCTCTTCCCCTGCACTCTTCAACATCTGGCACACTGCTAGTGTGTTCCACAATGAAGACTAATGCAAAATACTCATTTAGTTCTTCTGCCCACTCCTTGTCCACCATTATTATTTCTCTGACCTCATTTTCTAGTGGTCCTATATCCACTGCCATCTTGTTTTCATTTTTACATACTTCAAAAATCTTTACAATCCACTTTTATATTGCTTGCTAGCTTACTTCCATATTTCATCTTTCACATTCTAATGATTCTTTTTATTGGTCTCTGTAGGTTTTAAAAAGCTTCTCAACGATATGTCTTAGCACTAATCTTTGCATTGTTTTATGCCCAATCTTTTACTTTAAATTAGCTTTGACATTCCTTGTCTGCTCTGGTTGTATTATTTTGCCATTTAACTATTTCTTTGTTTTTAGAATAAATCTATCCTGCACCGTTGACTTTTTTTCAAAAAAATCATGCCAATACTGCCCTGCTAACATCCCTGCCAGCATTTTCTTCCAAATTATTTTGGCCAAATTCTCTCTCATACTAATGTAATTTCCTTTGCTCCACTGAAATAATGATCACTGTCTCCTAAGGGTTCATTTATCTTAATATCCCTAATCACATCCAGTTCATTACATAACACTCAATCCAATATAACTGATCCGCTGATCCCCTAGTCAGCTTAATGACAAACTGCTCTAAAAAGCCATCTCATAGGCATTCAGCAGACTCACTGTTTTGAGATCCATTACCAGCCTGATTTTCCTGCATTGACCTGCATGTTGAAATCTCCATGACTGTGATAACGTTGCCCTTTTGATATGCCTTTTCTCTTTTCCTTTGTAATCTGTGCTCCACATCCCAGCTACTGTTTAGATGCCTGTACTTAACTGCCATCAGGTCCTTTTACCCTTGCAAGATCTTCACTCAACCACAAGGATTCAACATCTTCTGATCCTATCTCACATCTTTCTTTACCAGCAAAGCCATGCTACCCACTCTGCCTTCAATCCTATCCCTCTGTTACACCATTCAGCTCCTAACTCCAACCATCTTTCAGCCATGATTCCGTGATGGCCACAACACCATACCTAACAATCTATAATAGTGCAAGAAGGTCATCCAACTTATTTCCTATACTCCGTGCATTGAGATATAACACGTTGAGTACTATATTTGCTACACATTGAATCTTCATCCCTAATGCACTGATACTCTCCCTGCTAATTGCAATTTCATCCTATCATTTGCCTGCCCTTCCTAACAGACTGATTTTATGTTATCTTTGCATTTTTACCATCGATCTTATCCTGAGACCTTCACTCTGGTCCCAAACATCCTACCAATTTTGTTTGAACTGTCTCCAATAAACCTTCCAGTGAGAACAGTGGTCCTCCTTCAGTTCCAGTGTAGCCCATCACTTCTGAACAGGTCATATCTCGCCCAGAAGAGATCTTAAAGATCCAAGATCCTGAAACCCCTCCCTCCACATCAGCTTCTCAGCCACTCAATAATCTGCCAGATCATCCAGATTCCCCCCCCCACCACCCTTCACAAGCTGTAATCCATAAATTGCAATGCTGGTGGTCCTGTTTCTCAGATTTCTACCTAGCTCTCTAAATTAACTCTTAAGGACCTCTCTGTTTTTCCTTCCTCTGTCACTTGTACCAATATGTACTAAAACATCTAGCTACTCTTTCTCACTCTCCAAAGTGCTGTGGACGCAATCTGAGATGTCCATGATCCTGGCACCAGGGAGGCATCATCCGATTTGAGTGTACTGTTCACCTCCATGAAATCTCCTGCCTGATCCCCTGAATGTTGAGTCCCCTATCACTAACACATCCCTCTTCTCCCTTTTTCCTTTCAGCACAATGGACTTGCGCTCAGTGCCAGTAAACCAGCAGTCTCCTGGGAGGTCACCCCAACAACATTATCCAAAGTGGTTTACTTATTATTGTAAGGAATGGCCACATGATGCTCTGTGCTAAATGCCTATTCACATTTTTATTACAGTCACCCAGCTACATACCTCTGCAATTTAGGACCAGCTAATTCCCTGTAACTCTGATAGATTATCTCCAAACTCTCGTGTGCAAGCTAACTGTTGCTTCATTAACTTTCCTTTGGACTACACTGGTGGGGCTAAGTGAGTGATCTTGATGACTGGGCATCTTAGGATCTCCATATCTTCCGCCCATGCTTGTGATGATAATCATCATCACCCATTGTCCTTCAAGACAGATGGATGCCAACAAATCAACCATGTATATATGTATATTGCTTAAGACTTTTGCACAATAATGTACATCCAAATATCATCATAATATTCCATTGAGACACAAGAGACAGTAGGTGCTGGAATCAGGAGTAACTGTCTGCTGGAAGAACTGAGCAGCTTGAGAGGCATCTGTTGCGGGAAAGGACGGTGATGAAGGGAGGAAGATAGCTCATAAAATGAAAAGGAAAGATCGACACAGTGATTAGTGAAACAAGACATTATGGTATACTGGGCATGGGGAGTTTGGAGATAAACGATAATGGGTAAAAGGGTCAGCATAGGGGAGGGGGAGTATGGCAACAGAAGACAGGAGTTCTGCACATGATGGATGGAAGCCAATAAAGAAAAGGAAGATGAAGCAAGGAAGGGGGAGGTGAGGTGAGGCTAAGGACCACGGAGGTTGATAATTATAAAGAAAAATGGATAAAAGTGCTGAGATCTGATACATCAGGAAGATGATTTTGGAACCATTATGAGAGGTGAAGGACAAATGAAACCAGGAGCAGCTGGGGAAAGAGAGATGGTGACATAAATGAATGTATGAATGCAACTGGGAAGGAGCGTGGATTGAAATGGGTATTAGTGGTTTGGAAAAGGTGGTAGGGGAGGTAAAATTTGTAACACATTAACCAGTGAAATGTTTAATCGATGAACACATGAATGAATAAGATTGACAAAATTTTCAAGATGGAGACATTGCAAACAGGAAAATGTATAATATGTTAATGCAAATCATTTGGAAGTGGACACCCCCTAAAAGCCATCTGATATAACCTGGTTCCAATGTTCCTAAGATGTAATCAGTTTTAATATTAGTTAATGCCTTTCTGCATTGTGGTCTTTACATCACTAACAAGGGAGATTCTGCAGATGCTGGAAATCCAGAGTAATACATAATTAACTTCACATCACTTTGCATCACTAATTTCTATTTCTCTGTTGCAGATTTTCACATCCTTGCATTTTACTACTTGTTGAACCACGGAACGAGTGAGCTGACTGAATATAGCATGGTGGCGATGCTGGATGACCAGCAGATAGCATACTTTGACAGCACACTGCAAAGGGCTGTTTCCAGACAATGGTGGATGGCTTACTCTTTCCCAAGGGAACACTGGGATGCAATGGCCATCACAGTGGCAGGTTTTCATGGGATAATCAGAGGGAATGTTGAGGTTGTTCACCAACAGCACAGTGGTAAGTGACTTGACAAAACCCAATGACTGCGCAGATGAATTTGCATGAAGTCAAAGCCTTACCTTTTTAGTTTAATGTGTCCTTATCACTGCACATCCAGTTAGCAGGTGATGATATCTTACAAGGTCTAGCATTTGTCACAATAGCTGCAATAAATGGATGGATTAAGATTAAATGATCAGTATTATTTGTCACACGTGCACTGGAACACATAGTGAAATATGTTATTTTGTATCATATCAGTGGGAATTGTGCTGGGGCAGCCTACAAATGTCAAGACACTTTCAGTGCCAACAGAACATGCCCACAGATGACTAATCCTAATCGGTACCTTTTGGAAGATGGAAGGAAGCTGAAGTGGTCATGGAGAAAGTGTACCAACCCATTACAGGCACTGGCCAGACTCACACCCTGATCCTACACTACGTTGGATCATATATATTAGTTGAACTGCAGTGAGTGAGAAACCATTGGTTTATTTATGTCCTAATAATGCAAACAAAGGATCCTGATTTCATTTGAACATTTGTATTACTAATTGTATTCCTTCAGTTATAATATTCTGTTAAAGTAGCCAACTGTCAGTACTGACTGTGATCCTGCAATGATCTCTGACATCCCAATTCTCCAAAGTATCTGTACTTCCCATGTATGTTGCCTCATTTCCACAGTCTTAATCCTGCTGCTCTGTAGTCCTCCTTCAACATTGCCTCTCCAACAGTGCTGCCCCTCAGACATTGTAGCTGTGACATAGCAAATTTTCAGAAACAAGAGAAAGTTTGCAGATACTGGAAATCTGAGCAACACACAGAATGCTGTAGGATCTCAGCAGACCAGACAGCATCTATCAAAAAAAGTATGGTCCTGCTGAAGGGTTAAAGCCTTCAACTGTAGAAGACGTCAACTGTACTTTTAGTTCCATAGATGCTGCCAAGCCTGCTGAGTTCCTCCAGCATTTTGTGTGTTGCTAGAATTTCTTCAGTGTTGCTCTCTCAATAATTATGTATTGTCCAAGTATGGCATTCAATGATTGGGGGTAGTCCATGTCTACCATACATAAACCTGGAGCCATCAGGTCATACAGCATTGGAACTGCCACTTCAGCCCACTGTTCCTTGATGACCATCAACAGCAATAGCAAACAAAAGAGAATCTGCAGATGCTGCAAATCCATGTAACACACACAAAATGCTGGAGGAACTCAGCAGGCCAGGCATCATCTATGGAAAAGAGTACAGTCAACACCCCTTCACTTTAGCAACAGTAATTGTTGGACAGGTTATGCAAAGCTGTGAGATTTCCCAGAGAGAAGTACAGTTGACATTTTTGGCAGAGACCCTTTGGCAGGATGACAATACCCCTGCTTTAATCCCATTTTTATTCTTGCCATACTGTCATCAGCTCTCCCACCTTTTTTATTACTTACCCAAACATCTGGGCAAATTTACATTAGCCAATTATCCTACCAACCCAAATTATCATTCATAAGTGGAAGGAAACCGTAGCACTGATAAGGTCAGAGAGAACAAACTCCATACATTCAGGATTAGAAGCAGGTAAGGCTCTAGCTCTACTAGTTACACTGATGTGCCTTCCTAGTCTATTCTGTTGTGCCACTAATAGTAAGATCTTGTTTGAAAAGTGTCACTATATTTAAGGGTGCATTTGTGTTTGCTTCTGCATGGGCTGGCATTGGAAACGATGTAGAAGAGAAACATTTACTAATCCCTGGGAATAGAAAGCTGTCAGAGGTATAGATAGAATCGATAGCCAGCACCTCTTCCCCAGGGCACCACTGCTCAGTACAAGAGGACATGGCTTTAAGGTAAGGGGAGGGAAGTTCAAGGGGGATACTAGAGGAATATTTTTCACTCAGAGTGGTTTGTGCATGGAATGCACTGCCTGAGTCAATGGTGGAGGCAGATACACTAGTGAAGTTTAAGAGACTACTAGACAGGTATATGGAGGAATTTAAGGTGGGGGGGTGCTTATATGGGACGCAGGGTTTAAGAGTTGACACGTAATTGTGGACTGAAGGGTCCGTAATGTGATGTACTATTCTATGTTCTATTTTCTTAAATCATAACTGGCTAACAATACCAGAAGTGTACTCACTGGAATTCAGAAGAATGAGTGCACGGTTTAAAACAAAAAGAATCCATGGGTAAACGGCAAGGTGTAATTGGTTTATTATTTTCACATGTACTGAAATTCAGTACATTGAAACACTCATTTTGCATGCCTTCCATATAGATTATTTCAGAACATAAGTAGATTGTATTATAACAAAGGGAAATACAATAACAGAATTTAGAATGTAGTGTTATAGTTACATTAAAAGTGCTGTGCAGCCAATCCATAAGATGGAAGGACTATTGTGAGGTAAATGGTGAGTTCAAGAGTTATCTTTATTGGTCCAGTCAAGAGTCTACTAAGAGCAAGATAGATGTTATCCTTGAGCCTGGTAGTATCTATCTTCTGTCTGAAGAAGCGGGAAGAAGAGGGAATGACTAAGATGGGAGCTGACTTTGATATGTTGACTGTGCATGGAAGGCAGAGTGACTTTTGTAAGATAATCTGCAACTTCTTGCATTGGTGAGCAGAGCAGTTACAATAACAAGCTGTGTCTCCAAAGGATGTAATGATATATATGATCATCTGTGAATAATTATTTTGAACAGTTTCCACTCTTGAGAGAATTTGGAATGAGGAGAGAATGTTACAAGATTAGAGGCCAGTAATTTAATAATGAGGCACAATGGTATTTATTCTTGAAATATAATGAATTCTCTGGAACTCTCTGCACTTCTGAGAGTGACACCTGGAACATTCGACATTTTTAAAGGTAGGATAAAATGCTGGAATAGTGAGGAGTTGAGCAGTTGAGCATTTGTGGATGTAACAAAGTAGAACTGAGATCTGGGGCAGTTCACTTGTGGTTTGCTGGATCAAGTAGTTCCTACTCATGCTCAAACAAGAGAAAATCTACGGATCTTAGAAATCCAAACAACACAAAGAAAATGCTGGTGAAACTCAGTAGGCTATGCCACATCTATGAAAAAGTGTACAGTTGATGCATTGGGCTGAGAACATTCAGCAGGACTAGAGAAAAAAAAAAGATGAGGAATTAGAATTGATAGGTGGGGAAGCGTAGGGAGAAACAGAGGGTGGTAGGTGAATCTGGGAGGGGGTGGGGTAAAGTAACTAGCTGAGAAATTGATTTGTGAAAGAGATACAGGGCTGGAGAAGAGGGAAACCTAATAGGACAGAGTAGAAGGCCATGCAAGGAAGAAAAGGGGAAGGTATACCAGTGTGAGGCAATAGACAGGTGAGGAGGTATGGTCAGAGAGGAAAAAGGGAAGAGGAATGGTGAAGGGGGTGAGGGGGTTGGACGTTATCAGAAGTTAGAGAAATCGATGTTCCTGCCATCAGATGGGAGGCTGCCCAAACGGAATACAAGGTTTTGCTCCTCCAACTTGAGTATGGCCTCAACACAACAGCAGAGAAGGCCATGGATTGACATGTCAGAATGGAAATTGAAAGTGGAACTAAAATGGGAGGCCACTGGGAGATCCTGGATTTTCTGGTGGATGGAGTGTAAGTGCTTGGCAAAGCAGTCTTCCAATCTACTGCTCAACAATATACAGAAGGCCCCATTGGGAGCACTGGATACAGCAGATGGGCACAGCAGACTCACAGCTGAAGTGTTGTCTGTCCTGGAAAAAACTGATTGGGGCCCTGAATGGTCGTGAGGGAGGAGGTGTAGAGACAGGTGTAGCACTTGTTCCACTTGGGAGGATAAGTACCAGGCAGGAAATTGATGGGGAGGGACGAATGGAAAAGTGAGTTGTGTAGGGAGAGATTCCTGTGGAAAGCAGAAAGTTGAGAGTGATGGGTGTAGGGAAGGGTGTGCTTGGATGTGGATCCTGTTGGAGATGGTGGAAGTTAGAGAGAATTGTGCACTGGCTGTGGAGGCAGGTGAGGTCCAAGAGGAACCTTATTATTTGTGGGGTTTCAGGTTGATGGGTTTAGGGCAGACATGCACAAAATGGTAGAGATACACATGTTTCTACTTTCTTGTGTGCCTAGATGCCACATCTGTTTATTTTTCACTTGCCCCGACCCCCACCCCCCCAACCTTCCCTCAGCCCCAGCTGATGTCTTTGTCCAGGGGATTTGCGGCTGTGAATTGAAGAATGATAACTCCACAGATGGGTTCATAAGACTGCGCTACAATGGTGAGGATGCATGTGTTTTTGACAAGGAAAGAATGAGTTGGATTGTGCTAAATCCAGAGTTCCAAGTGCTTGCAGATCGGTGGAACATCAACATGATCATGAACAAATACTTCAAAGCTCTCTTGGAGAAGGACTGTGTGAAGTGGCTGCTGGTATATCTTGAGTGTGGTCAAGAAGCGCTACAGCAGAGAGGTATACTACCTGCGTACTCTGACTGTTGGGTACAGGGGAAATACGTTAGATAGCCTAGGTGAGAAATGTAGCAAACTTCAGGAAATTGTTAACTGGAGTATTATTGCCACATGCAGTGCAGAAAAAATATTTTGCTTGCCATCTATGCAGATCATTCCAAACATTAGTATATTGAGGTAGTATCAAGAGAAAAGAACTAATCAAATGGAAAATACAGGCCCTCTGTTAGTTGGGGATTTGATCATGGATATTGTGTTCTAGGTGTCTAGGTGATACACAAAACAATAAAGGAATGGCAGAGACTGATACAGCTTGGCACCAATGGCATTGCAGAAGTTGCCAGTCAGTGTTGAACTCAACATTCACACTGCGTTAGGGACCCCAGCTCTGGATATTTCCTCACCGTTTACTACCAAAACCTACCCCATGAGTGGACCTAGCCATGAGGCAGCAGATGTTGGAGAACAAGGTTTACTTCTCCTAGACGAACTGTCAACCAAGGCTGATGAGCTCCATCTGCACAAAGTGCCTCGTTTTAAGATGCCAGCAACCCGCCTTTCTCCTGATAGTAGAAAGAGTTTTGCTGGGATTTGTAGCTTTATCACACATAAAGGCCAGGAGAAAAACTTGTTTATCAGAGGCTGTTTGAGATGCATGCCGTAGGTAGTAGGAGCTTAACACTGCTACCGCCCCACCTATGACAACCTTAAGGAACCAAATGTAAAATATGTTGTTGCAGTTACAGTTACAGAGAAAGAGCAAACATCTAGACAAATAATGTGTATGGGCCATAATCAGAATCAGAATCAGATTTATTGTCACTGGCATGTGTCATAAAATTTGATAATAGAGTAGTAATAGTGCAATTCAACAAATAATAACAAAGAAAGAATGAATAAATAAATAAATAATAGATAGATAGATAGATAGATAAATAAATACAGGTAAATCAATTACAATGAGTGTATATACGTAACCATATAACAATTACAGCACGGAAACAGGCCATCTCGGCTCTTCTAGTCTGTGCTGAACGCTTATTCTCAACTAGTCCCACCTACCTGCACAGCCCATAACGCTCCATTCCTTTCCTGTCTATATACCTATCCAATTTTTTTTTTTATGGCAAAATCAAACCTGCTTCTACCACTTCTACTGGAAGCTCATTCCAAACAGCTACCACTCTGAGTAAAAAAGTTTCTCCTGTGTTACCCCTAACTTTTGCCCCTTAACACTCAACTCATGTCCTCTTGTTTGATTCTCCCCTACTCTCAATGGAAAAAAGCCTATCCAAGTCAACTCTGTATATCACCCCTCATAATTTTAAATACCTCTATCAAGTCCCCACTCAACCTTCTATTCTCCAAGGAATAAGGACCTAACTTGTTCAACCTTTCTCTGTAACTTAGGTGCTGAAACCCAGGTAACATTCTAGCAAATCTCCTCTGTACTCTGTCTAATTTGTTGACATTTTTCCTATAATTTGGTGCCCAGAATTGTACACTGTATATTGAATAGATTTAAAATAGTGCAAAAGAAGAAGTAGTAAAAAAAAAGTTCATAGGTTCAATGTTCATTTAGGAATCACATTGCATAGGGAAAAAATGCTGTCCCTGAAACACTGAATGTGTGCCTCAGTCTTCTGTACCTCCTTCCTGATAGTCACAATGAGAAGAAGGCAGTCCCTTGGTGATTGGGTCTTTAATAATGAACATTGCCTTTCTGAGCCATGTTTCTTGAAGATGTCTTGGATGCTATGGAGGTTAGTACCCAAGGTGAAGCTCACAAAGTTTACAAATTTCTGTAGAGCTTTTGGTCCTCTGAAGAAGCACCACCATACCAGACTCTGATGCAGCCTGTCAGAATGCTGTCCATCGTACACCTATAGAAGTTTTTGAATGTTTTAGGTGACAAACCAAATCTCTTCAAACTCTGAATAAAATATAGTCTTGGGTAAATTATGAGATCAAGAGCTGTCCCTTAACAGTTGTTCATGGACATGAAATTAATGAAAGAGCTGTCAATGTGTCCTTTAGTTAAGGCAGATGGGTTAGAAATGCTTATGAGGATTAAATTCTGCACCAGTCCACAATCCTAATGTGCATGTTAATAGTAAATTAGGGTAGAACTGGAATTACACAGCAAAGCTCCTTTAATGAAAAGTTTCCTAACTCAATCTACAAGTGAACAGAAAAGATTGCTGCAAAAATTATGGTTGAATGATTTGCTACTGTTTATCAGGGATCAGTCACCACTGGCAGAAAATGTCTCTGTGATGAATTTTATTGAACGCTAATGATACATGGTGCAAAATGTGGGTCGTCCCCACCCCCATTCAGTGATATCTCATCCAATGATGGTATCTTCCTATTGTTTGTAATTGACTTACATTGCCTCTTTTAAATGCAGCAAATCCATTTGCCTGAATTGCTCCTTGAATTGCGAGAAATTCTAGCAGTTTTCTAATTAAAGTTATTTTCCTTGGATTATCTCTTGAAATTATTGGTGTTGTCAGTCAGCAAAGTCTTTCTAGATATGTGTCCCCAGAAACACTTTGTAGATCAGACAGCCCTCTGTTATGCAACTGCAGGGAATGAACCAGAACACAGACTTTTTCATTCTTCTCTATTCCCTCCTAGCAAATCTGAAGAAAGGTGTCCTGAGAGCAGCAGGTATTGGGGATGATATGACATCTGTACAGAAAGTATCTGACTGAGATAGACTTATTCACTACCAGCCAAGTACTGTCTTAGTGCTCAGTGTTAAGATTTGGTAACAAGGTATTCCACCAGAAGATTTGGACAGTCAGGAAATAACATTACATTATCCAGTGTCCCAATGCCATAGTACCTGAAGTAAGTTTCATGCCGACTGCTAACTGATGCAACTGTGGTCAAACACGTGGAAGTGTTCTTAACAAATGACAAGTAGTGTGCCAATGTGCAGCAGACTGGGATGTTATGTAGAATGCTGCCAGGACTATCTTCCATAACACCAGGGATCGGCAAATCCTCAGCAAATACTGAGGACACTGGTGACAGGTACTTTGGGTATACTGAGATAAACTGTGGTTGGAAGGGAGGAGAAGCAGAATTGATGTCACAACTAAAGTGTTTTTTTTCCATGTTTTCACTGATGTTGATACTCCTCACATTTGCAGCAATCCCTGAAGTGTTTATCAGTATTAGGACTGACGGATTTCAACTGCTGAGACTCTCCTGCCTTGTCACAGGGTTCTACCCACAGGCTATCGATGTTTCATGGCTGAGAGATGGTGAGTGGGTCCCCGAGATTGAATCCAGTGATGTATTACCCAACCATGATGGGACTTATCAGCTGATGAAAATGATTACATTGAATGAAGATGAAGAGACAATATACTCCTGTTACATCGAGCATACCACCCTCCTGCAAGGACTCAATATACCCCAGGGTAAGTGGCAAGTCAGAGATCCTTGTTCTTGCTTCAGGCTGATTACTTGGGGCAAACAACATCACAGAATACATTAAGAGCCTTAAAACACATGCGTTCACATGCACTGCTTAATTTCTAACGGGTCAGGAATAATGATATTCTGCAGATTATGAAATGCCAGACAAATAACAGAATGTTAGTACACATCAAGTCAAGTTTATTGACACATAGAGGTGCAGTGGCATACAGGTGCAATGAAAAACATGCTTGCAGCAGCATCTCGGAGAGACAGATTCAGCCAACATTCAGAATGCAATTAGTTCACAAATTGTACAATTCACTGAAGAGAAAGAAAAACACAAAGAAGTCTATGGTAATGGAAGAGGTGGTCAGTGTACTGTTGCTGAAGTAGGTTAAGGTTGTACAGTTCAATTCAAAACCTTGATGACTGAAAGAAAGCAGCTGTTCCTGAACTTTATGGAGAGGAACTTCAGGCTTCTGAAACTCCTGCCTGATAGTATTAGGAAGAATGAGGCATGAACCGGATGCCAGGGATCCGGATGACAGCTGCTGTTTTCTTGATGCAGTGCCCACTATATATGCTCTGACCTAGTATGTTAGCATATCTAGAATACCTACTGCCTAATAGAATCAAAATCAGAATCAGGTTTGTTATCATGAGCATGTGAAATGAAATTTGTTAACTTAGCAGCAGCAGTTCAATGCAATACATAACCTAAAAGACAAAAGATAAAATAATAATAATAAATAAACAAATAAATCAATTACAGGTGATTTAAAACACATGCAAGTATCAGAAATACTATATATTAAAAAAAAAGTGAGGTAGTGTCCAAGAGCTCAATGTCCACTGAGGAATTGGATGGCGGGGGGAAGAAGCTGTTCCTGAATAACAGTGAGAAAAGGGCATGCACTGGGTGCTGGAGGTCCTTAATAATGGACGCTGTCTTTCTGAGACACTGCTCCCTGAAGATGTCCTGGGTACTTTGTAGGCTAGTACCAAGATGGAGCTGACTAGATTTACAAACCTCTGCAACTTTTTTCAGTCCTGTGCAGTAACACCCCCCCCCCCCCACCCCACATACCAGACAGTGATGCAGCCTGTCTGAATGCTCTCCATAGTACAGGTATAGAAGTTTTTGAGTGTATTTGTTGACATGTCAAATTTCTTCAAATTCCTAATTCAGTATAGCCGTGTCTTGCCTTCTTTATTACTACATCAATATGTTGGGACCAAGTTAGATCCTTAGAGATCTTGACATCTAGTAACTTGAAACTGCTCATTCAATCCACTTCTGATCCCTTTATGAGGATTGGTATGTGTTGCTTCGTCTTACCTTTCCTGAAGACCATCAGTTCTCTCATCTTACTGACATTGGGTGCCAGGTTGTTGCTGAGGCACCACTCCAATAGTTGGCATATCTTACTCCTGTATGCCCTCTCATCACCGCCTGAGATTCTACCAACAATGGTTGTATGTCTGCAAATTTATAGATGGTATTTCAGCTATGCCTAGCAACACAGTCATGTGTATATAGAGAGTCAAGCAGTGGGCTAAGCACACACCACTGAGGTGCACCAGTGATGATCATCAGCAAGGAGGATATGTTATCAACAATCCACACAGATTATGGTCTTCCAGTTAGGAAGTTGTGTATCCAATTGCAGAAGGAGGTACAGAGGCCCAGGTTCTGCAACTTCTCAATCAGGATTGTGGGAACGATGGTTTTAAATGCTGAGCTATAGTCGATGAACGGCATCCTGACATAAGTGCTTGTGTTGACCATGTGGTCTAAAGTCATGTGGAGAGCCATTGGCATCTGCCAGTGACCTATTGTGGCAACAGGCAAATTGCAATGCGTCCAGTTCCTTGCTGAGATAGGAGTGCAGTCTAGTCATGAGCACCCTCTCAAAGCATTTCATCACTGTCAATGTGATAGCACCCATTATGTTCCTGGTAGTTAATGTAACAATAACCAGCCAGTGATTTTCTTTCTGAAGTTCAATGAATTTCAACAGGGCTACCAGCAAGCTTTTCTCAGTATATAGGTGTGAAATATTTATATCCCTTGAAATGCAGATAGGGAGTCTTTTTGATGTTGAATACACGAGCAGTGCAGAACTACCAAGTACTCTTGCCTCTGAAGTTCACTAATCTGTCGGGGCAAGTGAATCAGATTTATGACCAATTCGTCAGCTTTTTAATTACCTGCAAATAATGGTCATAAGTATTTCCTACCTATTATGTAACAGAGGTCGCATCTCCTATATTTTATTCAGTGATGATTTACAAGCCAGGATGAGACAGACTGGGTGATGAAAATAATTCAGCTGATCATAGATGATGTGGCAGAATTCTCCTGTCCATGATTTCCTGGTTCCCCACATTACCACATGGTATAGATTGGTTAATTGTGCTATGTACTTATGATATGATTAATTAAATGTATTGGTGGTGGTGAACTATAATAATCTGATATTAGTCATAGTCTGGGTTAGTTAGAGTAGTTCCTATCTGAACAAATTCACTGTTGAATTGTAAAAACACAAGGGAATGCAGATACTGGATTGTAGAGTAACAAATACAGTAAGTTGTTGGGGAATTTGAGGGGTCAGACAGTGGAGGGAAGTGGAAAGCTGATATTTTGGCTCAACCTTTATAACACTACATATATGTCACCATATACAACCCTAAGATCTGTTTTCTTGTGGGCATGCTCAATAAATCCAAAATAGAGCAATAACTATAATAGTCAATGAAAGACCACACCAACATGGTGTTCAGCCAGTGTGCAAAAGACAACAACAGTGCAAGTACAAACAGAAAGAAAAAATAATAAATAAACAAACAATAATTACCGAGAGTATGAGACAAAGATCCCTTGAAATTGATTGCATTGGTTGTGGGAACATTTTAACGTGGTGAGTGAAGTTGAGTGAAGTTATCCTCTTTGACTACAAGACCATATGATATAGCAGCAGAATTAGTCCATTTGGCCTATTGAGGTTGCTCCACCATTTCATCATGGCTGATCCATATTTGCTCTCAGCCTCAATCTCCTGCCTTCTCCCCATATGCCATTGTGCCCTGACCTATCAAGAATCTATCGATCTTTAATGCGCATAAAGACTGGGCCTCCAGATCTGCCTGTGACGAGTTCCACAGATTCACACCCTCAGGCTAAAGAAATTCCTCATCTCTGTTCTAAAAGGATGGCCCTCTATTTTGAGACTGTTTCCTCTGGTCTTAGGCATTCCCACTATAGAAAACATTCTCTCCTCAACCACTCTGTCAAGACCTTTCACCATTCCATAGGTTCAGGGGAATGATGGTTGAGGAGTTATAACTGTTCTTGAACCTGGTTGTGTTAGTCCTGAAACTCCTGTACCTTCCTTCTGATGGCAGCAGCAAGAAGAAAGCATCAACTTGGTGGCCGGGGTGATATCTGGATGCAGGTGAGGACAGGTGATAAGCACATGAAATACGGAGAAGCAAGAATAGTGACAGATGCTGGTGATGCAGACAAAATTGACTGCAGATGCTGATATATTGAAGAACAAAATATTGCAGGAGGATCTCAGAGGGCCAGGCAGCATCTAAGAGGGGAGTGGATTGTTTATGCTTGCAGACAGAAGAGAGATAGAAGAACCTGGAAGAGACACCACTGAATCATGGCAAGACAACTCACTTTAAAAAATGTAAGCACAGTGAGCAAAACTGTCATTGATACCAATCAATGAATGGAAGCTTGGTTACAGTGAATAATATAGATTACATGAAACAGGCAAAAAATCCAAATAGTCCATGTTTATATTCACACTGTGCATTGTTCTGAGTATTTGCATAGTCCTTCACACATTCTCATTCATATCCTTGTCCACCTTCTTGCAAAATGCATCCTGATTAAAAGAATGAAAATATTTCCAATTTCTAATACTTTGTTCTGTCAAAGATGCTTCTCTTGAATTTCTTCCTGTGTATATGAGAGCTCATGAAGTCTGCATGGTTACTATTTCTTGATTTCTCCTGCATGAGATTAATTCTTCTCTACATATATTTTTCATTTTTCTGAGCTCTGCTGAATACTCTTTTCTGCAGAAATCTATTTATTGTATATAAAAATTTGACTCTATCTCAATAAATTCCATGGAGGGGCATGCAGAAGTGTGTAGTCATATTAGCTTACAGACAGGCAGCCATACTAAATAAATTTATATGTAAACCAGATTAAGTGACTTAGCTCAAAGAGGAGTAGGAAGCCTAGTCTTGAATTCCACTGGTGAGGTCCTCTTTTTGGAGTTGAACTGAAGTAAGCTAATAAGTTGAAAAGATGTCAAATGACTTTAAAGTAATTTACTATTTCAGCTCCCTACTTAACTATCCAAATGTAGGAACAGAAGAAGCAAAACGGATTGCACCCATCTGTTACCTTGCTTGGGCATCCAGTTAAGTTCTGAACTTAAAGGGAGCTAATCTAAACTACACATCAAGCAAAAATATGCTGCACCTATTTCATTAACTGTAAACTTGCTTCACAGATGAGTTCCGTAAGTATTTCATACTTCACTCTCCAGAGCTATTCTGATGTTCTGATGATAGCTGATCAGTACAAACTGATTATAACCTTATCCATGTTGTGTGTTTATGTAAGACATAGACAAATCCAGAAAGAGGGAAGAAATGAGGGAGAGAGAAAGAAGGAGAGAGGGAGAGACAGACAGACAGAGAAGAGAGAGACCACTGAACTGCAATATGTCAACAGAGCTTAAAGCTTTTGTAGTTATAAACTTAATTTTATTTCCATTTGTTTGAGTAAATGTCTTTGTAGTCCAAAAACATAAGAAGGAAATATCCTTATTGACTTCACAACTGAACACTAATCTTTCTATTTCTGGTACTTGTTTATTTCTCTGAAATTTTAATTTCCCCAGAGATGCTCTGCTTTTGTTCCTATCACTGGGATGAGGTACACAATCCTGAAGACCTACACTCGGAAATTTAAAAACATCTTCTACCCCTCCACTATCAAATTGCTGAAATGTCCATCAACTCATGAACACTACCCCATTAATCTTCTTTTGCACACTGTGAACTTATTTTTTTTATATAATTTAAAGCAATTTTATGTTTATGTATTGTGTTGTTGCTGTGAAACCATAACTTCACTTCATGTATGTCAGTGATAGTAAATCTGATTCTGATTCTAAACTGATCAAATCAAATCAATTTTAGTCATCATTCAAACCATACATAGACACAGCAGAATGATACAGCATTCCTCTGGGGTCAAGGTACAAAACATTCACAATATCAAGCAAACATTGAAAACATGATTCAAAATTGCCATTGAAGATGCATATTCACTCAAAAAAAACATGTCCGTCAAAGTCCGGCAATCAATGGTACAAGTCCTGGGAGCATGCAGATGAATGCAATCTAGCCTGCAATTCTATCACTCAAACATGGGAGAGCAGCAGCAATGGAACTGGCCAGATTGCAGCGGAGCACAGACGCTATGCCTTCTCACCTGGTCTGCAGCAGCAGACAAGCCTAAGGCTTGAAACCTAGCCCTCACTAGAACCAAGCCTTCATAGCTCCCATGTCTTCTGTCCCATCAGACAAGGGTAACAGGCCTGTGGGAACTTACATTATCACTGTCGAACAGCATCTTGTGATCGCAAATGAAATAATGAAGACAATCTCCCATGGATATATTGAACCAATTTTGATGCTTCCATAACAGGCAGCAACACTGTCTGCAGCCATGTCAGCTCTTCCGTACCCAAACTGAGTCATCTGACATCCTGTTCATCTCCTTTTCTGATATCTCGACTGGCTCCTTCTCAACATTTCAGCTTGCTCCAGTTCCAACACCATTCCAGCTATTGTGATCAATGAGCATTTCACTGATGGAGTAGCCCTGAAGTACTCAAAGTTCTTGGAGTAGAATTGTCTTTGGATCGTAAAAAACAAATTTTACAAAGAAAAATGTGTCATTGGTTGGCCCCCAAGAGGCCGTTGCATTTGCACGTGCCACAATCCTACCAGAAGTTGCACATGATGCCTCAATGTTAATATAAACTTAAAAGGCTTTACATTGCTGTGTTTGAAACATAGCTGTAGAAAATCACAAATATTCATGGATAGGTATGTGGAGCTTAGAAAAATAGAGGGCTATGGGTAACTTTAGTTAATTTCTAAGTAAATACATGTTTCGCACAGCATTGTGGGCTGAGAGGCCTGTATTGTGCTGTGGTTGTTCTACATTTCTATATTTTCTGTATCTATGTCTAAATTACATTATAATTTCATATGAACACTACGTTTAATGCAGATAATAAAACATTACAAAGTGGTTATCAAACAAAAAAGTTGAAATATTCTCTATATATCTACAGAGAGGACACCAAAGAAAGATACAAAGACAGTGATCGTGGCTGGAGTTGCAATCATTCCACTTATTCTCCTGGGGATCATCATTGGAATTGGCTTCTGGAGGAAGAAGAATTACAGCAAACCTCTTAGTACCCAGCAAGGACCTGCTGAAATCAGCCATGATTAACAAAGTACTATTGTGAATAGGAGGGACTTGGAGACCTTCTTGCTCCAGTGTCAAGTTCAATGAATGTTTCAAAGGTTGTGAAATTTAGATTTTTGGATCATAGTTTAATCAAGGATTTGGGAAATGATGCAGAAAAATGCTCAATATCATACTGGACACAATGTCACTGAATGATGGAAGATGCTGAAAGGGGCTCTCAAATGATTCCAGCTCTTAGTTCACTTGTCCATTTGCCAGAACTTTCCACAACATAACCTGGATTACTTCATCAGGTACGTGATGGTGCAGTGGAGAATTAATTTTATACTGCCTTTAACTCCTCACCATACTTCAGAGAAAATTCTGGGCTAGCCTTAAGGGCTATCTTTGTTTTAATCCTGGACCATGCCATGCGTGCTTTCATTGAACAACGTAATGTGTGCCGGGCCTAGTTTTGGAATGCTGTCTGAAGGTCAGACTGGGAGCAAAACTCAGTATCTAACGGTGCGGTGTTGCAATGACTGTGAGCATGTTTTACGTGTGTTGTGCAGAGTTTTATTGTGTTTCCAATTAGCATTATTTCTGATGTTCAGAATTTATTGGAGTGCAGTTTTTGGGAGGACAAATTAAAACAAAAGCACACTATATCTGAGCTGTATATCTGTCATTGTTAACAGAGTAATGATATTTTTTTTTGCTTTTGCAGTGCTGTATTTGCATGAACTTTCTTTAGTCAAAGAGTATATTAGCAATTTTATTTTTAACCAGCCTTGCAATACCAGTCTGGAGATGTGTATTTCTATGTTACATAAGTACAATTTATATTTTCCTCATTTTGTCCCATTGACTATTCCGTCATTACAAAGTGAGGACTGCATTATCCAAAAGCACAGAACTCATCTCTCACCTCACATCACCAAATGTTTGTCTGCAGCAGCCTAAATGTCTGAGCATTTCCAGTTACCAAGCTCACCTTGTCTATAATATTTGGTGCACCCAAAGGAACATGGATGAAAGCAAGACAGAGAGAAAGTTTAGATTGATCTTACTTTAAGTTAAAGTACAGCATCACAGGCTGAAAGGCCTGTAGTTTGCTGCACTGTTTGACATCCTATAGTTTCAGCAACATCTTTAAGTTGATGGCAAAACTATATTTAAAAGAAAACTACAGATGCTGGTTCTGTGACTGAGTCACGGGAGACTGGAAGCTGATTGAAGCCAAATGTCTATGTTGAGCTTTCTTTATTTCAACAAATAATCTTTATTCATAATAACTTATTCAGACTAAAAGAAAAACATTTCAAAACTCTTTACTTTATTAGTGTTATTAGGTCAATCCATTCAATAGTATTAACACTTAACAGTAACTTAATATGTAGTGCATTTCTATTACAAATGATGTAGTTCAATATGGGATAAAGTGCAAACGTAAAGACAGAAAGATGCTATTTGAAAGCAAGGTTAAGTAACAAGTTTAGGCATTTAAATGTGTCAACTGAGTCTGCATCCCTTATAGTTTTAGATCTACTTCCCTTATAGTTTTAGGTATTGATTTCCAAAGTTTTGGAGCATATTGTAAAAAGCTGACCTGCAAATTAGCTTTTGAGGGTGATTGTTTAAATTTAAGAGAGCAGTGGAAGAAGGCCTGACAGCTTGAGCAGGATTATAAAACAAAAGTGATTATGTGACGTCCACCTGTCCCAGACCACTGACAGTGTTATAAGCAAGTAAGAGAACTTTGAAGTCAATTGCAAAAAATACCGGAAGCCATTGCAGAGCAGTTAGGATAAGAGTGATATGCTCCTTTATCCTGGTTTTAGCTGCGAGTCTAGCAGTGGCATTCTGAATGTATTGGTTTATCAATAAATTGCTTTAGAAGTCCAGTAAAAAGTGCATTGCAGTAACCTAATATGTTCAATATAATGGTGTTAATGAGTTCTCTGTGGCTCCATGAAGCGACGCACACTTTCATTGTTTGAGGGGCTTCCTTACTCGACATGGCCCCTCCATGTCCATTTGTGGATGGAACCCAGAGATTAGAGGCTTCCCACCCTACAGAACCTTTGCAATCATTATGAAGAGCATCATTCTCTTGGACATTCTATCAGTAGAGCCTCCCTGAACTCAAAAAGTCATCAGATATTTATATTCGAAGAAGAAACATAACCATGGGTCACTATTTCAATTGCTACAATGAAATAGTGCAATAATTTTAATGTGATAAATTATTCTGTAGAACCACAGTATATATTTAAAAAGGAAGCGCACTGCAACTAACAAGACAGCTCTGAATTTTCAGACACCCTTTTTGGGAAATTGTAATTCACAAGGATGGTTCATAAAGTTTATGAGACCCCAGAGACCTGAAAACATAATTTTGAGGCCAAATTTCTAGTGCATAAATATTCACAATTACTAATATAGCTAATATGCCAATGATGGTGTTTGATGTCCTAAGTGACACAGTATGTGATCTGGAAGTGTCCATGATTTCAGTTGCAAAGTTGCTAAATAACTTAAGATGAAAGAGTTTGATACTTACTCTGATTGGCTTACATCTGGCTAATTCACCTGACAATGTCTCATGGTCATTTTAGTTTGCTAACTACAACTTCTGAGCATTCTCCTCTCTCAGCAATTAGCCTGTGCTTTCTAGACCATAAGATTTGTTTAATTTCAAAAAGTATTCATTGTTTATAAGACCACAAACCGTCAGATATAGGAGCAGAATTAGGTTGTTTGGCCCATTGTATCTACTCTGCTACTTGATACTAGCTGATTTATTTTCTCTCTCAACCCAATTCTCCTACCTTCTCCCGGTAACCTTTGATGTCCACACTAATTAAGATCCTATTGATTAATGACTTGGCCTCACAGCCATACCTGACAATGAATTTCTTAGATGTACCACTCAATGGCTAAAGAAACTCCTCCTCTACTGTAATCTAAAGCAACTTTCTTCTATTCTGAGGCTCTGTCCTTGACTCTTCCATTATTGCAAACATTGTCTTCATATCCATTCTATCCAGTCATTTCAACATTTGGTTAGCTTCATTGAACTTCCCTCACATTCTTCAAAACTCCAAGATCATTCTTGTAAACCTCCCCTGGACATTCTCCATTGCCAGCACATCCTTTCTTAA
This sequence comes from Hypanus sabinus, assembly GCF_030144855.1. Lineage (NCBI taxonomy): Eukaryota > Metazoa > Chordata > Chondrichthyes > Myliobatiformes > Dasyatidae > Hypanus > Hypanus sabinus. The sequence continues at coordinate 151,479,204 of NC_082710.1, read as the reverse complement.
AACCACGCTCAACACTCAAATGTGGTCTGAATAAAGCCTTATAAAGCCTCAGCATTACATTGTTTTCCTATTCTAATTTTCTTGAAATTCATATTTAGATTTCTTTGAAGATTGCTCTTTATTAATGCCTGCTATCCAAATAGTTCCATAACTCAAGTAATCTCCAAACCTGGTAATCTAAAATAAAAATAGAATCTGCTGTAAGCACTCAGTGGGTCAGACATCAGTAGGAAGTGTTACAAAGCTAATGTTTCAGTTTGAGTAGCACTTAGGAAAGAACTTCACCCTGATTTTTTTCATTTCTCTTTTTCCTGAGGTAGCCTGACTTCCTGAGCATTTCCAGCATTTTCTGTTTTTATTTGAATTGATGAGTTCCAGTCCCCAGAATTTAAGACCATAAGATATAGCAGCATAATTAGGCCATTCAGCCCATCAAGTCTTCTCTGCCATTCCATCATGGCTGATCATGGCTGATGCCTTCTCACAATACCCTTTGATGCCCTAACCCGGGGGTCGGCAACCTGCGGCTCCCGAGCCATTTGTGGCTCTTTCACCTCTGTGCTGCGGCTCCCTGTGGCTTTGGGAAATAATTGGTCAGTATTTAATTAAAATGTATTTTATGTTAGTTTGTTAGCTTTTGAAATGTAATTCTAAATTTGAAGATTATGGTGATCTTGTACAATCTAAGTGTGGCGACACATTTCCTGACACATCCGAAACGGCTCACAATTAGCCAGCATTCCGGCTAAGGGAGATAGCCTACGGGGGTTTGTGAGTACGCGTCTTTTGCAGCATCTGCGTCCATGGGGGCTGGGTTGAGGGAGGCTTAAAAGCAAGGCTGTTTAGTTCGAATAAAGCTATCTTTGACTGCAGTTTACTGACACCGCTACAACGTGTTTTTATCGCTGGCTGTCCAGACGGAAGGTGCTGAAACGCTTTGTCGCGTGTCTGGAAGAAGTGAAAACTTTCCTGGGCAGCAAAGGGCTCACCTTTCCTGAGCTGGAACAGCCAGAGTGGCTGGAAAAGCTACACTTCATGGTAGACATGACAGCGCACCTGAACACGCTGAACACAGCTCTTCAACGGGGTAAGGACGTACAGCCCTGCACATGTTGGAGGATGTTTTGGCATTCGAGCGCAAGTTGACGTTGCTTGCCAGAGATTTACAGAAAGGCACTTTGTCTCACTTCCCCAATTTGAGAGAGTTCAAACAAGGTCACGACATGATAATTTCGGAGTATTTACATTCTGCAATCATCGCAATGCAAACATCGTTTGGGAAACGCTTCTGTGAGTTCAGAGAGGAAAAAAACACATTATCCTTCCCGGTCACTCCCTTAAGCATCGATCCTTCCCTACTGAATATGACTGCATTGGCAGGTGTGAGTCAACCTGATCTTGAGATGGAACTGGCCGACATAGCCGACAAAGACATATGGGTGTCCAAGTTTAGACGCTTGACAGCAGACCTTGAAGATGTTGCCCGTCAGAAGGCCGTTCTTGCTCAGAAACACAAATGGAGTGATATTGAAAACCTTCCAAAACCGGACAAACTTGTGTTCGAAACATGGAATGCTATGCCCGACATTTATGTAAACATTAAAAAGTATGCGCTTTGAGTCCTGTCGATCTTTGGATCCACATATGTAAGTGAGCAGGTGTTCTCCAACATGAACTTTATTAAAAACAAACATCGCGCACGCCTCACAGATGACAGCTTGCGATCCTGTGTAAAGATGAAGGTGACGTCATACAGCCCTGATGTGCAGACGCTGTGCGCTGAGGTCCAGGAGCAGAAATCCCATTAACCAAGTATGATAAATATTTTAATTGCCTATTATTTTATGTATATTCATATTTTTTCATTGTTCAGTGAAATAGTCCTTTTATTTTTCAGGCTGACAGCTGGCTGATGTTATTTTTGGTTTGCTGCTGGCGGAAAATTTAAGTTCGGCGTTTTTCATAAATACAAGAAGGACTCAAATAGACATTGAGTATTTTACTTAAAAGTAACTTTCAACCCAACGTCTTTTTTTCGGAGTTCAAAATGTTTTTGTTGCATGCAGAAATGTAATTTCGTTTTCTGTGCAGGAGTTCATCAATTTCATAAATGCAACACATTATAGTTTGTTTATACATAGCATAAAGGCAAAAAAAAACGTTGAATGCAGTGTTATTTCATTTTAAATGTCAAACGGGTTTTGCGGCTCCCAGTGTTTTCTTTTCTGTGGGAAACGGGTCCAAGTGGCTCTTTCAGTGGTAAAGGTTGCTGACCCCTGCCCTAACCTGATCAGGATATGAGCAACTTCCACCTTAAATGCACACACGGACCTGGCCTCCACTGCAGCTTGTAGCAGAGCATTCCACAGATTTACTACTCTCTGGCTAGAAAATTCCTGCTACCTCTGTTCTAAAGGTTTACCCCTCAATTTTGAGGCTATGCCTTCTAGTTCTGGATATTTCCACCATAGAAGACATCCTCTCCACATCCACTCCATTTAGTCTTTTCAGTATTTGGTAGCTTTCAATAAGATCCACCTCATTCTTCTGAATTCCATTGAGTACAGTCCCAAAGCTGCCAAACACTCCTCATATGTTAACTCCTTCACTCCCGTAATCACCCTATTGATCCTCCTCTGGCTCAGCATTATCTCCTTGCTTTTATGTTCTGTTCCCCTTGATGTTAATGCCAACATTGAACTTGCCTTCTTTTCCATAGACTCAACCTGTAAATTAACCATCTGGATTAATCTGGATCTGGATCCATCTGGATCCTGCATGAGGATTCATAAGTCCCTCTGCACATCTGAAGTTTGAACCTTCCCATCATTTAGATAATAATCTGCAATACCATTCTTCTTACCAAAATGTATTATCATACATTTCCCAACCCTGTATTCCATCTGCCATTTTTTTGCCTATTCTTCCAATTTGTCTAAGACGTGCTGCTGCTATTGCATTGTGTCCTCAGCACTAACTACCCTTAACTTTGTATCATCTGCAAACTTTGATACAAAGCTATTAATTCTGTTATCTAAATCATTGAGATACAATGTGAAAAGCAGCAGTCCCAGTACTGACCCCTGAGAAACACTGATCATCAGCAGCAAACCAGAGAACAACCCTTTTATTCCTACTTGCTGCTTCCTGCCTGGCACTATCCATGCCGGTGTTTTTCCTGTAAAACCATAGAATTTTATCTTGTTACACAGCCTTGTGTGTGGCACCTCAGCAAGTGCCTTTTGAAAATCCAAGTAAATGACATTGACTCTCTGACTTTTGTTCACCCTGCTTGTTAATTCCTCGGAGCATTAACCGGTTTATCAGGAAAGATTTCCCTTTACAGAAACCATGCTGACTTTGACTTATTTTATCATTAGTCTCCTTGACCCAGCCAGTGAACATCCCTGAGCTCCTGGAGAGGGAGAAAATGGTAAATAGAAGACAGGGTCTGAGGTCCACAGGGAGTCCAATAAATGGTCAAATTAATGGACAATAGGAACTTCAATTTCTGAAATAAATTCTGGCCAGACATGCGTAAGGAAATATTGTTGTGATTGAAAACTAACAGAATTTGATTACATTTTGACCTAAAACTAACAGGTAAGGAGTGGGTAGGAATGAAAGTAAAATGTGTACATGCCATTGGTGATATGCTGAAAAGAAGAGATGCAGCCTCGAGGCTGGCTGATCCATTGACAAAGGCTCCAATGAACAAATACTAAGAAAAAAGATGAAGTATAAGAAGAACAAGCGACTTCTGGGTGAGCCCGTAATGAGCCTGTCAGGCTCCCCAACAGACAGGGTATGGCTGGAACCGAGATAGCAGGTATGTGATTACGCTTCTAGTGATTTATATGGATGGAGTCAAGAAGACTTTCCCTATGGAGTCTCTTTGATTTGAAGAAAATCCATTACTGGAGAGGTGAGACCAAAGGAGCAGATAAAGATCCAAATTGGGATTTGGGATACACGATATGGTGTTTCAATAAATGGGAAGAAGAGGCCAAAAGGTTGCAGACACTGAAACCAAAACCTAAGATGGACCTGGCTAAAATGCAAAAATCGAAGTAGACCCTCCACAGCCTGCCACACTACCACACTCTATCCTAAATTTCTGAATAATGGGCTGCCAAAAGATCCTGTTATGGAAATAGCATTGTTTAGCACAGCTGCCACAGAACATAGGGCTCAGCAGCTACAACAACGAATACGATTGTCTCAGTCCTATTCTGAGAACCCAACTCCTTAACATGAACAGGTTTCCCCATAAGATGTCTCAAGCATATGGAGTCATTCTGTTCCTATGGAACAAGAACAGTCACCATCTATGGACGTTCCACAGGATTTAGGGATGCAAATGCAGTTGCAGACCAGGAGAGAACAGTCTATAGAGTAGATAGCAGGACCTAGTGATAACTATTGGCAAAGTGAGCTAACTGATAGTACAATCCATATGCAGGTACCTGGAATAATGGTAGGAGAAATGCTGATCCTCAAGCTCTGGATCCCTACAGAGGCTAGGAGTATGATTAGTGACACATTAACCCTATTAGAAAACCCATTGTTTTCCACAATTAGTTAATACAAACTTGTCAAATTTGTAACCCTTTACCCAGATGTCTGCAGCGGGTTGCCTATGGCAGATCCCGGTCCACCTTCAAAGAACAATTTGCTGTATTCTAGGGGACAAATGATGATTGGGTCATGAATGCAGATGGAGCTGAAGACAACACCAGTATGCTGATGTAGTTACAACAGGCCAAAGAGACAGTCCTGGCAGGGGCTAGAAATCATGAAAATGTTGTGGAGGTCATCAGATACCAACAGAAAAATTGAGCCTGCAATAGATTTCATTTCTCACTTTAAAGCTATGTGGGAAAATGTTCCGGGAATACAATGTAATGATGCAAACCTTTTTAAATTATTGGCAATCTGAAGTAACACACTCATTCAAATTGAAAATGGATATAAGAAAAAGCTGAAGCTCATGACAGAGTGTGTGCTTTAAGAACCAAATATTTTTTTAGCCATGAAGGGATAGCTGCCAAAATACAACTATATCCTTTTCAGATAAATTACTTCCAAGAAGGAGACTGCACTATGCCTCATGTAACACACACAAAATACCGGAGGAACTCAACAGGCCAGGCAGTATCTATAGAAAAGAGTGCAGTTGACATTTTGGGCTGAGACCCTTTGGGAAGTGGACTCCTCTTTGTGGGCATTGCCAATCTCAAATTGGGCAGGCCAGATGAATGGCAGTTTGGGCAAAATTTGCGGGCTGTCAACCAGATAGTGCATTCCATTCTTCTGTTTTTTACTGGACACAAATGTCAGTTGATCTCTATACCATCTGAATCTCGATGGTACCCAGTGATTGAACTCTGCTCCAAATTATTCTCAATCCCTCTGCATGAGGACTGTCAGAAGATGTTTGCCTTTATGTATAATGGGCAACAATATACCTGGATGAGGTTACCTCAGGGCTATACTGAGAGTCCAGCAGTATATGCAGCTGCTGTAAGAGACGACTTGAATGTATTACTGTTGCCAGGCACTTCTGTAATTTTATAATATGTTGATAATCTGCTGCTAGCTTCCAAGACACTGAATGGTTGCCAGAAAGACACTGTTAAACTCCAATGGACATCAAGCCTCATTATCTAAGTCACAACTGTCACCTATTTGCATTATGTTCTTCAGATCCAATGGAACCCAGAAGTGGAAAAGACATATGTGGCTCTGAAGATGCAACTTCTCCATGCACACCCTTGGTCGTTCCTGACTAGCCTAAATCTTTTCAGTTATAGGTGAATGAAAAGGAGAGATTTGAGAGCACAATACTCAGGATCATAGTGACTTGAAAAGACCGATGGCATATTACTCTACTCAATCACCACCCGTGATGTGTTGTCTGCCTGGCTGCCTATGAGCTGTTGCGGCAACTGCAGTGATTGTTGAAAAGGCAGTACCTATAATGTTAGACCATTCCTGCATAGCATTGACTCCTCACACATAATGCTACTTCTCAATTCAGCTGCTACACAATACAACAGTAAGGCAAACAGGGTATGAGATCAGATATTTTCAAAACCAAATTTGATTTGAATAGAGCACCTGACCTTAATCCACCCACGCTTGTTCCTATTCACAGTGATACTGCACCACATGATTGTGTGTTAATTGTAGAAGCCCCTAGTCCCAATTTGAGTTCAGCTCCTTTAGGAAACCCAGACCTGATGCTTTTTATTGATGATTCATTGTGGAAGTCTAATGATTTTGAGACACTGTCTGGATTTGCTGTGATGACTCCTCCTGAGGTACTGGAAGTGGATTCCCTTCCTTAAGGAGCATCAGTGCAAGCCACTGAGCTGTTTGTACTCACTAAAGCTCGCATCTTATAAGAAAGTAAAACTGTAGATATCTATACTATCCATGAATCTGCAGATAGACTTTGTACATATGCCAGCAAGTGGGTGAAATAAGAATCTGTTCATCATAGTGGACATATTTTCTAAATGGATAGAGGCCTTTCCCACATGAAAAGATTACACTAGGACAGTAATTAAATTTATGATGAAGAAAATTATTGCCTGATTTGGAATTCCTTGTAAGTTTAACAGTGATAGAGGAACATATTTTATGGGGAAATTAATTAAAGCTCGGGCGCAATTCCTGCAATTTTCCTGGGAGTGGCATTTATCCCACTAACAATGACCATCAGGATTAGTGGAAAGGATGAATGAGTACTTAAAGACACTCTGGCCAAATTATGCGAAGAGTTGTGATTGATTATGGCGTGAGGCACTACCAATTGTTCTGTGTACCTTAAGAAATACATTAACTGGAGCACCAAATTGACCCATTCTGAAATATTGATAGTAAGATCTATCCCCTCGATTCTAGACGCATATTATACACATCCATTTAAGCCAGATGACTATGTAGGAATGTATTCAATGGAAAAGACTCTCTTTCTTTTCTTGGTGGAAGGAACACTATCAAATGCTGCTAACAACTCATAATGTGGTCGAGGTACAAGGCAAAACCAAATGGGAGCACAGAATCAACTGTGAACTGTTTCAGCCCTCTTTTCTGGAGTCTGATAGTGTACTGGAAAAGAAGGAAAACTAAAGGAAAATGAAATGGTTAACAATATATGGACTTTTTTGCCTTATTGCTTTTCCATCTAGACTTGTCTGTGATTATAATAATTAGGCTTAACTGCTGAAATAGTAGCCATTCAAAATGTGGCCCAGCAAAACAGGATGGTCTTAGATCTTAGAATGTGTGCCATTATAGGCCAGGAATGTTGTACCTATATTCCCAAAGAAACTGAAAATATTACCCATTTGGCTCACAATATCCAGAGAAGTGTAAAACAGATATGTAATATTAGAGAATATTTCCATAGTTAAAACCCTCCTGGGGGCTGGGGGCCCTTTGGGAACAGCTTTGATCATTGGTGGGGAACATTAGTACATTATGAAATTATTATCATTATAGTAATAGAGTGCGTTTTGCCACTCAATTCATATGTGCAACCCTCTCCTGTTTAATGAATCTCCCCATCTCTATGGGTTAACACATTCATGACCTAGAGTATAATGAAGAGGAATGTTTAAAAATTATACCCTTAACACTGGGTTATAAGGCCTCATTTGCAAACTTTGATATTTGTGGTTGACCTTGAGATCAAAATTGAGGGGACTGTGGAGGAAAATATTGTGAGTTAAAGTTTTTGATTGACAAGGGCTTAATATTGGCTCTTTGAGTATGGAAACCAGTTGCAGCTTTGTTTGTTTTAGATATGGCCTTGGCTTTTAACAGAGACAATTCTTAGAATAAATACTTGCAGTTGCTTATCTTGTAACAATTAGTGTTAGGGATATGAGACAAACTATTAATACAAAATTGTATGCAATTCTAACCTTTTAATTTTTGGCTGTTGCCATGGGTATAGCTTATCATAAGAGAGCTGCATGTGAACCTAGCTTATTTTGTTGTAATTCACAAGGATAATCAAACAGCCTTTGCTTTTCCAATTAGTTTGTACATGTATAAAAAAAGCTGTGTTCTCTGCATTTTTTGAGTTCAAAACCCTCTCTGCACCCATGATATCATGAATAAAGCTCTCTTTACTTCAAAGTCCATGTCTCATTTACTTGTGATCAATTTTAAGTGAGTTTCCTTAGCAAGTTATTTTCCCTAATTCAGTGGATCAGACAACCTCTGAAGGAAGAATTGAATTGAATTGGATTGCCTTTATTTCTTACATCCTTCAAATACATGAGTAAAAATCTTTAAGTTATGTCTTCATCTAAATGTGCAATGTGCAATTTATAGTAATTTATAATGAATAGTATGTACAATCGGACAGTTAATATAGCATAAAAATACAACTGTATGAGTGTGAATTAATCAGTCTGATGGCCTGGTTGAAGAAGCTGTCCTGGAGCCTGTTAGTCCTGGCTTTAATGCTGTAGTATCTTTTCCCAGATGGTAGCAGCTAGAACAGTTTGTGGTTGGGGTGACACAGGTCCCCGAAAATACTTCGGGCCCCTTTTACGCACCTGTCTCTAAATGTCTTGAAATGTGCTAAGTTCACGTCAACAGATGTGCTGGGCTGCCGGCACCACACTCTGCAGAGTTCCCGTACCAGGCAGTGATGCAACCAGTAAGGGTGCTCTCAATTGTGCCCCTGTAATAGTCATTAGGACTCATGCCAATCTTCTTCAACCATTCAACTATCTAAGGTGGAAGAGGAACTATTGTGCTTTTTTTCACCACACAGCCACACAGACCATTGAGATCCTCAGTGATGTGTATGCCAAGGAGCTTAAAGCTGTTCGCCCTCTCAACCCCAGATCCATTGATGACAATAGGTGTTAGCCAGTCTTAATTTTTTTCTGTAGTTCACAACCAGCTCCTTTGTTTTTGAAACATTAAGGGAGAGACTGTTTTCTTGACACCCCCATGTCAGGGTGATGACTCCTTCTCTGTAGGCTGCTTTGTTCTTATTTGAGATAAGGCCAATCAATGTAGTATTGTCAACAGAGTTAATTAGCAGAAACAAAGCTAACATTTCTGTTTGAGTGGCCCTTATGAAATGACTATCATCCTGAAATATTTGCTCTTTTTCTCTTTCTCCTGAGGTAGCCTGACTAGCTGAGTATTTCCTACATTTTCTGCTTTTATTTGAATTGATGAGTTTCGCAACTGTAAACCCTGCTGTTGATGGCTACCTACATTTGTAGAACAATTTTACCTTTGTTCTCAGATAACATACTCCTCATTTTAATGTGAGGAAGAGCAAATTTGTATTAATAATGTAGCTTGAACATTGAAATACATATGCCCAGGCACTACGGAACAGGAGTGCAATGAATGGCATGATCCTTTAACAGATGAGAAGACTGGTCTAAAAGGACTGTAGTGATGTGCAATGACTATAATATGTAATAACTTGATAATAAGACACATATTAACTTGATTGTTGATATCTTGAATGCAGTTAATAGGTTACTGATACAACTGATTCCCACCCCCATTCAGAATTAACCAACTAATTTGCTTTAATCAGTATTTATCATGTATGAACCTATTTATTTTCTATCAATATTTGTTCATGCCATATTTGTTTCATTAAGCTGTAAGTTGCTTTTAAAATGTTTTCAATTACATTATGATGGAGTCTGCAATGATGCAGGTTTTTAAAAATTGCTTTGTCCTGATAAAAGTGCACTGAATTCTTGCTCTGTTTTAGCTTCAAGGAGTGTTCATATCCATGGTAAATTCAAAGTTCAAAGTAATCTTAGTATCAAAGTACATACATGTTAGCATATGCTTCCTTGAGAATCATTTACAGGTTAAAAGAAAGACAATAGAATTTTATGAAAAGTTATACATAACAGGCAAAGACAAACTATAAACAAAAAACTAATCAAAATAAAAATAATATCGAGGATATCGGTTGTAAAGAGCTCGTAATACTTCTTACATTATTGACCTAAAGTCTTTTAAACTTTCACTTGGAATGTGGGAAAGCTATTATTCATTAACAAGAGATAATACACACCCTACACACACTCCTGAACATTCAGTTAAAGAAAAAGAAGGCTAATTGTCCAACAGCCTGATATGGATTGCAGACAAATTCAGGAAACCTGGTATCAAGCACAGCATTTTTGCAAGGAAAATCAAACAAACGGTGGCCTTACTGTAAAGAAATATTCTTTACGTATCCCAGACCACATTAGATTTTGGGGTTGATTGTTGAGGCTGTTGCTTTGGGATACTTGGAGGCTAATGATAAAGCAGGACATAGTCAACATAGTTTCTTCAAGGGAAAACCTTGCCTGAAAGATCTGCTGGAATTCTTTGAAAAAATGACAAGTACGATAGACAAAGGAGAAATGCATGACGTTGTATCCTTGGATTTTCAGAAGGACTTTGAGAAGGTGCCCTATAGGAAGCTGCTTAACAAGTTATGAGCCCATGGTATTACTGGAAAATTCTAGCATAGATAAAGCAATTGGCTGGTTGACAGGATGTGAAGTGTGGGAATAAACCAGAGTCATTTCTGGTTGGAAGCTGGTGACAAAAGGTGGTCCTCAGGGGTCTGTTGGAACTGTCCCTTTTTATGTTAAATGTCAATGATTTGGACAATGGCTTTGTTGTAAAGTTCTCAGACAATTTGAAAATAGGTGGAGGGCCAGGTAATTTTGAGGAAATAGAAAAGCTACAGAAAGACAGATTGGGAGAGTTGGCAAAGAAGTGGCAGATGGAATACAGTGTCAGGAAATGCATGGTAATACACTTTGGTTGAGGAAATTAAAAGGTTACCCATTTTATAAGTGGAGAGAAAGTACAGAAATCTGAGGCACAAAGTGATTTGACAGTCCTTGTGCAGGATTCCCTAAAGATTAATTTGCAGGTTGATACTGTGGTGAGGAAGGCAATTGTAATGTTAGCATTCATTTCATATAAAAGCAAGGATGTAATTTTGAGACTGTATAAAAACTGTCGAGGCCTCACTTAGATTACTGTGAGCAGTTTTGGGCTCCTTATCTTAGAAAGGATGTGCTGAAACTGGAGAGGATTCAATGGAAATTCACAAACATGATTCCTGGATTACATGGCTTGTCTTATGAAGAGTGTTTCATTGCTCTATGTCTGTATTCAGTGAAATTCAGAAGAATGAAGCGAGACCAAATAGAAAACTATTGGGGAATGGTGAAAGGCCTTGATAGAATGGATGGGGAGAGGATGTTTATTATGGTGGCACTGTCTAAGATAAGAGTATTCAGCCTCAGAATAGAGTGTCATCCTTTTAGAATGGAAATAAGGAGGAATTTCCTAAGCCAGAGAGTGGTGAATCTGGTGGAGGTTAGATTCTTGATTGGCTAGAGCATGAAGAGATATGGGGGGAAGGCAGGAAATTGGGGCTGAGTTAAGCGGCAAAATAGATCAACCATGATGGAATAGGACAGCAGACTCGATGAGCCAACTGGCCTAATTTTCTCCTACATCTTATGATCTTATAAATCCCCATATCATCCCATGACCCTATTAGGATTCCAATGTAAGAATATCCATTCTTCTAAAGGGTGAAACTCCAAACGGCCCTATCTAAGCCTCTGACTGACTACTAAAAACCAGTCATGACCAAATGGATGGAGTTCTCAAGTACATCTTCAATAACCTTTCACTGCTCCAAAAGGCCAGCAATCATACCGATGCCCCAGAAGAACAAGGTGTGCTGCCTGAATCATTATTGCTTGGCTGTACTCATATCCAATGTGATGAAATGCTTTGTGAAATAATCTTTTGCTAGAAATAACTCCTATTTTAGCAGTGACCTGGATGTGCTACATTTTGCCGACTGCCACAATAGCTCTCAACAGCTAAATTCTCACTGCCACTTCACTCTGCTTTGGAGCACCAAGATAACATCAAAAAATATGACAGGCTGCTGCTGACCAATTACTGTTCAGTGTTCCACAATATTAAGTACCTTCAGTACTAATCAACAAGCTTTAAACCTGGGCCTCTGAACCTCAGTTGGCAATACTGTGTTGTATCGGACTGCGGTATTAACAACAACTTTGCACTCATCATCAGAAGGAACAATAAATTGACTGATACTTGGAAAGGGTATGTCAGGAGAACATGCACCAGCCATCATTGATGGTTCAGTGGATGAAAGGAAGAGCAGCATCAAGTTTCTAGGTGTCAAATTTCAGCAGATCTGTCCTCTGTCCAATACATTGTAGTTCTACTTCATTAGCAGTTTGAGAATTGCTCTGTCACCAACGTCGCTTGCAAATTTATTTTGATGTATGTTGGAAAGCATTCTGACTGGCTGCATTACACCCTGGTATGGAGGCTCCATTGCACCAGTTTCAAAGATGCTGCAGAGGGTCATAGAGTAGTCAGCTCCATCATGATCACCATCAAGGACATTTATAAGAGGCAGTACTCTCCCACAGAAAGTGGTGGAGGCAAAAATATTAAGTATGTTCATGGAAGAAGCAAATAAAATGTAATTTCTTGACAATAGACAATCACCAAACAACCAAAGTGATGTATTAGGTGCTTTGAAACACTTTAAGTCCTCAAGGCTTGACTAAGTGCCTCCTAACACCTTGTGAGAAGCTATGGAAGGAACTATGGTGGCCTTGTTCAAAAGTATTTGTGAGCACAGCTGACTGCATGGGGAATTCTGACTCACAGATATGTTAAGAGATTATTTAAAGAGCTAAACAAGAGGATTAATGATCATCCGTGCAATTAAATAAATAGAATAAACAAAGTCATTCTGCATCATAAGGAAATGTGAGCCAACGAAAATAACATCAGAACAAAACAAAACTGGAAGCAGAACTGACCAATCTGTGGTTTGATATGGGAGCTTTCACATCCAGTTCTCCACTTGTTTAAATAGCTTCTCAAATTTTAATCCTGGGAAAAAGGTTCTGGCTGTGTAATGAATCTATGCTGCTCATTGTTTTATAAACTTCCCAGGAGGCATGGGATCCAGGGAAACTTGACTGTGTGGATCAGAGCTGGCTTGCTCACAGGCAGAAGAAGGTGGTAGTATTTGGATCATACTCTGCATTGAAGTCAGTGATCAATGGTGTTTTACAAGGACCAGTTCTGGGACCCTCCACTTAATGAATTTTATAAATGACATGGATGAGGAAGTGAAATGGTGAGTCAGTAAGTTTTCAGCTGATACAAAAGTTCCAACTCAGAAATGTATAGAGTGATTCACTTTAAAAGGTTGAACCTGAAGACAGAATACAGGGTCAATAACAGAATTCTTAACATTGTGGAGGAACACCTGGATCTGGAGGTTCACATCCATAGACACCTCTAAATTGCAGTGCAAGTTTATAGTGTGGTTAAGTAGTTGGCATGATGTCTTAATCTTCATTAATTAGAAACATAGAAAAACATAGAAACAAAGAAAACCTACAACACAATACACACCCTCCAGCCCACAAAGTTGTGCCAAACATGTCCATACCTGAGAAATTACTAGGCTTACCCAGAGCACTCTATTTTTCTCAGCTCCATGTACCTATCCAGACATCTCTTAAAAAACCCTATTCTATCTGCCTACACCACCATTGCCGACAGCCCATTCCACACATGCTCCTCTCTCTGCATAAAAGACTTACCCCGGACATCTCCTCTGTACCCAATCCCGAGCACCTTTAACCTGTGTTCTTATCTGGCAATTGTTTCAGCCCTGGGAAAATACCTCTGATTATCCTCATGATCAATGCCTCTTATCACCTTATACACCTCTATCAGGTCACCTCTCATCCTCCAACACACCAATGAGAAAAGGCATAGTCCACTCAACCTGTTCTCATAAGGCATGATCCCCAATCCAGGCAACATCCTTATAAATCTCCTCTGCACCCTTTCTATGATTTCCACACCCTTCCTGTAGTGAGGAGACCAGAACTGAGCACAGTACTCCAAGTAGGTTCTGACCAGGGTCCTATTTAGCTGCAACATTACCTCTCGGCTCCTAAATTCAATTCCACGATTGATGAACAGCAAAACACAGTCTGCCTTCTTAACCATAGAGTCAACCTACACTGCTGGTTTGAGCATCCGATGGACTTGGACCCTTAAGTCCCTATGATCCTCCATGTTGTAATGTGAGTATTAATAAAAGTAAGTTAATACTAATCAGGAAGCTGTTGGTAACAAGAAACAGGTTCCAGGGCTGGCAGTTTTTTTTTACTTCTGCTCTTTCTACTCCAAGTATGCATTGTATATAGTTCCACCACCCATGCCACACGAGGTACCTGGAAGCTTCTGTATTATAAATGTAATTTGCTGTCCCAGATAAAGATGTTCTTTTGGCCACAAAATTGTTGAGTGGTCTTTTCTAAAGTGGAAGTTACCACATTCCACACTGCCAAGAGTCTTACCTTTAATACTATGTTCTGCCGTCGTATTTGACCTACCAAAATGAACCACTTCACACTTATCTGGGTTGAACTCCATCTGCCACTTCCCAGACCAGTTTTGCATCATATCAATGTCCCGCTGTGACCTCTGACAGTCCTCCACTCTATCCACAACACCTCTATCCTTTGTGTGATCAGCAAATTTGCTAACTGATCCCTCCACATCTTCCTCCAGGTCAATAATAAAAATCACGAAGAGTAGGGGTCCCATAGCAAATCCCTGATGCACACAGCTGGTTAGCGACCTCCATACAGAATATGACCCAACTACAACCTTCTGTGGGCGAGCCAGTTCTGGATCTATGAAGGAATGTCCCCTTGTATCCCATGCCTCTTTACTTTCTCAAAAGCCTTCTATGGGGTACCTTATCAAATGAAATCCATATACACTACATCTGCTGCTTTTCTTTCATCAATAAGCTTATTGCCATCTTCAAAATATTCAATCAGGCTCGTAAGGCACGACTAATCCTAATCATATTATATCTCTCCAAATGTTCATAAATCCTGCCTCTCAAGATCTTCCCCATCAACTTACCAAACACTGAAGTAGGACTCACTGGTTTATAAATTCCTGAGCTATCTCTACCCACTTTTTTGAATAAGGGAACAACAGCTGTAACCCTCCAATCTTCTGGAACCTCTCCCATACCCATTGATGTTGCAAAGATCATTGCCAGAGGCTCAGCAATCTACTCTCTCACCTCCCACAGTAGCCTGGGGTAAATCTCATCTGGTCCCGGGAACTTATCCAACCTGATGCTCTCCAAAAGCTCCAGCACATCCTTTCTTGATATCTACATTCTCAAGCTTTTCAGTCCACTGCAAATCATCACTACAATCACCAAGATCCTGTTCCTGGTGAATACTGAAGTAAAGTATTCATTAAGTACCCCTGCTATTACCTCATGTTCCATACACACTTTCCCAATGTCACACTTAACACTCTAATTCTTTTACATCTTATCCTCTTGCTCTTCACACAGTTGTAGAATGTCCTGACGTTTTCCCACCATTTCTGCCCACCAAGGACTTCTCATGGCCCCTTCTGCCTCTCCTTATTTCCTTTTTAAGCTCCTCCTGTTAGCCTTATAATCTTCTCAATCTCTTGCAATACCTAGATCTCTGAACCTATTGTAAGCTTTTCTTCTTGACTAGGTTTATTACAGCCTTTGTACACCACAGTTCCTGTACCATTCTATAATTTCCTTGTCTCATTGCAACGTACCTATCCCTTACATACTCTTCGGGTCAACTTTGACCCTTTTTGACATTTGACTGCAGTTAATATTCCCTAAATGCTGTTTTTTTCCAGCTGAAATTTTATGACTTTTCCTAATGTGACCCTAAATATGCAAAAATGAAAAGCTTAAAGATAAATTAGACTCTTGTACAGGTGCTACAATTTTTGCAACACGGAAGCTGTTCCGGGTCAAGTTTTACCCCTACCGATAGCAACGGCTATTGGGGGTCGAATGTTACATGGAACTCCTGAAAAGGTCATAGAAGCCTAGACCCTTTCACAAGATCTGCATCTGCAAGCACATGATGTGCTGAGCATCCATTTTAGTGATGGCAGTTATGGAAGAAAGACGTAGGCTTTGTTTTCAGGAGGTAATTGATCAGGTATTCGAAAATGAAGACACAGACAGCAAATTCGAGGAGGAAGTTTCAGAGCAGGAGGACTACATGGACAAAGACTCTGATTACAGCCCCTCAGATGAAGTTGACTCTGTGAGAGAGGAGGAAGAAACAAGGGTGACATTTATGTCCAAGGACAACAAGATCTGGTGGTTCTCACTTCCAATTAAGCTGCAGGCAGGATGGTAGTAGAAAACATCATTCAAAATACTCCTGGACCCACAAGACTGGCTGTATCACATGCATTTGACATTTTATCTACTTTCCTGCTCTCCTGCGAAGCCAGCTGTGGGAGGCCCCCAGAGAAAGCAAGGCACGTACGTTGTGTTGGTCATGACAGAAAAGCTTAAAGGACACTACGTGACCTGTGACAACTTCTTCATGGCTCATGAGTTAGGTTATATACTCCTGAAGAGGAGAATCACAATGGTGGGTACTATAAGGCAGAACAAGCCAGAGCTGCCACCTGCTCTGACTGAAAGAAGGGGGAGAATTGTTTTGTCTTCTAAGTTTGTGTTCACCCATGACACCATAGTTGTGTTGTATATGGCAAAGAACAAGAATGTGATCCTCATGAGCACTTTAAATAAGGCTGCAGAGGTAAGCGATCAAGGTGCAGAAAACCAGCCATCATCCTGAACTATAATGCCAACAAAAGGGGTGAGGGTTGACAACCTTTACAAAGTCACTGGCACATACTGTTGCAAGAAGAGAACTGCACTCTCGCTATATTTCATAAGATCATTAATGTTTCCACATACGTGGTCTTTGTCATCTGGAGTGACATGAGCCTTTCCTGGAGGGCAAGCAAGAGGAACTGGAGGAGGTTCTTTTTGGAGGAGCTTGGATAGGACTTTGTGATTCCTTCTATGCAAAGGCAAGAACACCTTCCCCATGCAGCATTTTCAGCTGCAGTGCAGCAATCTGAACCTGGCCCAGCTCAACAAATCCCACAATAGGTCAAACCGGGGGACAAAAGAGAAGGAGATGCAATTTCTGTCCTGCAAAAAAGGACTGCAAAACGTTGACTACTTGCAGCAAATGTGGCAGACTCATATGCAAGGGCCACACATGCAAGGTTTCCCACCACTGCTTTGAATGCAAAGACCAGTTTGCAAATAGCAACTACTTTTTCCTGGTTAGTTTGTTGGTTAAATGTTATTTAATGTTGAATTAATAGTTAATAGTTTTAGTTAGATACTGGTTAGTAGGATTTTTTAAGATATAGCAATGAGGACAGTGTTTGCTGGTGGTAATTGTTCCAAATAGTTATATCATAAACCCCACATTTTCAGAAAGTGCTTGCATTTTCCGTTTCAATAAAATATATTTAATTCTTTATGGCTGTTATGTTTCCATGTCTTAGGTAAAAGAGGACATTGTATTGTGTGACAGTGTATGTTTATTCTCTGATGAGTGGTGGAAAAAAGCTAAAAAATATATTGTCCCTCATCTCTGATACATTAATTAAGGATTAATGACCCTTCTATTAAAGTCAGATAGGCTATTTGACAATGTAAATAGTTAAGTGGCTCAAAATTTGGTATAGACTCTTGTTATAGGGAGTTTCTTGGGCCGGGGTCAAAATTGACCCTGACCATACTAGGAAGGTATAAAAAGATGAACAGCATGCAAGGGCTATGCAGAATTCCACACAAATATCCCCTGAACATTTGCTACATTTTCTTCTGTACTTTTCCCAGAGAGCATCTGTTCCCAAGTTAAGCTTCCAACTTCCTGCTTGATAGCCTCATAATTCCCCTTACTCCAATTATACGCATTCCTAACTTGTCTATTCCCATCTCTCTCCAATGCTGTTGTAAAGGAGATAGAATTATGATCACAATCTCCAAAATGTTCTCCACTGAGAGATCTGACACCTGACCAGGTTCATTTTCCAAAACCAAATCAAGTACAGTCTCTCCTCTTATAGGCCTGATCTACATATTCAGTCAAGAAACCTCTCTGAAAACACCTAACAAACGCCACCTGATCTAAACCCCTTGCTCTAGGGAGATGCCAATTGATATTTGGGAAATTAAAATCTCCCATCATGACAACTCTGTTATTATTAAACCTTTCCAAGATCTGTTTCCTTATCTGCTCATCGATATCCCTGTCACTATTGGATGACCTTTAAAAAACACCCAGTAAAGTTATTTACCCCTTCCTGATCCTGACCTCCACCCACAGGTTCTCTATAGACAATCCCTCCATGATGTCCAACTTTTCTGCAGCCATGACACTACCTCTGATCAATAGTGTCACGCCCCAACCTTTTTTGCTTCTCTCACTGTCCTCTCTGAAACATCTAAAATCCGGCACTTGAAGTAACCATTCCTGTCCCTGAGCCATCCAATTCTCTGTAATGGAGACCACATCGTAGCTCCAAGTACTGATCCATGGTCTAAGCTCATCCGCTTTGTTCATAATACTCCTTGCATTAAAATAGACCCACCTTAAACCGTCGGTCTGAGCATATCCCTTCTCGATCACATGGCTATCCTCCCTGACACACTGTCTCCAAGCTTTTTCCAGAACTGGTTTGCCCACAGAAGGATAGGTCGTGGATAGGTCATACTCTGAATAGAGGTTGGTGACAGTGAGGTACCTCAGGCATCTGCTCTGGGATCGTTATTCTTCGTGATTTTTATAAATAACCTGGATGAAGAACTGGAGGGATGGGATAGTAAGTTTGCTGATGACACAAAGGTTGGAGGTGCTGTGGATAGTGTGGAGTTGCTGTCAGAGGTTACAGCTGGGCATTGATGGGATGCAAAACTGGGCTGAAAAGTGACGATGGAGTTCAGCCCAGATAAGTGTGAATTGGTTCATTTTGGTAGGTCAGATATGATGGCAGAATATAGTATTAATGGTAAGACTCTTAGCAGTGTGGAGGATCAGAGGGATCTTGGGGTCCGAGACCATAGAGCACTCAAAGCAGCTGCACAGATTGACTCTGTGGTTAAGAAGGCATATGGCGTATTGGCCTTCATCAATAGTGGAATTGAATTTATGAGCTGAGAATTAATGTTGCAGCTATATAGGACCCTGTTCAGACCTCACTTGGATTACAGCGCTCAGTTCTGGTCGCTTCACTAAAGGAAAGTTATGGATACCTTAGAAAGAGTGCAGAGGAGATTTACAAGGATGTTGCCTAGATTGGGGAGCATAGTTCATGAGAATAGTTTGAGTGAACTCAGCCTTCTCTCTTTGGAGCAAAGGAAAAAGAGAGTTGGCCTGATAGAGGTGTACAAGATCATGAGAGTCATTAATCATGTGGATAGTCAGAGGCTTTTTCCCAGGGCTGAAATGGTTGCAACAAGGGGACACAGGTTTAAAGTGCTGGGGATTGGGTATAGAAGCAATGTCATGGTTATGTATTTTACTCAGAGTGTGGTGAGTGCATGGAATGAGCTGCTGGCAACGGTGGTGACGGCTGATAAGATAGGGTCTTTTAAGAGACTTTTAGATACGTACATGGAGCTTAGTAAAATAGAGTGTTATCGGTAAGCCTAGTAATGTGTAAGGTATGGATACGTCCAGCACAATCTTGTGAGCTGAAGGGCCAGTAATGTGCTGTAGGTTTTCTATGTTTCTATGTTTCTACTTGTGAGCCAACTGCCTCTTCCCCAGTTTCTTCAGTTCAGTTCCCACCCCCTAACAATTCCAGTTTAAACTCTCCCTGCAATGGTGTTGATCCCCCTGAGATTCAAGTGCAACCCGTCCTTTTTTTATAGGTCACACCTGCCCAGAAGAGGTCCCAATGATCCAGAATTCTGAATGACTGGCCCCTGCCGCAATCCATCAGCCACACCTTTATCATCCACCTCATTCTATTCCTCTACTCACTGTCATGTGGCACAGGCAGTAATCCTGAGATCACTACATTTGTGGTCCTGTTTCTCAACTTTTTACAAACTCCCTAGCAGTCTAGTTTCAGGACCTCTTCCATTTTCCTACCTATGTCATTGGTACCAATATGTAGCATGACCTCTGACAGTTCTCCCTCCCACTGCAGGATATCATTGACGCGATCTGATACATCCTGGACCCTGGCACTTGGGAGGCAAGCTACCATCCGAGTTTCTTTCCTGCATTCGCAGAACCTCCTGTCTGACCCCCAACTATAAATTCCCCTATTGCTACTGTCTTCATCTTCCTTTCCCTGCCCTTCTGAGTCAAAGGGCAGGACTCTCTGCCAGAGGCACGGCCACCATTGCTTCCGCAAGGTAGGCTCTGCTCCCCAACAGTACTCAAACATGAGCATGTATTGTCACAGGGTACTCTCTAGTACCTGACTCTTGCCCTTTCCTCTCCTGACTATTACCCACTGTCTCCCTTGGTCCTGGTGTGACCACCTGCCCATAACTCCTTTCTATCACCTCCTCACTCTCCCTGACGAGATGAAAGTCATTGATCTGCAACTTGAGTTCCCTAACATGGTCCCTTAGGATCTGCAGCTCGATACACCAGGTGCAGATAAGGCCAACTGGGTGACTGGGAGATTCCAGGACCTCCCTCATCTGATTCCAAGCACATAAAACTGGCCTCACACACATACTTCCTTTCTGCAATTAACACAGGTCGACCTACCTCGCCTCATTACCAGCTCAGCCCATTGAGCCAAAGCCCTATCATTCTGCTACCTCTCACTCTGCTGCCCGCTGCAAATGGTGGTCTTCTTTATAAACTTTTCCCTCACTGCTCGCTGATGTCATGCAACTGTGCAGTGTTGCCTCTCTTTACCCCGAGTACTAAAAGGCCTTCACTCCAGAAACCCCTAGCCGTTATTCTTGCAAGCTTTCTTGTTCTGAATTGGGGGATTGAATTCATGACCCATGAGATAATGTTGCAACTCTATAAAATTCTGCTTAGACCACACTTGGAGTATTGAGTTGAGTCCTGATCCTTAAAACAAGGATATAGAAGTTTAGAGAGGGTGCAGAGAAGATTTACCAGGATATTGCCTAGATTAGAGAGTATATCATGTGAGAAAAGGTTGGGCTTTTCTCTCTGTGCAGATGGAGGATAAGTGGTGTCTTGGTAGAAAGGTACAATATGACAAATGGCACATATTTAATGGACAGCCAGAGAATAGAGCTTTGATCCGCAGCCAATCTGAACATCAGAAGTTTGGAGAGGAGAGGACTTTAATCATTTTCACTGCCCAAGGAGAAAAGGCAGGAGCAGTTCACAGCAACATAATAGAGCTTTGATTATCAGCCGATCTGGACATTGGAGGTAATCAATTGTGGTCTTCAGGCTTTAGCTCTTTGAAGTTGCAACAAAGAGGTGCCACACTCAGAGAAAGCAAAAGAAAGAAAAGCTATTTTCCCCCTTTTCTCTATATCTGCTCACTGAGGGCAGTAGAGATGTCAGGCAGGATATTGCATTGCTCCTCTTGTGGGATATGGGAAGGCAGAGAGACCTCCAGTATCTCTGTCCACTTGAATGTGAGAAGTGTTTCCAGCTGCAGCATCTAACAAACTGTATTAGGGAGCTGGAATTGGATGAACTCTGGATCATTCCGGAGGCTGAAAGTGTGATAGATAGGACATATAGAGAGGTAGTTACACCCAAGGTGCAGGACACAGGAAACACTATGACAATCAGGAAGGGAAAGGGTGTTAAGGTACCAGATCAAAGTACTCATGTAGCCATACCTCTCAACAATATAGTAGTAAGGATGTGACATACAAATTACAATGAGAGATTTAAAAGGCATGCCAGAAGTACAATGTTACAACAGTCATGAGGGAATTCAATCTGCAGGGTGATTGGGAAAATCAGACTGGTTTTGTATTGCAGAAGTGGGAATTTTTATAGGACCACGAGACAGCTTTTTTCAGAGCAGATCAAGGCTGAGCTCACTAAAGGATCAGCTACTCTGGATCAGATGTTGTACAATAAACCAGAATTGATTAGAGAACTTAAGGTAAAGGAACTCTGAGAGGAGAGTGATAATAAGATGATCAAATTCACCTAGAAATTTGAGAAGGAGAGGCTAGAATCAGTTGTATTATTATTACCGTGGACAAAAGGAAATTACAGAGCCAGGAAAGAGGAGTTGGCTAGAATTAATTGAAAAAGAACACTGGCAGGGATGATGGCAGAGCAGCAATGGCTGGAATTCCTGGAAGCAATTTGGAAGGCACAGGATATACAGTTTACATCCCAAAGAGAAAGAAGTATTCTAAAGGAAAAATAACACAATTGTGGCTAACAAGAGAAGTCAAAGCCAACATAAAATTCAAAGAGAGGGCATATAATACTGCAAAAATTAGTGGGAAGTTAGAGGATCGGGAAGCTTTTAAAAACCAACAGAATGTAACTAAAAGGTCATTATGAAGGTAAAGATGGAATATGTAAGTAAGCTAGCCAATAATATTAAAGAGGATACCAAAAGTCACTTCAAATATATTAAGTGTAAAAGAGAGGCGAGAGTGGATATTTGACCACTGGAAAATTATTCTGGAGAGGCAGTAATAGAGGACAAGGAAATTGCAAATGAACTGATTTTCCTCAATCCTTATTGTAGAGGACAGTAGCAGTATGGTGGAAGTTCTAGGTGTCAGGGGACATGAAGTGTGTGAAGGTAACATAACTAGAGAGAAGATGCATGGAAAACAGAACGGTCTGAAGGTGGATCAGTCACTTCAACCAGATTGTGTACACCAAATTCTGAAAGAGGTTGCTGAGGAGATTATGGAAGCATTACTAATGATCTTCCAAACATCACTAGATTCTGGAATGATTCTGGAAGACTGGAAAATTGCAATTGACATTTCTCTCTTCATGAAGGGAGAGACACTGAAGAAAAGAAACTATTGGCCAGTTAGTCTGACCTCAGTGGTTGGGAAGGTGTTGGAGTCAAATATTAAGGATGAGGTCTCATGGTACTTGGAAGCATGTTATAAAATAGGCCATAGCTAGGGAAAATATTGCCTGACAAATCTTAAAAAAAAACAAACAGGCTAGACAAAGGATAATTAGTTGATGTTCTGTACTTGGATCTACAGAAGGCCTTATACAAGTTACCACACAAGCTACAAGCCCATCTTATCACAGGATAGATTCCAGTATTGGCTGATTGGCAGGAGGCAAAGAAACTGATTGACTGATTGGCAAAGAATGACAATAAAGGGAGCCATACTGACTGGCTGCCCATGACTAGTGGTGTTCCACAGGGCTCTGTGTTATGCACTCATTCTTTTTATGTTATATGTCAATGATCTGGATGATAGAATTGATGGCTTTGTTGCAAGGTTTGCAGACATTATGAAGATAGCTGTGGGGCAGGTAGGTTTGAGGAAGTAAGGAGGCTACAACATGACTCAAACAGATTAGAACATAGAACATAGAATAGTACAGCACAGTACAGGCCTTTTGGCCCACAATGTTGTGCCAATGCTTAAACCCTGCGTCACATATAACACCCACCTTAAGTTCCTCTGTATACCTGCCTAGCAGTCTCTTAAATTTCTGCCTCCACTACTGACTCAGGCAGTGCATTCCACGCACCAACCACTTTCTGAGTAAAAAACTTTCCTCTAATATCTCCTTTGAACTTCCCACCCCTTACCTAAAAGCCATATCCTCTTGTATTGAAAAGAGGCGCTGGCTGTCCACTCTATCTATGCATCTTAATATCTTGTGTACCTCTATCATGTCTCCTCTCATCCTCCTTCTCTCCAAAGAGTAAAGCCATAGCTCCCCTATACTGCATACTCTCTAAACCAGGCAACATCCTATAAAATCTCCTCTGTGCCCTATCCAATGCTTCTACATCCTTCCTATAGTGAGGCGATCAGAACTGGACACAGAATTCAATAAGGGGTTTAAGTTTTCTTTAAATAAATTCTTGAAGTTTTTAGTAATTGTTACAACTAGATATGTAAATTGACTTGTAACAACTTGGAACGGAAATTCGGCATTTGATGACATTAGGTCATTTAAAGGAAATAGTTCACTTTCATGTAAGTTCAGCTTATATCCTGAAAGAGAACTAAACTGGGAGATTAAAGAAAGAACCGAAGGCAAAGAAGTTTCAGTGTTAGAGATAAAAAGTAAAATATCATCAGCGTATAATGAAATTTTATGAGTCATACCTTCCCTTAGTATACTAGAAATGTCCTTAAATTTTCGAAATGCTATTGCTAAGGGTTCTATAGCTAAAGCAAAAAGTAAAGGACTAAGAGGGCAACCTTGTCTAGTTCCCCGCTGTAAAAGTTTACCACCTCACACTTCTCTGAGTTGAACTCCATCTGCCACTTCTCAAACAACTTCTGCATCCTATCATTGTCTCTCTGCAATCTTCGACAATCCTATACACTATCCGTAACACCACTAACCATTGTATCATCTGCAATCTTGCCAACCCACCCTTCTCTCCCCAAATCCAGGTCGTTAATAAAAATCATGAAAAGTAGAGGTCCCAGAACCTATCCTTGTGGGAAACCATTAGTCACAACCCTCCAATCCAAGTTTACTCCCTCCACCATGACCCTCTGCTTTCTGCAGGCAAGCCAATTCTGTATTCACCTGGCCAAACTTCTCTGGATCCCATGCTTTCTGACTTTCTGAATAAGCCTACTGTGTGGAACCTTGTCAAGTGCCATACTAAAATCCATGTATATCACATCCACTGCACAACCTATGCCTAGTCACCTCCTTAGAGAACTCTATCAGGCTTGTTAGACATGATGTGCCCTTGACAGATCCATGCTGACTGTCCCTGATCAGACTATAATTCTCTAAATGTCCATTGATCCTCCCTCTAAGAATGTTTTCCAAATGCTTTCCCATCACAGACGTAAGGCTCACTGGTCTATAGTTACCCGGAGTATCCCTACTACCTTTTTTGAACATGTGGGCAACATTCATCTCACTTCAATCATCTGGTACCTTTCCTGTGGACAACAAGGACATAAAGATCCTAGCCAGAGGCTTGGCAATCTCTTCCCTCGCCTCGTGGAGCAGCCTGGGGAATATTCCATCAAGTCCCTGGGGACTTATCTGTCCTAATGTATTTGAACAACTCCAACACCTCCTCTCCCTTAATATCAACATGCTCCAGAACATCAACCTCACTCATATTTTCCTCACCATCATCAAGTTCCCTCTCATTGGTGAATA
The DNA here is from genome assembly GCF_030144855.1 of Hypanus sabinus. Lineage (NCBI taxonomy): Eukaryota > Metazoa > Chordata > Chondrichthyes > Myliobatiformes > Dasyatidae > Hypanus > Hypanus sabinus. The sequence goes on along the minus strand of NC_082710.1, from coordinate 151,453,930 downwards.
TCAAAGAGAAGTATTCATTAAGGACCTCGCTCACTTTCACAGCATCCAGGCACATCCTCCCACCTTTATCTCTAATCGGTCCTACCTTCACTCCTGTCATTATTTCATTCTTCACATAATTGAAAAATGCCTTGAGGGTTTCCTTTACCCTACTGGCCAAGGTCTTCTCATACCCCCTTCTTGTTCTCCTCAGCCTCTGCTTAAGCTCCTTTCTGGCTACCCTATATTCCTCAATAGGCTCATCTGATCCTTGCTTCCTAAACCTCATGTATGCTGCCTTTTCCACCTGACTAGATTTTCCACCTCACTTGTCACTCGTAGTTCCTTCACTCTACAATTCTTTATCTTCCTCACCAGGACAAATTTATCCCTAAGATACTGCAAGAGATCCAAAAACATTGACCACGTGTCCACAGTACATTCCTCTGCAAAAACATCATTCCAACATGTATAGGCAACAAGGAGGATATAAGATTGTACAAGCCATTAGTAAGGCTGTATTTGGAGTATTGTGTACAGTTCTGGTCACTGAATTATAGGAACAATGTCAACAAAATAGAGAGAATACAAAGAAGATTTACTAGAATGTTACCGGGCTTCAGCACCTAAGTTACAGGGAAAGGTTGAACAAGTTAGGTCTTTATTCTTTGGAGCATAGAAGGTTGAGGAGGGGCTTGATAGAGGGATTTAAAATTATGAGGGGGATAGATAGAGTTGACGTGGATAGTCTTTCCATTGAGAGTAGGGGAGATTCAAACAAGAGGACATGAGTTGAGTTAGGGGGCAAAAGTTTAAGGGTAACACGAGGGGAATTTCTTTACTCAGAGCGTAGTAGCTATGTGCAACGAGCTTCCAGTAGAAGTGGTGGAGGCAGGTTTGGTATTGTTATTTAAAGTAAAATTGGAGAGGTATATGGACAGGAAAGGAATGGAGAGTTATGGGCTGAGTGCGGGTCAGTGGGACTAGACCATTGTGTAGGCTAGTCCATCTGTGTAAGCATTCGGCACAGACTAGAAGGGCCAAGATGGCCTGTTTTCATGATGTAATTGTTATATGGTTAAATATGAAGATCTCATGTGGTCTGTACATACCAGCTGTGTGGTGAAAAATGCACAACAGCACCTCTTTCAACTCAGGCAGTTGAAGAAGTTTGATATTGTTCTCCAAATCCTAAGGACATTCTGCAGGGTCACAATTGAAAGTTTGCTGAGTCATTGCATCACTACCTGGTATGGGAACTGTATTTCCCTGTGTTGCAGCTCTCTGCACATAGTGCAGACAGCCCAGTGTATCTGTAGATGTGAACTTCCCAGTATTCAGGACATTTACAAAGACAGGTACATTTAAAGGGACCTGAATCAATCCAATCACAAGCCGTTTCAGCTGCTGCCATCTGGGAAACTGTACCACAGCATTAAAACCAGGACCAACAGCCTCCAGTATGGCTTCTTCTACCAGGCCATCAGACTGACCAACTCACACTGATACAATTGTATCTCTGTGCTATATTGTCTATCCTGTTATACATACTATTTATAAAATTTACTATAAATTGCACAATTAAATGGAGATGTAAAGATTTTTTCTCCTCATGTATGTGAAGGATGTAAGAAATAAATACATTTCAATTCAATTCATAGAAAGGATTTGTTGGAGAGGGTTCAAAAGAGGGTCATGAAAATTATTCCAGGATTAAATGACTTGTCATGTAATGAGTTTTTGATGGTTCTGGGCTGTTTTCACGAATATTCAGAAGAATCACAGGTGACCTTGTTGAAACATATTGAATAGTGAAAGGCCTTGTTATAGAGTGGATATGGAGAGGATATGTGAGTGTCCAAGACCAGAGGACACAGCCATAAAATAGAGGTCCATCATTTTTCAATTAAGATTAGGAGGAATTTCTTAAACCAGAGTGGTAAATCTGTGTAATTCATTGGCACAGGCATCTGTGGAAGCCAGGTCTTTATGTCTTTTTATGGCAGAGGTTGGTAGATTCTTGATTAGTTATGATATGAAATGATATGGGGTGAAGGCCAGAGATTGGGGTTGAGAGGGGAAATGGATCCACCATGATGAAATGGCAGAGCAGACTCAATAGGCCATAGAAACTTATGAACTTATCTATGGTTGTATTAAAAACCTTAAAGGGTAATTCAAAATCAACTGAAATTGAGCTTTGCCCCCAAAGCCTGGATCATCTCTAGGACCAATGCAAAAGTTTAAAATGCAGTAGAATAGTGCAAAGTATTGACGCAAAGGTGTTCTACCCTTGCTGATTTCCCTGGTTTTCATAAACATACATTTTTATCTAACAAGTCTGTGAAGAAATTCACAAGAAAGATGTTGTCGGTCACTCCAGTCTTCTGATCTGCCCATTCTTGTCCCCTTTATCTCATACAAGTCCAGTCCACTTTCAACTCTCTTCATCTGACTCTCCCTGATTCCATTCACCCATTATATGCAGACAGTTCATCAAAAATTCTTCACACCACGCCCACAAAGTTCTGTTTCATTTGCTAGTTACCTCTAAAACATTACCTCCATTGTCATCTCCTTTGCTATTCACAGTTTTAGGTCCCACATATCAGAAGATATGTGTTGTCATTAGAAAGAGTCCAGAGGATTTTCAAGAGGATGATTCTGGGAATGAAGCAGTTAACATATTGAACATAGAACATAGACAATCTGCAGCACAATTAAGGGACTTCGGCCCACAAAGCTGTGTTGAACATGTCCTTACCTTAGAAGTTACCTAGACTTATAGATAGCCCTTTATTTTTCTAAGCTCTATTTACCTATCCAGGAGTCTCTTAAAATACCCTATAGTATCTGCCTCCACCACAGCCGCTGGCAGCCCATTCCACGCACTCACTACTCTCTGCGTATAAAACCGATCTCTGACATCTTCTCTGTACCTACTTCCTAGCACCTTAAAACTCGGCCTTCTTGTGCGAGCCATTTCAGCCCGGAAATGGCCTGTAACTATCCACATGATCAATGTCTCTCATCATCTTGAACACCTCTATCAAGTCACCTCTTAACCTTTGTCTCTCCAAAGAGATAAGGCTGAGTTCACTCAGACTATTCTCATAAGGCATTTTCCCTAATCCAGGCAACATACTTGTAAATCTTCTCTGCACCTTCTCTATAGTTTCCACATCCTTCCTGTAGTGAGGCGAACAGAATTGAGCACAGTACTCCAAGTGAGGTCTGACCAGGTTGTTATATAGCTGCAACATTACCTCTCGGCTCTTAAACTCAATCCCAAGATTGATGAAGGCCAATGCACCATATGCCTTTGTAACTACAGAGTCAACCTGCCCAGCAGCTTTAAGTGTCTAATGGACTCGGACACCAGGACCCCTCTGATCCTCCACATGCCAAGAGTCTTACCATTAATACCATATTCAGCTATCATATTTGACCTACCAAAATGAACCACCTCACATTTATGTGGGTTGAATTCCATCTGCCAATTCTCAGCTCAGTTGTCCATCCTATACATGTCCCATTGTAATCTCTGACAGCCCTCCACACTATGCAAAACACCCCCAACCATTGTGCCATCTGCAAATTTACTATCAAGAATGTTTGGCAGCTTTGACAGCTGTACGGACTGGAATTTATTAGTGTTCTCAATATAACCTACCGAATTCTGAAAGGACTAAATAGGTTGGATGTGGAGAGGGTGTACACCCTCTGGTGGGTGTATACAGAACTAGAGGGCACAACCTCAGAATTGAGGGGCAATCCTTTACAACAGAAGTAAGGAGGATTTTTTTTAAGCCAGAGCTAGTAAATGTATTGAATGCCCTGCCACAGTCTGTGGTGGAGGCCATGTCCTTGCGTATATATAAGGCAGAAGATGATCATCTCCTGATCAGTCAGGGCATCAAGGATAGGGAGAGAAGGTTGAGTGGGATCCAGGATCAGCCATGATGGAATAGCACAGCAGACTATATGGGCTCAGTGGCCTAATTCTGCTCCTATGTCTTATGGTCTAAGTGTAGTACTCTGTTTGCATCACTCTCCAGCAGCTGTCTCCAACCTTTTGATATTTTTTCTTTCTCTGCCTGTATCCATTTACTATTAACATGATACAGTGTCCTAACTCTGTCCCCAGTCCCTTTCACTTCCAAGCACATAAGACCATAGCAAGGGGTTTAGATGGGGTGGAGTTTGTTAGGTGTGTTCAGGAAGGTTTCTTGAAACAATATGTAGACAAGCCTAAAGAAGAGAGGCTGTACTTGATTTGTTATTGGGAAATGAACCTGGTCAGGTGTCAGATGTCTCAGTGGCAGAGAATTTTGGAGATAATGATTATAATTCTATCTCTTTTAAATAGCTTTGGAGAGAAAGGAACAGACAAGTTAGAAAAAAGTTTAATTGGAGTAAGGGGAATTATGAGGCTATTCGGCAGGAAATTGGAGGCTTAAATTGGAAACAGATGTTCTCAGGGAAAAGTATGGAAGACGTGGCAAACGTTCAGGAAATATTTGTATGGAGTTCTGCATAGGTACGTTCCAATGAAACAGGGAAGCTATGGTAGGGTACAGGAGCCGTGGTGTACAAAGGCCGTAATAAATCTAGTCAAGAAAAGAAAACCTTACAAAAGCTTCAGACAGCTAGGTAATGTTAGAGATCTAGAAGATTATAAGCTGAACAGGAAGGAGCTTAAGTAGGAAATTCGGAGAGCCAGAAGGGGTCATGAGAATGCCTTGGAGGGCAAAATTAAGGGAAACCCCAAGGCATTCTACAAGTATGTGAAGAGCAAGAGGATGAGACAGGAAAGAATAGGACCTATCAAGTGTGACAGTGGGGAAGTGCGTATGGAACAGAAGGAAATACCAGTGGTACTTAATGAATAATTTGCTTCAGTGTTCACCATGGAAAAGAGTCTTGGTGATAGCAGTGATGACTTGCAGCAGACTGAAAATCTTGAGCATGTAGATATTAAGAGGGAGGACGTGCTGGGTGCTTTTGGAAAGCATCAAGTAGGATAAGTCACCAGGACCAGATGAGATGTACCCCAGGTTACTGTGGGAGGCAAGGGAGGAGATTGCTGAGCCTCTGACAATGATCTTTGCATCATCAATCCAGATGGGAGAGGTTCCAGAGTATTGGAGGGTTGCAGACATTGTTCCTTTATTCAAGAAGGGGAGTAGAGATAGCCCAGGAATTTATAGACCAGTGAATCTTACTTCAGTGGTTGGTAAGTTGATGGAGAAGATCCTGAGAGGCAGGATTTATGAACATTTGGAGAGGTATAATATGACAAGGAATAGTCAGCATGGTGTTGTCCAGGGCAAGTCATGCCTTATAATCCTGATCGAAGTTTTTGAGGATGTCGCTAAACACATTGATGAAGGAAGAGGAGTAGCTGTAGTAGAGGGTGATAATCTCAGGATTGCTACCTGTGCCATGTGCCAGTGAGGGTAAGAGTTGGATGCCCTGGAGGATGAACACGTGGCTGAGGAACTGGTGTAGGGGGCAGGGTTTCAGATTTTTGGGTCATTTGGACCTCTTCTGGGGCAGGTGGGACCTGTACAAGAGAGAAAGATTACACATGAACTACAGCAGGACCAATATCCTTGCAGGGAGGTTTGTTAGTGCTATTAGGGAGGGTTTAAACTAGATTGGCAGGGGGATGGCAACCAGAGTGACAGAGCAAATAGTGGAGCAGTGGTGAAAATAAATGATGTTAAAAGTTCATGCAAGTTTACAAACGGAAGGTTTGTGTATGGTGGTAATAATCTTCTGAAGTGTGTCTATTTCAATGCAAGGAGACTTGTGGGGAAAGAATACAAGCTGAGGGTGTGGATTGACACATGGAATTACGACATTATAGCCATTAGTGTAACTTGCCTACAGGAAGGGCAGGACTGGCATCTTAAAGCTCCAAGGTTCTGATGTTTCAGACGTGATAGAGGCAGAGGGATGAAGCATGGTGTAGGGGGTGGGTAGCATTTCTGGTCAGGGAAAATGTTACAGCAGTGCTCAGACAGGACAGATTAGAAGACTTGTCTGCCGAGGCTATATGGGTGGAGCTGAGAAACAAGAAAGGTATGACAATAATAGTGGGGTCGGATTATAGACCACCCAATAGTCAGTGAGAATTAGAGGAGCAAAACTGTAGAGAGATAGCAGACAACTGCAGGAAACATAAAGTTGTGATAGTAGGAGATTTTAATTTTCCACATATTGATTGGGACACCCATACTGTTAAAGGTCTAGATGAGTTAGAGTTTGTAAAATGTGTCCAGGAAAGTTTTCTAAATCAATATATAGAGGTACCATCTAGAGAGGATGCAATATTAGATTTTCTATTAGGAAACAAGTTAGGAAAGGTGACAGAAGTGTGTGTAGGGGAACACTTTGGATCCAGTGATCATAACACGATTAACTTCAATTTGATCATGGATAAAGATAGATCTGGTTCTCCGGTTGAGGTCCTAAACTGGAAAAAAAGGACAAGTTTGAAGAAATGAGAAAGGATCTAAGAAGTGTTGATTGGGACAGGCTGTTATCTGGCAAGGATGTCTTTGGTAAGTGGAAGGTCTTCAAAGGAGAAATTTTGCGTGCAGAGTTTGTATGATCCTGTCCGGATTAAAGGCAAAGTGAATAAGACTGAGGAGCCTTGGTTCTCGAGAGATATTGGAACTCTGACAAAGAAAAAGAAAGAAATGTATAACATGCATAGGCAATAGGGAGCAAGTAAGGTGATTGAGGATTACAAAAAGGTGCAAAAACTGCTTAAGAAAGAAATCAGGAGGGCTGAAAGAAGACATGAGGTTGCTGTGGCAGCCAAGGTGAAGTATAATCCAAAGTGCTTCTACAGGTATATTAAGAGCAAGAGGAGTGTACGGAATAAAATTGGTCCTCTTGAAGGTCAGTGGTCGGCTAGGTATGGAACCAGAAGAAATGGGGAAGATCTTAAATGTTTTTTTTTTGCATCTGTATTTACTAAGGAAACTGGTATGGAGGTATGTAAACAAGGCAAACATGTAGTGAAGTCATGGAACCTATAGAGATTGAAGAGCAGGAGGTGCTTGCTGTCTTGAGGAAAATCAGAGTAGATAAATCCTCAGAACCTGACAGGGCATTCCCTCAGACCTTGAAGGAGACTAGTTTTGAAATTGCAGGGGCCATGGCAGATATATTTAAAATGTTGGTATCTACAGGTGAGGTGCTGGAGGATTGGAGAACAGCTCATGTTGTTCTGTTTTTTTTTAAAGGCTCTAAAAGTAATCTTGGAATTTATAGGCTGAGAAGCTTGATGCCAGTAGTAGGCAAATTATTGTAAGGAGTACTAAGAGATAGGATCTACATGTATTTAGATAGACAGGGACTTATTAGGGAGAGTCAACATGGCTTTGAGTGTGGTAGGTCATGTTTAACCAATCAATTAGAATTTTTCAAGGAGGTTACCAGGAAAGTGGATGAAGGGAAAGGAAGTGAATGTTGTCTACATGGACTTCAGTAAGGCCTTTGACAAGGTCCTGCATGGGAAGTTAGTTAGAAAGATTCAGTTGCCAGATGTACATGGAGTGGTAATAAATTGGATTAGACATTGGCTCAATGGGAGAAGCCAGAGAGTGGTAGTGGACAATTGCTTCTCTGAGTGGATGCCTGTGACTAGTGGTATGCCACAGCGATCAGTGCTGGGTCCATTGTTATTTCTCATCTATATCAGTGATCTGGATGATAATGTGGTAAATTGGATCAGCAAATTTGCTGATGATACAGAGATTGAAGGTGTAGTGGACAGTGAGGAAGGTTCTCAAAGCTTGCAGAGGGATTTGGACCAGTTGCAAAAATGGGCTGAAAAATGTCAGATGGATTTTGTGCAGACAGATGGATTCTAATGCAGACAAGTGTGAGATATTGCACTTTGGAAGGACAAACCAAGATACAACATACAAGGTAAATGGTAGGACACTGAGGAGTACAATAGAACAGAGGGATCTGGGAATACAGATAAATAATTCCTTAAAAGTGTGGCCTCTGGTAGATAGAGTTGTAAAGGGAGCTTTTGGTACATTGGCATTCATAAATCAAAGTATTGTGTATGTATAAGAGTTGGAATATAATGCTGAGGTTGTATAAGACATTGCTGAGGCTGAATTTGGAGTATTGTGCACAGTTTTGGTCACCTAATTACAGGAAGGATAGTAATAAGGTTGAAAGAGTGCAGAAAAGGTTTACAAGGATGTTGCTGGGACTTGAGAAACTGAGTTACAGAGAAAGGTTGAATAGGTTATGACTTTATTCCCTGGAGCATAGAAGAATGAGGGGAGATTTGACTGAGGTATATAAAATTATGATGGGTATAGATAGTGTGAATGCAAGCAGGCTTTTTCCACTGAGGCTATGGGAGGAAAAAGAAACAGAGGACATGGGTTAAGGATGAATGGGGAAAAGTTTAAAGGAACATTAGGGGAGGCTTCTTCACACAGAGAGTAGTGCGAGTGTGGAATGAGCTACCAGATGAAGTTGTAAATGTTGACTCACTTTTAACATTTAAGAAAAACCTAGACATGTACACAGATGAGAGGAATATGGAGGGATTTGGTCCTGGTGCAGGTTAGTGGGAGTAGACAGAAAAATGGTTCGGCACAGGCAAGAAGGACCAAAGGGCCTGTTTCTGTGCTGTAATGTTCTATAGCTCTATATATGGATTTCAGCAAAGCATTTGTTAAGGTACCCCATGCAAGGCCTATTAAGAAAATAAGAAACCATCTGATCCAAGGGGACATTGCATTGTGAATCCAGAACTGGCTTGCCCACGGAAGGCAAAGAATGGTTGTAGATGGGTCAGATTCTGCATGGAGATCAGCCACCAATGCAGTTCCTCAGGGATCTGTTCTGGGACCCTTCCTCTTTGTGATTTTTATAAATGACCTGGATGAGGAAGTGGATGGATTGGACAATAAGTATGCTGATGACACAAAAATTGGAGGTGTTGTGGATAGTGGGAAGGACTGTCAGATGTTACAGTGGGACATTGATAGGATGCAAAACTGTGCTGAAAAGTGACAGATGAAGTTCAACCCAGTATGAGGTCAAATATGATGGCAGAATACAGTATTAATGGTAAGACTCTTGGCAGTGAGGATGATCAGAGAGATTGTGGGGTCCAAGGCCATTGAATGCTCAAAGCAGCTGCACAGTCTGACTCTGTGATTAAGAAGGAATATTGTGTATTGGTCTTCATCAATTGTGGGATTGAGTTTAAGAGCCGAGAGGTAATGCTGCAGCTATATTGGACTCTGGTCAGACCCATGTTGGAGTACTGTGCTCAGTTCTGGTTGCCTCACTACAGGAAGGATGTGGAAGCCTTTGAAAGGGTGCAGAGGAAATTTACAAGGATGTTGCCTGGATTGAGGAGCATGCGTTATGAGAATTGGTTGAGTCAACTCAGCCTTTTCTCCTTGGAGTGAAGGAGGATGAGAGGTAGCCTGATAGAGGTGTATAAGATGATGAGAGGCATGGATTTTGTGGATAGTCAGAGGCTTTTTCCCAGGGCTCAAATGGTTGCCACAACAGGACACAGGTTTAAAGTACTGGGGAGAAGGTACAGAGATGTCAGGGGTAAGTTTTTTACTCAGAGAGTGGTGAGTGTGTGGAATGGGCTGCTGGCAATTGTGGTGGGCAGATACGATAGGGTCTTATAAGAGACTTTTGGATTGGTACATGGTGCTTAGTAAAATAGAGGGCTATGGGTAAGCCTAGTAATTTCTAAGGTAGGAACACGTTTGGCACAACTTATTGGGCTGAAGGGCCTGTATTGTGCTGTAGGTTTTCTACGTTTCATAAGACAAAGGAGCAGAAGTAGGTCATCATCAAGGAACCCCACCACCCAGGACACACGCTTTTCTCAATGTTACCTTCAGGAAGGAGGTACGAAAGCTGAAAGCACACACCCTGTGATTCAGGTACAGCTTCTTCTCTTCTGCCATCCAATTTCTAAATGGACATCGAACCCAATCTCACTATTTTTTTAAATTTCTCTTTTTACACTAATCATTTTAATAATTCAATATACTAATGTACACTTAATGTATTCAGTTTTTTCTATATGCATCATGTACTGCATTGTACAGCTGTCATAAAGTTAACAAATTTCTTTCCATATACTGGTGATATTAAACCTGAATCTGATTCCGTATCTGATCCCAGGGTTCAATATGGTGAAATATATGTGTTTCCTTCAAACACTTTTTCAGAAAGTGAAGCACACAAATTTTGAATGTTATGTTTTTTTTAGTCAAATCCATCAGACTGTGGTTGCCTCCAACTGGCTAGCTTTGCTGGTTGGTTGTCTGCTGTTTTTTTTTTCTCTGATAATTGTCCCAGATCAGATATTCAACTGTGTGCACTTTGGTTTGTGCCATGCGCAGTTGAAATATGCCTGAGAAGTCAGTGACAGAATGAGTGGGTAGTTGCCTCATGGCTCATGTCGTATCCTAACCTAATGCTGTCCATATGGACTTCATTAAAATCCCACACAACTCTCCTTTGAACTTATCCCAATGAAAGGGTCTCATTTTAAAGGAGATGTGTGAGACAGAGGTTTTTTTTTGTGGAGGGAAATATTCAACAGCATGAATTTGGAGAAAAGTTTATTCATTGCCCACTGTTTCTTTGTCTCTCATAATTACATACACTTCTATCAGATCTTCCCTCAGTCTTTGTTACTTTATTGGATCCAAAAATAAGGACAATTGAAGTTTTTAAGACCATATGGAATAGGAACAGAGATAGGCAACTTGGTCCATCAATTCTACACTGACATTCCATCATGCTAATTATCCCTTTCAGCCACATTCTCCTTCCATCTCCCTTTAAACGTTGATGCTTGATTAATCAAGAACTCATCAAGTTCCATTTTAAATATACTCAAATACTTTTCATCCACAACCATACATGGCATTGAATTCCACTCTCTGGCTGAAGAAATTTCTTCTTAACTCTATTCTGAGGCTGCTCAGTTTTATCCTAGTCATCCTCTCCACATTCACTCTATATAGGCCTTTTGATATTCAACAGGTTTCATTGATATTCTCTCTCATTCTTCTAAACTCCACTGAGTACAGGCTCAGAGCCATCAGAGCCATACATTAACCCTTTCTTTCCTAGAATCATTTTTGTGAATCTACTCTAGACCCTCTTCAATGGCAGCATTTCTTTTCTTAGATAAGAGGCCGACTGTTGCAACGACGAGGCTGAGGATGAACCCAAGTACAGGACACAGGTACAGCAGCAGAGTCATGCGGTGTTAGCACCATCATAAATGGGGAACCGGTATCCAGGAGAGTCTTTATAAGTAGACAAGATTTATGTACAGCATCCAGGAAATGATGCAGAGCTTAGAACTGCCTGTCCTAAGGAATCAGGAAACAAGGTTTACTCACACTAAAGTCATCTAACAAACTGACAAAGCATCGCTGTTGATGCCCGAATTTTATCCTATGTTCACTAATGGGAAATAGGTGTGCAATAGTGGAACCGGAATGATTGGAAATCAGACAAGGGGATTAGGGCCAAATTAAGGAGGTAATAGCAAGATAGGGAGTTGCCAGATGGGACCATGACACCCACAACTGCTGACAATATGCCAGGTGCCACCGAACAAATGCCTTATAAAGCGTTATTCTTGTCTTATGTTCAAGTCCTCTTGAAATGAATACTAACATTGCATTTGTCTTCCCTTCCACCAACGAAGCCTGTACATAAAAACTTTAGGGAATCCTGCACAGGATCTCCCAAGTCTCCTTGCACTTCCCCATTTAGAAAATAATCTATCTCTTTATTCTTTCTACAAAAGTGCATAACCATTCATTTCACTGCATTCCATCTTCCATTTCATTGCCTATTCTCCCAACCTATCTAGTCCTTCTGTGGACACCCTGATTCATCAGCACTACCTGCCCCTTCACTTTATCAGTAAACTTGGGCTCAAAGGTGTCAATTGCACCATTCATATTGTTGATATATTACATAAAAATAAGTGATCAGAATACAGACTAGACACTGGCAGCCAACCAGGATAGGAACAATTTATACCCTCGCATCGCTCCTCAATACCATTTCCACACATGCTACATGAAGAATGTCTCCTGACTGTCTCTGCACTTGGGCTCATCCTCAGCCTTGTCCTTTCAACACAGGGGGATTAAATCCAGACAGGCTATTGGTGATATTCACTACTAGAAACTTGTAGCTCTCAACCCTCTCACTCTTAATATTGTTGGTATAGCCAGGACCATGTGCATCATCCACTTCCTGAAGTCAATAACCAATTTTTTTGTTTTGTTGATACTGCAAGAAATACTGGTGCCATGACACCATGCCACTAAAGTCTGTATCCCCATCCTTTAATTATTAAATGAGGGACAGCCCACTATGGTGGTATCATGTAGATGGAGTTATATCAGAGTCTAGCCACAGAGTTACTGTACATATGTACAGGAAGCAGACTGCAGGGCTGAGGTTGCAATTTTGTGGAGATGCAGTAGCTGTGAGTTTCTAGTTCCCTGTCAATTTACTTCCCCATCCATCTCTTTGGCCTCTTTTGGTTTGTCTGCAAAATACAAGCTGAAGTAATGCAGATTCAGCTTTCTTCTAGGGATGCTGCAGCTTGGGGCTCCTCTACAGTGAATTCAAAACATTTAAGCAACCTATAATTTCTGTTTCTTTCAGAACTGACAGGTTCTGAAGGTCGTCAACCTGCCACTTTAACACAGCTTACCCCTATCTTCACAGACACTGCTTGATGACATAGTCACAGTTTCAGGGCTTGGAAGCAGGACCTTCAACTCAGTAATCTGTGCTGGCCCATCCTACACTGACTGCAAAGGTAATGGGGGATTTCAACATGCAGGTAGACTGGACTCCAAGAAAGGGAGTTTGTGGACTGCCTCTGAGATGGATTATTAGAGCATTTATACTGCAGCTTACCAGGAAGAAGGCAATTCTGCATTTAGTGTTGTGTAATGAAACTGATTTGATAAGGGAACTCAAGGTAAAGGAGCCATTGGGAGGTAGTGACCATAATATGATGAGCTTTAATCTACAATTTGAGAGGGAGAAGGGAAAATCGGAAGTGTCAGTATTACAGTTGAACAAAGGGGACTATGGAGCCACGAGGGAGGAAGTTGCCAAAGTTGACTGGAAGGATACCCTAACAGTGGAACAATGGAACAACAATGACAGGTATTTCTGGGAATAATACAGAAGGTGCAGGATCAGTTCATTCCAAAGAAGCAGAAAGATTCTAAGGAGGTGACCATGGCTGACAAGGGAAGTCAAGGAGAGTATAAGAATAAAAGAGAAGAAGTATACCATAGCAAAAATGAGTGGGAAGCCATAGGATTGGGAAACTTCTAAAGAACAACAGAAGATAACTAAAAAGGCAATACAGGGAGTAAAGATGAGGCACGAAGGTAACTTAGCCAAGAATATAAAGGAGGATAGTAAAAACTTCTTTAGGAATGTGAAGAGGAAAAACATTAGTTAAGACCAAAGTTGGGCCCTTGAAGACAGAAATGGGTGAATTTATTATGGGAAACAAGGAAATGGCAGACGAGTTGAACAGGTACTTTGGATCTGTCTTCACTAGGGAAGACACAGACAATCTCCCAGATGTAATAGTGCAAGAGCACCTAGGTACCAGAGGAACTGAAGGAAATTCACATTAGTCAGAATATGATGTTGGGTATATTGATGGGACTGAAGGCTGATAAATCCCTAGGGCTTGATGGTCTGCATCCCAGGGTACTTAAAGAGATGGCTGCAAAAATCATGGATGCGTTGGTAATCATTTTCTACAGTTCTATAGATTCAGGATTGGTTGCTGAGGGTTGGAGGATAGCTAATGTTATCCCACTTTTTAAGAAAGGAGGGAGAGAGAAAACAGGGAATTATGTGCCAGTTAGCCTGACAGCAGTGTTGGGGAAGATGCTGGAGTCAATTATAAAAGACGAAATAGCGCCACATTTGGATAGCAGTAACAGGATCAGTCTGAGTCAACATGGATTTACAAAAGGGGAAACATGCTTGACTAATCTTCTGGAATTTTTTGAGGATGTAACTATGACAATAGGCAAGGAAGAGCCAGTGGATGTACCTGGACTTTCAGAAAACCTTTGATCAGGTCCCACATGGGAGATTAGTGGGCAAAATTAGAGCACATGGTATTGGGGGTAGGGTACAGACATGGAAAGAAAATTGTTTGGCAGACAGAAAACAAAGAGCAGGGATTAACGGGTCCTTTTCAGAATGGCAGGCAGTGACTAGTGGGGTACCACAAGGCTCGGTGCTGGGACAGCAACTATTTAAAATATATATTGACGATTTCGATGAAGGGATTAAAAGTAACTTTAACAAGTTTGCAGATGACACAAAGCTGAATGGTAGTGTGAAATGTAAGGAGGATGTTATGAGAATGCAGGGTGACTTGGACAGGTTGGGTGAAAGGGCAGATGCATGGCAGATGAAGTTTAATGTGGGTAAATGTGAGATTGTCCATTGTGGTGGCAAGAACAGGAAGGCAGATTACTACTTGAATGGTGTCAAGTTAGGGAAAGGGGAAGTACAATGAGATCCAGGTGTCCTTGTTCATTAGTCACTGAAAGTAAGCATGCAGGTTGATGCGCCATCAATAACTCTCTCTGAGATGTAAAGGCGAGATATCGGCTTTTATTGACTGGAAGAAGGAACCAGCAGTGAGTGACCATCATACTACATCCTGGAGACTGAGGCCGAGCATCAGACCTCGATCGCATTTATACAGGGGCCTGTGGGAGGAGCCACAGGAGTAGTCAGAAGGGGGCGTGTCCAGACAGGCACACGTAGTTCACCACACAGGTACAGCAGGCAGAAAACAAAGCAACCGGAGTTCAGTATAGGAGCAAAGAGGTCCTTCTGCAGTTGTATAGGGCCCTGGTGAGACCACACCTGGAGCATGGTGTGCAGTTTTCGTCCCCAAATTTGAAGATGGACATTCTTGCTATTGAGGGGGTGCAGCGTAGGTTCATGAGGTTAATTCCTGGGATGGCAGGACTGTCATATGTTGAAAGGTTGGAGCGACTGTGCTTGTATACACTGGAACTTAGAAGGATGAGAGGGGATCTGATTTAAACATATAAGATTATTAAGGGACACACACAAAATGCTTGTGGGACGCAGCAGGTCAGGCAGCATTTATAGGGAGAAGCGCTGTCGACGTTTTGGGCCAGGACCCTTCGTCAAGACTCATTATTAATGGATTGGACACGCTAGAGGCAGGAGACATGTTCCTGATGTTGAGGGTGTCCAGAACCACAGTTTAAGAATAAGGGGTAGGCGATTTAGTTGAGAATTTTTTTTTTTCACCCAGAGAGTTGAGGATCTGTGGAATGCTCTGCCTCAGAAGGCAGTGGAGGCCAATTCTCCGGATGCTTTCGAAATAATTAGATAGAGCTCTTAAAGATGGCGGAGTCAAGGGATATGGGGAGAAGGCAGGAACGGCGTGCTGTTTGTGGATAATCTGCCGCCATGATCACAGTGATTGGTGGTGCTGTCTAGAAGGGCCGAATGGCCTACTTCTGCACCTATAGTCTATCGTCTATTGACTCCGTTCTGTTTTACATGCACAGTATTCTTCTTAAACAGTCTCCCACTCCCACATTCTATTGAGTTGTGAGCTGGTGTAGAGATAGTTTCATTTGTAAGCTCGTGTACAGTTGTACCTAATGAAGTGGCCACCGAGTGAATATCATCATCGCCAAACCATCACAGGACCGAAATCCTGGAACTCCTTCGTAACAACATGTGGGTGTACGCAGAGTTCAAATAACTTAGCATTTCAAGAGAGCAGCTCAGCATTACATTCTCAGGGGCAGCCTGGGCTCCGTAACTAAACGCTGCCTCAACCGGTGAAGCCCTCAACATTTTCATATTTTTCAAAGCCGTTTCCCCCAACTAACTATCTTTGCTAGTTTGCTTTTTTTCCCGATCATTGAACCAGATGTGTTCACTTTTTTCTCGCTATACACAGTTCAAAAACAACTGAGAATGCAGCGACACAGACAGTGGGGGTGCTGCCGCAGCCCTCATGTCAAATGTAAACCTTGTGCATTGCTGTAGAGGATTTTGTCGTTTACTTTGTTTGCCTACCAAATTCCAAAGGCGTCCTGGTTGCTAGGTTAAATGACCGCAAATTGCCCCTGATGTGCGGGTAAGTGGGAGGATTCGAAAGGTAGAGGGGGTATTGTTGGGAATGTGGGTCGAATGAGATGGGATATGTGTTAATAATTGCTTTATGGTCGGGGTGGGCTCTGTACCGGAGGTGTCGTTTCCGCGCTGCGTGACTCAATGATGTAATAAATCGCGAATTATTGGAACTGGAGGGGTGTGGCTAATTGTGAACATGCAAAAGTGCTAAGAAACAGTATGAGCGGAGTAAGTATAAAATTATTTTCACCAGCATTTTAACGACTTCTGGGGTAGTTTAAGAACGTGCAGGAAATAAAGTCCGATAGAGGCGTCAGATTCGCAAACATAAGGTTTGTTTCACGCTTATCACTTTTCAACTTCACCTAGCCTATCCCACAATCCTCCGCCCACACATGTCCATTTTCCTTTTTCTGTTCTCGCCTGTCCCCGCCTCTCTTTCTCTCCGACTCCAGCTCTCCCATACCTGGCCTCATCAGCCCTTCATGCTATTGCAAGCCTCGGACACATACTGGCCCCTCTCTCACCACTCTTCTCCCTTTCACTGACTTTAGTTGAGTTCCTTTCCTCTCCTGACTTAGCAAAGTTACAGAATGTCGACCCGATCTGTGTCATTTCTCCTCAATCCCCCTCCCCCCACAGACACTGCCCCCTGTGCTACTAGGTTCGTAGAGTTCTTCCAGAATTTAGTTCTTGTTTCTGTTTTCGAGAGATACCAGATCTATAGTCTTCTATAGTGAAAATGTTTCTACTTGATGTTGATGCAATTTCGAGGGGGGAAGAGTGCCACTTTTTTTATTTCTGACAGCCAGGAACTTTCATTTACGACTAGCTCGGACAGGTCCCACTTCAGCTCACTTTTCGTTGCTACCATTTCGGTTCGCTTTTGCTTGGCTTCTTTACTCCATACCTGTGTTGTCCGCAGCCAATTTGTCTTTGTATATGGCATGGGATGAAACTTGCATCTGTTCCTTAATTGTTGGAATAGGAAATACTAAGTCCAATGCTTTCGCCTGTGTTGAAATGTTGGGGAATGATGTGTGCCGAATCCGTTGTCAAAGTTGGACCGCTGACAATTTTTACGATTAGATTCTGGTAAGGGTGCCCAGCGAAATGGCCTTTTTTTCACTGATAGATGATAGATCTGTAGACACGCCACCAGTTCTTCAATTATTCGTTTCCATAATTGGCCAAACAAACACACAAAAGTTCGAGGGAGTCTGCCCAAGTGAAGGACTTGGATCTGAAACGCCGACAGGTCATTTCCCTCCATCGATGCTACTTAACGTACCGAGCTTCTCCAGCTTTTTGTGTGATTCCGGGATTTTCTGGATTGTATAATTTGCTTGAGCTGGTTTTGAAAAAAAAAGTGGTGCCATGGTATGCCGCCTTTATTTTAGTACCTTGCCGAGGAAACAGTGCCGGCCGTCCTCTCTCTTGGTTTTAAAAGTATCTTATATGATCATCAGGTGCAGATTATGTAGAAAGATCGTTTTTACAAGGCGGGCGAGTATGCATACAATATCCCCCAGTCCACCACAAAAAAAAGGGCCACGCATTATATTAGAATCCGAATCAGGTATATTATCACCAGCATGTGACGTGAAATTTGTTTTGAAGTGGACACTAACTATTTGCGAATCTGGCATTAAAGTATACGATTTAAATGGAAACTCTTGATACAGCAAGAACGAAATGAATTGTGATTTACAGGGGAGTACTTGCTTCAAGTATTTAATAATTTTCTCCGTCGTATGATTTATCCCAATATCCTATTGAGTAGGTTCTCGCTAATTGACCATGCAACAGTGTGCAGCCCATGCTCTGCCCATTGTCGACGACCAAGTGTGATTTCAATACCGATCAAGTAGCGTTCCAGCTAAAGAGCGCTATCGTGAACATTTTTCAGCCCTTGGTTTCATGACACTACTGTGAAAGATAACAATTTAAATTTGAGGCAGGTTAGATTCTAATCAGCCCGCCTAGAGGCTGATGACGAAACACTATAGTTACATTCTGATTGGGTCATAAGCTTCCGTACCGACTCTTTGAGAGAGAAGTCCGATTCAGTTCCGCTCCAGTCTTGGTGAGTCGTAGTGCACAGTTCAGGATGTTCCTGTGCGTGGTCCTGGGTTTCTTCCACTTGCAAGTGGTTCTATCCAGTAAGTACACTTTACTAGTTTTATTTATACTGAATGAAGTGCCACCACTGAACAGAAGTGAGCTCGTAGTCCAAACCGCTTGTGCTCTGCAAAGTGCGCTCAGGTTTGTGTAAGTGTAGTGTTTAATCTCTTAAGACTGATCTATCACCAGAATGGAGCTCCTGTTTTGGTTTTACAACATTTCGGGTTTCATTAGGCATCATTTTACCGGAGCGTAAGACTGAAACATAAACTGCGCTCAATGTTAATTTCTATTCATTAAAATGGGGATACAACGTGAAAGAGTCGGAAAGCCGTACCTTGCATCTTCATCACTTACAGAACGATGTTTGTTGGCAAAATGTTATCAGAAAGAGAAGTGAAATCTCTAACTTACAACTACTTCCCAGATAGATTTTGGCCTGAAACATCTTTTCCATAGATGTCGCCTGGTCTGCTGAGTCCCTTTAGCATTTTGTGTGTGCTGCTTGGGTTTCCAGCATCTGCAGATTTTCTCTTCTTAGAAGAGAGTAATAGATCAGTCATGAGCATTTAAACATAATTCAGTGTAGTGCAGGATCAAGCCCTTTGCCCTGAAATGTTGTGAGGAAGTAATTAAATAGAAGAGATCTAATACATTTGTCCAGAATATGGTCTATATTCCTCCGTTCTATGTAATTAATATGCCTATTCAGTAGAGTTTTAAATACTTGTATTATTTCTACATCAACTGCTATCCTGACAACAAATTTCAGACACCCTCCATTCTCTTTAAAAATAACATCCTGCTCCCCGCACAACTTTCCTTTCTATTTAGCTGTATGAGAGAAGGTAATTTTAAAGGAGATGCATGACAGAGGGTCTATTTTGTGTGTGTGTGTGTGTGTGTGTTTGGGGGGGGGGTGTCAATATTAAACAGCATGACCGTGGGAAAAGGTTATCAACTGCCCTCTCTGTCTATACATCTCATTATTATAGAAATATCTGTCAGATCTTCCCTCAGTTTCTGCTGCTGCTTTGGAAACAACAAAAAAGCAACAGAAGTTAAAAAAGGCCATAAGACATAGGGGCAGAATTAGGGCACTGATGTTCCACCATGCCAATTTATTCTCCCTCTCAAACATGTTCTTCTCCCAACTTGCCTTGTGCTTTGAAGCTCTGACTAATGAAGAACCTATCCAGCTCCACTTCAAATAAACTCAATTATTTTCAAGAAAAAGTCTGTGGACGCTTGAAATCTGATCAACACACACAATATGATGGAGGAACACAGCAGGCCAGGCAGCATCTATCAGAAAAAAAAGTGCAGTCAAAGTTTCAGGATGAAACCCTTTTGAAGCACTGGAAGAAGAAAAAAACTGAGTAAATTTGAATGGTGTGAGGAATGAGGAATGTCAGACGATAGGTGAATCTTGGGGGGTGTACTTTGTTAGAAGGATTTATGCTTTGGTAGAACGAATAAAAGCATAGACTAGAAAACTAGAAAATGGCTAGAAAATTTAAAAAATCAGAAGAGCATAATGATTTGGAAGTTGCTGTGCAGAATTCCCAAAAGGTTTCATCAGTTGTAGGGAAGACAAATGCAATGTTGGCATTCATTTTGTGTGCTCTGGAACATACAGAAATGGCTTATCGTGTGGTGTTGGGGGGCAACATTAGAAAGCTTGACACTGGAAAAAGTTTATCAGTTGGTCTCTCTGTCTACGCCTCTCATAATTGTATAAACATCTATCAGATCTTCCCTTAGTCTCTGTTGCTAGATTGGAAGCAACAATTCTCTATATTCCATCTTCCATTTCTTTGCACATTCTCCCAGTCTGTCTAAGCATTTCTGCAGGCTCCTCACTTCAACAACACTATATTCCCCCTTATTTATCGCTATGCCATCTGCGAACAGCCACAAAGCTGTAAAATTGCATCAACCAAATCATTGAAATAATACATGAAAATAATCACTCACAATACACACAAGTCACTCGCAGCTAACCAGAATAGGAACCTATTATTTCCACTTTTTGCCTCCTGCCAGCCAGCCACTTTTCTATACATGTCAGTATCTTTCATGTAATACCATGGACTCATGTTAAGCAACCTCATATGTGGCACCTTGTCAAATGCCTTCAGAAAATCCAAGTTGATTCTTTGTCTACCTTGATTGGGTTTCTCCTCATTAAAAAGTTCCCTTTCGAAAACCATGTTGACTTTGGCCTATTTTATCATGTGCCTCCCAGTACCGTGAAACTTCATCCTTAATAATAGACTTCAACATCTTTTTAACCACTGAAGTCAGGATAACTGAGCTTTTAATTCCTGTCTACTGCTCCCTCCCTTCTGAGAGTGGAGTGACAGTTGCAATTTTAAGTGCTCAGGAACCATTCCAGAATCTAGTGATTCTTGAAAGATCATTGGTATCTCCATAATCTCTTCATTTATCCGTTTCTGAACCCTGTGATATACTCTATCTGGTGACTTATCCACTTTCAGACCTTTCAACTTCCTTAGCAGCATCTCCATATTAATAGGAACTAAAACTCACTTATGCCCCCGGCACTCGATTTTCTGACATACCATTGGTGTATTCCACAGTGAACCTGTTGCAAAATACTGATTATTTTCATCCACTATTTCATTCTACTATCCCTTCAGCATTAATTTCCAATGGTTCATTGTCCACATACCTATCTTTTACTCTTTATATATCTGAAAAAAAATGTTTTGTATCTTTATATTATTAGCCAGCTTCCATTCATATTCAATCTTTTTCTCTTTACGGCTTTCCAATTGCTTTCTGTTTTTAAATTTCCCAATCCTCTCACTTCCCAGTGACTTTTACAATATTATATGCACTCTTTGTCTTCTCTTATGAGCCTCATCCCCCCCTTTATAATACTTATTATTCATCTTTGGTTTGTGTCTATCCTGTACCTTGTCCCCAGAAACTCCAGTTTCCTTCCTCTCATTTCTTTTCTATAATTCCTATTATTCCACTGCAATACTAATATATCTGACCTCATTTTCTCCCTCTGAACCTGCAGGGTGAATTCTATAATATTATAATCACTACTCCTTTGAGTTCCTTTACCTTAAACTCCCTAATCAAATCTGGCTAATTACACAACACCTGATCCAAAATTGCATTTCCCCAAGTGGGTCAAAACAAGCTAAAAAGTCATCTTTTTGGCATTCTACAAGTTCCCTCTCTTGGGATCCAGTAGCAACCTGAATTTCTCAATCCGCCTGCATATTGAAATCCCCCATGACTTTGATAACATTGCCCTTATTACATGCCTTTTCCTTCTTGCATTGTAATTTATATTCCACATCCTAGCCAACATTCAGATGTCTGTATATAATTTGCATCATGGTCTTTCATCCTATATTAACTCTCACCAGAAGTATTCTGCATTTTCTGATCTTCTATTACCGCTTGCTAAGGACTTGATTTAATTTCTTACTTAACTAAGCCAACCCATACCATCATGCTTAACTGCCTGTTCTCTCTGTATAAATGTATCCTTGAATACTGAGCTCCTAAATATAATGTTCTCTCAGCTAAGGCTCAGTGATGCTCACAATTTCACAATTGCCAATCTCTAACTGATGCAAGGTATAAGATTCAATATTGTTTTATGTTATTTCTTGTACACAAGTATAAGGAGAATGAAATAATTGTTACCCTCAATCTGATAAAACCCAACAATCATTCCTGATAACAACAGGATGAACAGTCCATGAACAGCATTTGTGGTATCTTTTATGTTGTTACTGGCCACTTTCTGACACCTTTCTGCATACATGACCTTTGGTAGGCTACTGCCAGTGATTCATTTGGAAGTATTGATTACAGATCACATTGCCTTTCTGTCTGATGCCATTTAGTTTCCATACCATGCAGTGATGCAGCCTGTTAAGATATTCTCTATTGCATATCTGTAGAATGCTGAGCATGTCTGTGCAAAGTCTATCTCTATTCAGCCTACTCAGAAATTTGAGGCATTAGTGAGCTGTCTTGACTGTGCAGGATGCATTCTGGGACTATGAAAAGTTGTGAGTGATGTGTTCTCCCAGGAATTTGAGGGGAGCTCTTATCATTCAATTACTCAATACAATGATCGATGCAGCTTTAGAAAAAGTTGGAGACTTGGATTAGATATAAAAGTGTTGCAAAGATTAGCTATGATCTTATAGAATGGTAAACAAGAACAGAGTGAAATGATATCATCCTGCTCATGTTATGTTTGTATGGCAGATACTCTACAAGACAAACCCAAGGTACAGGATAAGTTCAATAAACTTGGCAATAAAATTCAGTATTGATGCCAGAAGTGACAGCTATGTATGAAACAATTATATTCTCCTTGACAATCTAATTTGGGGGAAGTAAACAGTAACATAGTTATTGCAATTCTGTTAATGAAGTTAAGTTAAAGAGCTTTTGAGACTGTTAGCATACACAATTTTACTTCATATTGTGAAAAAAATCAGAATCAAGTTTAAAATATCAAACAGATGTCTTAAAATTTCTTGCTTTGTGGCAGAAGAACATTGCAATACATAATAATAGAGCAATAAATTACAAAAAGTAGTACAATAAGTTAAGCAGTGCAAAAAGAGAGGAACAGTGCAAGAAATGTTCATAGGTCTATCAACTAATCAGAAATTTGAGAGTGGAGTGGAAGAAGCTGTTCCTGAAATGTTGAGTCCATGTCTTTAGGCTCCAGTACCATTTTGCTGATGTCACATTGATAAGAGGCTATGTCCTGGGTGATGTGGGTTCTTAATGACAGATGCCACCTTTCTGAAGGTGTCCTCAATACTAGGGAGGTTAGTACCCATGATGGAGATGGCAGAGTTCTGTATGCAGCTTTTCCTGCTCCTGTGGTATGGTGCCTCCTTACCAGACAGTGATGCATCCATATAGAATGCTCTCCATGGTGTACCTGTGGAAATCTGCAAATGTCTTTGGTGACCTACCCATTTTCCTCAAGCTCCTAATGTAATTTCCTTGTAATTGCATCAATATGCTAGGGCCCAGGATAGATCTTCAGAGATATTTGAACCCAGGAAATTGAAGCTGCTCCCCCTATTTCTGAACAATTGATGAAGTTTCATCTACCCTAATTTTAAATGCAATATTATAACATGTAACTAAATGAGTATTTTAAGAAGTAACTTAAAGGAAGGATTAGAGGATGTCATTCAACTTTCTAGATCTGAACAAAGGATGTAAATTCTGGAGAATCAGGAAGTCAGAGCTGATAGAGGTTGATTGAATACTTTGGTCAACACAGGGAGGACTACCATGACACTAGAGATTTTAAACCTAAAATCTGATTGTACTGACTTTTTAAGTAGAAAAGGAGTAAATGTAACAGGATAACTGTATGTGGAATATTCTGAATAATTTTTGGCCCTGTATCTAATGAAAGATATGTTAGCCCTGGAAAGGGTCCAGATAAAGTTCACAAGAATTGTCCCAGGAAAGAAAGCCTCAACATATGAGGAACACTTGATATTTCTGAGTCTGTACTCAATGCAGTTCAGAAGGATGAGGTGGGGGGTGGGGTCCTCACTGAAAGCCACTAAATACTGAAAGGCCTGGGTAGGGTACAACTGGAGAAAATTTGGCCATTATTAGGAGAATTTATGATCTGGGTGGACAGCCTTAGAATAAATAGAAGACATTAGATGCTGAGATGAAGAGGATTTACTTCAGCCAGATTGACAGATCCGTGGAATTCATTGCCTCAGAGTAGTTGATGTTAAATGTCTGGGTGTATTCAAGGCAGAATTTAATAATTTCTTGATCTATAAGGGTTACAGTGGGCATGGCTAGCAGAAAGAAAGATAATGTTCATATCATTGAATATGGAGCAAACTTGATGGGCTGAGTGACACAATTGTAGTCCTCATTCTTACAGTCTTATCTTATTGGTAATAAGGTTCTACAGGGTAAGGGGGATCGAATGATGCTGGCATAATTGTCATCAAACATTAACAGAGGCACAACCTGCATAATTGCCTGTTCATGTCTAACTCAATTGATCACCAGGCAATCTATTTGAAACTTAAATGTTCTTCCTCAATATGCTCTTCCTTATTTTACTTCCAAGGTACATGTAAGTTGGTAGTTTAATTGGTCACAGTAAATTGACTGGTTATGATATATGTGGTAGAATCTGGAGGGAAATGTTGGAATGTAGGGAGAATAAAAATGGGTTAAGTTTGGATTAGTGTAAAACTGGGTGCTTCATGGTTGCCATGGACACAGTGAGCAGAATGTTCTGCTTCCATGACTCTGTTTCAGCATTAAATGGGCAGTAAATGAGACTTGTGTTGGCGCATGGCCTAGTGGGCAAGGCATCAGTCTAGTAACCTGAAGGTCACTGGTTCGAGCCTCAGCTGAGGGAGCGTGTTTGTGTCCTTGAGCAAGGCACTTAACAACACATTGCTCTGTGACATCACTGGTGCCAAGCTGCATGGGTCCTAGTGCCCTTCCCTTGGACAACATCGGTGGCGTGGAGAGGCCTGCAGCTTGGGCAACTGCCGGTCTCCCACACAACCCTGCCCAAGCCTGCACCCTGGAAACTCCAGGCGCAGATCCATGGTCTCTCGAGACTGACGAATGCCACCACAAATGAAACTTCCTACAAGGTAAAACCTA
Organism: Hypanus sabinus; assembly: GCF_030144855.1. Lineage (NCBI taxonomy): Eukaryota > Metazoa > Chordata > Chondrichthyes > Myliobatiformes > Dasyatidae > Hypanus > Hypanus sabinus. The sequence continues at coordinate 151,428,907 of NC_082710.1, read as the reverse complement.
ACATCATGAATGGCTTTGAAAGGAAGTATAAAATTTTGAAAGGGATTCCAAAACTACACCTCTCTGAATCCATGTAGCATCTATTGAGCATGTGGTCTGTGTCTTGGAGGCCAACTTCAGAACATCTTTCAAGAGGTGTAAGGTCCTGGTGGGATGCTTGTAAGGGTGCTAAAATCCTCTGCCAACCAACTGGCAAGTTTGTTCAAGGACATCTTCAATTTCTCACTGCTGCAGTCAGAAGTTCCCATCTGCTTCAAAACTGCAACAATCATACCTGTGCCCAAGAAGAGCAGATTGAGTTTCCTCAATAACTGTCACACAGTGGCACCCGCATCTGCTGTGATGAAATACTTTGAAAGTCAAATTATTGTACCCCAATCACTAGCAAGGTCAAGTAAAAGGAAGGTGTGGACAAGTGAAGTGGAGTAGTGTTAGAGTGCAAACACAAGGAAATCTGCAGATGCTGGAAATTCAAGCAACACACACAAAATGCTGGTGGAACACAGCAGGCCAGGCAGCATCTATAGGAAGAAGTGCAGCCGACATTTCAGACCGAGACCCTTCATCAGGACTGACTGAAAGAAAAGATAGTAAGACCCTTTCAAATCTCTTACTATCTTTTCTTTCAGTTAGTCCTGAAGAAGAGACTTGGCCCGAAACATCAACTGGACTCCCTATAGGTGCCACCTGGCCTGCTGCATTCCACCAGCATTTTGTGTGTGTTGCTAGAGTTAGAGTAGGGAGGTTTTGGCTCATTGGGCTTCTGTGAGGGCAGGCTTAGTGAGGTACATATCTGCTAAGATTCTTTATCATTCATCAGTGAGGGTGTATAGTTGGAGCAGTGAGAATAACCTCAGAGGTTGTGTCATGTCTGTGTGAGATGTGGGTATGCTGAGAGGCATCCAGCCTCCTGAACAACCATTACTGCACCAGGTACACTGAGCTTCTGCTCCTCCGAGAATGTGCTATGAAACTGGAGCTGCAGCTTGATTAATGTCAGCTCGTATGGGAAAATGAGGTGATAAATAGGATCTGAAGGGAGGTAGTCACCCTTGCGTTGAAGGTGGCAAGTACATGGGTGACTGTCAGGAGATGGCAAGGAAGTATGCAGCCAATGCAGAGTACTCCTGTAGCTGTTTCCCTTAATGATAGGTAAGCAACTTTGGACACTTTTGGGAGGGGGCATGATGCAGTTGCAGTGACCCAGTCTTCAGTGCTGAGTCTTGCACTGTGGCTCAGAAGCGAAATGGGAAGAAGAGAACTCCAGCAGCGATAAGGGATTCCATAGTTAGATCAGTAGGTCCAAGATGTTGTGGATACAATAGAGGCACCTAGGTGGCATGTTTCCTCTCATGTGCCAAAATCAGGGATGTGTTGAATTGGGTCCATGGCATTCTGAAAGAGTTCAGTTGGAACTAGTGCATGGGCATGGTTTCAGTTATGGAATGTATAACCTATATAAAAGCCATGGGTTACAACTGAACCTGAAAGAGACCAGTATCTTATGGATGGTAAGATAAGCCACTTGGACCAGATGGACTACACCCTAGGGTACTGATAGAGGTACCTGAAGAGATTGTGGATGCATTAGTAATGATTTTTCAAGAATCACTGTCTGGCAAGGTTTCAGAGTACTGGAATATTACAAATGTTGGAACACTTCAAAAAAACAAAGGAGTCAGAAGAAAGGAAATTTGAAGCCAGTTATCCTGACCTCAGTGGTTGGGAACATGTTGGAGCCAATTTTTATGGAGTACGTTTCAGGGCATGTGTAGTTGATCCAACTGGTACTTGCAGGCACGTGATAAAATAGGCCAAGGGCAGCATGGGAAAACTTTGCCTGACAAACTTTTGCAATTCTTTGAGAAAATAACAAGCAGAATATACAAATGAGAATCAGATGATATATACTTAGATTTTGAGAAGCTCTTTGACTAGGCACTGCACATTAGGCTGCTTAACAAGTTAAAAGCCCATGGTATTACAGGACTGATATTAGTGTGAATAGAACATTGGCTGATTGGCAGGAGGCAACGAGGGAGAATAAAATTAGCATTTCTGATTGGTTGCTGGTTACAGTTGTTGTTCTTCAGGGGTCAGTGTTGGGACTACTTTTTACATTGCATGTCTATGGTTTGAATGATGGATTTGATGACTTTGTGGCTAAGGTTGTGGATGAAACATATATAGGTGGTGGGGCAGGTCATGTTGAAGAAGCAGGAAGGGAGCAGAAGAACTTGGACATATTAGGGGAATTAGCAAAGAAGTGGCAGAGGAATATAATATCAGGAAGTATATGGTCCTGGACTTTGCTACAGGGAATGCAAGTGTAGACTATTTTCTAAATGAGGTGGAAATTCAAGAATCTGAGATGCGAAGTGACGTTGGTGTCCTTGTGCAGGATTCCCTAAAGTGTCATTGAATATAAAAGCAAAGATGTAATGATGATGCTTTACAAGGCACTGGCAAGGCCTCATTTGGAGCATTGTGAGCAGTTTTGTGCCACTTATCTAAGAAAACATATGCTGATATTGGAGAATTTACAAGGGAGGTTAATGAAAATTATTAGGTGAATGGAAGGCTCATCATATGAGGAGCATATGATGGCTCTGGGCCTGTGCGTTCGGGAAGTTAGAAGATTAATGGCAGATTTCATTGAAACCTGTTGAATGTTGAAACGCTTCAGTGGAGTGGATATTTCCTGTAGGGAAGGAGTCTGGGACCTGAGGTCAGAACCACAGAATAGAGGGGCATAACTTCAGAATGGAGATGAGCAGGAATTTCTTTAGTCAGAGTGTGAATCTTGAATTTGTTGCCAGTGGCGGCCATGGAGGCTGGGTGATTGGGTATATTTAAGACAGAGGTTGATGGATTCTTTATTAGTCAGGGTGTGAAAGGCTACATTGAGAAGCCAGTATAATGGGGCTGTGTAGGAAATGAATCAGCAATGATCAAACAGCAGAACAGATAATGGGCCAAATGGCTTAATTCTGTTCTATGTCTCATGGTCTTCTGGACATGTTGATTAAATACCTAAAAAAACACAGCAACTGTGTTCCTGGGATGTGGCGGTGGTCGACAGCCCACACCTGATTTTCTAATGACCAGCACAGTTTATTACTCTTGTGTTAAAATGATTTTGTGGAATTACTATGGGAAATTCCATTTCATTTATTGTTACATTTTATCTTGGATTGTACATTTGCTTGTGTATTTGTGGGTCACCTTAACTGTAACTGTGGTGGGCGATGATCATTCTCCCCTGTCTGTGTGAGACAGAGCTGTTCTCTCTTTGGGTAATGGAGCTTGGTCTGTTTTTGCTTATCACAAAAAAAATGATTGTGGGATTTAACAAGCTTCCTCATCTGTCATTATGGAGCAAATGGTCACCATACAACATTAACATACAGAAAGATCTTGAAGTGCAGGGCCTTTGCTCCCTGGACGTGGAAATATCAGTGGAGAGGTTAGTGAAGACATTATATGGTACCTTTGCAATTATAGTCTGAGATATTGAATAAAAAATCTGGGATTTCATGATGCAGCTGTACAAAACATTGACTAGGCTACACTTGTACTGTATAGAATCAAGCTTCAGGAAAAAAATATAGTGGCATTAAAAGGAGTGAAGAAGAGTTTCATCAACACACACAAAATTCTGGAGGAACTCAACAGGCCAGGTAGCATCTTTGGGGGAAAAGTGCACAGAGGATGTTTTGGGACTGCCAAATGATTTGGACTGAAACATTGACTGCTCTTTCTGCCAAAGGTGCTATCTGGACTGCTGAGTTCCTCCAACATTTTGTGTGTGTTGCTCAGATTTCCAGCATCTGCAGATTTCTCTTGTAAAAGATCCACCAGGCTGCTTTCAGTAGCGGCATGCTATAGTTGCAACAAAATTTGCATTGGCTTTGTCTATTCCCAATAGTACATAGGAGGCTGAAGTTATAACATGTGATGAACTGCTAAGGGCCTCAGATTGTTTAGGACTTTTTTTCCCCTTCAAGGACAATGATACAAGAGATCTGAATGTTAACAGATCCCTGTGTTGTGTTTATTTCAAATGAGCTGCCAAAGTAAGTGGCAGAAGCAGATACAATTCAATGCTTTAAAGCAATTTGTGCATGGATTAAATAGGAAAAGTGTGGAGGGGAAATAGGACACAATGTAGGTAAATGGTATCGCAGCTGGAATGGATAAACTGTGCTGAAGTTTAAAGTGTGTGTGGACACCAATTCCCTGTGTTTTTAAAGTGAGTTTGTGAACCAGGTCCTCATGAGTTTAAAATGAGTGTGAGAACCAGGTCCTCATGAGTTTAAAGTGAGTGTGAGAAGTGGATGATTGGAGTGTGAGTGTGAGACTTCGGTCTCGTATGAAGCTGAATCTTTTTGTCATTTTTTTTAATTGAAGTTCATCATCAAACAAACATTTCCATAAGATATATTTCAGACATTGTTCATGTATATCACAAATCTCCACAAAGTATTTATCTGAGGTATACACTTATAGAAAAGAGCGGAAAGAAAAAACAAGCAAAAGGAAAAAAAAGCTATGTACAAGTATGGAGTGATTTTTTTTACAACATATTCATTGATTTGTAAGAATAAAATCAGGCCTATGAGGCATTATGTAGTTAAACCATTTTCCCAGTATGAATCAAATTGTTCCAGCTTATGATTAACAGATGCTGTTATCTTCTCCATTTTGTAAATGTCCATTGTTTAAGAATGTTTCTGTTTTCATTTGATTATTTCAAATTCATTCAAAGCACTGATATTGGTTACCATATAGTACACTGTGGAAAAGTACTTGTTAAACAAGAGGAAGTTGTGTAACTTCTGTAACATTCAAACAATGTCTATTTTATATAGCGATACAGTGTGGAGTACCGGCATTTCGAACCAACCAGCAACCCCATAACCCTGCCTAACTTAATCACAGGACAATTTACAATGAACAATCTACATCTTTGGACTGTGGGAGGAAAGAAGGCGGCCCAGAGAAAGCCCATGTGTTCCACGAGGGGAACATATAGAGATGCCTTATAGAACTGTGCTGGAATTGAAGTCCAAGCTCCAGAATGCCAGAGTTTGTTGCTAACTTTTATCTTGTCATCTTGTTTGTTAAGGTAGACACTACAGTTAGAAAGCACTCTGAGAAAGTGCCAGTTTAATGGGAAACATAAAGTTACACTTGTTCAAAAGCTTGATAATAACCAAGATAGTCAATTCTTTTGTGTGAAGCTTATTTTTCTATAATGTATTTTCGAGGACTATTGATGAGAGTACATAGTTGAAGTATCTGTCTTGCTTAATCCCAATGCAAGTAAACAATTGTGTTAACTGGGGCCTCTCAAAGAAATGAGACAGGAACTGCCTGACAAAAGACAATGCAGTGAGCTGTCAGAAGGTCATCAGAAGTTCGTTATTGAGAACAACAGATGACCACAGTAACTATATTTAGCTTGTATAATACCTGTCCTCAGCTTTTGAGCAGACAGCAAAGGAAGTATGCTTTAAAAATGGAGAAATTGCTACAGGGTACTGTTAGCAAATATAAAGGAGAAAGACAGACAACTAGAGAGGCAATACCGATAACCACTGACATAGCACAGCAAGTCCTTTTTTTAATTGCTTTCTTGTAAAATAATGCATAATTAAATTTTTCATTTAAATGCTGCATATTAAATGCTATATTAATGATGCAAGTTTTTTAATAACACCTGCTTTCATGTACTTGTGAGCATTCAAAGAACAAAATAATATTATTATTAGAGTACATGTTTGTTACCACATACAACCCTAACCTTTTTCTGCTGACATACTTAGCAAATCTATAGAACAGTAACTGTAAACATCAGCAACTGTACACAAACTGCAAATGCAGATACTGTATAAATAACAGATGAATTTGACTTGACATTGGGAAACACGGGGAATCTAGAAGCAGGAATTGTCCGAGCTGAACCACTGGTCGACCACTGTAATGAAAGAAAATCTCTGACACAATTATACATTCAAAGTAACAGACATACTTTATTGATCTCGAGGGAAATTGTGTTTCATTACAGCCGCACCAACCAAGAATACTGCAGAAATATAGCAATATAAAACTATAAATAATTAAATAATAAGTTAATCATGCCAAGTGGAAATTAGCCAGGACCAGCCTATTGGCTCAGTGTGTCTGACACTCCAAGGGAGGAGTTGTAAAGTTTGATGGCCACAGGCAGGAATGAATTCCTATGACGTTCAGTGTTACATGTCGGTGGAATGAGTCTTTCCAACAGTCCTCCTATATCTCCAGACACCAGCATTATTTAAGCTTTGTCAACATTGTCCAAGTAACTGTAGCCACTGAGAAGAAAATAGAATAAAATAACTGGGGCAGACCACACACATTCTCAGTACTCAAGCATTCCATTTATTTTGCATGTGCCCAAGGAAAACAGCATGGGCCACTGTCATCCACCTTTTATGACATATGAACTGAAAACTGCTATTTCCATGAAGAAATAGCATATCAATTATGGATAGTAATTATTGTTAACTGTACATGCTTGAATTCCTTACTCCCAAGATAAAACACCACTCACAATAGAGATGTTGGAGTCAACTGAACTTCAAGCAAACAGCAATGATATTTAAATGTTAGCAAGGACAATAGAGCCTTAGTTGTTGGGTATATTTCATAACCTTTTATTATCTCGTCTGACTTTGGCACTCCTTATTGTGTAAAGGGACACGTTTTTAGGTTGACCTTTCAGGAAGTCTCACTACAGAGGCCTCACTCATTTGGCTTGAGTGCATATTGCCACAGTTACCCAAGTCTATCTCATCTTTAGCAAGCAGAGGTGACTCTGGCATTCTCACTTCAATGAGCTTCCATGATTACAACTGCCCCTTGCTATCCTTGCCTTACTGCAGATTCCACATTAGTATATTTAGTATGTATTTGATTACTTCTCTCCAGAGCTCACAGGTAAAGAAATTCAACAGTCAATTTGAACAACTACAAAAGTTGTCAAATCACACATTTGCCATTCTCTTGAGTTACCTGTTCTGTGTCTCTCCCCTACTTCTCCTTCCTTCCCAACTATCTGCATACATCCACCCAGTCCATTCTTCACCCCCATGCCTGGCATGAAACTTGATCATTTGCAATATGCAACCTCTCTCACACAAAGCCAGACTACCCTTACAAATCTGTTTGTCCAGATGTGAATAGATCCTATTCCAAGAAAACTCTTCATAAATTTTTATGCTATTAATGTATGGCTTACAGGTGCATAATATTCTTCTTTGTCCCTATTTCTCTTCTTAAACAAGGATGGAGAGGGGGGAGTATCATAGGACTGAAGGCCTTGGAAGAAAGAAAGGGGGAAGGGAACAACAGAAGAAGATGGAGAACAGGCAAGGAGTTTTTGTGAGAGGAAAAGAGAGAAAAAATATAGCTTATTTAAAAGTTAAAAATTAGGGGTGGGGTAAAAAGGAGAGGAGGGGCATTAATGGAAGTTAGAGAAGTCAATGTTCATACCATCAGGTTGGAGGCTATCCAGACAGAATATAAGGTGCTGTTCCTCCAGCCAGAGTGTGGCTTCATCTCAACAGTAGAGGAGGCCATAAATAGACATATCAGAATGGGAATAGGATGTAGAATTAAAATGTATGGCCACTAGGAGGTCCTGCTTCCTCTGGCAGACAGAGCATAGGTGTTCAGTGAAACAGTCTCCCAGTCTGCGTCGGGTCTCACCAATATATAGAAGGCCAGACTGGGATCACTGGACACAGTATATCACACCAATAGACTCACAAGTGAACTGTCGCCTCACCTGGAAGGACTGTCTGGGGCCATGAATGGTAGTGAGGGAGGAAGTGTAAGGGCAGATGTAAAACTTGTTTCACTTAAAAGGATAAGTGTCAGGAGGGGGATCGGTGGGAAGGAATGGGGGGGGGGATTGAGTGGACAAAAGAATTGTGTAGGGACCGATCCCTGCGGAATGCAGAAAGTGGAGGGGGGAAGGGAAAGACGTGCTTGGTGGTGGAATCCTGTTGGAGATGGCAGAAGTTACGGAGAATTATGTGTTGGACATGGAGGCTGGTGGGGTGGCAGGTGTGAACAAGAAGAACCCTATCCCTTGTGCGGTGGTGGCAGGATGAGCTGAGTGCAGATGTGCGTGAAATGGGAGAGATGTGTTTGCGGGCAAAGTTGATGGTGGAGGAGCAGAAGCCGCTTTCTTCAATAAAGGAAGATATCTCCTTCATCCTGGCATGCAATGCCTCATTCTAAGAGAAAATGCAGTGGAGATGGAGGAATTGAGAGAAGGGGGTGGCATTTTTACAAGTGACAGGGTGGGAAGAGGAATAGTCAAGGTAGCTGTGACAGTCCACGGGCTTATAGTAGACATCAGTAGCTGAGCTGTCTCCAAGAGATACTGAGAGGTCAAGGAAGGGGAGGGAAGTGTCAGAAATCGGGAGCAAGTTACAGCTTGTGATTCAGCTGGGAGCTCAGAGAATTCGTCCGTGTAGGTAGGATTTAAGCCTACCTGGTCAATACCTGTGGAGGAGGGGGAACTGCGCAGGCGTGAGTGACGTCAGCGTCGAGCGCGCACTTTAAAAGGCAGGACTTCTTGTCAGAGTGGTCATTTGAATCGGGAGCAAGTTACAGCTTGTGATTCAGCTGGGAGCTCAGAGAATTCGACCGTGTAGGTAGGATTTAAGCCTACCTGGTCAATACCTGTGGAGGAGGGGGAACTGCGCAGGCGTGAGTGACGTCAGCGTCGAGCGCGCACTTTAAAAGGCAGGACTTCTTGTCAGAGTGGTCATTTGAATCGGGAGCAAGTTACAGCTTGTGATTCAGCTGGGAGCTCAGAGAATTCGACCGTGTAGGTAGGATTTAAGCCTACCTGGTCAATACCTGTGGAGGAGGGGGAACTGCGCAGGCGCGAGTGACGTCAGCGTCGAGCGCGCACTTTAAAAGGCAGGACTTCTTGTCAGAGCGGGCAGCGGAGTCCGTGGAAGCAGAGTCCTGGGCTTTGGCTAAGTGGGCTTCGGTAAGGCTGTGTGATTGCTCGCTGAGGGGAAGAAGGTAAGGTCGCTAGGTGCTTTTTAGACTTATTCTATTAATTCAGTTCAGGTATGGGGGAGACAGTCAGAGCAGTGGTGTGCTCTGTATGCAGTATGTGGGAAGTCAGGGTCAACACAGTTGTCCCTGATGACCACACCTGCAAGAGATGCGTCCAGCTGCAGCTCCTATCAGCCCGAGTTAGGGAGTTGGAGCTGGATGAACTACGGATCATTCGGGAGGCAGAGGCAGAGATAGATGGGAGTTATCAGGAGGTAGTCACACCAAAGAACCAAGATTTAGGCAGATGGGTGACGGTCCAGAGAGGCAGGGCGAGCAGGCAGAGAGAGCAGAGCACCCCTGCGGCCATTCCCATTAACAATAAGTATACCGTACTGGATACTGTTGATGGGGATGACCTACCAGGAATGAGTTGCAGTGGTCCGCCTCTGGCACAGAGGTTGAACCCTCAACAAGAAAGGGGAGGAGGGAAGAGAAGAGAGCAATAGTTTTAGGGGATTCTAGTTAGGGGGGCAGATAGGAGATATTGTGGGGCAGATCGTGAGTCTCGGATGGTATGTTGCCTCCCTGGTGCCAGGGTCCGGAACATCTCAGATCGGGTGCAGGCTATTCTTGAGAACAAGGGCATGAACCCAGATGTAGTTGTCCATGTAGGGACCAACGATGTAGGTAAGGTGAGTGAGGGGGTCCTGCTTAGAGAGTTCAGGGAGTTAGGAGTGAAGCTGAAAGGCAGGACCTCCATGGTGACAATCTCGGGATTGCTACCTGTGCCACTTGCGAGTGAGGAGAAGAATAGAATGATTATGCACATTAATACGAGGCTGAGAGCATGGTGCAGGAAGGAAGGGTTCAGGTTTTTGGATAATTGATCTTTGTTCCAGGGACATTGGGATCTGTTTCGAAGGGATGGTCTACATCTGAACTGGAGGGGTACTAACATTCTTGCAGGAGTGTTTGCCAGTGCTGCTCGGGGGGGTTTAAACTAGTTGTGCAGGGGGCAGGGATCCAGATCCAGAGGGTTGGTCAGAAGGAGCATGGGGTTAAAAGTGTAGAAGGTTTGGGTGATCTTGAGAAGGTCATCAAAATTCGGGGTGCAATTAGCCCGATGGAAGTTCAAGGAGCTGGGTTAGGTACAGTAGACAGTGTTTTAAGCAAAGAGAGGAGGAATGGGCTAAGAATTCTATACTTGAATGCGCGTAGTGTCAGAAATAAGACAGATGAGCTTGAAGTTCAGATGAAAATGGGGAACTACGATATTGTTGGGATAACGGAGACATGGTTGCAAGGGGATCAGGCCTGGGAATTGAGTGTATCAGGGTATACATGCTATCGTAGAGACAGAAATATGGGAAGAGGGGGTGGGGTGGCCCTGTTGGTGAGGAATGAGATTCAGTCCTTAGCAAGAGGTGACTTGGGAACAGGGGAAGTAGAGTCTGTGTGGATTGAGCTGAGGAACAGTAAGGGTAAAAAGACCCTAATGGGTGTTGTGTACAGGCCCCCAAACAGTAGCATGGATATTGGGTACAAGTTGATTAGGGAGTTAACGTTGGCATATGCTAAAGGTAATATAGTCGTTATGGGTGATTTCAACATGCAGGTGAACTGGGAGAATCAGGTAGGTGCTGGACCCCAGGATAGGGAGTTTGTGGAGTGTCTAAGGGATGTATTTTTGGAAACGCTGGTGCTTGAGCCAACCAGGAACAAGGCTATTTTGGACTTGGTGATGTGTAATGACAGGAATTCATAAGTGATCTTGAAGTAAAGGAGCCATTAGGAAGTAGTGATCATAACATGATAAGTTTTTATCTACAATTTGAGAGGGATAAGGGCAGATCAGAGGTGTCAGTGTTGCAATTAAATAAAGGAGACTACGGAGCCATGAGGGTAGAGCTGGCCAAAGTTAAATGGGCGGATGCCCTGGCAGGAAAGACAGTGGATCAGCAGTGGCAGATATTCTTGGGCATAATACAAAAGATGCAAAAGCAGTTCATTCCAATGAGAAGGAAGGATTCAAAGAGGGGGAAGGGGCCACAGTGGTTGACAAAGGAAGTTAGAGATTGTATAGCATTAAAGAAAAAAGTATGACAGGGCTAAGATGAGTGGGAATACAGATGATTGGGAAAGTTTTAAGGAGCAGCAGATCTTAACTAAAATAGCAATACGGAGAGAAAAAATTAGGTATGAGCTCAGTCTAGCCAGGAATATAAAAGGGGATAGCAAAAGCATTTTTAGCTATGTGAAGAGAAAGAAGATAGTTAATAACAATGCTGGCCCCTTGAAGAATGAATTGGGAGAAATTGTTATGGGAAACAGGGAAATGGCAACAGAATTTAATGCGTACTTTAGATCTGTCTTCACCAGGGAGGACACAAGCAATCTCCCAGATGTATGGATGGGCCAGGGTCATAAGATATCAGAGGAATTGAGACAGATTGACATTAGGAAAGAAACTGATGAGTAGACTGGTAGGACTGAAGGCTAATAAATCCCTGGGTCCAGATGGTCTGCATCCGAGGGTTCTAAAAGAGGTGGCTCAGGTAATTGCGGATGCATTGGTAATCATTTTCCAATGTTCCTTAGATTCAGTATCAGTTCCTGAAGGTTGGAGAGTGGCTAATGTTATCCCACTTTTCAAGAAGGGAGGGAAGGAGAAAACGGAGAACTATCGCCCTGTTAGCCTAACGTCCGTCGTGGGGAAGATGCTTGAGTCCATTATTAAGGACGAAATAGTGGCACATCTAGATGGCAGAAATAGGACAAGGCCGAGCCAGCATGGATTTACCAAGGGCAAATCATGCTTGACTAATCTGTTGGAGTTTTTTGAAGGTGTAACAAGGATGTTAGACGAGGGTAAGCCAGTGGATGTTGTATACCTAGATTTTCAGAAGGCATTCGATAAGGTGCCACATAGGAGATTGGTGAGTAAAATCAGAGCTCATGGCATTGGGGGCAGGGTTTCAACAAGGATAGAAAACTGGTTGGCAGATAGAAAGCAAAGGGTAGCAGTGAATGGGTGTTTCTCGGACTGGCTGGAGGTGACTAGTGGGGTACCACAGGGCTCTGTATTGGGACCACAGCTCTTTACGATTTATGTCAATGATTTAGATGAGGGCATTGAAAACTATATCAGCAAGTTTGCTGACGATACTAAACTGGGTGGCAGTGTGACATGCGAAGAGGACGTTAGGAGAATACAGGAAGACTTGCATAGGCTGGGTGAGTGGGCAGATACTTTGTCATTCAATGTGAATAAATGTGAAGTTATCCACTTTGGAAGCAGGAACAAGAGGGCAGAGTATTGTCTGAACGGTGTAGAGTTAGGTAAGGGAGAAATGCAAAGAGACCTAGGTGTCCTAGTTCACCAGTCAATGAAGGTGAATGAGCAAGTGCAACAAGCAGTGAAGAGGGCAAATGGAATGTTGGCCTTTGTTACAAGGGGAATTGAGTACATGGGCAAGGATGTCCTTTTGCATTTGTACAGGGCCCTGGTGAGACCACACCTGGAATATTGTGTACAGTTTTGGTCTCCAGGTTTAAGGAAAGACATTCTGGCAATTGAGGAAGTGCAGCGTAGATTCACTAGGTTGATTCCTGGGATGGCAGGGCTGTCTTACGCAGAGAGATTGGAGAGATTGGGCTTGTACACGCTGGAATTGAGGAGATTGAGAGGGGATCTGATTGAAACGTTTAAGATAATTAAAGGATTTGATAGGATTGAGGCAGGAAATATATTCCAGATGTTGGGAGAGTCCAGTTCCAGAGGGCATGGATTGAGAATAAGAGGTCAGTTATTTAAAACAGAGTTGAGGAAGAGCTTCTTCTCCCAGAGTTGTGCAGGTGTGGAATGCACTACCTCGGAAGACGGTGGAGGCCAATTCTCTGGATGCTTTCAAGAAGGAGCTAGATAGATATCTGATGGATAGGGGAATCAAGGGATATGGGGACAAGGCAGGGACTGGGTATTGATAGTGAATGATCAGCCATGATCTCAGAATGGCGGTGCAGACTCGAGGGGCCGAATGGTCTACTTCTGCACCTATTGCCTATTGTCTATTGTCTAAATGGACCAGGTAAATTTGAGGGCAGGGTGGAAGCTGGAGGCAAAGTTGCAGAAGTCAATGAGCTCAGCATGCGTGCAGGGAGCAGTGCCAAATGTGGTAATCAATTTAATGAAGGAAAAGTAGGGGATGGATATGGAACATGGGAAGTTCCATATTGCCAACAAAAAGGGAGGCATAGCTGGGACCCATATGGGTGCACATGGCTACACCTTTAGTTTGAAGAAAGTGGGAGGAGCCGAAGGAGAAATTATTAAGGGGAACTGGTCGAGTCTGAAATCCAAAAAATAAATGCAGAGTTTTGAGACCTTCCTGGTGGGGGATGAATGTATATTAGGACTGAACGTCCATGGAGAAAATATGATGGGGACCAAGGAACTTGAAATAATTGAAAAAATCTAGAGCATGGGAAGTGTCATGAACATGGGTGGGAAAGGATTGAACAAGGGGGTATAAATCAGTGTCGAGGTATGCAGAAATGTATTTGGTGGGGCAGGAGCAAGCTGAAACAATGGAAAGAGCTGGGAAGATGATTCGTGAAAAAAATGTAAGCTTTTCCAACTTCTGCAGATTTTTCTCTTGTTTGTTACTATAGAAAGATAGTGCATCAGACAGCATCTCTCAAGGGAGGATGCTTTTGTCAATTTCAAAGAATCAATGTATACTCATTATCTAGGTATGTATACTGAATACACCTCTGAGATTCATCCTCCCGCAGCAGCTGCAAAACAAAGAAACACCATGGAATTTTTTCAAAGAAAACATGATACATCCAATGAATGAATAAAAGAACTATTTATACAAATAGCAAAAAGGGATCGAGCAACTCCTAGAATCTCAACATCAAACTATGAGTATTCAATTTATTCGATTAAGTCCAGTTCTCTGTTGCTAGCTGACTGTAGGCTGTAGAGCCAGAATTCACTGAGGTACCCTTGTCTGCTCTGACTGCCCCAATCAAACTACTGAAATATATCAAGAGTGTAATCAGGATCCAGAAATGCACGCAACATGAACCTCAAAATCCCCCAAGATGAGTCCATGGCCACAAGTCTTGCTGATCAATCCTTGCATCATGGAGCCCAAGGTTCTGGTGCCTTCCTCTGACAGCAGCTAGCCAAAGGGAGAGAAAGACTGGTCAAATACAGGCAGACAGTGTCAGACACCAATGTGCACTCTGCTCTAGTCTTGATCAATTCCCATCTTATGATCTATATTTTGCAGTGGAACTGAGGGTTTTGACAAGAGACAGCCATTAAGAATAAGAAAAGGGGAGGGTGAGACAGGATCTGTAAAGTGATAGGCAGATCCAGGGAAGGGGCCAGTACAGATAGGTGGGATAGGAAAGGTTGAGGTAGTTTCAGACTGGCAGGTGATGTGCAAACAACAGCAGGCTGCAAATTATGAATTCTGATAAAAGAAGCTCATGAGTGGCACAAGATAAAGGAAGGATGTTGGGCAGATGGGAGCAGTTCAGAAAGGAGAAAGGATCTGGGTGGCAGACAGCTAGTGAGGTAATTTGGAAGGAATAGTGTTGAGAAGACCTAGGTCAAGCAGAAGAGGGGAAAACAGATCACAGGATGCAGTTTGCTGGGATCTGGTATATTCCCTGTTTTGTAACATTGGGTTGTAGACTACATAGGAGAGAGTTGGACTGCACCCAATCAATGAAGTGGATTAATTAGAAATAATGAATAAAAATAAGACAGGTAAATATGGTGCATTGAGTGAGTGAGCCAGCAGTGGAGTGCTTAGCAGGCTTAGGCAAGATCAGTCTTGAGCCACTTTATTTTTTCATTCCATTACTCCTAGGCAACAGATAGTGCAGTGAGAATGACTCAAGGGAAATGTTTTGTTTTCTGGATGAGGTGTGCAAATTCTGGAAAACCTCTACCCTCTCAGATAATCACATCTGCATTCGGTGCACCGAGCTGCATCTCTTCAGAGAATGTGTTAAGCAAACCTGAGGTGCAGATCGGTGAACTTTGGCTCATACAGGAGACTGATGAAGTGATAGATGGGAACTAATGAGAGGCAGTCACCCCTGGATTGAAGGAGGCATGTAATTGGGTGACTGTCATGAGAACGAATGTGAATGGGCTGCCAGTGTGGAGCATCTCTGTGTTGTTTCCCTCAATATTAAGTATACCACTTTGGATACTTTTAAAAGGATGACCTACTGGGGGTAAGTGCAGCAATTGCATCTACAGCACTTACCACTGGCACTGTGGTTCAGAAGAGAACAGATGTGAAGAGGACTGCAGTGGTGATAGGAGATTCTATAGTCAGAGAAACAGAGATGAGATTCTGTGGGAGCGACAGAGACACCTGGATGGCATGTTACCTCCCAGCTGTCAGGGGCAGAGATGTCTCAGCTCGGGTCCATGGCATTCTGAAGGAGTGGGGGTGGGGGGGGGGGGGGTTGGTGAGCAGCCAGAAGTCTTGGTACATATTTGCACTAATTGCAAGGATAGGAAATGTATGGAGGTCCTGAAAAGAACTTTAGGAAAATTATTTTAGGTAAAACATTGTAAAACAGGACCTCCTGGATAGTAATCTCTGGACTGCTGACTGGGCCACGCATTAGTGAGTGCAAGAATAGGATGGTTCAGCTGCTGAATGTGTGGCTTAGGATCTAGTGCAGGGGGCAGGGGTGTCAGATTTATGGATCATTGGGATCTCCTCTGGGGAAGGTACCAACTGTACACAAGGGATGAATTATACCTGAATCCTAAGGAGGAATCAATATTCTTGTGGGCAGGTTTGCTGGACCTCTTCAGGAGAGTTTGAGCTAATTTGATAGGAGGATGGGAACCTGAGTGATTGTGCTGAGGATGGGGTATCTGGTTTGCAATTAGAGGTTGTGTGTAGTGAATCTGCAAGCAAAGGGAGGCTGATGTTAGGGCAAAGTTTTCAGTGAATGGGATGAATTCCATTGTAATTGACAGAGAAAATCCGAAAAGTGTGAATACAGAACTAAAGGTGTTGTATTTGAATGCACACAGTTTTATGGAATAAAGCAGATGAAATTGTAACACAGTTAGAGGTTGACGTTATGAAGTCTGGGCATCGCTGAGTCATGCCTGAAAGATTATAGCTGGGAGCGTAACATCCAAGCATGCACAGCATATCAAAACGACAGACAAGTAGATAGAGGGGGTTTGGGTAGTTCTGTTCATTTAAAAAAATAAAAATAAACAAATAAATAAATAAAATCATTAGAATGAGGTGACATAGGATCAGAAGGTGTAGAATCATTGTAGGCAGAGCAAAGAAACTGCAAGGTTAAAATGACCCTGATGGGAGATATATACAGACCTCCAAACAGCAGCAAATATGTGACCTACGAATTACAATGAGAGATTCAAAATGCATGTTAAAAGGGCAATGTTGCGATAATTATGGGGTATCTCCTTATGCAGAGAAATTGCGGGTAAAAATGGGTTGGTGCTGGATCTCAAGTGGGGAATTTGTACAATTCCTATGCAGTGTTTTTTAGAGCAGCTCATGGTTGAGCTCACTCAAGGATCTGCTATTCTGGATTGGGGTTGTGCAATGAACCAGAATTGTTTAGAGAGCTTAAGGTAAAGCAAAACTTTAGGGCCAGTGATAATAGTATGATAGAATTCATTCTGCAACTAGAGAAGGAGAGCTAAAGACAGATGTATCAGTATTACAGTGGAGTAAAGTGAATTACAGAAAGATGAAAAGAGCTTGCCAAAATTGATTGTAAGGAAGCAGGTATGATGGCAGAGAAGCAATGGCTGGAATTTCCAGGAGCACTTCAGAAGGTGCAGGAGATATACCTAAGGCAGGATGATGCAACAGTGGCTGGCAAGATAAATTAAATCAAATATGAAAAAAGTCAAAGATATTGCATATTATAGAACAAAAAATAATGGAAAGTTAGAGGACTGGGCAGCTTTTAAAACCAACAGAAGACAATTAAAATGTTATTAAGAAGGAACAATGGAGAACAAGCTAACCAATAATGCTAGGGGATACCAAAAGCTGCTTCAGATGTACTAAGTATAAAAGAGATGAAAGAGTAGATATCAGACTGCTTGAAATGGTGCTGGGGAGGTAGTAATGGGGGAGGGTGCACAGAAATGGTTGATGAACTGAACAAGTATTTTGCATAAGTCTTTTCTGTGGAATATACTAGATCTATGGTGGAAGGTTGAAAGTGTCAGGGAGCAGAAGTGTGTGAAGTTGGTAATTGAAAAGTCTGAAGGTAGATAAATTACTTGTACCATATGGACTACACACTAGTGTAGTGTAAGAAGTGGCTGCAGAGATTGTGGAGATATCAGTAATGATCCTTTAAGAATTTGCAGATTCTGGCTTGCATTTGGATGACTGGAAAATTACAAATGTCACTTCACTCTTCAAGAAGGGAGAGGGATAGAAGAAATAAAATTATAGGTCAGTTAGTCAGACGTCAGTGGATGGGAATATGTTGAAGTTGATTGTTAAGGATGTGGTTTTGGGGTACTTTGTGAGCCACAGTCAATATGGTTCCCTTCAGGGTGCTTGGATTGTTCAGCATGCCTTTGACAAGGTGCCACACATGAGGCTTTTAACAAATCCATGGTATTGTATGAAAGATATCAGCATAGACAGAGCATTGCCTGCTTGGCAACAGGCAAAGAGTGGGGATAATGAAAACCATTTTAGGTTGGCTACCAGTGTCTAGTCTGTTTTGAGACTGTTTTTCTATGTGATACGTCAATGGTTTGGATGACAGAATTGATGGCTTTGAGACTAGATTTGCTGATGATATGAACATTGGTGGAGGGGCAGGTTGTTTTGAGGAAGAATGGAGGCTACAGACAGACTTAAAGATTAAGAAAATGGGCAAAGAGATGGCAAATACAATCCAGTGCGGGGAAGTGCATAGTCATGAACTTTGGGGGAAGAAATAAAAGCATTGACTATTTACTAAACAGAGCAAAAATTAAAAGAAATCTGAGGTGCAAAGGGATTTTTGGGTCTTCAATTAGGGTTCAACAAAGCTTAATTTGCAGGTTGAGTCGGTAGTCAGGATGGCAAATGTGATGTTAGCATTTATTTTGAGAAGATAAAAGTAAGAAGGTAATATTGAAGCTTTATAACACACTGGTGAGGCCTCAGGTGGAGTATTGTGAGCAGTTTTGGACCTTATATCTATGAAAGGATGCACTGATATTGGAGCAGTTGCAAAGGAAGATCAATTAAATTCTTCTGAGACTGATGAATCTCTGGAATTCATTGCCATAGGCGATTGTGCAGGCCAAGTTATTGGAGATACTTATGAAGTTGATAGGCTTTTGTTTAGTCAGGGCATAGGTGGGTATCGCGAAAAGACAGGAGATTGGGTCTGGGAGGGAAATGGATCAGCTAGAATGAAATGGTGGAACAGACCCAATGGTACAAATGGTCTTACTCTCCTCCTATGTCTTATGGTATTTTAAGAGCTTCCAATCCTGCAGCTTCAACGTAGCACCATGCTGGCAGTGCAGAAGGCCAACGACAAATGCATCCCAGTGGGAATACAAGGAGAAATGAAATGGCTTGTGAATGGGAGCTTGAAGTGTCCACTATGGACAGAGCACAGGTCACATTGAGCAGGCCACATTGGAAGTGTCATAAGGTGGGCGTTGGGGACGGACCCAAATGCAAGACACAGATGGTGAAGTACTAGGGAGAGGACTAGGCATATCAAGAAAGCAAGCGAAGTGGCGGAGGAACAATGCTGGACAAGACTAGGATACAGAGCATGGGCTAGGACTAGAGCAGGGAAGTGGGACCCAGATGAGGAACTAGGAGCTTGGAAAAGGACTCTGAGCCAGTGACTGGACAGGGACCTGGGACCAGAGTCTTGACTCGGGCTCAGACTCCGGATCCAGGCGAGGACTGAACGTGGCAAGGCAACAGGACTGGATGTGGGGCATGATGCGGGACTCCAGGGCTAGACAAGGACATGAAGTTCAGACTAGGTCTTGATCAAGGGAGAGGAGGAACGCAGAGCCTAGGTCGAGGGAGAGCAAAGCAGGGGCGGAGACATGCATAACTGGACACCGACACTAGCCCTGGACAAGACCAGGACAGGGTCTAGGCTGCGACTTGGACATGGACTGGAACCTCCTCGGAGCCTTGGACTTAAGCACAGGAACACAGAACGCAGAGCTGGGACCCCTCCATGGGAACAGGACATAGGGCTGGGACTCGTACATGGACAATAAACACGGACATAAAGAGACAGTTCCAAGCTCAACAATAGATAGTTCCTTCTGTTGCGTGGCAAGGGTCTGGTCTCACTCCAGCGGCTGAACTCGATGGCAATACAGGCGAGGACACAGGGATGTGTAGCCAGCAGGGCTTCAAGCCAGGCTTCAGAGGGAAAGAAGGGAGCAGTCCAGCCTCAGGGTAACAGCAAATATGGCCTGGCTTACCCAATGGAGGCAAGAACAGGAAGGGACAGATCCCATCATAGGGCAACAGCAAGGACGGCCTGACTTACCCCACAGAGGCAAGGACTCTAACAAGACAAACCAGCCACCACACTTGAACCCAGGGCCAATATATTCCAGGCCCAATATGAGAATCAGGTACCTGTGATTAAGCCCAAATGAAACAACGGACAGCCAGAAGACCTGGAGTCCAGAGTCCACAGACTGGACCGTGAACCGGAACGTGGAGTTTATGTACTGGACCATGAAATGAAGACATCTCTGCCTCATTAGGAAGGCCAGTTCAGGTCAGTGGATGATCGTGATGTTGTAGGGACAAGAGTTGTATTTCTTACTGCAGTAGGGGAAAATAGTGCTGGAATATGGAGGAATTGGTGGGGATGGGTGAATGATGCAGGTGGCCATGCAGAAAGTGATCCCTGTGAAAAGCAGAGTGATGTGAGAATGGGAAAGTATGACGGGTGGTCTGGTAATGTAGCAATGGATGGATATGATGAAGAATGATATTCTAGATGCGGGGGCTGATATGATGAAAGATGAGGTTAAAGGAATTCTGCCTCTCTGGGAGGAGGCAGTGCAGCACTAGAAGTGTGGGAAAATGGAGGAGATGTCACTGAGGAGTCATCAATTTCAGACAGTTGGAAGCCAAAGTTCTGGAATGGAAAACCATCTCTTGGAACAGATGTATTAGACATAGAGGTACCAAGAAAGCCATGGTATCACTACATGAGACTGGGTGGGTGAAGGTGTAGTCTAGGTAGTTGATGGATTTGATGTGTTTATAGTAAATGTTCCCTTTATGTTCATCTTCTGAGATGATCTGGATGGAGGGGAAATGTATCAGAAATGTTCTATATGAATTTGAGTACTGAGTGGGTTAGTAGAAAAATTGACAAAACAGGTGAGCTCCACGCAGAGATAGTACCAATGCAGTTACTGGTGTACTAGAGAAAGAAAGGGGGAGTGGAGCCAGCAATAAGTACTATACCAAGTTGCTATCAAAAAAGGATGCACGGCTGGAGCTCATGTGGGTGCCCATGGCTTCAGGTATTGTTTGTATAAAATGAGAAGAATAAAAAAAAAGTTTGTCTAGATCAGGGGTCGGCAACGTTTACCACTGAAAGAGCCAATATGGACCCATTTCCCACAGAAAAGAAAACACTGGGAGCCACAAAACCTGTTTGACATTTAAAATGAAGTAACACTGCACACAATGGCTTTTTTTGCCTTTATGCTATGTATAAACAAACTATAATGTGTTGCATTTATGAAATTGATGAACTCCTGCAGAGAAAACGAAATTACATTGCTGCATGCAACAAAAACATTTTGAACTCCGAAAAAAAGACGTTGGGTTGAAGGTTACTCCATAGTTAGCCTACCTTGGATCGAAGAATTAAAAGAAAGCACGCACTGGCGGGTGTCAGGCATTGGCAGTGGTGATGTATATTAATAGCGATAAAAAAACACGTTGTAGCGGTGTGCTACACGCAGCGCTAAAATAAAGACACTGCAGTCAAAGGTAGCTTTATTCGAACTAAACAGCCTTGCTTTAAAGCCTCCCTCAACCTGTCCCTGTGGGCACGGATGCTCCAAAAGACACGTACTCACAAACCCCCGAAGGCTATCTCCCTTAGCCGGAACAGTGCCTAATTGTGAGCCGGTTCGGATGTGCCAGGAAATGGGGTCTCCACAAAGTTTTTAGATTGTACAAGATCACCATAATCTTCAAATTTCGAATTACATTTCAAAAACTAACAAACCACGGGGAGCCGCATCACAGAGATGAAAGAGCCGCGGGTGGCCGACCTCTGGTCTAGATTAAACATGTTCTGCTAGGTGGAGGAGAGTGTTAGTGGCAGATAACACTCTCCTCAATAATGTAGCCGTTAGCTCAATGCTATTACAACCTGGTGATTTGGAGTTCCATTCTAGTACCAGTTATAAGAAGTCTATATGTCCTTCCTGTGGAATGTATGGGTTTTCCTGGGTGTTCTGGTTTCTCTCCACAGCCTAATGATATACTGGGTAGGTTAATTTGTTACTGTAAATCATCCTGAGATTACTTTAGGGTTAATCATATTTGTCTGGTGTTGCTGGGACAGCATGGCTGGAAGGGCCTACTCCATGCTGCATTGCTAAATAAAATAAAATACTGTAATTGATTGAATCAATATTGTATAATAAAATGGTAGGTCTCACTTTACATAAGCATAATGTGATGTAACTTAATCAGAATAGATTGGTATGGAAACCTGTGCTGACCATTTGCACATATCCTGCAATGACTCATTTTCTCTGGTTATTCCCAACTACTACACCCAAATTTCACCACTCAGTTCCACACTATGGGAAGGTTACCATTGCCAATTAACCAACCCAGCTGAGTTTGGGATGTCTTATTCTCTGAATATATTATTTTAAGCTATTTCGAGTCACCGCTCACTAACATATTTCTATTATTTTGTTCTCTCTAGTGTCTCACTCGCTGATCTATTACTACACTCTGAATCTTGGGAATGCTGATCTACCTGAGTATAGTGTCGTTGGTGTCCTGGATGGTTGTGAGATCCAGTACTATGACAAAACTATGGAAATGACAGTCCCAAGACAAAGATGGATGGCGTCTGCATTTGACAAGTCTTATTGGGCAAAAGATACAATGACTGAACATAGTATCCATGGAATCATAAAGGGACAGGCTACAGAATGGCTGCAGGAGCATAACACAACTACAGGTAAACTTACTCTGTTGAATGAACTTGGAGGGTGTTCTAGGTCAATGAGAATGAACATTAAGAAAAATACACATGCTGGAAATCTGAAATGGCATGAACTAATTGCAGAGTTGGATGCCCGAGCTATGGTGCATGAGGATTTTGAAGGTCAGACATAACATAACTTGGGCAATTGATTTACCAATAACTCCCACCGTAAGTTGTGAAATTCATTCTGCCACAGCTGACATTGGTTGACAATGGTGTTGTATAACTGATTATTTTTCATAATGTTGTTTTTTATCATATGATATTTAATTATGTATTTAGTAAATTTTTACTGAAATAGTAATTTACTCTGAACATATTGAACAAGATTCATATCTGCAGCAAATTATTATTGCATAGTCACAATTTCTGTCAACCTTCAGATCTAGTAGTAATATAATTTTTAAGTAATGTCAATAAGATATTCACTGAATTATTATCAGGTTAATTACCACGAATAACATCAATATGTTTCCATTATTAAATGTAAAATTTTTATGTTTTATTCATGGTGGAGATTTAATCTACAGCAGAAGTACATTTTTAGCTTGTAGAGCTATTAGTTTATAGCTCCAGTTACATAAGCTCAATGCTGCCCTCTAATGCTACCTCTGTGGAGTTTGCATTTCCTTCATGTGACAATGTTGCTGCCTTGCTTTCCTACAGGTCCGCAAAAGCACGCAGGACAGTAGGTTATAAATATGAGATTCTGCAGATGCTGAAAATCTAGAACAGCACACTGAAAATGCTGGAGTCTAAGCTTGAAAGGTTGTAGATGAAGACAGGTGGGTTGGAGAGTGGAAGTGAAGTACAGTAAGAAGCTGGGAGATGATAGATGGAAAAGGTACAGGGCTGGAGAAGAAGGAATCTGAAAAGACAAAAGAGTGGTCCATGTGGAAATAAGACCATAAGATATCAAAATTGAAAGCATATTTATGATCAGAAAATGTATAAATTAGATAACCTTGAGATTTGTCTGTTTACAGGCAGCCACAGAACACAAAACCAGACAGAACACAATTTTAAAAAAGGACCAACACCCAATGTGCAGAGGGAGAAAGAAACACACAAATCATGCAAACAATAAAGCAATCAACATCATTCAGAATTAAATTTAACCCATAAGTGTGATGCCTGGAGCAGGTTCATAGACTCAGCCTCAGATCATCACACAGCAGGGGCAAATTGTTGCAAAGTTCACAGACGTGAAGCCCAGAGCAGGGCACAGCCTCAGCGCTGAGGAGAACAAAGCAAATGTCACAGAGTAAATGTCTAAACAAAGGGCTTTAAGTTAAAGTCTGAATCCAGCTGCCTTTGGTGGTCTCCAGTGAGGTTTCCTCACTCTTTGCCTTCTGATTGATCATTCATGCTGCCAGCACACTCACTTGAGCACCTGCGTCATATTGAAGCATTGCCCTGAAAGGGTGTCTGTAATGAATAGTAAATGAGACTGGCAGCTAGAACGCATAGTGTTCACAGACCTCTGATACCCCAATGCATTGGCACTGTTGAAGCTGCAAGGCAGTTGACACATCCTAGAGTTCATACCAGAGCAAGCATGCCAAAAGCACAGACTCAGAGTTTTCACAGCCAGGGGTGTGCATGTGTTGGTGGTCCTGCTGACTGGGCTTATTGAGGCAGGGAAAAGAGGAGGAATCATGCACCTCTGCCTGGATGAGTTTCGACCATCAGGCATTTTAGCCATCTCCCTATAGTCCTCTGTGCATGCATTAACGGGGGCTATGTGAACTTGATCAAACATTTGCTGCATAAACGGTTCTTTAAAAATTAAGCAAGGATGGTGATTTCCCAGAAGAGACTGCTTATGGTTCATTAGTTCTGAAGGCTGAGCATCCCCCAGGCATCTGGCAAGCTTGAGTCCAATGAGCCCAAAGATTGTAAAAGGCGAGATTTCAGGCTGGTATTCAAGTAAACTCACTACTCTCACAGCCATGGAACTCCTGAGTGAATCTACTATGTAGCATTATCTGGTGACACACACAGAGATAGGGCTTCAGCTTGCACAAACCAAGCAGCAACACTTTACTCCCAAATCTCCAGCAGTTTTGAAGAAATGATTAGCTGATGTGTGTTCAATAACTCTGGAATAACTCGTGGTCACCAGTTCTCAGAAATAAAACAGCAGAGCGGTTTAAATTTGAAGGAAAGCTGTAACAACTCATTATTGTCCTCCAAACACAGAACAGACTGCGGAGTAAAAAAAACTTCATGTAATTGGGTTATCATGTCAAACCATCCTTTTAGATTGAATGCCAACTCAATGTTGGTGGTTCTGAATTATGCACGTTTCATCGATTACATTACACAACAGCAGCACCTTAAACTGCAAGCATAGATAGAGAAAATGAGGTGTTACTCCTACAACCTGAGAGTAGTCTCATCATGGCAGATCATGGAAGGTATGGATTGACATATGGGAATGGGTATAGAAATGAAACTAGCTACCTACCAGGCAATCATGCATTTTGCAGATAGAGCACAGGTGCTTGAAGTTTCACTGGTGCAAATGAGGACTCATTGGGAGCACCTGCTATAGTAGATAACCCCAGAAGGTTCACAGGTGAAGTGCTGTCTCATCTGGAAGGACTCTTTGTTACCCTGAATGGAGGTGAGGCAGGATGTAAATAAGCACGTTTAGCTCTTCAGCCCTTGCAGGGGTAAGTGCCAGTGAGGAGATTAATGTGGAGGCATGAGGGAAGTGGCCAACCATTTCAATTCCTGTCTCTATTCCCATTCCATCATGGCAACATTTGGCCACCTCTTCTGCGACAATGAGGCCACCCTCAGGTTGGAGGAGCAGCACCACATATTCCGGTTGGAAAGCTGCAAACCTGATGTCATGAACAACGATTTCTTTAACTTCTGGTAATTTCTTTACCCCTCCCCTTCCCTCCTCTTCATTTACACACAGTGGCCTCTTATCTGTTCTCCACGCCTGCCTATCACCTCCCTCTGGTTCCCTTTCTCTCATGGTCCACTCTCCTCTCCTATCAAATTCTGTCTTCTCTAGTCCTTTACCTTTTCCACCCATCACCTTCCCAACTTCTTACTTCATCCCTCTCCCTAGTCCACTTGACTTCACCATCCAGCTTACTCTCCTTCCCTTCCCCGAACCTTATTCTAGCAGTTTCTCCTTCCTTTCCAGCCTTGATGAAGGATCTTGGCCGGATATGTTGACTGTTGATTCATTTTCATAGATGCTGCCTGACCATCTGAATTCCTCCAGATTTTCCATATGTTCCTCCATGTCAATGGGTTAATTAATGGCTAGATTTCCTCTAGTGTAGTCTGGTAGGTTAAAGGAAACATTATTGGAGGAATGGAATTGCTCGATCAGATAGCTTGGATGCAGTGTGTTGAATTGCCTCATTCTACATTGCATAAAACATTGACTGCTATCATTAATAGAGGAATTTTTTACAGGATTAACCTAAGGAGACCCATGATGAGTAATCTTAATGATAAATATAATAGGACAAGATAGTAATATTCCTTATATTGGCAGCCCAATAGTAAAACCTAAAATTGGGTAAGGCTAATCCAACTATCTCTTTATTTCTTTGTAGGTAAACTTTACTTAAACGATCTTGTTTATTATTCCAAATATAAGATGTTAAAATTGAATCTAAATAATCAAAGTAGGTCTTAGGAATAACAATATGTAAAGCCTGAAAAAGATATAAAAATTTAGTTGAATTAATATCCTGAAAAAAAAATTAAACTGGGAAATTAAAGAAATCACTGAAGGTAAAGAAGTTTCAGTGTTAGAGATAAAAAATAAAATATCATCAGTGTATAATGAAATTTTGAGTCCTCTATTCCTAAAAGTTCCTCTATTGTCTCTCTTCTTGGATCATGCTCTTCTTTTTTAGCAAATAAAACAGATAACATAATTGTTAAGCAAACTTTAAGAATTTGGTCTCAATTTAGAAAATGGTTTGGTGTAGCGAATTCTTCATTATCATCTCCCATTCTCCTTAATTATTTTTTTTTTATCCCTTCCATGACTGACAAAGTCTTTTAAGGATTGGGATGAACTAGGTATTAAGTGTTTTTGGGACCTGCTTATCTCAGGATCTCTTGCTTCATTTGACCAATTGTCAACTAAATTTGCACCCCCAAAAACACATGTTTCCAAATACCTTCAAATTAGAGATTTCCTATGTTTCCAATTAACTACTTTTCCTATAGGTCCTGATAAAAATGTACTGGATGATCTTTTAAATTTAAAACCTGTTGTTAACGGTTCTATTACCGGTATCTATAACTTGTTGATTGATTCTAGACGAGACTTTTTAGATAAAATAAAAAAAGCTTGGGAGGATGACCTAAATTGGCAGATTCCTGATGAAAGATGGAATAAAATTCTTGAACGGGTTAATAAATCATCTTTCTGTACTCATCATTCTCTTCTACAATTTCATAGAGCTTAGATTTCTAAACAGAAGCTGTCCAATTTTTATCCAAAAGTTTCTCCACTTTGTAATAAATGCAACTTTGCTGATGCCTCTTCAATTCATATGTTTTGGTTTTGCCCTAAAATTGAAAAGTTTTGGCGAGAAATATTCCATACCTTCTCGCAAATTTAGGGTCTATTTTGACCCAAAACCCCTTACTGCCTTGTTTGGTATTATTGCAAATGAAGATATAACTTTAAATACTAACCTACAGGCTT
Organism: Hypanus sabinus; assembly: GCF_030144855.1. NCBI lineage: Eukaryota > Metazoa > Chordata > Chondrichthyes > Myliobatiformes > Dasyatidae > Hypanus > Hypanus sabinus. The sequence goes on along the minus strand of NC_082710.1, from coordinate 151,401,852 downwards.
TAGCTTTTACCTCTCTATTAGCAAGGAGAGCAATCTTGCTTAAATGGAAGAAGTCTACCCCTCCTAAACATCTTCAATGGCTACGTGATATTATGTCTTATTTAAATTTAGAAAACATCCGCTGCTCAGTCTTAAATTCGAAACAATCTTTTTATGATATCTGGGGATCTTTCCTAAATTACTTTTCCAAATTATAAAGTTTAACAGTGCACAGACTTTTATGTATATTTTTATCTTCTCTTAAGCGAATATGTTTTTTTTTTCTAATTATCTATTATCATCCATTAGCGTTTTTCTTTGGTAGTTGGTAAGGGGTTGACATTTTTATATATAAAAAATTATTTTATGATGTATGACATCTTTGAAGTTTTGATTAGAGAGTGTTATACCTTTATGTGATATGCTATAACATTTTGATCAATTTTATTACAATATATGAATACACAATTTATGTTGAGATGTATCTACGTGTTGCACTCTGTAAATCTTGTTTTTTTTCTTCTGAATAAAAATATTGTAAAAAGAAAGACTGCTATCATAAAGAAATTCTCTTTTTGTTTAGTTTGGGTAGCAGTATAAACTTAAATTCATTTTCCAATTACTTTGTTTTAACTGTGCTAATTTCATGTGTATGAAATTCAGGTAATTTATGCTTTGGGGAGCAGATGTGGAGTAGGTTATTAATGATGATGCTGCCTCATGTTCCAATAACCAGAGGTCAATTCTGCTTTCTGATTCTGATGCCCATTTTGCCAGGTTAAATGAGCGCAGTTGATGTACAGAGTTGGTAGGCATACGAGAGTGAAATAGGTGGGTTGATATCATTGCTCTGAGCCAGCACCAACTTGAAGAAGCATGAGACTAGTTAGATGAACATCTTTGCTTTCTTGGATCATTTTTGCAGGAAAGCCTTATTAAGTGCTTTATGACCTGATGAAGCTGTGATTGCATTGACTCCCTCTGCTTAATGAAATGTGAGAGCTCCGCTTTCCTTAACAAGATGCCATCCAGAAGAAAGATTTCTAAGTTGTCTGCTCCATTTTGTAAATGCTGCACGTGAGGGAATCAATTTAATTTACTGTAACACAGTTAAATTATGTGTCTTGTATAAGATATTTGACACATTTTTCACCTGGGTTAAGCTCAAAGTGAATTAACAATCCATCTTGCATTATCTTTGTGACAAATGATATTTCAGTCAATAAAGGAAATTGCTTTGGCATTGATATAGGATTGCAGCATGTATTTCTGACTGACCTTGCAGCTTATTTTTCACTATCTCCCATGACTCTATGTAAGAATGCTTATTTCAGGTAGTTAAATCTGTTCCCAGTCTTATCATGAAAGGATTACCTCTGTGGAGTTGAGCATTCTCCATGGGGCTGGAAGGGGGATGTTTGTATTTTGGCTTAGGTGCTCACATATTGTCCAGATGTAATAGTTAATCAATAATTCATTTTCTTTCAGGTTATCACTACTTACAAGGGCAGTTTGGTTGTCAGCTGAATGAAAACAGTCCCAATATAGGGATACTGAAGTTCGCTTATGAAGGAAGATACATACTTAGCTTTGATAAAGACAAACTGGAGTGGATTGTACATGATCCAGTATATCAGTCCATCAAAACGAAATGGGATAAGAATGTGAAAATGAACCAATATTTCAAGAGCTTGTTAGAAAAGGACTGTGTGCCACTATGCAAGAACTATTATGCAGTTGGGCAAGCATACCTGACCCGAAAAGGTGAGTTCAGGGCTGAAGGCATTGTTTTGTCATTGTTTTATTACTTGTAACCTGGACACACCCATTTCCTATTTCCTTATGAGTGAGAAGAAGTTGATCTGGTGTATCTTTACTATGTGGGATCAAACTGGCTCATTTGGAGGAAACCCACTGAGTGACAGAAAATGGTTGGAAACTCCATTTTAATAGCAAAGGCAGTTGTCCTTCATGAACTGTGGCTTCACTTGATGGTAGCTGAAAGAATAGCTGATGACATTATATCTATGTCGTGCTGTTCCATCATAACAGCATCTGCTCTCTGGCATAGCAACCATAGGCTTGCCCTGGAGGTCACCTACAACCCCTCCAAACTTCTCTTTCAACACTTCCTGTCATATTTAACAGGATTCTACCACTAAACTTTTTTTCTTCTTCCATTCCCCATTCACTCTTTCACAGTTGTTATTCCACATGCAAGTCTGTGGTCTGCTCCATTAACCCTACAATCACTCAACTAATCAGGGCACATGCAGCACATATCATTTTAATTCTTCCCTTCCCATTGCCAATGGACAGAGGCAGGAAGGATTAATGCATTTCCAATCATGTACTGGATATAGGACATAAAACAAAGAACCCTACACCATAGGGTTCATACACAATACTTTGACGCACAAAGTTGTGCCGACCTTTTAACCTACTCCAAGATTAATCTAACTTAACCCTCCCACATAGCTCTCCATTTTCTATCATCCATGTAGCTACCTAAGAAATACTTAATTATACGTAATGTGTTTGCCTCTACCACCATGTTCCATGCACTCACCACTCACACACATTTTATTTTTTTCAAATAATTCACTGACATCCATTCAAAACATTCCTTCAGTTGCCTTAAAATGAGACCCCCTTATAGCCATTTCCACCCTGGGGAGAAAAAATCTCTGCATATTCATTTGATCTGTACCTCTCTCATCCTCTTGTATACCACTAACAAGTTGCCTCTCATCCAGCTTTGTTCCAAGAGAAAAATCCTAGCTCACTCAAACTATCCCTATAAGACAAGTGCTCGAATTCTGGCTGAGTCCTCGTGAATCTCCCTAAAGCTTACACATCCTTCCTATAAGGAGATGACTAGAAAAGAACAGAAAACTCAAAGTGTGGTCTAATAATCAGGGTTATATAGAACTGCAAAATTACTTCATGGCTCTTGAACCTATTACCCTCACTGATGAACCCAATGCACTTATACACTTTTTTACCCTATCAAATTTTGTGGGAAGTTTGAGAGATCATTCTGCATGGACCACAAGTTTCCTTCAAATCTCCATACTAGTAAATATGTTGCAATTGTGTTTGCCTTCAAATTTAAATTTCCAAAATGAATCACTTAGCACAATTTTGGGATGAACTACATCTGCACTTCTGAACCCAGCTCTGAATCCTATTAATGTCCCAGTGTAACATGCATTACATCAATCTTTTGTACTATCAACAACTCCACCAACTGCTGTGTCATATGCAAATCTACAAATGAAACCTTTCATTTTCATCCAGGTCATTTACAACAATCACAAAAGAGCAGGGGTGTGGCAAGCCATTTCGGAACACACACAGAGAAGTTTTACAAGATCCAAGGCCTCCTGAATTTCTGAATGACTTTTTTGAAGCCTTAGCAAATGCATTAATACATTCTATATACACCACTTCTGCTACATTACTTTCATCAATGCTTTGTCGTATGCTCAATTAATTCAATAAGGCATATGAGTCATGGCTTGCACTCACAAAGCCAGAAGACCATAAGATATAGGAGCAGAATAAGGTCATTCAGCTCATTGTATTTGATCCACTATTCCGTGGTGACTGATCTCCGATTCCACTTAACCTCATACACCTGCCATCTCACCATATCCTTTGATGCCCTGACTGATCAGGAAATAATTAACTTCCAGCTTAAATATACCCATGGACTTAGCCTCCACCACAGTGGAGACAGAGCATCCTACAGATTCACTATCCTCTGGCTAAAAAGAAAAACATACACCTTAACTCTGTTCAAAGCATTGCCTGTCAATTTGAGGCTGTGTTCTCTAGTTCTGGATGTAGTCCAGTAGGGTTGTTCAGTACCATCTGAAGGAATAAAACTCATTATGATTTTTGGCAAGGTATACATCTCTAGAGTTAAAAAATATATGATAGCATTTCACCAGTGGTAGCTTGATAGCTCCAGCATTAAGAATTAACCATGATGTGCCTCCAGGAGTCTATGTGTCTTTGTTCACTGTGGCTTCAATAGCCTGGTCCACAGGAATCTGCTCAAAGGTGTTGGTACTTCAGCTGCACTGAGAATTGGCCTGTCTTAAAGGCCTCATACACAGAATGATTCTTCTCTGGGTGGTTCATCATCTGAGCAAATTAAGGGGACAGGTACCTGGAATAATTCATATCATAGGCAGAGTGCCATGGGATCATCGTTCTTATAACATGGAGATGCAGGTCCAAGCCCCCTTCACAAAATGTATACAGAAGCCCACGTACTACGTTCTCTACCATGTCAATGTATGATATCCAGAATGTGGATAGCTCTCCATTGTTGTGACGGAAGTGTTCCAGAATGTCTGTCTACAGGGCTATCAGCTCAGCTAAGAGTGTACTTTGCAGCAGTTTTTTCAACTTCTGTTGCTTCAAGTCACTGGCCATATAGCTCACATGGTCTGAGAATGATTTGATCATTTCGCTTCTCACTGGAATGTTGTCCTCAATCCACGGTGTGAACTCTGCCAATGTGAGTCTCATCAGTGCTTCATAGATATACTTGCGGACCCTGACAGCATGATTGTAGTGTTTGCCATCAATGGCAGCTTCTGTGCATACGGCCTTTAGACCAGCATCCCAAAATCGCTTTCTTAGGATGGCTAAAACATTACATATGGTATGGAATGTCCCCATTCTGAGATGAATGTTGGAGAAGCACTCTGTACTTCCAGGCAATTTCAGTGACTTGTGCATAGAGTGCTTGATCCATGATTACCACAATTGTTTCCAGATGAAGTTCCTTCCTGATTAGTTCTGATTGGTTCTGGTTTTCAAATACTGTAGTCATCTCTGTGGCTGGTGAATTGATGGCTGGTAGATACCCAACAATAACTTGTGAGATTGGTCCTTGGTTGCTGGTGCTGATATTACAACCAGTCCAGCTTGGGATTGTCTGACTCTCTGGATCTCTTTGCTTTGCAAGAGTCTGCACCAGGTTCTTCTTGCAGGCAAGAAAAGCAGCTTCCTTGCTGTCCTGGACACAGTGTTCCCTGGTTGGGAGAGGCTGTGGGCCTATACGTGCACCTGCGATGTATACTTGGTCCTCAGTGGTGACTGATCTCTGCTTCAGTTTCTCAACGTGTGAAAGCTCTGCTCTTGGCAGATGTGGTCCATACACATTGACCTGTACCACTATGCCATTGACTCTATGTGATGCACCCTTTCCAGTGAGAGTTTCCGCAAGTCTATGGATATTGTCCCATTAGAGAAGATAGGAGGCTTGATGGAGGCAGAAAGTACAACTCTCTGGTTGGAGGCTGTTGCTAGCTTTTGGAGACACAGAGCAGTGTTGTTCTCTTCAAGTTGGGAGTAAGACACTCCATGTCCAAGCTTGTTCAGTGTTTGGATGAACTCAGTGTTAACCATCAGTGTTTATACTGCATAAGGAAGTAGAAGGTGATCTGGTGGTTTATGCTGACCACATGTCACAGCATATATTATGCCTTGACTACATGACTGAACCAGATCAGTGACCCTCTGTGTTTGAGTCTTGGTGTCAGGACTTCTGGTGAGCAGTCCAACAAGAAGTTGCTCTATTTGATCCAGTATGGAGATATGAGCACTATCTTTCACATCAGATGGATGGAATTGCCAGGGAGTCACAGTCATCTCCTGTCTAATTATTGATCTGATATGTGATGAAGTCTGATCTATGATCTTGTTGAAACTGGTTGTGTTGGCCCTCCAAACTTTGAGTTCCCTCTGTAGAGTTTGATTTCCTAAGACAACGTCCCTTAAAGATACACTTTCAGGAAACATTAATATTTTTCCTTTGTCATCTGGAAATATATCTACTAAATTGCCCAGCTCATATTCCAGTTTCCTACAAATGTGCTTCCTTGTAGAAACTTGCAGGAGTCTAACTCCACCAGATAGCATGAAAGATTCAAGTTTCATGACCAAAGGAGTGACTTGTACAATCATCTTGTTGGGTATGCTATCAGTTCTGATATACTTGAAAAGGTCCTTACAGGCTTCCCTTTCAATCCATTTATACAGTTCATCACCATCATTCTCTTTGAACTCAGGTCCCTTATTCTTGATTCTAGCATGAAACACGTTAGTGGGCCTCTGTAGCCACTATGCCTCTGCTTGTTACTGCTAGAATCTTTTCATCTTCCTTTTGGGTTGCACGTTCTCATAGTGTTAGGTCAGCTCTGAGTTGTACAGCTTGTGTAAGCTTTTCACGTGACTTGGAGCCCTTCAGAAATTTCACCTTATAATAAAAAATGCAGATTTAATCATACACTCTTTCTTCTGATGAAGATCTCCTTGACCTTTTTGATGTACAGGTATTCTCACCAGCTTAATCAGTAATGCTTTCCTTGGCTTTTCTTTTCAGAGTCTCTAAGTCTCTCTTCATGGTGAAAAAGCTTTGGCATTTTCGGTGATAGTAGATTCTGTGGATTTCATTTCCTTGACGTTCTTTAGCAAAGTCTAAAATTGGGGCATAGTGTCTCACTTTGCCTGCTTCAAGCGATCTGTTTCAGGATTCATAGTCTTGAGGACTAAATGATTGTCATCTTCTTTTGCAAACACGAGGAAATCTGCAGATGCTGGAAATTCAAACAACACACACAAAATGCTGGTAGAACACAGCAGGCTAGGCAGCATCTATAGTGAGAAGCACTGTCAACGTTTCAGGCCGAGACCCTTTGTCAGGTCTAACCGAAAGGAAAGATAGTAAGAGATTTCAAAGTAGTGGGGGGAGGGGGAAATGCAAAATGATAGAAGACAGGAGGGGGTGGGATGAAGCTAAGAGCTGGAAAGGTGATTGGCGAATGTAATACAGAGCTGGAGATGAGAAAGGGTCATGGGACGGGAGGTCTCAGGAGAAAGAAAGTAGGGGGGAAGCACCAGAGGGAGATGGAGAACAGACAAACAACTAAAAATGTCAGCGATGGGGTAAGAAGGGGAGGAGGGGCATTAACAGAAATTAGAGAAGTCAATGTTCATGCCATCAGGTTGGAGGGTACCCTGCCGGTATATAAGGTGTTGTTCCTCCAACCTGAGTTTGGATTCATTTTGACAATAGAGGAGGCCATGGATAAACATATCAGAATGGGAATGGGACATGGAATTAAAATGTGTGGCCACTGGGAGATCCTGCTTTCTCTGGTGGATAGAGCGTAGGTGTTCAGTGAAATGGTCTCCCAGTCTGCGTTGCGTCTCACCAATATATAAAAGACCACACCAGGAACACTGGATGTAGTATACCACACCAGCTGACTCACAGGTGAAGTGTCGCCTCACCTGGAAGGGCTGTCTTGGGTCCTGAATGGTGGTGAGGGAGGAAGTGTAAGGGCAGGTGTAGCACTTTTTCTGTTTACAAGGAAAATTGCCAGGAGGGAGATCGGTGGGAAGGGATGGGGGGGAGGAGTGGACAAGGGAGTCGAGTAAGGAGTGATCACTGCGAAAAGCAGAAAGAGGGGGGAGGGAAAAATGTGTTTGGTAGTGGGATCCCGTTGGAGGTGGCGGAAGTTACGGAGAATTATATGTTGGACCTGGAGGCTGGTGGGGTGGTAGGTAAGGACAAGGGGAACCCTATCCCGAGTGGGGTGGTGGGTGGATGGGGTGAGGGCAGATGTGCGGGAAATGGGAGAGATGCGTCTGAGAGCAGATGCGGCAGAGACGGAGGAATTGTGAGAAGGGGATAGCCTTTTTCCAAGAGACAGGGTGGGAAGTGGAATAGTCCAGGTAGCTGTGAGAGTCTGTTGGATTATAGTAGATATCAGTAGATAGGCCGTCTCCAGAGATGGAGACAGAAAGATCAAGAAAGGGGAGGGAGGTGTCGGAAATGGACCAGGTAAATTTGAGCGCAGGGTGAAAGTTGGAGGCAAAGTTAATGAAGTTGACGAGCTCAGCACGCGTGCAAGAGGCAGCGCCAATGCAGTCGTCAATGTAACAAAGGAAAAGAGGGGGATGGATACCAGTATAGCCTTAGAACATGGACTGTTCCACAAAGCCAACAAAAAGGCAGGCATAACTGGGACCCATACGGATGCCCATGGCTACACCATTGGTTAGGAGGAAGTGGGAGGAGCCAAATGAGAAATTATTGAGAGTAAGAACTAATTCCGCTAGACGGAGGAGAGTGGTGGTAGAGGGGATTTGGTTAGGTCTGGAATCCAAAAAAAAAACCGACAAGCTTCGAGACAATCTCGGTGGGGCATGGAGGTATATAGGGGCTGGACGTCCATGGTGGAAATAAGACAGAGGGGGCCAGGGAAATTAAAATCATTGAAAAAATTCAAAGCATGAGAAGTATCATGAACATAGGTGGGAAGAGATTGAACAAGGGGGGATAAGAGTGTCAAGTTATGCAGAAATGTGTTCAGTGGGGCAGGAGCAAGCTGAGACAATAGGTCCACCTGGACAGGCAGGTTTGTGGATCTTGGGTAGGAGGTAGAAACGGGAAGTGTGGGGTGTGGGAACTATGAGGTTTGTGGCAGTGGATGGGAGATCCCCAGAACTAATAAGGTTGGTATAGAAGACAATGGCCTGGTGCTCCTTAGTGGGATTATGATTAAGGGGTAAATAAGAGGAGGTATCAGAGAGTTGTCGCTGTGCTTCGGCCAGGTAGAGGTCAGTATGCCAGACCACAACAGCTCCCCCCTTATCCGCAGGTTTTATAGTGAGGTTGGGATTGGTGCGGAGGGAGTGGAGAGCAGAGCGTTTGAAAGGAGTGAGTTTGGAATTGGAACAGTGTGTGGTGAAGTCAAGACGATTGATGTCCCATCGGCAATCAGCAATAAAGAGATCCAGAGCAGGTAGAAGACCAGAGCGGGGTGTCCATGAAGAGGAGTAGGGTTGAAGACGGGAGAAGGGTCATCGGTGGGTGTAGGAGAGTCCTTGTCAAAGAAGTAAGCTCGGAGACGGAGTTGGCGGAAGAAGAGTTCAGAGTCATGGCGTACGCAGAACCCACTGAAGTGTGGGTGAAGGGGGACAAAGTAGAGGCCCTTACTGAGGACAGAGCGCTCTGCCTTAGAGAGTTGAAGGTTGGAGGGAATGGTAAAGACCCAGCATGGATGAGAGATGGGATCAGAGGGGGGAGGGAGGCTGGTAGTGTCAGTGGAGAGGGAGGGGTTGGGCTGGGAGGAAGATGGATCCTCTAAGGGCCCAAGAGCTGACAATGGGATCTGAGGGAGAGGGGATTGCATAGTGGTGGTGGGGGAAGGGGAGACGGGAGTCACAATCGCAGCATATGAAGACCCGGCCTGGAGCTCAAGGCTGGAGTCGCAATCGGTGATTACGCAATCACTTTGAAGCTGTCCATGGCCATAGGAACCCGTGTCGATGGTGCTGGAGTCCGGGTTTTCAATATACCCTGGGTCGCTGGGGCAGCTAAGATTGACTGCCGAGGCTGGGGATGCGATACGAAGACCATGCTCTGGGGTCTGCAGAGGGAAGATCTTGCGATCCTTGCAGGACATGTTAAAGTCAAAGAACTGGTGATTGCACGCATGGATCCGACGGAGGATGAAATAATGGACAGGTCCATTGCAAACGGAGAAAAAGGTGTCCCGGAGGGGTGGAAGTGATTATGAAAGGGATGCCAGGTACCTTCTCATTGTGGAGAGTGTCGCCCTCAGAGCTCGACGGGAGAAACAAATGGAGGCAGAATCAATTAAATGTGAGTATCTGGGATCCTCAGAAAGTCCAAATTGAGAAGCTCGAAAACGGATCCTGAAGCCAATTGGAGTCAGTTGGCAGCGGAGACACATTCCAAGGAAGGGTATATGGCTGTAATAGCGGGTCTGGGTCAAAATATGATCGAAAAGTTGAAGGGCTGAAAGAGTTATAGATGGGGAGCAGTGAGAGAGGGTTTCACTGAACTCCCGTCGAAGAGAAGATTTAAACTTCTTCAGTGTAGGCATCACTGGCAGAAGCTTCGCAGTAGTGAATTTAAAGAGCAAACACGAGGATATCTGCAGATGCTGGAAATTCAAACGACAACAACATCATCTTCTTTTGATATTTTCAGGTGTATGATACACTGCTTCTTAATAGATTCTTTGTGCTTATGGCTCTCATTCTGAAGCAAAGTAATTCAGCTACTCCAGATCTAAATAAACTCTACTCTATTGTGCAGGACAATCCCACCACCACAGTAGCTGAAACAGAAAAGAAAATCACATTAACATTGCTGGTGAAAAAAGCACCTGCTGCAAAGTTCATATAAATGTATGCGTAAATGATGAAATACAAGATATAAATGTGAAACAGCACATGAAAACAAGTATATCTTATGTAAAGTATAGTTACTGCATTGTCACTGCCAGTAATAGATAACATTCGTACAGATGCTAATTTTAATAATTTTTCTGAAAAACTTATTGTCTGAGCTATATTTGCACCAATTTTCAAAGATGAAGTGTCAATAATAACAGAGAACCATCAGTTTGAAGTAGAAAGTTTTATTCTGTGCTATGTATAGTCTTGAAAAGTGTGTTTTGACATGGGGTTATCGAGTGATAACACTCAGAAAACTACCACGGTTGCAACGCTTTCACATATTTTCTAGCACTAGGGGTGTATACATTGCCAAAAAACACTATAAGAACTGTTCTCCCCAGATAGTACCAGTGGCCCAAATTTGGTGTCCTGGCTCATGAACTAATGCCCCCACCATTGGAAATATCTTCTCTATATCCATCCTATCTAATCCTTTCAACATGACATGGGTTTCAATAAGATCCCCATGCATTCTTCAAAATACCAGTGAGTATAGACACACATCTCCCAACACTGTATTCCATCTGCAACTGTTTTACCCATTCTTCCAATTTGTCTAAGTCCTGTTGCAGTCGCATTGCTTCATCAGCACTACCTAACCCTCCACCTATCTTTGTATCAGTTGCAAACTTTGCCAAAAGGCGTCAATTCCATTATCTAAATCAATGACAAACAATGTGAAAAGTAATGGTCCTGATATGGGTCTTTGAGAAACTCTACTAACACTAGCAGCCAACCAGAGAACTCCCCGTTATTTCCATTCACGGCCTCCTGTCTGTCAGACATTCATGTATCCATGCCAGTAACTTTCTGGTAATGCCAAAGGATTTTGTCTTCTTAAGCAGCCTCACGTGTGGCATCTTATAAAGTGCCTACTGCAGATCTAAGTAAGTGACATCCACTAAAATACAAAATACAACTGCAGATGTTGTGGATCAAAGTATACGTACACAACCCTGGAAGGACACAGCAGGTCAGGCAGCATCTGTGAGAAAAGAGTAGCCAACATTTTGGGCCGAGTCCCTTCATCAGGAATGGGGGGAAGAGAGGGCCAAAGCCCAGTAATAGAGATAGGGGAGGGGGAAGGGCTAGAGGCACTAGGTGGAGAACCAATCAGAGGAAAGATAAAGGGGGAAGGGGATAAGCAGGAAAGAACTGTAGAGATAAAGGAGCAGAAAGTTGAAAGGGGAGAGAGGCAGAGAGAGACCTAGGATAGGGGGAGGGAATTACCAGAAATTGGAGAATTCAACGTTCATACCACCAGGCTGGAGGTGCTCGACGAAGCGGTCCCCCAATCTGTGTCGGGTCTCCAACGGGAACCGCACCAGGAGCTCCGGTTGGCGGAGCTTGTTCTAACTCTTAATAACTTCTCCTTTGGTTTTTCCCACTTTCTCCAGATCAAGGGTATAGCCATGGGCACTCGCATGGGCCCCTGCTATGCCTGCCTCTTTGTGGGTTATGTGGAACAGTCTATGCTCCAAATCTATACTGGCACCATTCCCCAACTTTTCCTCCGCTGCATTGATGACTACATTGCTGAAGGTTCCTGCACCCATGCTGAGCTCGTCAGTTTCATCAACTTTGCTTCTAACTTTCACTCAGCTCTTAATTCACTTGGTCCATCTCAGACACTTCTCTCCCCTTTCTTGATCTCTCGGTCTCCATCTCCGAAGACAGACTATCCACTGACATCTTCTACAAACCCACTGACTCCCATAACTGTCTTGACTATACCTCATCCCACCCTGCCCAATGCAAAAATGCCATTCCCTATTCCCAGTTCCACCGTTTTGGCTGCATCTATTCCCAGGATGAGGCTTTCCATTCCAGGACTTCTCAAAAGTCCTCTTCCTTTCAGGGTCATGGTTTCCCTTCTGGAGTCATCAAAGATGCCCTCACCCGCAGCTCCTCCACTTCCCGCACTTCAGCCATTAACCAATCCTCCCATCACCACAAGAGGGACAGGGTTCCCCTTGTCCTCACCTACCACCCCAACTTCTGCCACCTTCAACAGGACCCCACCACCCAGCACATCATTCCCTCCTTACCCTTCTCAGCTTTTCGCAGGGATCATTCCCTCCGTGACTACCTGGTCCACACGTCCACAGAACTCCCACCTGGCACTTATCCCTGTAAGCACAAATGCTACACCTGTTTCCACAGCTCCACCCTTACCACCATTCTGGGCCCCAGATAGTCCTTCTAGGTGAGGCAACACTTCACCTGTGAGTCTATTGCATCCGATGCTCCTGGTGCAGCCTTCTCTACATCAGCGAGACCCAACGCAGATTGGGGGACCGCTTTATCGAGCACCTCAGCTCCATCCGTCACAATAGACAGGACTTTCCGGTTGCCACCCACTTCAACTCTGCCTCTCATTCCCATCTAGATATGTCCATACATGGCCTCCTCTACTGCCATGATGAGGCCAAACTCAGGTTGGAGGAGCAACACCTCATATACCGTCTGGATAGCCTCCAGCCTGGTGGTATGAACATTGAATTCTCCAATTTCCGGGAATTCCCTCCCCCTATCCTAGGTCCCTCTCTGCCTCACTCCCCTTTCAACTTTCTGCTCCTTTATCTCTGCAGTTCTTTCATGCTTATCCCCTCCCCCCTTTATCATTCCTCTGATTGGTTCTCCACCTGGCACCTCTAGCCCTTCCCCCTCCCCTATCTCTATTACTGGGCTTCAGCCCTCTCTTCCCCCCCCCCCCACCATTCTTGATGAAGAGTCTCAGCCCGAAACGTTGGCTACTCTTTTCTCACGGATACTGCCTGACCTGCTGAGTTCTTCCAGCATCATGTACGTATTCAAGTGACATCCACTGCCACTTTTTTGACCAACCTCCTTGTTACCTGCTCAAAGAGTCTAACAGATTTGTCAGCCAAGGATTCCTTTCACAGAACGGATGCTGACTTTGACTTATTTTATCATCACTCTGCAAGTTCCCTGAAACGTCCAACACTTTCCCAACCCCTGAGGTTAGACTAACTGGCCTATAGTTATCTTTCTTTTGCCTTCCCATGTTCTTAAAGAGTGAAATGACATTCACAATCTTCCTGCCTTTTTGGGCCAAACCAAAATCAAGTGATTCTTGTAAGATCATGACCAATGCATCTGTTATCTCTTCATCAAACTCTTGCACATCTCTGGTATGTAGTCCATCTGGTCCGGGTTACTTATCCACCTGAAGCCTTCGGAGTTTACCTGGCACTTTTTTCCTTTGTAACAGCAATGGCACTCACTTCTGCACCCTGGACCATCAGCATACCGCTAGTGTCTTCCACATTGAAGACAGCAGTCAGGCAGTCAGTGTCTATGGAATATATTAAAAAAAAAAGTGCAGTCAACATTTTGTACCAAGACCCTTCAGCAGTACTGGAGAAAAATACATGAGGAGTAGAAGGTGGAGAAGGGGGAGGGATAAATACAAGGTGATTGGTGAAACTTGGAGGGGAAGTGATGAAGTTAAGAGCTGGGAAGTTGATTGGTGAAAGAGAAGCAAGTCTGGAGAAGGAGTCTGATAGGAGAGAAAGAAAAGAGGAGGAACACCAGAGGGAGTTGATGGGCAAGTACGGAGATAAGGTAAGAGGGAAATGGGGATGGGGAATCATTAAGGAGAGGCAGTTCTTGTGAACATCACAAGAAGTTCAAAAAAATAGACGTTCACGCCATCAGGTTGGAGGCTACCCAAATGGCGTATAACGTGTTGTTCCTCCAGCCTGAGTGTGTGCTCATCATGACAGTACAGGAAGTGATGGATTGACATATTGGAATGGGAACTGAAATGAAAATGGATCTTCACTGAGAAGTCCTGCTTCTTCTGGTGGATGGAGTAACGGTGTTCTCAATCTTTGTTGATATAGAGAAGGCCACCCAGGAACACTGAACAAACTATATGACCTCAACAGGCTCACAGGTGAAGAGTTGACATACCTGGAAGAACTGTTTGGGGCTCTGAATGGCAGTGAGGGAGGACTTGTTGAGGCAGGTGTAGCACTTGTTCTGCTTACAAGGATAAGTACTAGGAGGAACACTAGATGGAGGAGATTGATAGTGGAGGGGAATCGGTTGAGTCTGATGTCCAGAAAGAAACAGAGCTTTGAGGCATTTCTGGTGCAGTTTGGAGGTGTATTTAGACTGGATATCCACAGTAAATTGAGATTATGGGGGCAATGAACATTTATCCCTCCCCACTGATCTCCCTCCTGGCACTTATCCTAGTGATCAGTTTCCAGGGTTCAGGATGTTTCTGATCGTGACCAAGGTATCCTGAAGTGGGAGGGTGAGGAACTAGAGGTCATTGTACATATAGGTATCAATGACATAGGTAGGAAAAGGGAAGAGGTCCTGAAAGGAGAATATAAGCAGTTAGGAATGCAGTTGAGAAGAAGGACCACAAAGGTAGTAATCTCGGGATCACTGCCTGTGCCACACGACAGTGAGAGCAGGAATGGAATTAGGTGAAGGATAAATGCGTGGCTGAGGGATTGGAGCTGGTGCAGGGATTCAAGTTTTTGGATCATTGGCACCTCTTTTGGGGCAGGAGTGACCTGTACAAAAAGAATCTTAGAGTGACCAATATCCTGGCGGGGAAATATCCTAAGGCTACTGGGGAGACTTTAAACTAGAATGGTTGGGTGTGTGGGAATCAGTTTGATGAGACTAGGGGAGAGGAGGTTAGTTCACAAATAGAGAAAGCTAGTAGACAGTGTGTGAGGGAGGATAGACAGGTGATAGAGAAGGGGAGCGCTCAGACCGAAGATGTAGGGCAGAAGGAAGGAAAAGATAATAAAGTTGATCGCATCGTTAGGGATAAAAAGAGATGAAGAGTTGGAGAGTTTCTTAAATGCATCTATTTTAATGCTAGGAGCATTGTTAGAATGGTGGATGAGCTAAGAGCATGGATTGATACCTGGAAATATGATGTTGTAGCTATTAGTGAAACATGGTTGCAAGAGGGGTATGATTGGCAACTAAATATTCCTGGATTTTGTTGCTTCAGGTATGATGGAACTGGAGGGGCAAGAGGAGGAAGTGTTGCATTGCTTGTCTGAGAAAATATTACAATGGTACTTTGGCAGGATAGGTTAGAGGGCTCATCTAGGTGGGTGGAATTGAGGAAAGGGAAAGGTGTAGTAACACTTATTATCGACCACCTAATGGGGAGCGAGAATTGGAGGAGAAAATTTGTAAGGAGATAGCAGATAATTGTAGTAAGCACAAGGTTGTGATTGTGGAAGATTTTACTTTTCCACACATAGACTGGGAAGCCAATTCTGTAAAAGGGCTGGATGGTTTGGAGTTTGTAAAATGTGTGCAGGATAGTTTTTTTGCAGCAATACATAGAGGAACTGACTTAGAGAAGGGGCAGTGTTGGATCTCCTGTTAGGGAATGAGATAGGTCTGGTGACAGAAGTATGTGTTGGGGAGCACTTTGGGTCCAGTGATCACAATATCATTAGTTTCAATACAATTATGGGGAAGGATAGGACTGGACCCAGGGTTGAGATTTTTGATTGGAGAATAGCTAACTTTGAGGAGATGTGAAAGGATTTAGAAGGAGTGGATTGGGATAAATTGTTTTAAGGGAAGGATGTAATAGAGAAATTGAGGTAATTTAAAGGTGAAATTTTCAGGGTACAGAATCTTTAAATTCCTGTTAGGTTGAAAGGAAAGGTTAAAAGTTTGAGAGTGCCATGGTTTTCAAGGGATATTGGAAACTTGGTTCAGAGAAAGAGAGAGATCTACAATAAATATAGGCAGTATGGAGTAAATGAGGTGCTCGAGCAATATAAAGAATATAAAAAGAATCTTAAGAAGGAAATTAGAAAAGCTAAAAGAAGATATGAGGTTGCTTTGGCAAGTAAGGTGAAAATAAATCTGAAGGGTTTCTGCAGTTATATTAATAGCAAACAGATAGTGAGGGATAAAGTTATAAAGGGATAAAGATAAATGATATTGAATTGTGTAAGGTAAGGGAAACAAGTAGTGAAGTTATGGAATCTATGACAGTTAAAGAGGAGGAAGTCCTGGCACTTTTAAGGAATATAAAAATGGATAAATCTCCTGGTCCTGACAGGATATTCCCTAGGACATTGAGGGAAGTTGGTATAGAAATAGCAATAGCATAGAAATAGAAATAGCATACGTCCATCACCTGACCTATCTCAGTTCCTAACAGGAGATCCACTACTGCCCATTCTCTATTTGGTATCTCTATGATTTGCTGCAAAAATGATCCTGCACACATTTTACAAAGTCCAAACCATCCAGAAATTTTACAGAATTGGCTTCCCAGTCTATGTGTGAAAAATTAAAATTTTCCACAATCACAACCTTGTGCTTACTACAAATATCTATCTCCTTACAAATTTGCTCATGTGGTTCCATTGTTTATAAAGGGTTGTGAGAGTAAACCTAGCAATTATAGGCAGATCAGTTTGATGTCAGTGGTGGGTAAATTAATGGAAAGTATTTTTAGAGATGATATATATAATTATCTGGATAGACAGGGTCTGATTAGGAATAGTCAGCAGGGATTTGTGTGTTGAAGGTCATGTTTGACAAACCTTATTGAATTTTGTGAAGAGGTTATGAGGAAATTTGACGAGGGTAAAGAAGTAGATGTTGTCCATATGGACTTCAGTAAGGCCTTTGACAAGGTTCAGCATGGATGGTTAGTTAGGAAGGTTCAATTGTCAGGTATTAATATTGAAGTAGTAAAGTGGAATCAACAGTGGCTAGATGGGAGATGCCAGAGAGTAGTGGTGGATAACTGTTGGTCAGGTTGGAGGCCAGTGACTAGTGGTGTGCCTCAAGGATCTGTATTGGGTCCAATGTTGTTTGTCATATACATTAATGATCTGGATGATGGGGTGGTAAATTGGATTAGTAAGTATGCAGATGACACTAAGATAGATGGCATTGTGGGTAATGAAATAGGTTTTCGAAGTTTGCAGATTTAGGCCAGTTAGGAGAGTAGGCTGAACAATGGCAGATGGAGATTAATGCTGATAAGTGTGAGGTGCTACATTTTGGTAGGAATAATCCAAATGGGACATACATGGTAAATGGAGGGCATTGAAGAATGCAGTAGAACAGAGTGATCTAGGAATAATGGTGCATAGTTCCCTGAAGGTGGAATCTCAAGTGAATATGGTGGTAAGAAAGCTTTTGGTATGCTGGTCTTTATAAAGCAGATCATTGAGTGTAGGACTTGGAATGTAATGCTAGAATTGTACAAGGCATTGGTAAAGCTGAATTTGGATTTTTTTGTACAGTTCTGGTCAACAAATTATAGGAAACATATCCACAAAATAGAGAGAGTACAGAGAAGATTTTCTAGAATGTTACCTGGGTTTCAACACCTAAGTTACAGAGAATAGTTGAACAAGTTAGGTCTTTATTCTTTGGAGTGTAGAAGGTTGAGGGGGGACTTGATAAAGGTATTTAAAATAATGAGAGGGATAGATCGAGTTGACATAGACTTTTTCCATTGAGAGTAGGGGAGATTCAAACAAGAGAACATGATTTGATGGTTAGGGGGCAAATGTTTAAGGGTAACATGATGGGAAATTTCTGTACTCAGAGAGTGGTAGCTGTGTGGAATGAGCTTCCAGTAGAAATGGTAGAGGCAGGTTCGATATTGTCCTTTAAAGTACAATTGGAGAGGTATATGGACAGGAAAGGAATGGAGGGTTATGGGCTGAGTGCGGGCCAGTGGGACCAGGTGAGAGTAAGCATTGGCATGGACTAGAAGGGCTGAGATGGCCTGTTTCTGCACTGTAATTGTTATATGGTTATATTGGGTTGGGGGGGCTTCTTCATGCAGAGAGTAGTGGGAGTGTGGAATAAGCTGACAGATGAAGTGGTGAATGTGGGCTCACTTTTGACATTTAAGAAAACCCTGTACATGTATATGAATGAGAGGGGTTTGGAGGGATATGGCCCAGGTGCAGGTCAGTGGGACTAGGCAAAATAATGGTTCGGCCCAGCCAAGAAGGGCCAAAAGGCCTGTTTCTATGCTGTAATGTTCTATGGTTCTGTGGGTATGAATACTTTTTATAGGCACTGTATGTAATTAATGTCTCAGATTTTTCTCTATATTTATCATATATTTCATGGTACTGTTGTCATACAGTTATAAAATTTCACAACATGTGCTGATGATATTAATCTTGATTCTGATTTATTTCTATGGGGTAACTATAGATTACCCCTATTAGAGTCATTGCTACTTTTCTGTTTCTGGTTTGCATTTGCATTGAGATTCCCCACCCTACAATGGTCCATTGTATGACCTCTTGCATTGGGACCACAAGGACAATGTAAGGTTGTCGAGCAGCTGCTCATTTTCCTTCTTTGCATGTTGTAGTTTCCAAACTCTATATCGGATGCACAATTTTAAGGTAGTTTACTTTCTCTGCCTGTATCCAAATTGGCCATTCCTACTGAAAGTTATTGACCTGTACCTGACTGAATGCTCAAGTCCTATAGAGCAGCATGGAACACTTGGGGAACAGTGATCACAATATGATTGAGTTCACATTGAAATTTGAGAGAGAACAGATAAAATCCAATGTGTCAGTATCGCAGTGGAATAAAGGAAATTACAATGGCATGGGAGGGGAACTGGCCGAAGTTGACTGGAAAAGGACATTTGCAGGAAAGACAGCAGAGTAGCAATGACTGGAACTTCTGTGAAAAATGATGGGAGTGCAAGACAGATGTATTTTTTATATTCCAAATATAAGAAGAAATTTTCAAAGGGGAGGATGGACAATATCTTCGCTGACAAGTGAAGTCAGAGCTGAAGTAAAAGTAAAAGAGAGGGCATACGAGGAAGCCAGAGCTTGTGGGAAGATAAAGGATTGTGGAGCTTTTTAAAAATAAAATGCAGAAGGAAACTAAGAAGGACATTTGGATGGAAAAGATGAATTA
This sequence comes from Hypanus sabinus, assembly GCF_030144855.1. Classification (NCBI taxonomy): domain Eukaryota; kingdom Metazoa; phylum Chordata; class Chondrichthyes; order Myliobatiformes; family Dasyatidae; genus Hypanus; species Hypanus sabinus. Next base: position 151,382,631 of record NC_082710.1, on the reverse strand, counting down.
TGAGAGAAAGCTATGACTAATAGTTGAAGAACATACTAAAAGCTTTTTTGTGTCTTCTGTATAAAAGATAAAAGAGAGTTGAGGGAAGTTATAGGACCAATACAAAATGACACTGGAATTATTGCAATGAGAGATGTAAGAGGAAATGTATGTGTATTTTGTATCAGTCTTCACAGTGGAAGACATCAGCAGTATACCAGACATTCAAGAATGTCCGGAAAGTGAAGTTTGTGTAGTGAAAATTATGACTAAGAAGGTGCTCAGGAAACTTAATGGGAGGGTGGATAAATCTCTTGGATATGATAGAATGCTCCCTCACGTTCTGAAGTAGCTGTGGAGATTGTGGAAGCATTAACAATGATCTTTCAGGAAATGATAGTTTATGGCACTGTACAAGACTGGAAATTTGCAGATGTTACTCTGCTATTTAAGACGGGTGGATGGTATCAGAAAAGAAACAATAGACCTGTTAGCCTAATATCAGTGGTTGGGAAGCATTTTAATCGATTGTTAGGGATGAGTTTATTGAGTACCTGGAGGATATACTGACTTTGTAGAGGGTTCAGAAAAGATTAACAAGAATGATTCCAGGAGGGAAAGGGTTACTGTATGATGAACTTCTGACAGCTCTTGGGCTGTGTTCCCTGGAGTTTAGGAGAATTATGGGGGATATCAAAGAAACTTTCTGAATATTAAAAGGCCTGAACAGGTTAGATATGGAAGAGTTATTTCCCATGGTAGGAGGTTCTAGGAAAAGAGGGCACGATTTCAGGATTGAAGGACATCCTTTCAAAACTGAGATGCAGAGAAATTACTTTAGTCAGAGGGTGGTAAATCTGTAGAATTTGTTGCCGTGAGCGGCTGTGGAGGTCAAGTCATCGGGTTTATTTAAGGCAGAGATAGATACGTTCTTGATTAGCCAGGGCATCAAAAGGTATGGGGGTGAATGCAGGGGAGTGGGGATGAACTACCTCTGCTCCTATATCTTATTGTCTTTACAATTCTGGTTCCTTTATCTCTCTTTCTCTTTCTCTTGCTCTCCCAAACCCTCTGAATTGGTGACCTCCTCTATAACTTTGCCATATCAATGGATTAGTGCAGGAAGTTAAAGAGATTGGAATGGATTAATGGGAGACTTTGACACCTTTTCCCAAGAGGAAGCTGGTTTCACTCTATCCTGTAATCTCTCCTCTTCCTTTCCTGCAACTGAAAACTACTATTTTCTTCTTCTCTATTTTGGTAAAAGCTTTGCAGTCTGAAAAGTTAAAACTGTTTCTGTTTTCATCAATCCTGCAAGATTCAGTAAATTCTTAAGTATTTTCAGATTTCTTGTAGAAGATTGAAGCCTGGTTATGGGAAATGTGAGACTTGCTCTACCTGCTGTTATACAGTGTCACTCCAGTGTGTATCAGTCTCTGCTATAATTTTCTAAATATGACACGGTGGAATTGTTTACTTTTTCATTGATTTACTTACATGAAAGATTCAGCCCAGTAATACAATTAATAATATAATTAATCACGTCTACCTCTCTGTTTCAGAGGCCTGGATTTACAGATACAAAAGCATAGGAGCAGGTGTCAGCCATTTGGTCATCAAACCTGGACTGCCATTTAGAGTCATTATGGCTGATCTGCCCAAGCCCTTAACTAAGCTTTTTTCCAGTTTTCCAGAATGTCAATTCTTCCATCTTTCAGCAATACAACCATATTTGTTTTCCGTGTATTAAGAGGCTTAGCTTTCACAAATATCAGGCATAGGGAGTGGCTGAAATTGATCAACTTCTGTAGATAGAAATACTGGTACTTATACATTTTGTTTGTAAATAATCTGCCCCTTTCCACTCCTGTTCCACTGTTCTAATCTGCACTAATCTGTTCCACTCCTCCCCTCCCAAATGCTCTCAACAGAAGTTTCTGTTTCCCAACCATGCTGTTCAGTTAATAACTTGTCATTTATTTACTATAGTCAATTACATGCCCTCGTGAAAACATTTTATGTGCTGACTGTTTAGAGACTGTATGTTGTACCTGAAATCATGTCTGTTTCGATGATGTGCTATCACTTCCTGTACACGACAAAAATGAGTTTATTGAGATGTTATTTACTTGTTAATTTATGTATTATTTATTGAGATATAGTGCAGAACAGGCCCTGCTAACCCTTCAAGCCACATCAAAAAAACAATCCCCCCATTTAATCCTAAAATAATCATGGGACTATATATTAAATATAGTTATTTAATCTATAACAAACAAGTAGGTCTTTGGAGTGTGGGAGGAAACCGGAGCACCTGGAGGAAACCCATGTGCTCACAGGGAGAATGTATAATCTCCTTACAGGAAGCAGTAGGAATTGAACCCAGGTTGTTTGCACTGTTATCAGCTATGTTACTCTGCTGGTTGTTGTTTGTTGTTAATAACGTATGTGAATATGGGAGAATAATTAAGGACCAATTGGATGATGGAAATTAAAGAGGAAAAATGGGAGTAGTGTGAATGGATGCATGATGGCTGCAGTGCAAATCTTGCTGAAGCTGAAAATAACCAACATTTTGCAGCTGTACTTTGTCAGGATGCAGACTGTGCTGAGAAGTGGCTGATGGAATTCAAGCTGGAAAAGTATGAGGCAATACACTTTGAAAGAACAGACTTGAATGCAGACTGTAGGGTTAATGGCAAGATTTTTCACTTGTTAGAGCAGCAGAGGAATCATGGAGTCTACGATCATAGATCACTCAAATTCGCCATGGAATTTGATGGGGTGTATGAGAAGGCATCTAGTATGTTGGTCTTAATTGGTTGAGGAACTGAATTCAAACAGGATATTTACTAGGATGCTGCCTAGAATACAGATAATGTCTCATGAAAAATGTTGGGTGAAATTTTCACTTTGGTGCAAGGGAGAATGAAAGGTGCCTTAATAAGATGACAGAGTGGGAAAGCAGCCCCTTTTTCCTAAGGGGTAATAGTTAATATGGATGCTGATAATTTTAATATGAATGGAGGAAATTATAGTGGGGAGGTCAGAGGTAGTTTTTTTTTAACACTGGGATCAGTGGGAGCATGGAATGTGTCGCCAGAAGTTGCAATAGGTACACATACATTTGGGACATTTAAGATGCTCATAGGCACAAAATACAAATGGAGAGATATATGGGTGGGAAACCTTAGATTAATCTTCCGTAGATAAAAATATTAAAATGTCATTATGTCAAAAGGGCATACACTGTATACTATTTTTACTATTTTTCTGTGTTCTATGTTCTATCATGTAGTTGTTCCCGAGGTCTTTCTTGATGCTCACAAGGACCATTCCTCGTTTCTCCGATGCAGCGTGTTTGGATTTTATCCAACGGCCATCAGGGTGAGCTGGTTCCAGAATGGGCAAAATGTCTCTGAGACAAAATCTACTGGAGTATTATCAAATCAAGATGGAACATATCAACTGCGGTCTGTCCTTGATTTTGATCCATCTGATGGCAAAGAATATTCCTGCCATATTAATCATAGCAGCATGCCGGATGGGAAGACAGTCATCTGGGGTAAGGACATTCATATCTGAGCAGGTGGAATAAGCTTTGGCACTATTAATAACAAAGTTTATCATTATCATTTTTTGTTTCCTTTTAATCCCTCAGACTGCATCCTGTATTCTAATTCCTTTGAACTTTGTTAATACTAATATATTGTGTAGCCTTCCATTTTGCTGAAGGATGAAAGCAAGAACTGTTTTCAATTTATAATTCCCATCTTCTAATGTTCATCACAATTTTAAATTTTGTCCGTTGCTTTACACATAATTTATTTATACCTCTGGCATTGGTACCACAAATGCAACTTGCTCCAATTGTTACCAGTCTGAAATTGGAAGAAGTTTTATCAAATGTATTGAACCAATTATGCTGTGAGAATGGAGAGAGAAGTCTTGTTATATTTTGTGATTATTGACATTTTTATTAAATCTTAGAAAATTAAAAGTAATCAACAAATTTAGCCACCAAAATGTAATTGGCATGTATTTATAAAGCCTTGGATAAAAAGTTCAACTGGATTGTTAAGTGGCTAATAATATTTTTTTATCACAAATGCTGGGCATGTTCATGCCCAACAAGTAGTAATTTGGCTACCTTTTGTTATAAAATGCCATTGCTATTAAATACTGCCCAATAGTTGGCCTCTTGCATTAACCATGGTGCAAATCCTAAACTGGATTAAATGCTTAAAACTGAGGTTATCTTTCCCAGTCAGTGGCCAATGACATACACCACCTGATATGCAAAAGCCTTTCCACTGTTTTCACAGTTCAAACAGCACAAATCAGGAGACCTAATTTCTACTGTGTGTGTGAAGCTGCAAAATTGTTGCTTCTCCATATGTATTGTGCACTGTCTATAAAATGCACTGCAGTTATTTGCCTAGGCTACTCTAGCAACATGAAACAAATATATGACCAGACAACAAAGAATGATGAAGGCATCAAATATAGCATGTTACAGTAGAGTATGGGCTCTGTAGCAAATGATGTTACACCCCATTTTTAACCTACCCCACGATCAGCCTTGCGCTTCCCTCCAACATAGCCACGTATCTTCCTATCGCATGTGTCTATCTCGGAGACCTACTAATTTCCTTAATGTATCTAACTCTAGCAACATTCATGACAGCATATTCCTTGTAATCAACAACACTTTTATAAAGATCACAAACAGCAGGAATCCTAAAACTGATTCCTGCAAAAAATCATTGATCACCAACATCTGGACGGAAAATGCTTCATCTACAGTGACCTATTGCCATCTATTGGCAAGCCAATTTTGTATCCAAACAGATAAGCTTCTGGACTTTCTGAACAAGCCTACAATAGGGAACCTTACTAAATGCCTTACTAAAATCCATATGTATCCTGTCTACTGCTCTGCCTTCTTACTGTGCTTTGTCACATCTTCAAAAAGTTCAATCAACTTTGTGAAGCACGACCTTCTCCTCATAAACCCTTGTGTCTCCAAAAATTCATCCTAAATCTCAGAATATTTTCCAAAGACCTGTCCCAACAGATGTCAAACTCACTAGTCTATAATTCCCAGGGTTATCTGTACTCCCTTTCTTGAACAAAAGAATACTTGCCAAGCTTCAGTCATCTTGTCCTATTGCTGCAGCCAGTGACGATGCAAAGAACATCACAAAAGGTGCATCAATCTCCTATTTCATTTCCTGCAGTAGCCTATAACCCCAGTCAGGCCCAGTGACTTATCTATCCCAATGTTCTTCATAGGTTCAAGTAATTTCTCTTAATATGAATTTGGTCAGACATATTGTCATGTCCTTGCACTACCATCACAATCATCAAGTTGCCTCTCACTGGTGAATGCAGAAACAAAGGAATCATTAAGAACCTTCTTTGAAACATAGATTAATCATAATTTATACTCACTTGTAAGGAGAAGTGCAATAGAACAAATAAGAAAACAAAGTTCATGTTAGCACACCATGATGAAAATTCATTCTGACTTTACATCCAACTATGCATTCAACTATGGTTAATTTTATTTCAGTTCAACTTGTCAATATACACCATATCTAATGTATTGCTTTAATACATTGTTTCAGACCCAGATTCCTTTCAAACTGTTCACAAAATTAAGTTTTTGATCATTGTTCTTCAAATCATGCAATTATATCAAACATTTGATTGATCCTCTCTGATTATAAACACCTAACCCTTTGCTGTCTGCTTCATGCTTTGCTCTGCAATGTATTTTTCACACAGACCTGTTCAGCAAAGTCTATGGAGGAGAGAATTTGCACCTTATAAAATAATGCACTGTATGCATAGTTCAAGAGGATGCCAGACTTACAAAAATACATGTGACCTATATATTTGGAATAATGCAATATCTGCAAAGCTTATCATTATATTAGTATAATTACAAAACATTATTATTTTTCAGAAGGCAGTGGGAAGGAAGACAGGCACATTGGGCTGATCGGTGTATGTGTACTTATGTTGTTGAGTGCTGTGCTTGCTGGAATTTATTGCTGGACGAAGAAGAGAGGAGGTAAGATGAAATTGCTAATGAAAACAATGACTTTGAAGAAAATGATCAGTCACAAGTAGAATAAGGGAGTAGATGGAGAGATCCTTTTACTGAAATGCCGAAAATGTGCACTGCTCTCATGCAGCCTTTGTACTGTTTGTGTATTTTTCCTGTAATCAGATATGTGAAAGCTATGTAGATGTAGAGTGTTTGAAAATAATGCAGTACATTAATATATTTGAAGGATCCTTGGGTATGCAAATAATATAAAATGGAGGTCTAGAGGTTGTGTAGGAGGAATGGGTTATATTGATGTGGAGTGGAATTTTATATATTTATATTGCGTTCTAGGGCCCATACTGTTCTGCACATTTCTAGAAGCATGTGGAATTAACTTGCATGATATCCCAAAAGCCAATCTGAAAACTATGTAAATCCATAAAGAAAGGCACCAGAAACAAACTGCTGGGGAAATGCAGAGTTAGGCAGCATCTGTGGAGGCAAACTGTTGGCTCATATTTAATATAATTTAGTTCACATTTAGGATCAAGACACAGCATCAGTGCTGAGAGTATAAAGAGGGAATATTGAGCTTTACTACTGACCTATCTATACTGGAAAGGTGGGCTTGTTAGAGAGTGTACAGTAAAGGTTTACCCTTTTGGTTACTGGTATTCTAGATTGTGCTGAGGAGATTCCAAAATAATTTGTTGGACATGGACTCTCTCAGTTATGAGGATAGACTGAACTTCATTTTACTTGGAGCACAGGGTGTATCAGATGTACAAACTTATCAGGCTCAAACTCAAAGCAAAAGTTAAGAGCCCATTAGCATCACAGAGGTATTTAAGACCACAAAGTTTATCCACATAGTAAGATAGGATTGCATAGTAAAGACTAGTGGATAGAGGACCTCTGTTTCTCTGCTGAAGGTCTAAATGACTCCATCAGAACAGGGAATTGGCACATGTACTCTACAGCTGGACTGACAAGGTGTTCCACCAGCCTGACTCTCGCATGCTCTAAACAAAAGTTTTCACAATAGGACTAATAGCTTAAAATATTTGCTCGTTATACATACCAGAATTGGTGTGAGAGGCTTGCGTGAAGGTGTAGGCAAACTTTTCAGAAATTTGTAGTTTTGCTTAGTGGACAATTACAAATAGGGAGAGGCTTAAATCTCATCATTTAATAAGGAAAAATACAGTGAAGTATGAACAAACTTGAGAAAGTTGATGAGTATTTGCACATGAAGAGAGTAATGATGCAATGAGGCATTGGATTCTATGGTATAACAGTACTTCAGTTACCATCAAGATATCATCTGACTTTATGAATACATAAGCAGGTTTAGGGTTTTGCTTCCAGTAGGAATTCCATTTGACATAAATCTGAGATCTGTGCTGATGAAGAAATTTCCAATCACTGTGAAAGTCAAATAAAAAAACATTTTTACTTATGAATGATACTGGTTTGGAAGAGAGGATTCAAAAAAGCCTTACAGAAACTGAATGTTTATTATCACTTGCACATATTGTGAAATTTGTCATTTTGCAGCTATGCTGCTGTTTAAGACATAGGCTTTTAAAATGCAAAAGCATGAATAGGGCATGTATGGATGGTGAGTTTCTTTAATGATGAATCAGAGTCAGGTTTTTAATCACTGGTATGTGACGTGAAATTCGCTAACTTAGCAACAGCAGTTCAATGCAATACATATTCTAGTAGAGAGAGAAAAATAATAATAAATAAAATAAAACATAATAAGTAAATCAATCGCATATATTGAATAGATTTAAAAGAATGAGCACAAACAGAAATACTGTTTACTAAAAAAGTAAGATAGTGTCCATAGCTTCAATATCTATTTAGGAATCGGATGGCAGAGGGGAAGAAGCTGTTCCTGAATTGGTGAGTGTGTGCCTTCAGGCTTCTGTACCTCCTACCTGATGGTAACAATGAGAAAAGGGCATGCCCTGGGTGCTGGGGGTCCTTAATAATGGACACTGCCTTTCTCAGACACTTCCCCCTAAAGATGTCCTGGGTACTTTGTAGGCTAGTGCCTGAGATGGAGCTCACTAGATTTACAACCTTCAGCAGCTTCTTTCCGTCCTGTGCAGTAGTCCATCCATAACAGATAGCAATGCACCCTGTCAGAATGCTCTCCACAATGCAACTATAGAAGTTTTTGAGTGTATTGGTTGGCATGCCAAATCTCTTCAGACTCCTAATCAAGTATAGCCACTGTCTTGTTTTCTTTATAACTATATTGATACATTTGGACCAGGTAAGATGCTCAGAGATCTTGACACCCAGAAACTTGAAGCTGCTCACTTTCTGCACTTCTGATCCCTCTAAGAGAATCAATATGTATTTGTTCATCAAACCTTTCCTGAAATCCACAATCAGCTCTTTTGTCTTACTGACATTGAGTTCCAGTTTGTTACTGTGGCGCCACTCCACCAGTTGGCATATCTCACTCCTGTACACCCTCTCGTCACCACCTGAGATTATACCAACAATGGTTGTATCAAATTTATAGATGGTATTTGAATTATGCCTAGCCACACAGTTATGTGTATACTGAAAGTAGAGCAGTGGGCTAAGCACAGACCCCTGAATTGTGTTGGTGTTGATCATCAGCGAGGAGGATCAGCGTGTGTGCTATCCATCACTGACATGTAGAAAGTTACACAAGGCTTTAGTAGCATACCAAATCTCTCCAGGTTGCTAATGAGCTGGATGCATGCTTTCTTCAAGGCTGCATCAATATAATCATCAAAGTATTTCCCTTTTCAAGAAGGGAGGGAAGGAGAAAATGGAGAACTATAGCCCTGTTAGCCTAACGTCAGTCGTGGGGAAGATGCTTGAGTCCATTATTAAGGACGAAATAGTGGCACGTCTTGATGGCAGTAATAGGATTAGGCCGAGCCAGCATGGATTTACCAAGGGCAAATCATGCTTGACTAATCTGTTGGAGTTTTTTGAGGGTGTAACACGGATGTTAGACGAGGGTAAGCCAGTGGATGTTGTATACCCAGATTTTCAGAAGGCATTCGATAAGGTGCCACATAGGAGATTGGTGAGTAAAATCAGAGCTCATGGCATTGGGGGCAGGGTTTCAACATGGATAGAAAACTGGTTGGCAGATAGAAAGCAAAGGGTAGCAGTGAATGGGTGTTTCTCGGACTGGCTGGAGGTGACTAGTGGGGTACTACAGGGCTCTGTATTGGGACCACAGCTCTTTACGATTTATGTCAATGATTTAGATGAGGGCATTGAAAACTATATCAGCAAGTTTGCTGACGATACTAAACTGGGTGGCAGTGTGACATGCGAAGAGGACGTTAGGAGAATACAGGGAGATTTGGATAGGCTGGGTGAGTGGGCAGATACTTGGCAGATGTCATTCAATGTGAATAAGTGTGAAGTTATCCACTTTGGAAGCAGGAACAAGAGGGCAGAGTATTGTCTGAACGGTGTAGAGTTAGGTAAGGGAGAAATGCAAAGAGACCTTGGAGTCCTAGTTCATCAGTCAATGAAGGTGAATGAGCAAGTGCAACAGGCAGTGAAGAGGGCAAATGGAATGTTGGCCTTTGTTACAAGGGGAATTGAGTACAAGAGCAAGGATGTCCTTTTGCATTTGTACAGGGCCCTGGTGAGACCACACCTGGAATATTGTGTAAAGTTTTGGTCTCTAGGTTTAAAGAAGGACATTCTGGCAATTGAGGAACTGCAGCGTAGATTCACTAGGTTGATTCCTGGGATGGCAGGGCTGTCTTACGCAGAGAGATTGGAGAGATTGGGCTTGTACATGCTGAAATTGAGGAGATTGAGAGGGGATCTGATTGAAACGTTTAAGATAATTAAAGGATTTGATAGGATTGAGGCAGGAAATATGTTCCAGATGTTGGGAGAGTCCAGTACCAGAGGGCATGGATTGAGAATAAGAGGTCAGTTATTTAAAACAGAGTTGAGGAAGAGCTTCTTCTCCCAGAAAGTTGTGGAGGTGTGGAATGCACTGCCTCGGAAGACGGTGGGGGCCAATTCTCTGGATGCTTTCAAGAAGGAGCTAGATAGATATCTGATGGGTAGGGGAATCGAGGGATATGGGGACAAGGCAGGGACTGGGTATTGATAGTGAATGATCAGTTCTCAGAATGGCGGTGCAGACTCAAGGGGCCGAATGGTCTACTTCTGCACCTATTGTCTATTGTCCATTGTATAGATCCACTGAGATGTCGACACTGAAGCGCTGTTGCTCACCCTTACCGTCAGTGAAAGGGTAATGCAAGAGCTAGAGTATGTACACCCAACTTTCACTTCCATAAGTCTGCAATCAGTTCTCTGGTCTTTCTGTTGCTCACTGAAAGGATGTTGCAAAACTACTGAACTAGACAATCCATCTCACTCCATGTTTCCATCTGAATTCTCCACAGTAGTGCTATGACCGGTAATTTCATATTATCTATGAATGATTATATTGTCAGGAAGTAAATTTGCTAATGTAATTTCATAACAAGATTTGTAGTGTTGAGGCAAATCATTCTTTACTAGCACAAGGATCTATAGAGCAGATTTCAGATTTAAGTTTATTAATTGCATGTACATTGACATAGTCTGATATGTGATATGTCTGTCGATAAACAAATATTGAAATTTACCACACCTGTTAATGTGAAAACTGCCTGATATTCTTTGTAATTTATCATACCATGCTGAAATATTTCTGTATTCCAGAGTGTAAGAAGTTCTCTTTAGTTTTATCATTTATTCTGGAATATAAAAGCAAGGATGTAATCTTGAGATGTTGTAAAACACTAGTGAGGCCTCACTTGCAGCACTGTGTGCAGTTTTGGGTCCCTCATCTTGGAAAGGATGTGCTGAAACTGGATTAAATGAAAATGATTCAAAGGTTAAACAGCTTGTCATATGAGGAGCATTGAAGGCTTGGGGACTTTATTCACTGGTATTTAGAATAATGAGGGGTGACCTAATTGAAAACTAATGAATGAGGAAAGGCCTTGATAGCATGGATGTGGAAAGAATGTTTCCCATGTTTGGAGTGACTAAGTCCAGAGGACACTGCCTCAAAATAGACGGTTGTCTTTTTAGAAAGGAGATGTGGAGGAATTTCTTTAGCTAGAGAGTGCTGAATGTGTGGAATTCATTGCCACAGGCAGCTGTTTAGCCCAAGGCTGTATGTATATTTAAGGCTGAGGCTGATGATCTTGAGTGGTCAGGGCGGGAAGGGATATGATGGAAGGATGGAGTATGTGACTGAGGAAAAAAATTGGATCAACCATGATGAATTGGTGGAGTAAAATTGATGGGCCAAATGTGCTAGTGCTGCTCCTATATCTTATAGCCTTACTATAGTATCAAAGTGGGTAGAGAATCAGTACACAGGATAGAGAGATTGAAAAATTGGCTGAGTGATGTAAAAATAACAAACTCTCATTGAATATGAATAAAACCAAGGAACTGGTTGTCGACTCCAGGCGAGGGTAACCAGAGGTCCATGAACCAGTAATCATTGAAAGATCAGTAACTTTAAATTCCTGGTTACTAGTATCTCAGATGATCTGCCCTGGACCTATCATATAACTGATTGTCAAGAAAGTACAACAACACTTCTACTTCCTCAGGAGTTTGTGGAGGTTTGGCATGTCATTGGTAAAATTCTATAGATGTGTGGTGGAAAGTGTAATGACTGGCTGCATTATGGTCCTGTATGGGAACACAAATGCCTTTCAGCAGAATATCCTACAAAGATAATGGATTCAGCCCAGTACATCATGGATAAATCCCTCCCAACCACTGAGCATACCTGCATGGAACATTGCCATAGAAATGCAGCATCCATCATTAAAGATTCTCACCATGCAGGTCATGCTCTTTTCCACTGCTGCCATGAGGTAGAAGGTACAGGTGCCTCAGAACTCACACCACTCTGATTCAAGAGCAGTTACCACCCCTCAACTACCAGGCTCTTGAACAAAAGTGGATAGCTGCACTCATTTAAGGACTCTGTTATTGTGTGATATTGATGGATGTTATATTATTATTTTATGCTTGTATGTTGCTATTAATCATATTTGCACTTTCATAATTTAGACCATAAAATATAGGAGCAGAATTTGTTCTTACAGCCCATCGAGTCTGCTCCGCCATTTAATCATGGGCTGATCCAATTCTTCCAGGCATCCCCACCCCTCTGTCTTCCCGCCATACCCTTTAATGCCCTTGCTAATCAATAACCTATCTATCACTGACTGAGATGCACTCAAAGACATGGTCTTCCCAACTGCTCATGGCAACAAATACCACAGTTTTACCACTCTCTGTCTAATGCAATTTCTCCACATCTCTGTTCTAAATGGACGTCTTCAGTCCTGAAGTCGGGCCCTTTTGTCCTAGACTCCCCTACCAAAGGAAATAACAATATATAACATATCTAATCTGTTCAGGCCTTTTAACATTTGGAATGTTTCTATGAAATTCTCCCCCACCCACCAATCCTCCTGAACTCCAGGGAAGACAGCCCATGAGCTGCCATATGTTCCTCATATGGTAACCCTTTCATTCCTGGAATCATTCTTGTGAACCTTCTCTGAACCTTCTCCAATGTCAGTACATCCTTTCTAAAATAAGGAGCCCAAATCTGCACACAATACTCCAAGTGCAGTCACATGAGTGCCTCATAGAGTCTCAACATCACATCCCTGCTCTTATCTTCCATATCTCTATAAATGAAATGTGAATATTGCATTTGCCTTCCTCACCACCAATATCTCTGCATTTTGAATTCTTTCCCCATCTAAATAATGGTCAGCTCATTTATTTCTTCCACTGAAGTGTATGACCATACACTTTCCAACATTTTATTTTATTTGCCAGTTCTGCCCATGCCCCTAATTTATCTAAGTCTCTCTGTGGGATCTCTGTTTCTGTATCCTCAACACTACCTGTTCCTCCACCTGTCTGTATCATTGAAAAACTTAGCCACAAATCCACTAATCTCATAGCCCACATCATTGACATAGATTGTAAAAAGCAATGCTCCCAACACCAACCCCGTTAGAACTCCACTGGTAGCCAGCAGCCAGCCAGAATAGCATCCTTTTATTCCCACTCTGTCTTCTACCAATCAGCCAATGCTCCACCCATGCATTCTTATCTTCCCAAGCAGCCTCATGTGTGGCACCCTTTCAAAGGCCTTTTGAAAATAGAAGTACAACACAAATACTACATTTCGTTTCTTGATCCTGCTTGTAATTTCCTCAAACAATTGAAATAAGTTAGTCAGGGAAGACTTTCCTTGCAAGAAGCCATGCTGGATTTGGCCTATCTTGTCATGTGCCTCCAGGTACTCTGTAAGCTCATCCCTAACGATCGATTCCTACACTGATGTCAGGCTAGTGTATGTCTGGTATACTGCAGACAGCATGCTGTTGCAAACTATGCATTCAGTTCCTCTGCCATCTCTGCATCTCACACTACAATATCTCCAGCAACATTTTGTTTTGGTCTTGTATCTACACTAAACTCTTTTTTATCCTTTATATACTTATAAAATCCTTTTAGTATCTTCTTTGATAATAGTTGCCATCTTCCTTTCATAATTCATCTTTTCCTTCCTAATGACGTTCTTACTTATTTTCTACAAGTTTTCAAAAGCTTCCCCATCTTCCCAGTAACTTTGATTTCCTCGTATTGCCTCTCTTTTGCTTTTACTTTGGCTCTGACATCACTTGTCAGCCACAGTATTGTCCTTCTTCCAATAAAAAATTCTCCTTATTGGGAATATATCTTTCTTTCACTTCCCTCACTTTTCAATGAATCTCCAGCCATTGCTGCTCTGCTGTCCCTCCTGCTAGTGTCCCTTTCCAGTCAACTTTTGTCAGTTCCCCTCTCATGGTATTGTAATTTCCTTTATTCCACTGAAATACTGACACTTTGGAATTTTGCTTCTGTTTCTCAAGTGTCTAAGTGAAATCAATCATATTGTGATCACTGTTCCCTCAGTTTTTTGTAACTTTAAGCTCTTTTATCACCTGAAGATCATTGTACAACACCCAATCCAGCACAGCCATTGGTGGGGTCTAAAAAAAATTGCTGTTCTAAAAAAAATCCCTTAGACATTTTACAAATTCTCTCGTTGTTATGCCTTTTCTATCCCCTGCTGTAATTTGTAATCCACATCCTGGCTGCTGTTTAGAGGACTGTATACAACTGCCATTAGGGTCCTTTCACAGTTTGCACTTTACAGTTCCTAATGTTTACATTTACTGTTCCACTTATTTGCTCAGTATGTCCACAGGGGAAGAATCTCAGAATTGTATATGGTAACATGTTAAATCTATTAGGCTTTGCTGAGCCCAGCTTGGAGATCAGATGTAACTCGAAAGGAAAGGGGAAGATGCCCAAGTAAAAAGGGTGGGTAGAGTGGTAGTAGGCTAGCTAGATCTTGATGGGTGCAGATGCTGGAAATCCAAGGCAACACACACAATTCTAGAGGAACTCAGCAAGTCAGGTAGTGTCTATGAAGTGAATAAATAGTCAACATTTTGGGCAGAGACCTATCTTCTGGACTGGAAAGAAGGGGAAGTGCTCCAGAATTAAAAGGTGGGGGGTGCAAAGAAGATGCCATGCAGCTTGTAAGAGTTTAAAATCTTAATGAAGTATCAGTCTCATTAGTTGCAGAATTACAAACTTTGTGTTTGCTAATTTATTTGAGAGATGCAACAGATATCAAGTTGACATTGTTGGACCTGGAAAATTCCTTGGAAATCAGGAATGAGATGTAAATCTTATGGTTATAGCTGGATTATTAAAAATTCATCATGGTGCAGGACAGATAGAATAAAATGCATCAGTAAGCAAGGCCGGTAAATCACAAGGGAACTGTAATTGTAATAAGGTGAATTTAGCTGTAGCTGCCTGGTTTTAAACCAATTTCACTGTAATTCCATCCAGCTGCATTAACAGAGCATGAGCAGACATCCTTTTTTAAATCCTGCAACTGCTGTGGGCCAGTTTAGATAAGGAAATTGCTTTTGTAGGTACAGATTGTATCCTACTGAATATTGCAGTATAAAATAGAATGTGCAAAGTGCAAATTTTTTTGGAATACTTTTGCATCAGCTGAAAAATTCATGTTTGAGCAAAGTGACTGCAAGTGATTTTCTACATTACAAGAAAGGTGATTTTAAAAAACATAGAGGACAACTACATGGATCCTTGAAGTCAACTTTTATTGATGGTTTTAAACCAGATATTGCCAAAATAGTGAAGCTGACAAAAATGTATAGGAGTGGAGATAGTTTTCAAGCACAACCCACAAACAAATGGAATGAGATATTGAGATCTGATGAAGATCATTACAGGTGGACACTCAGTTGAGTTCTCCATATTTCATAGAACTGTCTATGTTTTATGTCTGACTGTGTGCTTGTGCTGTTCTAATCTATCTACAATATTGTAGATTGTAAATCATTTCAAACAATTTATCTAATGTTAATGGCATTAGGCCTTTTGTCTTGTGTTGGAGAAAAACAGAGGTTTGTTGAATATTTAAGTTAAATTGTATTAAGAGATTAAAAGGAAGATGATTACTTTAATAGTGACGTGAGATGAAGGAAAATTAGAAGAGATCAGCAACTGTCATCTTTCTCAGTGTTTTTTTCTACTCTGACATTTCTGGCTTGTCCAATATTTGGCTTCACTCCTCAGATTATGAAAGCATTCGAGCACACCGGCGTGTGAACTGCTGATCAGGTGCTGAACAAGCTACATCTCACAGGTTGGAATGCAGGAACTGAAGAATATGGAATCAATTATAGAAAATCCCAGGACATGGCAGACTTTTTAATCAAATATCTTCTGCTCTTGTGTAGTGCCCTGGTTCACATCTTTACTGTTATGTTGTTGGTATTTCGTTTAGCAGCTGTGTAAAACTAAACTAGATAGTTTCATACATTTCCATGTTATACAGCATTTTCACTGTCCTGCGACCTGCTGAGTTTTTCCAGCATTGGTATGTGTTAGTTATTATATGCATCTGCTTAAATCATTTCAAGCTTGCATCCCTCTTGTAACCTCTACCCTTCCATGCATCTTCAAATTACTGTAGACAATCATCCTAACAATTAGTATTAACTTGATGTGTGACTGCAAAATAACACTCCCAGAGAACTTCACAATATCAAATGGGGGACATAGAAACTGCTCACAGCAACCCCAAACTTTGGATTGAACTCAGATCTCTTGAGCTATGAGCCAGCTCTGCTAATAACTGAACCAATATGCCACAAATTCTACTTGACTTTGATTTTGCAACTTTTCCCCAAGTGCTTGCCTGCCATATGATTTAAAATTCTTACAAGGTCATTGATCTAAAAGTCTCTGCTGTCTCACCACTGAATGTTTTTAAATATAGTGCCATGATGTTAACTGTCATTTTTCCAAAGTAAAATAAATGTTAGAAAATGGGAACAATGTAGCCTTCATTTCTAAAACTAGATTAATCACTCTGGAGCCTGGATAAATCACCAATAATATTTGATATGATTTTCCACCTTATTATGTTCCTATAGTTCTAGTTTCAATGTGTCCCCACTTCTTACTAGTATTTCTGGGAGGTTGTGTTCACCATTGTAAAAGAGTTTGTAATTCTGGTTGCCTCATTATTGGAAGATGCAAATGCAATATAGAATTCTTAAGAAAAAAAAACTAAATGATCAATATAGTTAATGATGAATTAGAGGGAAATAGTTTTACTTAGTGGATCACTGAATGTTTATGCAATGAAATTCCACACGGGTTATTGAAGGGTCGCAGCCTTTAACATTGTCTGTTAATTCCTATCCATAGATGCTGTCTGACTTGCTGAGTACCTCCAGCATATTATGGGTTTTGCTCTTGATTTCTAGCATCTACAAAATTGATGTTTTTTGAAAAGGAGATAACTCTTCCCTTTAGTTGAGAGAGTGAGGGTTAATAAGATAAATGAAGATAAAGAATAACAAAACAAAAATAATGAGGAACATCTTTTCCATGCAGTGTGTTATGGTAACTTGAATGTACTGTTTGTACTTGTGGTGGATGGGGTTTCATCGTGCTCTTTAAAGGATAATTAGATGAATATATTGTAAGAAAAGAAATGTAGGAGTATGCTGATGGGCCAAGTGGTGGAATTGGTGACATACTAGGGCAGAGAGTAGGCCGAGGAATGTTAGGTTGAATGGCCTCTTTTTGTGTCATAAGAGTCTAAGAGTCCTGTTATTATTATTTAGTGCCTGGTATTCATCATAATTTATAATCAAAGATAAATTGAAGCAGAAATACTTGTACATTGTTACAGCTCAAAAATGCTTCAGAATAAATGGATGTTGGGGATTTCAGCTTCAAATTATCTTGGGCAAAGTTAATGCCAAACATTATGTTACTGATTTCTTAAAAGACATACAAGAAAATCTGTTTAGAAAAATGTATGAAAAATTCATGAACCAGAGAGTCTGGACCATTTTATCATGTAAGCTGCATGTTCAGAGTGGTATTTTAGTGATAATGACCATGATTTTGCATTAAAAGGACAAAGATACATGAATAATTAGATTTTCAGTTGCAGAAGTGACAATGCAAAGATGGAAATGCAATTTAGTAACATTGGAATGGAAATTTTACTTCATGGGGTTAGAGCATGAGAAGCAGTGAGTAGTATTTGTTTCACCACAATGGAATAACATTAGGGCTGAAGCAAGAAATGACCAGAGAATTCTGGCTTACATTATGCTATACAATGTTTTCCTGCAGTTGCATTTAACCCTTACATACTGTTCATATTCTATACCTTCTCAGTATGGTCTGGGTCAATTTTGGCCTGGCCCCTGAATCCCCTCATAAATACCAACTTTTGTACCTCAGTTCTATTTAGAATGTATAAATAGCCTACCTGACATTAACAAATGAGTGATTAATCTTTAATGTTACGGAGATTTAAAATCCATTTCAATAGAAACAGGTCATATTTGTCCTGGAACAGCCTCAATGTACAAAATTTTGCAGCACCTGTACAGAAGTATAACATTTTAAAATATGTTCATTTTTGAGCATTTTGGGTCACTTTAGGAACAGTCATCAAATTTCGGTGAAAATGACATTTAGGGTGTTTTTACTGCTGTCAAATGTCAAAACGGGTCAAATTTTATCAAAACAGTATGCAAGGGTTAAAAGGGAAATAATTAGTTAAAGAAATATAGCAACACACCAATAATCTAATATACATACATCTGGAAATCTCAATTATTTGTCTTTTGCGCAGTAGTTTGTTTCTTGAATATACTTTAAATTCACAGATTTCTCTTAATCCACTTTCTTTAAACTCTGTATGATCCATATTCCTGTGCTATCATGATTTCAACATTGCCTCATTTCCCATTCTTTCTTTAAACCAGCCCCTACTCTCCTCTGGTTCGTTGGAAATTTTATTATAATACACTGGAACATTTATTATAATACGATATAAAATCATGAAAAAAATGTTTGCTGTGGTTTAGACAATCTGTGTTGCTCCATATAAGTCCTGGAGTACAAAAACATCAGAGTAGCCTGTGTCACATACATGCTCAGTCTCTGCTATTTTTGTTTCTCCTCTAAATTCTGCATTAGCAGGATTTGTATTAGTCAAATGCAAATTGTTCATGAATTCCATTGATGTGTAGAGTAATTTTGTGTGGAACCAATGTCCACTAGAATCACAAATAAATGACCTAAGCCTGTTCATTTTCTGGCTGAAGGAAACAGCTTCCTTTACATGTGATGAACTTTCGCCATTTTCATTGAAATTTACGACTCTGAACAATCTCACCTGTTCGACTTCATTCAAATTGACAACCTGATTTAGAGAAAGGTTGGTCATCTTATTTTGTATGAAAGCTCTTGAGTTTCTTCACCAGAACTTCTCTGAGGTTCAAGCATAAAGGCTGTGATCCCTTTATTAAGGCCACCAGGGAATGGGCAATATATCCTTGTACACTTTATTCAAAACAAAATAAATCTGCTTTCTGTAGAGACCAATCACTTATGCAACTATTTAGATCACTTAGATAAGCCAGGAAGTCAGGCAATGCATGGCCCTGGTATAGTAAACAGAGAGTATCAGCACAGCTGAAGGCAAAAGCAAAGGTGGATATCAATTCGTTCATACCAGCAGGCCTAAGGGGAACTCATGAAGTGATCTATTGATTTATCCATTATTACAACTTTTAATGTATTTTGTTACAGAAGATGTGGTAACAATTAACATGGTTCTGGAAATAGTTCTGTGTATTGAAAGTAAACAGCTTGCACTGTGAAATTAACCAATAAACCGATTTCCTATGTTTCAAATAAACTCAGGATTAAAATAACACTGACAAAATAAACTGACAGCTGTTTTATTTAAATAAGAAGGTGGAAGATTGATTTTCTATGGTTTGCACAAAGATATTTTATAAACTGCATTGGCACCAGCTTGAGATTGTAACTGTGTTCACCATTTAACTTGTATAACACTTTATCCCGATGGTTTTTGTTGAGAAGAGAAATAGAACAGGAGTGGGAACAGGATACATGGCAATACTGGAAGAGCTAAGCAGGACAATGCAGTCGACGTTTCGGACCAAAACCCTTTGACAGGGTTCTGCACTTTTTTTCCCCCACAGATGCTGCTTGGCCTGCTGAATTCCTCTAGCATTTTGTGCATGTTGTTACGATTTCCAGCATCTGTGGATTTTCTCTTGTTTGTGACAGTATAGACGAAATGTTTTTCAGTTGTGTTTGACTATTTTAAGTGTGTGATGTCAACAACAAAAGAGTAACCATAGTGAAAATATTAACATCATTTAAATAGGATCAATTATGACACCATCAAATTTGCGTGCCCATCGTTATAGTTCATATGGACGGTATTTCAACATGAAATGATGCACTGATAACTACATTTGAAATGACCACATAGTTTATTCAGCAATTTTGAAATGTCTCAATATCTGTATTAGCTATGTTGACACAATTTCATTATAAACACGTGAGAAAGAATTTGTACTAATGTATCATAATTAACGAGATCCAATCTCAAATTTGAAGATGGATTACGTTCTACTTCACCTTTACGTCACATGATTTAAAATAATAAACTGAAGGGATTTTTAATAGCTTTCATTAATGTTTCACGGAACTTCACCCAAGGCACCACATAAGTAAACAAGTACACGAACATATACCCAGTGTGTTCCATGAATTTGAATGAATTATTACATTCTGTGAGCGTAAAGTAAATGCCTGGAAATTGTGCAAATGTGTACTGCATTGATGTTATCATTCAATGCAGAGCTTGTGATAGAGAGAATTATTATGATCGAATTCTGGCTGCTTATAAGCTGTGGACAATTGCAAGTTTCCCCAATTCCGTCTCTCGGTGTCACTTCCTTACCGTTTTGACACGTAATATATGCTAGATGGTCAGAGCATGAAAGAGCCCAAGCAATGATAATGGCGCCAAATTTGTTAAGGCGATGTCTAAATGGAAGTATCCAATCTAGGTTGGCAAACTATACGGATGAGACCGTTTTACAAAACCAGAGAACAATGCAAATAAATTCCCAACTGTTCATTTCCAAAGTTAATTGGCATCTTCTGTACAAAACGAAATCCAACTTTAATCATTATAATCATCGCTGCAGTTTCACAGCGTAATAATATAGTGTGCTCTCGGGTTTGCCAACAAATGGCAATGAATCGATCACATAAAACAGACCAAGGCTGAAAAAAAAAGTGATCTTGTGACCGCACATGGAAAACACACGCCAGTTGTTGTGTATTTAATATTTTAGTTACTCTTGAGTAATCTGGAGTATATTACGGTTGATTAAGCTTTCCTGTTCGTTTACTTATTTCACTACGGATTATATGAATAAATACATTCACTGGGTACTCATCACGCTATTACGGGATACGCGATAAAATCGCTTAAAGATGAAGGTACACCCTTTTCTTTTCGTACTCCTTTGTCTTCCTTTGAATTAGTTTAATATTTAGAAATTACAAAACATAACAATTCATCTCATATATTATTACATCAAGTGCTATCACCAGTTGATCTTCTACAGCCATTGCAATTGTAATGTTCTAGACAATATTTTGTTACTATTATATCATGCTTCTCTGTATTTTATTTGTGCTATTCGGTGCAAGCTGCTTGTTTGGGTTACTGTTGAAGATAAGTGATAGGAGAATTGTGTGCCATCCAATTAGAATGGCCGAATTAGGGGGAGGTTTCTCGGGTGAGGGACACTAAGGTTGGGCTTGGGATTTTTGTTATGGAAATGAAGAGAGAAGACGCCGGGGAGGAGAGGTCGTAGGGTTCTTATTTGTAACAGGGTAACGAATTACGCATCATTCACACGAACAGGGGGTTTTAGGATGGGCTGTCGCTGGCGCCTCAATCTCACAGGTTTGGCAAGGCCGGAGACTGTCTTCCCTAGATTTACACAGCCGACAGAACCACAATGTTTCACAGCCATATAACAAGTGATACATTTTGAATGAGTGCACTTCCCACGAGATAGAATAACAATCACCGTAGGCTATCAGTAAACGCGGAAAAAGCATAAATTGGATGTTTGAATGCACAAGAATAAATACCTCAAAAAAACCCTTCATTTAGAGCTTTTATGCCAAGCCTTTCATACTTCGTTTAACAGTCTTTTATTTGTATAAGGGAAGAAATTCAAATGTGTCGAAAGCGGATTTACCGATGGACATTGGCCGATTTCACATGGCAGTCACTCTAATTTGCACGAAAACAAATCCTTGTATCGAATTCAGACAATATTACCAAATAATCAACATTCTTGCAGGTGATTCAATGATCTGCTATCTTATTGAGGACTGACTGCTAATTTATATTCACGACTTTAGATAAGTGTTAAGTACGGCAATGTTAACACCAGATTGTCTGGTACACTTCCTGAACATCACTCCGTTCAATGACAAAACTGCCTGTTATTTTTATCGAAATGAAATACTCTTTTTGTTACAATCCCTCTTGTTCAGTACCTTAGTCCGAGGAAAACAACTGCCAAGATGGTTAAAAACGCGCAAAAACCGAGCGTTAAAACCTCCATTGAATCAAGGAGGCAACGTTGTGACCGAGTTCTCTGGTTGCCTGACTGTGACGACTTATATTCCACTGAGCTTGGTGTTCATATCGCTTCTTTTCAGGTAACATGTAATAATATGGATGATGGATTTGATGGTTTTATTGCCAAATTTCCCGATGATTCGAAGACATCAGGTATTGTCGAGAAAGTAGAAATTCTGCATACACACATAGACAGATTAGGAGAATGTTCACTTAAATTTGTTAAGAAAAATGTGCTGGCATCGGAAAGTGCCTACAGTAGTTTATGAGAATGATTGCGGGAATGAATGGGTTAACGTATGAGGACCTTTTTAGGACTTTGGGCCTGTACTCACTGGACGTCAGAAGAATGGAGGTGGGCAATCTGATTTATACCTATCAATCAGTGATTGAGAGGACGGAGAGAGAATGATTCTTACAGTGCAGTAGTCTTCAGACTACCGGTTGCAGCCCGAGAATAGAGGAACGTCCACTTAGAACTAAAATAAAGAGAAAATTATTTAGGCAGAAAAGGAGAAAACCGTAGAATTCATTCACACAAAGTCTGTGAAGGGCAAGTCGATGGATATACTGCAAGCGGAGATTGATGGTTTCATGAATAGTAAGAGCGTCAAATGCTAAATAGAAAAAGTAAGGGAATGGGGTTGAGAGGGACAATAATCATCCAGTAAGATGACTGTGTGCTTGGACGCAGTAGCTTCTATGACGCCAGCCAAACGTCTCTATTAAATAATATGTCTTTTTTAAACGCAATTTAACGAACACTGCTGGACATTAAGAATTTAAAGTACTGTAGCGGTGTGCTACACGCAGCGCTAAAATTACGACACGGAGTCGGTAACTGCAGTCGAAGGAAAAAGCTTTATTCGAAATCCTCAGCCTCATTTTTAAGCCTCCCTCAACCTGCCCCCCGTGGCGCAGAGGCTCCAAAGCTCTGTGCTCGCAAACCCCCGTAGGCTATCTAATTGTGAGCCGGTTCGGATGTGCCAGGAAATGGGTCGCCACATAACCCCCCCCCCCCCAGAACCGGCGATACACCCCCCAATGTCCACAGTCCGGGCCAGAACCTGCTTGGGAGGTCGGCCTCTGCGCCGAGGTGCCGGAAACTCGGCCGGTTGCGCCAGGTCCACATGGGCCGGTTTGAGGCGGTCCACCTTGAAAACCTCCTCTTTCCCCCCAACGTCCAGCACGAACGTGGACCCGTTGTTCCGGAGCACCATAAACGGACCCTCGTATGGCCGCTGCAGCGGTGGCCGATGCCCGCCCCTTCGTACAAACACAAACTTACAGTTCTGTAGGTCTTTGGGTACGCAGGTCGGGTGCCGCCCGTGCTGTGAAGTGGGTATGGGGGCCAGGTTACCGAGCTTCTCGCGTAGTCTGCCCAGGACTGCTGCGGGATCTTCCTCTTGCCCCCGTGGGGCTGGTAGGAACTCCTCGGGGACGACCAGGGGCGAGCCGTATACCAACTCGGCCGACGAGGAGTGCAGGTCGTCCTTGGGCGCTGTGCGGATGCCGAGTAGGACCCAGGGAAGCTCGTCCGCAGTTGGCTCCTCGCAGGCGGGCCATGAGGGCCGACTTCAGGTGACGGTGGAAATGCTCCACTAGCCCGTTCGACTGTGGGTGGTAGGCAGTCGTGTGGTGCAGCTGAGTCCCCAAAAGGCTGGCCATAGCTGACCACAGGCTGGAGGTGAACTGGGCGCCTCTGTCGGAGGTAATGTGGGCTGGTACACCAAAGCGAGATATCCAGGTGGCGATCAGGGCTCGGGCGCAAGATTCGGAGGTGGTGTCGGTGAGCGGGACCGCCTCTGGCCATCTTGTGAACCGGTCCACGATAGTCAGGAGGTGCCGCGCTCCGCGCGACACTGGCAGGGGGCCCACGATATCCACATGAATGTGGTCGAAACACCGGTGGGCGGGATGGAACTGCTGCGGTGGGGCTTTGGTGTGCCGCTGCACCTTGGCCGTCTGGCAGTGCATGCACGTTTTGGCCCATTCACTGACCTGTTTGCGGAGTCCGTGCCAAACGAACCTGCGCCAAGTTATGAATGGAGTCGAAAACACGGCGCCGCCAGGCTGTCGGGACGACTGGACGGGGCTGGCCGGTGGCGACGTCACAGAGTAGGGTCCTCTCACCCGGGCCAACGGGGAGGTCCTGGAGCTGCAAACCGGAGACTGCGGTTCTGTAACTCGGAATCTCCTCATCCGCCTGCTGCGCCTCTGCCAGTGCCTCAAAGTCTACTCCTTGGGAAAGGGCATGAACGGTAGGGCGAGAGAGCGCATCCGCCACGACATTGTCCTTACCCGAGACGTGCCGGACCGTGTATTCAGAGATGTAGGACAGGTGGCGTTGCTGGCGGGACGACCAGGGGTCGGACGCTTTCGTAAACGCAAAGGTAAGCGGTTTGTGGTCCGTGAACGCGGTGAAGGGCCGACCTTCTAGGAAGTACCTGAAATGCCGGATTGCCAGGTAAAGCGCCAACAGTTCCCGGTCGAAAGCACTTTACTTGAGCTCGGGTGGCCGCAGGTGTTTGCTGAAAAACGGCAGGGGTTGCCAGCGACCTGCGATGAGTTTCTCCAGCACCCCACCGACTGCCGTGTTAGATGCGTCCACCGTGAGGGCGGTAGGGGCGTCCATTCTGGGATGTACTAGCATTGCGGCGTTCGCCAAAGCTTCCTTCGTTTGAACGTAAGCGGCGGCGGACTCCTCGTCCCAGGTAATGTCCTTGCTCGGACCCGATATCAGGGCGAACAGGGGGCGCATGATCCGGGCAGCTGAAGGGAGGAAGCGGCGGTAGAAATTTACCATACCTACGAATTCCTGAAGGCCTTTGATCGTGGTGGGTCGGGGAAAGTGGCGGGCCGCATCTACCTTAGCGGGCAGAGGGGTTGCCCCGTCTTTAGTAATCCTGTGGCCCAGGAAGTCAATTATATCGAGTCCGAACTGGCATTTGGCGGGGTTGATTGTCAGACCGTACTCACTCAGTCGGGCACAGAGTTGACGGAGGTGGGACAGATGCTCCTGACGACTGCTGCTGGCTATGACGATGTCATCCAAATAGATGAACGCGAAGTCCAGGGCCCGTCCCACCGCGTCCATTAACGGCTGGAACGTCCGTGCGGCATTCTTCAGGCCGAACGGCATGCGGAGGAACTCGAAAAGGCCAAACGGGGTGATGAGAGCCGTTTTGGGGACGTCGTCAGGATGCATCGGGATTTGATGGTACCCTCGGACGAGGTCTACCTTGGAGAAGATCCGTGCGCCGTGCAGGTTTGCTGCAAAGTCCTGAATGTGCGGCACAGGGTAGCGGTCCGGTGTGGTAGCCTCGTTCAGCCTGCGGTAGTCGCCGCACGGTCTCCAGCCTCCCGTCGCTTTGGGCACCATGTTCAGGGAGGAGGCCCATGGGCTGTCGGACCGCCGGATGATCCCCAATTCCTCCATCCTCTGGAACTCCTCCTTCGCCAGTCGGAGCTTGTCCGGGGGAAGCCGCCGAGCGCGGGTGTGGAGGGGTGGTCCCTGGGTCGGGATGTGGTGCTGTACGCCGTGCCTGGGCATGGCCGCTGTGAACTGCGGTGCCAGAACCGATGGGAAATCCGCCAGGACCCTGGTGAAGTCGTTGTCGGACAGCGTGATGGAGCCGAGGTGAGAGGCTGGCAACTGGGCTGCACCCAGGGAGAACGTCTGAAAGGTCTCGGCGTGTACCAGTCTCTTCCTGGGCAGGTCGACCAGTAGGCTGTGAGCTCGCAAAAAATCCGCACCCAGAAGCGGTTGGGCTACGGCGGTCGGTGTAAAGCCCCACGTGAACTGGCTGGAGCCGAACTGTAGCTGCACCTGACGGGTGCCATAGGTCCTTACTGTGCTGCCATTCACGGCCCTCAGGGGGGGGACCCGGTGCCATGCTGCGGGTGTCGTAACTCGTCGGAGGTAAAACTCTGATCCCAGCCCCCGTATCGACCAAAAACCGGCGTCCAGACCTTCTATCCCAGACATACAGGAGGCTATCCCGATGGCCAGCCGCCGTAGGCATCAGCGGAGGCTGGCCCTGGCGTTTCCCGGGAACTTGCAGGGCGGGCGACAACGGCGGGCTTCTGCGCCCCACCGCTGGTGGTAGAAGCACCAGTGTTCATTGGGGGCCGGGTGTTGGCGGGCTCTGCGGCCGGGCCTGGACTGGTTTGCTGCCGGGAGCGTGGCTGGGAGATCTGTGCGATGGACGCCCCGCTCACCTTTTTGGCGTTCCACAGCAAGTCCGCCCGGGCTGCCACTTTCCGGGGGTCACTGAAATCCGCGTCAGACAGCAGCAGGCGTATGTCCTCGGGCAGCTGCTCCAGGAATGCCTGCTCAAACATGAGGCAGGGTGTGTGTCCGTCGGCGAGAGACAACATCTCATTCATTAAAGCCGTTGGAGGTCTGTCGCCCAAGCCATCCAGGTGCAGTAAACGGGCAGCCCGCTCGCGCCGTGAGAGTCCGAAAGTCCTGAGGAGCAGGGCTTTGAATTCCGTGTACTTGCCTTCTAACGGGGGCGACTGTGCGAACTCCGCGACCTGGGCCGCTGTGTCCTGGTCGAGGGAGCTCACCACGTAGTAGTAGCGGGTGTATTCTGAGGAGATCCGGCGAACGTGGAATTGGGCTTCGGCTTGCTGGAACCATAGGTTCGTTCGCTGTGTCCAGAAACCCGGCAGTTTCAACGAAACCGCATGAACAGAGGCGGCGTCGGTCATTTCTGGTCCAAAAATCGTTTGGACCGTCGGGGCCACCAATTGTAGCGGTGTGCTACACGCAGCGCTAAAATTACGACACGGAGTCGGTAACTGCAGTCGAAGGAAAAAACTTTATTCGAAATCCTCAGCCTCACTTTTAAGCCTCCCTCAACCTGCCCCCCGTGGCGCAGAGGCTCCAATGCTCTGTGCTCGCAACCCCCCGTAGGCTATCTAATTGTGAGCCGGTTCGGATGTGCCAGGAAATGGGTCGCCACAGTACCACATTTGAAATCCCCTCTGACAACAACCGTATTTTTTACATATCTGATTAATCTGATTACATACCGTATTCTTCATTGCAAATTACAAAACTAACATTCCACATGCACAGATAATTTTGTTTTCGCTTCTCTTATCATAAAGAAAGTACAAAACAGAATCACAATTTTGCACAGGGGATCAATTATAATAACACAACAGCTCCGTATAAGTAGTGATGCAAACGTTCATACGTAAATACATTTTAAGTAAATAACTGTAACGTTCTCCTTCGCGCGTACTAATAACGCCGAATTCAACGTCGAGATAAACCAGTCAATGAAACCAGATCGCAGTAAGATTAACCATTTACTGTTCACTCTTCACATTAACATATGGTGAAAACTGTTGATAAAACAATACAAGATTGATACAGTATTTCTTCCTTCCTTAATATCACATTTCAATTGTAAATAATTGTAAAGGTGACTATAACTACATTACACTAAGGTGCAGTATACAGGGAGAGTTTATCTGCTCCATTGACTACTTTAAATACACTTCCATGCAAACTATCCGCAACTCTTTAACTAACGAAAGCATAAACATTATCGACCGTCGTTACTTCTAACAGGATCGGCATTAACATCTTAGTTCAATATATCGATTATCTATTAACTTACAGCGTTGTTCTCACTGTGATTTCTCATGCCTGCAAAACAACTTCTGCTCAGGTGTGCCTCGTGGTGAGCCCCCACCCTCGCGCTAATTTCAAACCGGTATTTTCCCACAAGACGCGGCGAAACCGGATGTGACGTCATCGCATGCCGATATATTTTACATGCAATGAATATACTTTAAACACTTCTAATTCTAACTAGAAAATACTATAAAATGAATTACTATGCGAAAATATTATAAACTAAATAACTGTCGTAAAGACAGCACACTCCCTGCTTGACCTTCGTAAGGTCATAATGAACAGAGTACAAACTTAGTTTCTTAATCAGTCATTAGGTAGAAGTAGAATAACTTCTGTAACTGGCCTTTGGTAAATTTTCACATCGCCTTGGTCGGTAGTCTTCAATTCGATCTTCCTGACATGTCCATCCCCGCTAGGGAATGTAGCAGTGATTCTGGCCATTGGCCAGCTGTTGCGGGCGATTTGCTTGTCCCTGAGCAGGACTAAGTCTCCAACTTGAAGATTCCTGCGGGGTTCTGTCCACTTTTGTCTCTGTTGCAACAAGGGTAGATATTTTTGTCTCCAGCGAGACCAGAGCTGATTTGCCAGAGCCTGGACTTGTCTCCATTGCTTTGTGTACAAATCCTCGTCTGAGAAGCCTCCTGGTGGAGGGGGAGCTCCTGCCTTCTGCGTAAGGAGCATTGATGGCGAAGGTATGAAGGGGTTTTCTGGGTCAGAAGACACGGTAGGAGTGGTTGTGCGTTTATAATGGCTGTGCCATTAGGGTGCACAGTACCTCGTGGGTCAATCGGGTGCGTTGCTGCATCTCAGGTTTCCTTTTCCGAGTTTTCCGTAAGGACGTGAACCGTTTGACTGCCTGCTCTTTGTTATCTGGCAACCGCTGGCGTGGTTCTCTGAAGGGTAGTGGGGCGACCCAATTATTTGCTTCATCTCTGAAGACCTTGTTGTCCTTTGTTTTTAAAGAAATGGCATCTTGAGCTGATTGTGCAAGTTTATTTCCGTGCTCGGATTGAACGAAAACTGACTGACCTGGCGTCTCGTCAGTTACTTTAGGCTTGTTAACGTCTTGTTGTGCTTCCTTAATGCACGGGACACTCGGGCAGGGTTGAAAGATTGAATGGCGGCCACTCTCTAGCACATTGGTCTTGAGTGTGTCAACCGTCGGTTTGTGTACGTCACCGAGACACACCTCTCCTATCACCACCCAGCCCAGATCCAGACGTTGTGCGAAGGGGGCGTCGAACGGTCCATTGACCTGCTGCCTAACCTTGTGTACCTGGATAACATCTCTTCCTAATAGCAGGAGTATTTCCGCTTTTGGATCCAGTTCTGGGATGTGTTTGGCGATGTGGTGGAGATGTGGCTGCTGTAGCACCGCACTTGGTGTCGGGATCTCAGTACGGTTATTCATGATTTCATTGCACTCTAAGAGCGGAGGGAGACAGATGACGACTTTACCATCCAGGGACTCGATCTGGATGCCTTCTGCCTTCCTTCCTTGGGTTTCCATGTTGCCTCAGCAAGTTTTGAGGTAGTATGGGAACTGCTCACTCTCAATGTTGAACAATTTAAAGAACTCTGGACTGACTAGTGAGCGATTGCTCTGATCGTCCAGAATCACATAGGCTTTGATGGCCTTGTCTTTGGCTCCTTTAGGGTACACCTTAGTGAGGCAGATCTTGGAACAAGAACGGCTTGACTGAGCTTGACCGCAAACTTCTGTACAGTTCGAGCTGACAACTGTTGTCCTGGGGTGAGCCTCTCCCTCCCCGCCGTCCTGTTGTGGGGGTGAAGGAGCGCTCTCGGTTTGGGGTGACAGGTCGGGATGCATGGCCCCGACGTGATCTGGGCTATCACATTCCGGACACTTCACGGCGATCGTACACTCTCTGGCGAGGTGAGAGGTTGAGGAACAGCATCAAAAACATATTCTTTTCTCCTTGAGAAGGGCCGTCCTCTCTGCAAGGGGTTTTTCCCTAAACATTCTGCATCCTTTGAGGGGGTGAGGTTTGTTATGCAATGGACAATACTTGCTAGGGTCGTTGTTAGTTGTAAGGGCTTCAGTCTTGAGCACTGAGACGGGTTTATCAATGTTGAAAACATTCGAAGAGGACCTACTTGGCTTGGTGTAAATCGTACTGCTTCCTGGACCCACGAGGCTAGGGTCGTTTCGCTTCTTCGCCTCCCTGCACACAAACCTAGTGAGGAGCTCAAAGGGAGGTGGTTGATCATCGTGCTCTTCCTTGTAATCTAAAGCAACGGACAGCCACCTGTCCTGCAGCCCAAAAGGAAGTTTGTCCACGACTTGTCTAATCCCGAATGGAGTATCTAGGTATACTAGACCAGCTGAGTAGCCATCTTCTTTGGCGCCTTGGATCTCCATGAATAAATCTCCGAATTCTCTTAACTTAATGTGATCGTTGGCTGACACCTTAGGAAAGTTTTCCAGACGTCGATATAGCGCCGCTTCAATAGCTTCGGGGACCCATAGTCCTCCCGAATTCTCTCCCACGCTTTGCTTAAGGCTAGTTCGGGTTTGTTGATGTACACTGAACGTATGCGTCTCACCTGGTCGCGTGATTCTTTCCCCAGCCATTTCGCCATAAGGTCCAACCTTTGGGTTGCACTGAGCTGGACTCCGTCGTTCGCGTTGGTGAATGTGGAGTACCATGCACGGTAATTTTCAGCTTTATCGTCAAACTGGTACAGTCCCGAAGTGACGAGATCCCGTCGTGCTAAATACTGCATCATGGGATCGGCTGTAAGCGGCATGCGGGCTGGAGAAGTACGTTGGCGCCTATATGACTGAGAGCGTACGTTTCTCATGGAATTTGCCGTCCTGGATTCGACCTCTGCAGCTCTTCGCATCAAACTTTGTAAGCTTGGTGTCGAGAAGTATCGGTTGTCAGCTCTTTCATTCTTGACTTCATCACGGAGTCGTGAGGGTACATTTTCTTCCCCGTATGGATGTGATGCAATCGTGACTCTCTGAGGTTCCTCGTAGCTGGGGAAGTTATCGAATACGTATGGAGAGGGGAGACGAGCCTGCCTGTCTATTTGAGATTGTACATAGTCGCTTGTGCGTTCCAGTCTGGTCCTTTCTAAAGTAGATCTTACTTCGGTCAGATCACGCGACCCTTCAGCTTCTTCTATGTACTCTGCTTCCGCCATGGCAGCTTCTTCTTCTCTTTCTAGCTGCAGCACTTGCAACTCTGTCGATATTTTTGCCATTTCCAACTGGGTTTCGGCTTCTCGGGTGTCCCATTCCTTCTGGGTTTCGGCCTCTCTGGCGGCCTCTTCTCTTTGTCTGGCGGCCCTTTCGGCTTCTCTGGCAGCCTCTTCTCTTTGTCTGGCGGCCCTTTCGGCTTCTCTGGCAGCCTTTTCTTTCTGGATTTCGGCTTTTCTGGTGGTCTGCTTCATTTTCAAAACTGCTTCTTGTCTGGCGTAACGCAGTCGCACCTTGGCGGCTTCTGCCTTGGCTCTTGCCTGGGTGGACTTACTTGATGTCGCTCTACTGCCCTTGTCGCTGGGCGCCATCGACTTGATCCCGGATCGAGCTGACATTGCAGCACTTGGAACACCTGATAACGCCTGGGTGGGCTTACTTGATGTCGGTTTACCGCCCTTGTCGCTGGGCGGCGTCGACTTGATGCTGGATCGAGCTGACATTGCAGCACTTGAAACACCTGATAATGCCGCTTTTTCACTGTAACGTTCTCCTTCGCGTGTACTAATAACGCCGAATTCAACGTCGAGATAAACCAGTCAATGAAGCCAGATCGCAGTAAGATTAACCATTTACTGTTCACTCTTTACATTAACATATGGTGAAAACTGTTGATAAAACAATACGATTGATACAGTATTTGTTCCTTCCTTAATATCACATTTCAATTGTAAATACTCGTAAAGTTGACTATAACTACATTACACTAAGGTGCAGTATACAGGGAGAGTTTACCTGCTCCATTGACTACTTTAAATACACTTCCATGCAAACTATCCGCAACTCTTTAACTAACGAAAGCATAAACATTATCGACCGTCGTTACTTCTAACAGGATCGGCATTAACATCTTAGTTCAATATATCGATTATCTAGTAACTTACAGCGTTGCTCTCACTGTGAGTTCTCATGCCTGCAAAACAACTTCTGCTCAGGTGTGCCTCGTGGTGAGTCCCCACCCTCGCGTTAATTTCAAACCGGTACTTTCGCACAAGACGCGGCGAAACCAGATGTGACGTCATCGCATGCCGATATATTTTACATGCAATGAATATACTTTAAACACTTCTAATTCTAACTAGAAAATACTATAAAATTAATTACTAAGCGAAAATATTATAAACTAAATAACTGTCGTAAAGACAGCACAATAACTATGTTACAAAGAAATTACAAAACCAGCATTCCACATGCAGAAGATCGATATACCCGAATCTTTCCGCGCTTTTGGGAAAAAAAAACAGTAGCACCGCAGCATCCCGAGTAAATGTGAAGTCCTCTCTGAAATGTTTCCTCGTTCACAAGATTAATCCCAGAACCAGATGATGGAAGTTTTATTTCCGCCAAATCTTCATGCAGTTCCTTTGAACATGCAATCTATAGTGTTTTAGTGATTTTGGACTACTTGTTTTATTTTTAGTTAAACATATTTCTCGGTCAACATTAAACAGAGTATAGTTCCATACTTAGCTACAGCCCGAATAACATAACCAGCAGTTAAAATAGCGTTTTACATTACATCTTCGGGACTCACATGCAACTTAGTGATGACGTCTCCATATTACTGTACTTTTAAACAGAAATTTGTCGCCTACAATTGGTTTGTCATACGCCTTATGCGACTCAAAATGCAATTATTGAATTATTGCCGACTATGCGTTTCGCCGTTCTTGATTCCTTCTCAATTTCTCTCTGTGGCGGATTCAATGTTTCTGTTAATATTGTGAAAGCTGTCATTTCCCTTAATGGGAATGTTCTTGATTTCATTATGAATTTAAATCCCGGGTTGAACTGAACAACAATAGACTTTTTGTGTATGTTTAATGGGCCCTGAAGGTGGCAGCAACTTCAGAGAGGATAGTGAACAACACATGAAGGATTCCTGGCTTCATCAGCAAGGCATGAAATGAGTGGGTTTTCTTCTAATTCTATAAAATCTTTGTGAGACCATATCTGGAATATCATATAGGCTCCTGGTCCATAAGATTGCATTGGAGAAGTTATTGCTTGGGATGGAACATTTTAATGTTGCGAAGAACTCATGGGCAGGGGTGTTTATCCTTGGAGGAGAAAAGATGGACGGGCTAGTAGTATAGAAATGCTGAATAATGAAAGGTGTAGTTAGATTAGTTAGTAGGAAATATTCCCGAGACAGAGATATCGACATAGCGGTGGACAAATGTTACTCGTGAGGAGTAAGAGGCTCAGGTGGGAACCGCAGAATACCTTTTTTTGTCATCCCGAAGGTTGCTCTTTTTATATAAAGGTGGTAAAGTCAGGTATATTGAAGATATCTAAGCAACACCCTATCTCCGGGATCCAAGCCAAACAGGAAGAAACCTGCAGATGTTGGAAATCAAAGTAAAAATAATATTAAAAAGGTGGGATTCCTCTGCTTGTATGACCACATCCCAGGGAAAAGAAACAGTGCTGACAGTTATGTCTGAAAACTTTTCACGAGTATCTCTGTTCATCAGCTTGGAACATTTACTCCATTTTTATTTTTCCTACCTTCATTTGCGGTCTGGAGCACGGAGGAATTTTTGAATTTTTCTATCGTGGCAGAATTCAATGAATAGACTCGAGCTATATATACTCCATCAATCGCATGCAATGAGCCTTGATTTAATGGAAATGAGATCAAATGTTTCGGGGTCTACTTCTGTTGAGGCTCTAAATAATTATGTTATAACTGATTCAGTTAAGCAGAACTAGTTTCACCTCCCACTCGCAAATTTGACCCGCACAGGAGCAAGGAATCTGAAGAGCGATAATTTAACATGCTTCGCCCAGTAAGTAAGGAGGTTAACGACCTTCCCATCCGGACAGTCAGCATAGGTGAGAAAAGAAAAAGGCAGCTAGCCCACCAAGATACGAAATGGAATCATTGGAATGCGAAAGCAGAAATTCATTCAGGGTGCTTATGCTTTATTTCAGGCGATGAAACCTTGTAGAATAAATTCCTACACGAAGTCAGATTCGAGCAGCGGTAGGACCGATTTTATCTAAAATGTCTGGCGCTGCATCGATGATCCAAATTAATAATATATTTTTATTGATGTGAGACTATGACGTTGGAGTGAAAGTTGCTCCAGGTTCCTACTTCCATAGTTGTACGCAGAATTGCACTGATTCTTTTTCTTTTAACTTCTTAGAATATGAATTGTGAATCAGTAACTTTATGCTTGAACTGACCTCGGTCTCAATGATATATTAAGTTTCTCAAAGTATCTTAAAATACGAGTCCTATTTAACAATGGTAGCTTCATTCTCATCTGCGATGTAGTGCATAAGTTGGTAAGGTAAGTTCCATGAATAGTAACGCACTAGAAAGATAACAGGGAAAATATTGAGTGTAATCTGCCCTATTGACAATTCAATATTTAATACGGACGTGAATATCTGTAATTTTCTTTACAAATATCACCTCTTGAAGCCTTCCCCCTGACACAGTCACCACTTGTGTGTTGAACTAACGATCGGAAGGGAAAAACAAAATGACGAGTGAGAGTGCAGAGTTCGATTAAGGCAGCGACAATTTCCCCAAGGGCACCGCCGTTACGCTCGTCCAAAATATTATGTTTCTATTTGCTATTTAATCAAACGCAATATTGGCAGTCGTTAGGCTGCCTGACGGGATGGCATCGCAGGGCGGGTACTCAGGATGCGCACGGCACAATTAGCAGGTTTGTTTACAGTTATTCTTAATCTCTCCCTCTCCCAGTGTAGAGTGTCCTGCGTCAAAACATCCACCATTATCCCTGTACCTATAAAAACCAAGGTGACATGCAATATAGAAGGTAGATCATAGAAATTTTCAGCACATTACAGGCCCATCCGCCCACAATGTTGTGTAGACCATGTAACCTATTCTAGAGACTGCCTAGAACTTCCCTAGCGCATAGTCCTCTATTTTCCTAAGCTCTGCGTATCTATGTAAGAGGTCCTTAAAAGACCCTATAGTATCTGTTTCCACTACCACCGTCGGCAGTGCAATCAACATTCTCTGTGTGAAAAATGTACTTCTGATATCCCACTCGGTATCTATTTCCAAGCACCTCAGATCTATGCATCCTCGTGTTATCCATTTCAGCCCTGGAACAAAGCCTCTGGCTACCAATAGGATCAATTCTATTGATCACTTATACACCCCTATCAGGTCACTTCATATTCTCTGTCGCTCCAAGCAGAAAAGGCAAGTACACTTAATCTATTCTCATAAGGTACACCCTCAAATCCAGGCAACATCCAAGTAAATCTCTGCACTCTCTATAGTATCCACATCCTCTCTGTAGTGAGGTGAACATAAATGAACACAGTACTCCAAGTGTGGTGAGACCAAGGTCTATATAGCTGTAATATCACATCTTGGCTCCTAAACATATTCCCACGGTGGATAAGTGCCAACACACCATAAGCCTTCTTAACAACACAGTCAACCCGCGCAGCAGTTTGGAGTTTCCTATAGACACTGACCCGAAGATCTCTCAGATCCTCCATACTGCCAAGAGTTCAATCATTTATATTATATTTTGTCTTCAAATTGGATCAACCAAACTGAACCACTTCACACCTATCTAGTTTGGTCACTTTACCACTTCTCAGTCCAGATCTACATCCTATTAATGTCCCACTGTAATCTCTGACAATCCTCCAGACTATCCACAACACCCTCAATATTTTTGTCATCAGTAAACTTACTAAGCCACCTTTCTACTTCTTCATCCAGGTCATTTATAAAAAAACACTAAGAGGAAATGTCCCAGAACAGATAACTGCAGAACACCACTGATCACCACCCTCCATGCTGAATACGAAACAACTACAATCACCCTTCACCTTCTGCGGGCGAGCCAATTCTAGATCCACAAAGCAAAGTCTACTTGGATCCCATGCCTCCTTATTTCCTGAAGGAGCCTTGCATAGGGAATCTTATCAAATGCCTTACTGATGTCCAGATACACTGTATCTACTGCTCTACCTTCATCAATATGTTTTGTTACTTCCTCAAATAATTCAGCCCGATTCGTAACGCCCAACCAGCTCTCGACTGAGCCATGCTGACTACCCCTAATCCAAATGCTGATAAATCCTGCCTCTCAGGTTCTTCTCCATCAAATTGCCCACCACTGAAGTCAAATTTACTTGTCTATAATTTTCTGGGTTATCTTTACTAACTTTCTGGAAAAAGTGAACAACATTTTAACCCTCCCATCCTCCGGTACTCCTCACGTCATTATTGATGAAACAAAGATCATCGCAAGATGCTCAGAAATCTCCTCCCCCGTTTCCCACAGTAGCCCCGGGTTTATCCAATCCGGTCCCAGTCACATATGTAACTTAATGCTTTTCAAAAGCTCCGGCACATCATCATTCTGAATGTCTATACTCTGAAGCATTTCAGTCCGCTGTAAGTCATTCCCACAATTATAAAGGTATTTTTTCCCAGGTGAATACTGCAGCAAAGTATTCATTAAATACCTGCGCGATCTCTTCCAACTCCATGAACACATTTCCACTATGGTAACTGCTTAGTCCTATTCTCTTGCTCTTCACATACCTGTAGAATGCCTTGGGGTTTTCCTTAATCCTGCTCACCAAGGCCTTCTCATGTTCCCCTCTGGCTCTCCGAATTCCATTCATAAGTTCCTTCCTAGCAACCTTATAATTATCTGTAACTCTAACAGGACGGAGATTCTTGAATCTTTCGTAAGCTTTTCCTTCCTTCTTAAGTAGTTTTTATACATCCTTTGTACACCATGGTTCTTTAACTCTACAGTCCTTTCCGTGGACTAATCGAACATATCTATGCAGAACTCCGTGCAAATATTCCTCGAGAAGGCCTTGGTGAGTCATTTCTTCTGAGCGTTCCCTGAGAACATCTGTTTCTGTCTTAAAGAATCATATTACCCTCTACCACAATAGAATGTTTTCCCAAATTGTCATCTCTTGTCCCTCTCCAGCACTATGGTGTAGTGTTGTGGTCACCACCTCCAAAGCGCTCTCATACGAGGAGAACTGACACCTGACCAGATTAATTTCGCAATACCAGATCAAGTACAGCCTCTCTTATAGTTGGTTTATCTCCATATTGCGTGAGGAAATCATACTGAACACACGTAACAAACTCAACCCAATCTAAATCCCTTGTGCCATGGAGATGCCAATCAATATTAGGAAAGCTGAAATCTGCCATCACAACAAACCCACAATTATCTCCCGTTCCTGAATCTGCCTCCCATTCTGCTCACTGATATCCCTGTTACTATTGGGAGGGGTCTATAAAGAACACCCGTAGAGTTGTTGCCTCTTCACTTTCTCTGACTTCCACCCACACTGACTCAGTAGACAATCCCTTCATGACTTCCTTCTTTTGTGCACCCGTGACACTATGCCCAATTAGCAGCGCCACGCCCCAAACACTTTTGCCTCCCTCTGAGTTCATTTTGGACCATATAAAGCCTGGCACACTCAGCAGCCATTCCTGCCCCTGAGACATCCGTGTCTGAACGACTGGCGTCCTGCTGCACTCACCTCAATAATAAGCAAAGGCTTTGAGAGGCTGGTCAACGACTATATCTGCTGCATGCTACCACCCATACTGGAGCCTCTACAATTCACTACCCACACAACTGATTGACAGACGACGTGATGACAACAGCTCTGCACACTGTCCTTTCACACCTGGAGAAAGATGCTTAAGTGAGAATGCTGTTTTTGGACTACATACCAGCATTCAACATTACTATTCCCTCTAGGCTTGACAACAAGCTAACAGACCTGGGCCATCAACTGACCATTTGCATCCGGATCCTGGACTTTCTATCAGATAGCCGACAGTTGGTAAGCATGGGCCCCCTCACCACTGCCTCTCTGACCCTCAACAGAGAAGCCACTCAGGGCTGTGTCCTAAGCCCCCTCCTTTACTCTGTGTACACCCATGACTGTGTGCACCCATTGCTCCAATATGCTAATTAAATTTGCTGACGATACTACTTTGTTTGGCCTTAGCTCAAATAATAACGAGGCAGCCTAAAGAGAAGAAGTCGTCACCCTGACACAGTGGTGTCAAGAAAACAACCTCTTCCTCAATGTCGCAAAAACCGAGGAGATGGTTGCGGCCTACAGCAGGAATGGTGACAGGCTACCCCTGTTGACGTCAAGGGATCTGTGTTAGAGAGGATGAGTAGCTTTTAATTCCTCAGCATACACATCACCGTGGATCTCACGTGGATTGCACGTATGGCTGTGTGGTCAAAGGCAGAATATAATGTTAAAACAGAGACCCTCAGCAGTGTGGAGGGGGGGGGGGGGTTCAGAACGATCATGGGGTCGATGTTCATAGGACTCTCAAAGCTGCTGCCCAGATTGACAGAGTTGTTAATAAGTTGTATGGTGTGTTGGCATTCATCAACCGTGGGAATCTCAAGAGGTGTGAGGTAACGTTACCGCTATATAATACCTTGGTCAGAGCCCACGTGGAATTGAATTTGAATTTGAATTTGAATTTCAGTTTATTGTCATTTAGAAACCACAAAGGCAATACCATTAAATAATGAGACAACGTTCCTCCATAATGATATCACAAAAGCACATGACAAAACAGACTACACCAGAAAATCAACATAACGTTTGGCAATCCCCAATCCAGTCCGGAGGCTGCTGCGTATTAATATTGTGCTACCATCTTATCACGTTCACTGGAAAGGAGCTCCAAATACACCAGACAAAACAAGACTCTCCAGACACACCAAGTCAAGAGACCATCTCTACCACCCAACAAACCAAAAACGAAAGCTACAAGACCTACGCAAACCCACATAGTTACATATAGTTACAACAGTGCGGACAATGGCATAATTGATAAAAAAAACAGACCGTGGGCACAGTAAAAATAGTCCAAAGATGTTAAAAGACAGTAATTTCGAAAGAAACCACTACACAGTTTCCAGACGTACTCAGGGTCCAGATAGACTCGTCATCCCACGCCGACGGCAGAAGGGAGTACCCCTGCTATGGACTTTCAAGGCGCCTCCGGACTCAGCCTAGCAGGTGCAGCATACAACGAAAGTTCCGTCGGACCCAGCCTTGCAGACGCAGCACGCAGTGAAAGCGCCCCGACCGCAGCGGACTCCGAGTGCGTCGAACCTCCGAGCCTCCAACCATCCGCTCCGGCACAGCCTCTCCGAACACCACCCTCTGCCGAGCGCATTATGCCGACCCCGCCAACGGCCACCGGAAAATCGACCCCGGGGACTAGGAGTTTGTTCTTCTCAGCAGAAACCCGG
The DNA here is from genome assembly GCF_030144855.1 of Hypanus sabinus. Lineage (NCBI taxonomy): Eukaryota > Metazoa > Chordata > Chondrichthyes > Myliobatiformes > Dasyatidae > Hypanus > Hypanus sabinus. Next base: position 151,343,238 of record NC_082710.1, on the reverse strand, counting down.
ACCTCACAACAGCAGCAGCAATGAAGTTGGCCTTCCTGGCGATTTCCAGATGTTCCTCCGTGCTCCCACGTCCGTTTCTCATCAGATTAGGATTGTGCATGGAACGCCGCTTAACAAATAACGGACATCAGCTCCAGAGTGGCCGCGGCAAGCTGCGTCGTGCCACCATCTTGGATTAATTCATCATTAATCCTGTGTTCATTAAAGGAAGGATATGGATATTACAGAGAGAGTGCAGAGAAAATTTACGAAGATGTTACCTGGATTGGAGAGCGTACCTTATGGGAACGGGTTGAGTGAACCTAGCCTTTTATCCTTGGAACAACGGAGGATGACAGGTGACCTGATAGAAATGTGTAAGACGATGAGAAGGATCGATCTTGTGGATAGTCAGATGCCTTTTCTCGGGTTGAAATGGATAGCAGGAGGAGCATAGTTGTAAATTCCTTGGAAGTAGGTACAGAGGAGATGTTAGGGGTAAATTATTCACACAGAGTGCGTGAAATACATTGCCGGCGACGGTGCCTGAGTTGATACAAAAGGTTCCTTAAAGGGGCTCTTAGATAGGTACATGGAGCTTAGCAATATAGAGGCTCTGCGGGATGGTGATTCTGGGAAGTTTCTGGAGTAGTTTATGTGGTCGGCACTCTATTAAGGGCCGAAGTGCCTGTAATGTGCTATAGATTTCTATGTTATAACAGATATGTCACTTTTAATACTGTCCTGGGGCAGGGCGATGACCATCAGAGCAAAGTCACAGTGGTCGCATCTCTGGCACAGTCTCCACCTCTGTAACTCAGATGGGAATTGTTAAGGAGAGGCACCCTATCGTGACAGAGAATTCGTTAGTTATGGGAACGGACAGGGAGTTTTGACGGCAAGGTTAAGTTTCCTGGAAGCTCTGTTGCCTTCCTCGTACCAGGGTCTGCGAAATCCCTGATTGAATTCTCACCAGTCAAAGTGGGAGTGTGAGCAGCCAGAAGATATGGTCCATGTAGATTCCAATGGCATACGTAGGACGAGTGACGAAGTTCTGCATAGGGAGTTCAGGGGATTAGTCGAGTCAAGTCACGTTTTAGTGTCACTTCGACCATAACTGCTGGTACAGTACACAGTAAAAAGGAGACAACATTTTTTCAGGACAATGGTGCTAGATGAAAGAGTACAAAAACTACACTGAACTACGTGAAAACAGCACAGAAAAATAACCTGCACTAAACTGCAGGCCTACCTAGGACTGCAGAAGGTACACAAACAGTGCATGCATTAAAATAAATAGTAGACGAGACAATAGGCACAGTAAAGGGCAGTAAGGTGGTGTCAGACCAGTAGCTGTGTATTGATGAGTCCGATAGCTTGCGGGAAGAAACTGTTACATAGTCTGGTCGTGAAAGCCCAGGGCCTTTCCCGGATGGTAGGAAGGAGAAGAGTTTGTATGAGGGGTACGTGGTGTCCTTCATGACGCTGTTTGCCTTGCAGATGCAGCGTGTAGTGTAAATGTCCGGAATGGCGGGAACAGAGACCCCGATGATCTTTTCAGCTGACCTCACTATCTGGTGCAGGGTCTTGCGATCCGAGATGATGCAGCTTCCGTACCAGACAGTAATGCAGCTGCTCAGGATGCTCTCAATACAACCCCTGTAGAATGTGATGAGGAGAAGGCGTGTGAGATGGACTTTCCTCAGCCTTCGCAGAAAGTAGAGACGCTGCTGGGCTTTTCTTGCTATTGAGCTGGTGTTGAGGGATCAGGCGAGATTCTTCGCCAGGTGAATACCAAAAAAAAAAAAAAATAGTGCTCTTAACGATCTCTACCGAGGAGCCTTTGATGTTCAACGGGGAGTGATCGCTCCATGCCCTCCTGAAATCAACAACCATCTCTTTTTTTTGTTCACATTCAGGGACAGGTTGTTGGCTTTGCACCAGTCTGTTAGCCTCTGCATCTCCTCTCTGGATGCTGAATCATCCTTCTTGCTGATGAAACCCACCACGATCGAGTCATCGGCAAACTTGATGATGTGCTTCGAGCTGTGTGTCGCAGCACAGTCATGAGTCAGCAGAGTGAACAGCAGTGGACTGACTACAGAGCCCTGGGGACCCTTCGTGCTCAGTGTGATGGTGTTAGAGATGATGCTCCCAATCCGGACTGACTGAGGTCTCCCAGTCAGGAAGTCTAGTATCCAGTTGCCAGTAACTTAGTTAGATACTAAGTTTAAGCGTAGGAGCTGTAGGGTTGTGACCTCAGGGTTACTACCCGTAGCACGTGCTAGTGAGGCTTGATCTAAGAAGATTATACTGTTTAATACGTGGCTAAGGATTTGGTGTAGGAAAGAGGGAATACGACTTTTTTTTTGGATTAATGGGTCTCTTTCAGAGAAGGTGCGACCTGAAAAGAATGGACCGTTTGTATTTGAACTGGAGGGGAACTAATATCCTAGCGGGAAGATTCGTTTATGCTGCACGGTGGGAATTAATCTAGAATTGAAGGGGAATGGGAACCAAAGTCCCAGAGCAGTTATTGAAGAGGTTGTGGAGGCAGATCTTTGTAAGACCTCAGGCAATGTTAGTAATCAAAAAGGTGAGTTGTATACAGACTAGCAACCTGTACTAAGCGTGTTGCTCACAAAATACAACGGGAGATTGAAAACGGATGCCAAAGGGGCAATATGACAATGGTCATGGAGGACCTCAATAGGCAGGTAGATTGGGAAAATCAGGTTGGTGCTGGATTACAGAAGGGGGTATACCTAGAGTGCCTATAACTGGCTTTTCAGGACAGCCTGTCATTGAATCCGCTAGAGGATCAGTTATTCTAAATTGGGTGTTGTGCAATGAACCAGAAAATTGATTAGACATCTTCAGGTAATAAAACGCTCAGGGGAGAGTGGAAATAATATGCCAGAATACACCCTTTGTCTATTTTAAGTAGGAGAAGCTAAAATCGGATGTATCAATATTACTGTGAAGTGAAGCGAATTACCGAGGCATAAGGGAGACAGACAGACAGACAGACAGACAGACAGACAGACATGCTTTATTAATCCCGAGGAAAGTTGGGTTTCATTACACCCGCACAAAGTATAGTGAAGAACTATAGCAATATAAAACAATAAATAATTAAATAATAATAAGTTAATCATGCCAAGTGGAAATAAGTCCAGGACCAGCCCATTGGCTCAAAGTGTCTGACACTCCGCGGGAGGAGTTGTAAAGTTTGATGCCCACAGGTAGGAATGACTTCCTACGACGCTCAGTGTTACATCTCGGTAGAATGAGTCTCTGGCTGAATGTACCCCTGTGCCTAACCAATACATTATAGAGTGGATGGGAGTCATTGCCCAAGATGGCATGCAACTTGGACAGCATCCTCCTTTCAGACACCACCGTCAGAGAGTCCATTTCCACCCCTATAACATCACTGGCCTTATGAATGAGTTGATTGAGAAAAAAAAAGTTAGCAGGAATGACGGCTAGAATTTCTGGAAGCACTTTGGAAGGCACAGGCTATATACATTTCAAAGGGATAGAACTTTTCTAATTGAAAGATGACACAACCATGTTTAGCAAGGGAAGACAAAACCAACCTAAGAGCCAAAGATAGCGCATAAAATTGAGCACAAAGTAAAGGGAAGTTAGAGGATTCGGAAACGTAAAAACTAACAGAAGGCAAATGAAAGGTCATTAAGAATGCAAAGATGGAATACGAAAGTAAGTTTAGCCGATAATATTAAAGGGGATAGCAAAAGTTTCTTCAGGTATATAAAATGTAAAGGGGAGGCGAAAATGAAGATTGGATCAGTGGAAAACAATGCGGGAGATACAGTCATGGTGGACAACGAGACAGGGGACGAAACTAAACTGTATTTTACATCTGTCTTCACTGTGGAAGACAGTAGTAGTATGCTGGAAGTTCCAGGTGGCGGGGTATAAACTTGAGAGAAGATTCTTGGAAAACTGAAAGGTCGGAAGTCATCTGGACCAGATGGTGTACACTCCTGAGTTCTGAACAATGTGGCTAAAGGGGTCGTGGAGGCAACAGTAATGATCTTTCAAGAGTCACTGGATTTGGGAATGGTTTTGGAAGACTGGAAAATTGTAAATGTTATTACAAGAATTGAGAGAGACAGAAAAAAAACTATACTAAACTACTTAACTATACTAATATACAATAGGCCAGTTAGTCTGACATCGATTTTTAGGAAGATGGTGGAGTTGATTATTATTGATGAGGCCTCAGCGTACCTGGAGTCTCATTATAATATGATTTCCTCAAGGGAAAATTCTGCCTGTCAAACCTTTGGAATTATCTGATTACGTAACAAACAGGATAGTAAAAGGAGAATCGGTTGAGGTTGTCTACTTTGTCAAGGTGCCACACAGGAGGTTGCATAATAAGCTACGAGCTCATACTGCTACGGAAAGATTCCAGTATGGATAAATAAGTAGTTGACGGGCAGGAAGAATATTTCTTTTTGACTGGATGCCATTGATAAGTGGTGTTCCATAGGGGTCTGTGTTGGAACCGATAAATTTTATGTATTCTGCTAATGACATAGATGATGAAATTGATGGGCATGTTGCAAAATGTTTCGAAGGTGTGAAGATAACTGGAGGGGCAGGTAGTTTTAGGATATAGAGAGGTTACAGAAGGACCTAGTTATGACATGAGAACGGGCAAATAAATGGCGGATGGAATACAGTATTAGGAAGTGTATCGTTTTGAACTTTGGTGTAAAACATGAAAGCCTTGACTATTTCTTAAATGGAGAGAAAATACAAGAAACTGAAAAGCAAAGATACTTGGGAGACACGATTCACCAAAGTTAACATGCAGGCTGAATCAGTGGTGAGGAATGCAAATGCAATGTTAGCATTCATTTGAAGAGGACTAGAATATAAAAGTAACAATATAATGTTAAAACTTTATAAAGCACTGATTATACCGCAGATGAAGTATTGGGGGCTGGTATGGGCTCCTTATCTTATAAAGGATGCTAAAACTAGGGTGGGCTTAGAGGAGGTTCAATAGGATGATTCAAGTTTTGAATGGCCTGACATATGAAGATGACTGATGGTTCTAGCCTCATTTTATAATCCATTCTTGGAATGCTGTCAAGGCTGGAATTTATTATTCATCTCTTATCATCATTTCTTCACCTTCTGGAATCACAGTGAAATACTTCTTTTTTAGATGACGATTTCTTAGACATGGACCCAGCTGTATTAATGGAAAGGAGTCATGTTTCCACAAGATGATGTGAACCAGAAAAGAAATCCAGATAATGTAGGCTTTCACAGTAAAAGGAGACAATTTCCCTTGTTAGCTGCTGGAGTTCAAGTGTTCAGAGGTGCTAGAGATCTAACGGCGCCTATTATAAAGGACTTTATCCTGTCCGTGTTTACCTCTTGAGTTTATTGGTGCAGCACCAATCTAGGGAGGTGGAAACTCCTGAATCTTGTCCCCATCTAGTGACCTGCAGATGATGAAAACGGTGTGATGAACTGCGAAACGTAGTCCTCGTGGTAATGGTGATAACAATGAATGTCACAATCAGGTTATCAAACTCTCCTTGGTCAGATAATTTCCCCCATTTGCGTTGGACAGTCCTATATTTTACCGTAAATTAGATGGAAAACTTCAAATATCCTCACTGGTTTGGTCAACAAGATAGACTTCCTAACTATTGCCTATGGATTTATGTACATCTGAGGAATTATTCTGGAGATCAACATACCATTCTGTGCACACTCAGAATCAGAATCAGAATCACAGTCAGGTTTATTATCACCGGTATATGACGTGAAATTTGTTAACTTAGCAGCAGCAGTACAATGCAATACATCATCTAGAAGAAAAAAAAAACAAAACAATAATAATAATAATAATAACAACAACAACATCAACAATACTACTACTACTACTACTACTACTACTACTACTACTACTAATAATAATAATAATAATAATAATAATAATAATAATACTAATAATAATAATAATAATAATAATAATAATAATAATAATAATAATAATAATAATAATAATAATAATAATAATAATAATAATAATAATAATAATAATAAATCAATTCCAATACACTAATATCGAAAAGATTAAAAATCGTGCCAAAACAGAAATACTATATATTAACAAAGTGAGGTCGTGTCCAAGAGTTCAATGTCCATTTAGGAATCAGATGGCAGAGGGGAAGACACTGACCTGAATCGCTGTGTGTACCTCCTACCTGATGGTAACAGTGAGTAAACGACATGTCTTTGGTGCTGGATGTCCTTAGTAATGGACGCTGCCTTTCTGAGACCCCGCTCCTTGAAGATGCCCTGGGTACTTTGTAGCATAGTACGCAAGATGGAGCAGACTAAATTTACAACGCTATCCAGCTTCTTTTGGTATTGTGCAGTAACCATCCCCCCAATATCAGACAGTGATGCAGCCTGTCAGAATGGTCTCCACGGTACATCTATCGAAATTTTTGAGTGTATTTGTTGACATACCAAATCTCTTCAAACTCCTAACAAAGTATAGTCATTGTCTTGTCTTCTTTATAACTGCATCGATATATTGGGGCCTGGAATTCTTTCTAAATCCTCTGCAGTCCCCGACACTAAGCATAAATATCGATTTCAATCTTGTTAGGGCACAAGCCGTCGTGCTTGCCCAAGTTTCACTTGCTGCAAAAAAAGTTGACAATGATCCAAGAACTCAAAGTCAGCCTTCCTCTCCTTTAGTCATTCAGTCCGTGATCAAACTTCCATTACATCAGCACGCGGTACCAAATGTAATGCAGAGATTAGCACATTTGAAATCCTGTTCCTTAAATGACTACAGAGGTTCCCAAATTTAGCTTGCACGATTTTGTCTCTTCAACCTACGTCATTGACACCGACATGCACCACCACTACAGTTGTCGGTTCAACTTCCGCCTTCAGAAAGCCTTGTGATCACCCCGAGATATCCTTGATGTAAGCACCACTGAAGTAACATACCGACCTAGAGCGTCCATGGCCAGAGAAACCCTTATTTGCTCCTGTTGTGATATAATCCCTACCATCATCTCTCTCCTTGTTACGCGATTGTTACATGCACCTACTGTGGACACTAACTGAGATTTATACACTGGTAAACAGGAGGAAATCTGCAGATGCTTGAAATTCAAGCAACACACACAAAATGCTGGTGCAATACAGCAGGTCAGGCAGCATCTATACGGAGAAGCGCTATCGACGGTTTGGGCCGAGTCCTGACGAAGGGTTATACTTTGCTAACCTGTTTGCTTTATCTTGTTTTATATTAATTTATTCACGTAGTTACTACGTAGGTACGTAACAGTGGGGCCAAGATGCAAACACACCTAGCCACCGAAACCCAGTGGTCAAGAAAGCCTGCACTTTGACCTCAACAGTAGCACGCAGATTTCGACAAAGCATCTCCCAAAGTGACCACTTCTGCAAGAACCCTTTAAAATCCCATTTTACATTCTGCTGCTAACGTTAAGAGAGAGAGAGAGAGAGTGTGTGTGTGTGTGTGTGAGAGAGAGAGAGAGAGAGAGAGAGAGAGAGAGAGAGAGAGAGAGAGAGAGAGAGAGTGAGAGAAGACGTGCACAGTTAACTAAATAACCTCTTTCTAATCAGTCCCTGCTTCACATTGTCCATCCCGTCGGTGCAGTGCGACAGTTAATTTACAGAAAATTAATATCACATTATATTCTCCTCTGAATTTCGAAATGTAAATGCTTCTGACAAGTTCACTACCACTGTCTGACAACGTGGGCAGTCAGCTCCAGACCTCAGTCTTGACGTTGTATAGAGACTGAAAGTGAAGAAAGTAAGGTTATTGCGGAATTCAAGCATTTCACTTAGTCTGCAACATTGGCGTGGTGCATCAAATGCATTCAAGTAACGCCAGACAGGTCCACCTTCCGGATTCTAATTAGTGCACATATCAGTTGCTTCTCTCTGCATCTTGGAGATAAGAATCTGATCTCCAGAAAGGCGAATTATACCAGTAACTGAAAGAGAAATTAACGTCCAGGTAGTGATGCTAATACAAATATGATAACAGTGGTGAACAGTAAAGTAATAAATTCAATTCAATTCAACCAAGAGCATCTTATATTCTGGTGTCGTAAGTAATGGTTACTCAGTGCGATATGATTTATCCTTGACCTCAACTTGGACCTCGTTATGATCGTGTACCTCAGCTTCTACCTGTGCTGCACTTCCTCTGTAATAAACTACACTTTATATGCATTCCGTTACTTTACATTGTACGAACGCAACACAAAATGTAATGAATTAATCTGATTGAACAGTATGCCAAAGAAGCTTTTCCTTGTTAATTGATGAAGGTTAACAACAAGAATTGATTTCAAATTCCAGTTCAATTCAGCTTTTTGTCTCTCTCCTAATGTTTTCGGTCGCTGAGGGCAATACCATTTTCCAAAAGGCTATGGACCTCTGAACATCCTACACGGTACACAATATTTATGATAACGTGAGTAGCTTTATACCGTTGTTTATTTAACTGTATTCCGGAAATGCACTTTATGATAACTTGAGTATCCGCAGAATACTTTTTTAAATTACCTGTAAGTATTGTTGGGTTAATATTGTTTATGAGTTTGATTTAATACATGTTCAGTGTTTTGCACCTTGTTCCCAGAGGAACATTGTTTCGTTTATCAGCATACGTTTGAATGACAACAGACTTGAATTTGAACTTGATAAGGTGCTGTAAAACAGCAACTTAAAAAAAAACCCACAGTGGATAAAAGGAAGAAATGATAGATACAACAGAACAGAATTAATTTAGTCAGCACACACAAAATGCTGGAGGAATTCAGCAGGCCAGTCAGCAGCCATGGAAAAGAGCACCCTTCAACAGGATTGCAGAAAAAAAGACGAGGAGTCAGAGTTAGAAGGTTAGGGAGGAGAGGGAGAAGCACACAGTGATAGATGACACTGGGAGTGGGGAATGGTGAAGCAAAGAGCTGGGAAGCTGATTGGTAAAAGAGAGGCCGTGCTGAAGAATGGGGAATCTAATAGTACAGGGCGGAATGTCACGGGATGAAGCAAAAAGGGTAGGAGCACCAGAGGGAGGCGATGAACAGGCAAGGAGATAAGGTGAGAGAGTGAAAGGGGGATGGTGGAATAGAGAAGGGGAAGAGGAGCATTACCGGAATTTCGAGAAATCGATATTCATTCCATCAGCTTGTAGGCTATAAAAGTGTTGCTCCTCCAACCTGAGTATGGCCTCATCCCGACAGTAGAGAGGACCATGGATTGAAATGTCGGAATGGAAATGGGTAGTGGAATTAAATTGGGTGGTCACTGGGTGATCCCTTTTTTTTCTGACTGACGGAGTGTTTGGTCTCGGCAAAGTGGTCTCCCAATCTACGTCGGGTTTCACCAATATACAAGAGGCTACTCCTAGAGCATTGGAGTATCGTAAAGAATAGATGACCATCGATAGACTCACAGGTGAAGTGTCGACTCGTCTGGAAGCACTGTTTAGAGCCTAGAATGGAAGCGAGGGAGGAGATGTACTGACAAATGAGGCACTTATTCCGCTTGCAAGGTTAAGTGCCAAGAGTGATATCAGTGTTAAGAAATGAATGGGCAAGGAAACCGTGTAGGCAGCAAACGCTTCTGAAAGCAGAAAGCGTTTGTGTGTAATTGGGAGAGCTCTGCTTGGTGGTACGATCCCGTTGGAGGTTGCGGGAGTTACAGAATTATGCACTTGATATAGAGTCTGTTAGGATGGTAGGTGAAGACAAGTGGAACCCTATCCTTGGTGGGGTGACGGGAGGATGAGGCGGAAGCAGACCTGCGTGAAGTTGAAGAGATACGCGTGAGGGCAGAGTTGTTGGTGGAGGAAGGAATGCCTCTTTCTTTGAAGAAAGGGGAAAGTCTCTTTAGTTCTGCAATGAAAAATGAAACACTACCGATGTGGTTTAAAAGTGGTTCATGATTATTTGTGAAGCAACTGCTTTACTAGCACTGCTCCATCCATGGGATACTGAAAGATGTTTTCTGGTAAATTGACTTTAACCTGTTGAGCGGCAGAAAGGTCTTGCACAGTAAATTAGGTGACAAATGATGGCAATCTAAGCCTGAGAGTTTACATTCTGCAAGCATGTACAGCAGAGGAGAATTTAGACGTGATATATCTTACTGTTTATTCCCTTTATCCTCCATGTCTATCTGGCAGTAGGGATGGCACTGAAGTAACAACTTTGCTAATCGGAAGCAAAGGACTACGGATGCCTTAAGGTTAAATTTCAAAACACAAATTTAATTAACAGTTCAGGCAGTGGCTGCGGAGGAATGAGGGAAAAAAAAGCTTATGTACGCTCTATGAATAGGTGACTACCTTATTGGAAGAACGTGAATGGAGATAAATTGTTCTTTTCTGGGTTGTAATTTTGGCGGTTAAATAGGCATTGTTGCAGCTTAGCTAATTATAATCTCACGTAAAATGTTCATCGGCTTCGTATTTCCTAGTTATATTTGCTGTCAATTTAAGTAGAAGCAGGAAAGAACATAGTGTGGATGTATGAATATATAAGTGCACACATGCACTCTGCCAGATGGCAAATATAGGACACACAGTAACTTGATTTAAGTACGTTGTCCTCTGCGTCGGAATCCACCAAAGCCTCCTATGTGTGTAGAGCCGTCGACGTTTGGTAGAGGGCAGACAGAGTAAATCGGGCTATGGTGCTGGAACGTGAGGCTGAGACAGTAAGCCAGATAGAATGCCCTTGTTCTCTACTCGTGGTGACTTTTCTTGCAAGAAATGAACATTTTATGAATGGGGGATTGGCGACTCCACAAAGAGTGCACAATATGTTTTTCCCCAAAGAGCCCGATGATGATTTTCTTTAGTGGATTTGAGGGGGATATAATGAATTTTTTCAATCTGCACGTGCTTTCAGGCGTTAATAACGAATTTCGTGCACCCTGAGATGTTTTGTACGAGGAACTAAGGTTCTGCATGATGTTCTGTAGAGTTTTTCCATGATATTGGTCAATTCCGAGAACAAGAGTAAGGAGGCATACGACTTTAGGCATTAAAGCATTAAAACATAGGGGTAGTTTCTTGGCCTATCGAACCTGCTCCGCAATTCAGTCATGGATGATTGATTTTGCGCTCAAACCCATTCTGAAGCCTTGTAACCTGTGTCGCTCTGACTGAGCAAAAGCCTTTCAATCTCTGCTTTAAATACACTCGAACACTTGGCTGGCGCAGCCGCCGAAGGCAACGCATTCCACTTATTGAACAACGTCTAGCTAAAGACTTATCTTCTCATCTTTGTTTATGAATGGGCTGCTCACAATTCGGAGACTCTAATGCTAGCCCTAGACTTACCCAGTATAGGAAATATCCTCTCCACAGATACGCTGTCGAAGTATTTTACTCGTGTTTGCTGAGCATCTCCCGGATAGACACCTCGTCTGTCAAGCGCTTCAAGAAGCCATGCAGCGCTTTCTCATTCTAGGGGAACTGAATATCATTTAAGGACACTGAGACCGGCTTCTAGACAACCCTGGTAGTGGCAATGGCATACTCATGTCTAATATGTCAAACCCCCTGGGAGGTATTAATGTTTCTGAGAGATAATGATCAGTAATTTGTTATTGCATATTACCGACTAAATTGGGAAGCAACCATTCTGATTAGGTGAATTCTTAAAACTATCATCGTTGTTGAAGTTAACCGTTTTACCTGATCACGAGAGCTCTTACAGCAAGGACCCAATATGTAGGGTATGAAGTGGATGCTGAATGACTAGTTTAAAATGTCAATAAATGAGAAAGTTATATTTTGAGATTTGTCAAGTCATTGTGAAGTACCCTGCTATTTTCGGATGCAAGTAGGTCTCCCTCATCTCTATCATCAATTTAATTGGTTTGAGGCTGGATAACATGAACTGGTTTTAATGAAACTAAAGCTTCTGTATACCATTGGAGCTCATTAACTGTGGAGGATATAGCAGGAATAAAAGAGTGTTTTATTCCGCTACAACTCACAGATCAGAAATGAACATCATCTTGAGGTCTACAATCTGGAGTAATTCAAGATTCAAAGGAAAGATCTATGCACCTAGGGATAGATGTAGGAAAGGCCTAGATAAAGTTGAGGCGAAAATGCTTTTTCCATCTAAAAGGTTGTCCAGAGCCAGAGTGCAAAGTCTCAAGATATATGGCCGTTCATTTAGAACCGATTTGAGGAGGAACTTCTTTAGACCAGGGGCAGTGGATCTGCGAAATTCTGTTGCCGCAGTTGGCAGTCGATGTCGACTTACTTAGTATATTTAATGCGGAAATGCATTGATCTTTATTACCAAGGTCATTAAATGTTATGGGGTGAACACAGGAGAGAGCGTTAAGAGTGACGATAAAACATCAGTTATGAAATGGCGAAGAAAACTCCATAGACCGATGTCTAATGTTCTTATTGAAATGTAGCAGAGGTAAACACGACATTTTTTACTACTGACTGAATTTCTAACCCACTTAAGTTTTGAACGGTTGCCTGTTTACCTCGTGACGATGACTCCACTTTGAAGAAATTCACCAAGTGGCAACATTTCAACACACACCCAGTCATACCCCTCCCCTCTGGACTTCGGCACATTTTAATAAAACGAAAGAAGATGGATTCGATTTATTTCGCAATTCATGATGGAATACCCTTAATTCAAGGAGCCGCATATGTCACTGCGGTTGGGATATGGCCAAAGTGCGGAGTGAGAGTCACTGAAGCAGGTCGATAGTTTACAGACTTTAATTCCAAAAAGGGAATATAAAACAATAAACGCTCAGCCAAACTGCGCCGCCAACTAAAACTCTCAAAAGGGAAACGAAGCCTACACTGTTTCCGAAAAGAATATCTAAACATTAAACGAATACCGCTAGTCGTCAGATTCAATTGACATTGAAAGTCCAGTGGCTCAGGGACGTCCAAAAGCAAAGCAGCATCGAAGCGTTGATATGCTCTGTCCAAGTCTCGACAATGACTACGGCGACAGGAATGTAGTTAATTACTATCAGGATTAAATATAATTACATGGCAGGTGCAAATTCACAAGAGCAAATGCCGTATCTGCCGCGCTGCGGAATTCGTGGATGTGATAGGGACCTCTCTCAAGGCCCAGCCCCCGAGGCGCCACAGACCTGAGTCCGTTCGAAGTCCCGGATCAGCGACTTGTCCAAGATGACTTTCGCTGGGATCCAAGTACGTTCTTCGGGACCATACTATTCCCAGTGCAAAGTGCATTGGACCTAACCAGGTATCCTGCGAGATACCAGGATGCGCCGCAATCAAAGACAAGTGAACGATCTGTCATGCGGGGATGAGGGGTAGGTGGGTTTACTGGGGCCAATAGAGGGATGGTAACTGGTTTGAGCTGCGAAACATGGAATACTGGGTGGATCATTAGTGATACTGGCAGACGCAATCTATAGGATACCGGCGTCTTTTCCACTAAGGACGGTCCCACGTAGCGCGGAGCCAATTGCTCATTCTCGACTTTCAAGGGAGGATCCCTTGATACCAACCAGACATCCTCTCCTGGCTTGAATGGCCTTACCTGTAAACGGAGTCGATCAGCCTGCCGGGATTGATGTTTCTGTAAGCGCAGCATCGAAGCTGTTCAGCAGCTGGAACTCCTACGTCGATCTACTGATCAGGGAAGAACTGGAGTTGGTATCCCTTCTGACATTAAAAGGGATACATACCGGTGGAGGACGACTGGAGGTTATTGTGGGCGAACTCGGCCCATCCAATTGGGACATCCAGGACGTGGGGTTGGAAAATGCAAGACAGCGCAGTGTTGGCTCCAACTTCGGATTCAATCTCTTAGTCTGGTCTTTGGACTGTGGGTGGAGGCCAGACGAGAGGCTGACCGTGGGCCTGCAAGAGAGCCAAAAGCCTTCCAAAAGCGGGAAGTGAACTGTAATCAGACACAATATCTTAAGGAAAGCCTTGGAGCCTGAACGCATGTTGAACCATGAGTGTGCCAGACTTACGAGTCGATAAGTAAATGGGGAGTGCAATGAATTGGACAGCCTTTGAAAATCGATCCACAACGAACAAAGTGGTGGTGTTTCCATTAGACGCGGGCAGACCAGTGATGAAAACTACTGAGAGATGTGAACAGAGGTGGTGGGGCACAGGCAGCGGACATTAGGGGCCTGCCGTAATATCTTGTTCCTAGCGCAGGTGGGACAGGCAGGTACAAAGTCGTGAACATCCTGGGACTTAGATAGCCAAAAAAGCTGTTTCTTTATAAACCCCTGAGTCACTTGAATTCCCGGATGTCCAGCCGGAAGGTAGGAGTGACCCCATTCGAACACTTTGGAACAAGCAGCGGGTTGGGAGGTCCCCCATCCAGGACTGGATATGATTGTCGGGTGGCCCTCGACTCTGCCTCTTCCCCAGATCACTGGACCAGCGATACACGAGGGAGGAAGAATAGGCTCTGGATCGGCGTTTTCCTCAGATCCGTCGAACTGTTCGGGGAGAGCGCCGGCCTTTGTATTCTTGCTGCCGGGAGGTAAGTGAGGATGAAATTGATCCGGGTGAAGAAGAGAACCCATCGGACTTGACGAGATTTGTGTCTCTTAGCATCCTGAATATATGAGATGTTCTTCTGATCTGTTCAGATGCTAAGATGCTGTGATCTGTCCAGAGATATGCTCTACCCCTCCAGCCAGTGTAGCCATTCCTCCAGGGCCTCCTTGACAGCCAGAAGCTCCCTGTTCCCAACATCGTAATTCCTTTCGGTGGAGTCAAGCGACGGGGAAGAAAGGCGCAGGGTTGCAGCCGGCTATCCGCAGACGAGCGCTGAGAGGACAGCTCCAATGCCTGCATCGGATGCATCCACCTCGCCAATGAATGGTTGAGATACATCTGGGTGTGGCAGCAGCGGGGCAGTGGTAAACCGTCACTTTAGCTCGGAAAGCATAGAAACAAAGAAAGCATTCTGCACAATACAAGTCCTTCGGCCACAAAGATGTGCCTAACATGTCCCTACCTTAGAAATTACTAGGCTTACCCATTGCGCTTTATTTTTCTAAGCTCCATGTAGCTATTCAAATGTCTCTTAAAAGACCCCATCGTATCCGCCTCCATTGCCGTTGCCAGCTGCCGATTCCATGCACTCACCACTCTCTGAAGTAAAAAGCTTACCCATGATATCTCCTCTGTACATATTCCGCAGCACCTTAAACCTGTGTCCTCTTGTGTCAACCATTTCAGCCTTGGGAAAAAAGCCTCTGACTATCCACATGATCAATGCTTCTCATCATCTTATACACCTCTATCAGGTCACCTCTCATCCTCAGTCGCTCCAAGGCGATAAGGCGGATTTCTCTCGATCTGTTTTCATAAGGCAAGCTCTGCTGTCCAGACGACATCCTTGTAAATCTCGTCTGCAACCTTTCTATGGTTTCCACTGCTTCCTGTAGTGAGGCGACCAGAACTGAGTGCAGTACTCCTACTGGGGTCTGATCAGGATCCTATAGCATTTCCTCTCGGCTCCTAAATACAATTCCACGATTAATGAAGGCCAATACACCGTATACCCTCTTAACCACAGGGTCAACCTGCGCAGCGGCTTTGAGTGTCCTATGGATCCGAACCCTAAGATCCCCCGATCTTCCACACTGCCAAGAGTCTTACCGTTAATACTATATTCTGCCATCATATTTGCCCCACCAAAATGAACCACTTCACACTTACCTGGGTTGACCTCCATCTGCCACTTCTCAGCCCAGTTATGCATCCTCTCAATGTCCTTCTGTAATATCTGACAGCCCTCCATACTATCCACAACACCTTCAATCTTGTTGTCATCAGAAAACTTACTAACCCATCCCTCCACTTCCTCATTCAGGTCATTTATAAAAATCACGAGGGTGAAAAAAGCAAGGGTCCCAGAACAGATCCCTGAGGCACACCACTGGTCACCGACCTCCGTGCAGAATATGACCAGTCTGTAACCGCTCTTTGCCTTCTGTGGGAAAGCCAGTTCTGGATCCACAAAGCAATGTCCCTTTGGATCCCATGGCGCCTTACTTTCTCAATAAACATTGCATGGGGTACCTTATCAAATGCCTTGCTGAAATCCGTATACACTATACCTACTGCTCTTCCTTCATCAATTCTTGCTCGGCACCGTCCATCCAATGGAATCCCTCTGAAGTCCTCTTGGTGAGTGCAATATTTGGAGCCGCGATAGAGCTGAAATTCCCAACAAAGCGGCGACAGAAGTTAGCAAACCCCATAAAGTGCCATAAACTGCCTAAATTTTAGTCTGGTCGAATTTAACACCGGATGGGGTAAGTATATATCCCAAATACGACATCTGATTTTTAGGGAAATCATACTTTTTTAGTCTGAGTAATCTCCGGACATACTGGGCGTGCTCCTGATGTGAACTGGAATAGATAAGGATGTCATCTAAATACACAAACACAAATTGGTTCAACATGTCCCAGAGCACATCGTTAACCAAGGTCTGGAATACAGCGGAGGCGTTGGTAAGACAGTAAGACAGTAAAAGGAATCACTGGATATTTATAGTGGACATTAGAGGTGCTGAAAACTGGTTTCCACTCATCCACCTTCTCTTATGTGAATCAGATTGTAAGCAGTGCGCAGGTTAATTTTGGAAAATATTGTTGCTCCCTGGAGTTGTTCAAACGGAGCCGACAACAATGGAAGAGGGTAGCCGCTCTTCACAGTGATATTGTTCAGTGGCCGATAAACGATATAGGGACGGAGCTTGCAATATTTTTTCTCACAAAAAACGAAATCCACTCCTGCCGGCGAGATTGACGGACGGATAAACCCCATACTCAATGCCTCCTTAATGTATTCCTCCACGGCCTCCGTTTCTGGACGAGAGAGGGAAAAGAGACGATTCCCTGGAGGTCAAGTGCCAAGTAGGAGGTGGCACAGTCGTATGGACGGTGTGCGGCAGAGTTGTGGCCTTACTTTTACGTAAAACATCAAGGAGATCCGCATAGTTAGCTGGAATCCCAGAAAGGACCGCAACATTATTTAGCACAGGAGGGGATTGATGGGATGGAGATCGAGCTGGACCCAAACAGGCAGACAGGTATGCCGGTCTCTACTCTTGGAGTAACTGGAGAGACCAATCGATCCGTGGGTTATGTCGGGGTAACCAGGGGAGATCAAGTATCAGTGGCTTTTCAGTTGAATTAACCAGATAGAAAGATATTTCTTCATGGTGGTTGCCTTCGAGCATCAGTTGGAGGGGTTGTTTGGAAAGGCAGATCTGGCCGGTTCCCAAAGGTCGACCTTCCAGCCTCTTGACGTGATATTTTCCTCTTAATTCCTGAGTTGCAACATCCCATCTCTGAGCGAGATGCAGCCATAAGTTTCATAGCTGCACCGGAATCAATAAAAGTCTTAAGATCATTGGTCTGAAACCTACAAGACAATGAAGCTGCGAGCATTATACAATTAGGGGAAGCTGACTGAAGAGAACCAATCCGTCAGGATTTCCCTCCCTGCTGACGGGTAGTCTCTTTTACTAAACGCTTGGAACATGCCTCCGGGAAGTGTCCTGGATCATCACAGTAAAGGCAGGCAGCTGTTCCCCGGTGCCGCTCTCTTTCCTCCTGAGATAGGCGCGTCCGTCCCACTTGCGTACTCAGTGGTTAGGGAGTGGGAGAGGGCGAGGTAAGACAGTAATAGCAAGTTTGGAACAGTTTTACCTGCGCTACTCAGAAAACCGGCTGTCAACTCGAATCGCCAGATTAATCATGTCATCCAAATTACCCTGCTCGTCCCGGGCAGCAAGTTCAGTCCACGGTGGAATACAGTGCTGAGGGATATTTCATTCCATCCTGTCTCGACAGCAAGGGTACGGAATTTGACTGCACAGGTTGTCATCGTTCCGCTGCCTCGGCGCAGGTCCAAGAGTCTCTGGGCAGGCTCCTGACCTCGTACTGGAAGGTCAAAAACTCTCCTTAACTCTGCCAGGAGATGTCAGAATGTCTGATTTGCGGGGTACACTTGCTCCCGTGAACAGTCTGAGCGGAGGTCCGTCAAGAAGCTTGACCATGTACGCCAATTTTCGCGCATTATCACCAAAACTATCAGGCTGGGCTTGGAATGTTAGCTCGCATTGGGTAAGAAAATTCCTGCAATCATCTGGATCACTAGCATATCTGCCTGGTGGTGGAATACTCGATTCCCTAACGGTCGTGGGAGTCGGCTCTGGTCCCGGCGCGGGGACATTAGTAACAGAGATTGTGGGGGCAGCACTAAAGGAGAATCTGCGAGATGCTGGAGTGGGACAGAGGCGGCGTGAAGCTGCTGATTTCAACTGGCGAGAACGTTAATGGTTGTAAGTTGATGCTGGCTGTTCACAGTAAGTTCGCGAACAGCGGCCGTGAGAGCGGAAATCGCAGACGCCTGAGTCCGATTGTCCGTGGTGAGATGTTGGACAGCTGCAGCTGGAGACAATACCTGTTCCTCCAAATGAGAGTGGGCTTGGGGGCACGAGGCAAACCCCTTTATTGGCTCTGCAACTTCACTGAGAACGGTTCCCATTGCCTTCAGCCTATCTCTCTCTCTCTCTCTCTCTCTCTCTCTCTCTCTCTCTCTCTCTCTCTCTCTCTCTCTCACCCTCTCCCTCTCTCCCTCTCCCATTTTTATGGTCGAGACCTGCTGTCACCATGATTTGGTATGGCCCAAATGCGGCGTGAGAGACACTGAAGCAGGTCGATAGTTCACAAACTTTAATTCTTTAATTCAAAAAAGGGAAAATGAAACAACAAATGCTAGGCCAAACAGCTTCTCTAACTAAAACACTCAAAAGGGATACGAAGCCTACACCGAGGCAGAAAAGAACATCTAAACGTTAATCAAATACGGCTAGTCTTCAGAGTCAGTTGATTTTGAAAGTCCAATGGCTCAGGGAAGGCCGAATGTAAAACAGCAGCGAAGCTTTTCGATGCTCTCTCCAAATTTCAACAAGCACTACGAGAAGAATGTAGTTAAATACAGTCACGATCAAATGATAATTACCTGACACGTGCAAATTCACGAGCGCAAATGCCGTATCTACTGCGATGCCGAATCCGTGATTGTGACAACATATCCATTATTAAATGTGACCAAAAAATGAACACAAAATTTCAAATGTACATTTACTAAAATTCTGCATAATTGTTAAAACAAATTTTCAAAAGGATTGATGGTAAATTTTGCAATACCGACAGTTATGCAATATTTGGGAATGAGGAACAGTTTCGAATTTTCCAGGAACTACCATCAATGTAACATTGAAAAAGTGAATTCTCCCAACCTTTAAATTTGTAGATTGAGCCGTTTTAGTGGCAAACGTTTCAGTGTGATTACATATTGATGAGATGATTTGTAAAAAAAAACGTTTTGCCTGTTTGAACATTAATGCATGATGTAATGCATTAATGCAGCTGAAATTAAGCACAGCTGGTTGAACAAACAATGGAGCAGCTATTTTCACTCCAATCTTCAAAGAAAACAGCATCTTTTATTTGTGATTTCCTTACGATTGTGAATACAATGAGAAACAATCTAATTTTGGATTCTTCATTGATTTCTAAGAAAATCAGTCCCGTATTTTCGCACGATTTGAAAGACGAAGCCAAAGTCGACTCTATTCCAATTTCATGATTGCACACCTGCACTAGTGCTTGTAGCAGTATCATATGCACAAAGTATCAGATAAGTAACGTACAAAAAACAAAAGCTGAACATATATCTTGGGCATGTCTTATTATTAAAAATGCACCATCGGAACAAAAGGAATATAAAGTTCATTTTTGTGCAACGTGGTCAAAATGGAGCAGTGCTCCGAAATGGTAGTGACTAGAGTTTCGCCTTCTGGTTGAAGAAATGCATGTTCGATAGGTTCGGCATCGATCTTGATATTTTGAAAATCAAAAGCAAACATTTCAATGGTACTGGTGCGCCAGGATTCACGGAAGAACTACGGATCCCGTATGTACAAGTTGGAAGATTTTCCAAGATAGCAACGCATATGGTCAAGACAGTGAGAAAGCCATGTGGGATAGACAACCACATGAGCAAAAACATCAAAGGTGCGGACAGGAACATTTTTGTCCGAATTCATGAAACTGCCTTTCAGCCGCAGCTGATACATTATGTACTGTCTTGGTCGTTATACCAGAGATAGGATATGTTAGTTCTGAAAAATGCTTAGCCCGAGATGGAACATGTTAGTTATGAGCAGAAATACACGAGGCTGGATTGTTTTTTTTCTTGGAGCAAATGAGTCGAAATGGGTATCTAATCGTAAAATACAGAAACTTGAGGGGGCAGAAAGACGCCTCAGTGATATCTAAGACCAGATGACAAGGATTTCAGCCGAGATGTAACAGGTTCAGATGAGATCTGAGAAAGACAAATATTCCACTCGGCATGGTGCTGAACTCTGTGATTGTTGAGGAGACACGTACTTTCACGAAACTTAAGTACACGGACGAGCATTTGAAACACCGACGACAGACCATGTATTGGTAACTGATCATACTGCTAATCGGCAGGCAATCGTTGGCATCACCAGGATGTGCTGAAAGGATTAGTATTGGTATATATTTTGTCACATATTCATTCGATCTGTTCTCCTCTTTCTGACTGGACGAATTCATTGTGGATGAAGCAAACCTGAGTCCTCGACACATAAGAACATTCATTGTAAATGCAAATCCCTATCCTTCAAATTAATTTTCAACATCTCAACCATTACCCGATCTACGGTACATCGGTGACACAGACGTTCACCATGACCGTAAGTTGGTTAGTTCACGATGTGGAATATCCTTGAGTCATCCTGAGATTAGCTTGAATCTAGATCAGAGAGAAAAATAAAAAGTCGTTGTGGAATCTCTCTTGCGGTATACTGTGAACCACCGATCACTGCACTCTTCCAGTCATTTTAATTTTCTACCTGCGGAATGAACCTGGCCATTGCTTATTTCTGTCATAACGCCACCCACTCAACAACATGCAGCGTGGTGTATCTGCTTTCAACAGTGATATCCACAGAATGGTAGTTCAACTCTTTACTTAACCACATGGCATGAATTGCTGAATTGAGATCTTTGCGAAAAACTAAATATCATCGTCTTTCTAAGTCTGCTCGTCCTTCATTTCTTTCGGTCCTTATATGACTTGTTGCTGTACGACGATACTTTAACTGCATTGTACTTTGGAGTTAATATTCCGTGTTCGGAACAATTAGTTCTATCTTTACATAATCTGCAGGAAATGTATCCACAACTCCCAATGTACATGAAAGATGTCTTTGAAAGTGCTTTTGCAAGGCAGTTGTACAACTTGAGAGTTATTCCTCAGTACAAGCTTAAATAATCATGCAATGAGTTGCATTTTGTGTTTCATAAACTTGGTCTGCAATTTGCTGTCTCACAGCTGTCTATCGACTTCCATTGATTCATTTATCATTTTTAAATTACAGTAATACTTTCAAAAAATTACATCTATTGCATTACTGTTTTGGGAATCATACAGTCATAGTAAAGTATAGCTGAGAAGCAGGCCATTTAACATATTAGACCTTGCCTAACCTTTAAGCTGCCTACTTCCATCAACTTGAACTGGAATCATAGCTCTCCATAGGCCTACCTTCCATGCAGCTATCGAAACATATCTTAAACATTGAAATCGAGCTCGAATGCACATCTTATGTTGGCAGCCAGTTCATTCACTTAATTCTCTCTTAGTGAAGAAGTATTCTCCTTTAATTTTTTTTTGCCTTTCACTTTTAACTCATTGCTTCAGGTTGCAATCCCATCCAAAGTCAATGGAAAAAGAACATTTGCCTTAATCCTATCTATACTTGCCATGATAATTTTATACCTCTATCAAATATCCTCACTTTTTTCATACCTCCTATTCGGTGTCCTGTCAAATGCCTTGCTAAAATCCATAGAGAGAACATCCACTGTTTTGCCATCCTCCCCCTTCCTGGAAAATTCTCTATACTACAAAACTATAAGGTTTGATATGACACAACAGGCACAGCGACATGCTAACTATACTTAATCATTCCATATCTATCCAAATAATTTAAAGATTCTGTCCATTCGGATATATTTTTATTAACTTTTCATCTCCCCTGATTTTTTCTTAATCATTTTCTTGCCTCCCTTATATTCCATCTGCATTTCATTCACATACTTACTATGCACTTCAAGTATTTTTTTCTTAACCGGGGCCTCAATATCTCTTAAAAACCAAGTGTCCTTAAACCTGTTATCTTGCTTTTTATTTGGACTGGCACTTACAAGCCTCTGTTCTGTCAAAATTTTAATTATGAAGGCTTCCCACTTACAAAGTACACCCTTGGCAAATATCAGCCTGTCTCAATCGACACTTGCCATATAATTTTTGATAGCGTTACAATTGGCCTTTCTTCAATTTAGAATCTCAGCACGCGGACCTGAACTTTGGCGTGGTCATCTCTTTCATTACACTCCTCTGGATGAATTTTTCAGTCGGTCCTGACGATGCTCTGCTAAGGCAATTTCCCGACCACTAACACGCCCTCTTTTAATCCCTATCACACTGTGAGTATAAAACCTCAGAACCCCGAAAGATGGTGCTGCTATCATACCCCTCCTGCATCCAAGTGTCATTCATGTCCACGATATTATAATGCTATGTGTTACTCCATGACCTGAGCTCGTTTACCTTTATTACGATACTTTTTGCATTGAAATATAGGCTGCGCAGGACGCTAGTCACACCATGTTCAACATTGATTCCTGACTTCATGAATTTGTCTCAAGTCGTAACTACATCGGTCTCCACAATCTTTCTACAATCTGTCCCGAAACTCCGTTTCACTTCCCTGCAACTGTAGTTTCAACTACACAGTGCAGCACTAGCAAACCTTTCTGCTAGAATATTAGGCCCCTTCCAGATCAGCTGCAAACCGTCTTTTATGTATCCTCTTTAACTCTATAACAACGAGTCAAACTGTATAATCTTACGTTCTCGCCCTCAAAACTAGATTTCTGTTCCCATCACGAATTAATCCTCAATCATCACAGCTCGCGTCTTCTCCCACTTTCCATGTGAGTCACTGTCAGACTCAGTACTCGAGAACTGGCCACGGTTGCTGTCGTCTGCAAGGTCAACCTCCCTCAACAAAATCCAAAGTTTTCGGTGAAGGTCACAGGGATACTCTGCACTGGCTCTTTAATCCCTCCCCCTTCCTTATGCAAGTCACTTAACTAAGGCTGTTGATAGGGCTTTAAACTGTATAGTACCAGTGTGTGTGCAACAGATTGAAGGAGTATGGATAAAGTAAAAAAAAAAGTGTGATAAGCTCTGGCTCCGTCAGCTGCGTAAGCTAAGGAAGACAACCTCCGGCCCCACTATATGTGTGAGATTGAGCTGGAAGCCCAACCCGATAACTCTGCTTGTGTGAATGCTGCTTAATTCGTTACCTGTTTCAAATAAGTACCAAGGAATAACAGACAGTACTCCGCAGATAACGATTTAGCTTTATAATTTTTATGTCGACTGAAAGATTAGTAAAGAAAAAAAAACAACAAAGAAGACAAAAGGGCCCATTTTTAATGATCATGTCTAATATAAACAAGTTGGAGATCACGGCATTCATTTCGCCGATCCTCCTTCGTTCTCCCCGGGGTTCATCGTTTCACGGTCCCACTCTGGGTTGAATCCAATGACCACTTCTGTCCAGTGTCTTCTCCCTTCATCTCCCTTCGAACAAAAAAAAAACAGTTCACATTAGTGCCACGCACAAAACACGAAACAACACTCCCTTCATTTTACGGCTCATATTCCAAAGCACCCGTTATCTCCAACTTTAGCCTCAACAGTGTTTCCACAAAAAAAAAAACCCTTACGTTAGCAGTGAAAACTTTCCCAGGGTGCTATATCTGGATAAAGATAAGGGAAAATACGACTAAGTAGAAATGTAGGAGTGTAGTGAAGAAAAGTGATGTGCAGAAGAGTAAAACATTACAAGAATGAAACTATAGGTTGTTAACTTGAACATGGATTGCGTGAATCAAGTTGGACGAGGCAGACTTGAGGAGGACGTCAAAGACTTCATTCGTGATGGCTTTCTTGAACAGCATGTTATTGACCTACACGTGCTAACTTAGATCTAGGCCTGTGCAAAGAGACAGGTAATATTAGTGATCTTCTTGGAAAGAGTAGCCCCAGTTTCTCATAAAAATGGAGGGTGCAATAGCTCGATGTAATCCTAGTATATTATGCTTAAACAATGGAGACTACAATGGGATGAGGGAGGATTTGGCGCGTGTAGAGTGCGTATAAGGTCTTCATGGTGGGACGTTTGAGGAACAGTGGAAAACGTTCAATGAGATTTTTCACGGTGCTCAATAAAAGTATATTCCAATTAAAAGTAAGGACAACAAGGGTGGAGAGAGACAGCCTTGGATAAATAAGGAAATAAAAGAAGGCATCAATGTACAAGTTTGTGCATAGTAAGTTGCCAAGAACATTACGAAAACTTTAAAAGGCACCAAAGAACCACTAAGCGAGCAATCAAGTAAGGAAAGGGAAGCCAGGTTATAAAAATAAACTACCCCAAAAGTAATAACGGACAGTAACTGCTTTTATAATTATATGAAGCAGAAAACTGAGGATATAGTGAACGGAGGTCTCTTGGAGGTAGAGAAGCGGAAATTCATATTGGGTAATAAGGAAATGATAAAAGCATAGAGTGACTATTTTTATAGGTCTTCGCGGTGGAGGACATGTCTAACATACCAAAGAGAGATGCTATGGATACAATGGGAGATGAATGCCTCGATACAATAGTTATCATTAAAGAAGTAGTGCTGAGGAAACTTGTGGTTCTGAAGATAGGTAAGTCCCCTGAACATGACAGAATGCAAGCCAGAGTACTGAAGGAAATAACAAAAGTTGTAGTAGAGGCTTTAGCGATAATTTACCCAAATTCTCTGGACTTTGGACAGGTCCCAGCGGATGAAGACGGCGTATGTCACACCACATTTCAAAATAGGATGTAGGCAAAAGGCAGGCAACTATAGACCAGTTAGTTTAATATCTGTAGTTGGGAAAATGCTTGAAGTTATTATTAACAAAAAATATTGAGGTATTTGGAAATAAATTTATCAATCAGACAGACGCAGCATTGATTCAGAAAGGGGAAGTCCTGGATGCAAAACATACTGGACTTTTTTTGAGGATATAGCGAGCTCAGAGTATAGAGAGGAATAGATGGACGGCTACTGTACTTGGATTTCCGGAAGGTGTTTGATAAGGTACCATATAAAAAGACAACCAAAGGTAAGGGTGCACACAGTTGGATGGAGGATAGGTTAACTAATAGAAATTAGAGAGTTGGGATACATGGGTATTATTCTGACCCGCAATCAGTGGTGCGCGGTGTGTTGCGGGGTTGATGCTGGGCCTGCAAATTCTCATGATATATATCAACGATCTGGAAGAGGGTCCGAGTGTAGTGTGTCCACTTTTTCTGATGATACTAAATAGAGTGGAAACGTAAATTGTGCAGAAGACACGGAGAGACTGCAAAAAGAGAGAGGGCAAAGGTCTGTCAAAAGTAGTACAATGGTGGTAAATGCGAGGTCATTCACTTTGGTAGGAAAAATGAAAGATCAGATGAATATGTAAATTGTAAAAAAGAACTGCAGTATTCTGCTGTGCAGACGGACTTGGGTGTGTTTGTGCATGAATCACAGAACAAAAGGTTGGTTTGCAAATGCAGCAGGCTATCAAGAAGGCTTCAGTGCAAGAGAGACAAAATTAAAAAGCAGGCAGATTATGCTGCAACTGTACAAGGTACCGGTGAGACGTATCTGGATTAATGCGTCCAGTTCTGAAATCCTTACTTGAAGAAGTATATATTGGCTTTGGAGGCGTTGCAGAAGAGGTTCACCAGGTTGATTGCAGACCTGAAGAGATTGAACTATGAGGAGCGATGGAGTGGCCTACGACTGTTCCCGGTGGAATTCAGAGGAATGAAAGGAGGTCTTATAGAAACTCAAATAGAGTTATAAAAGAGATAGATGAGATAGAGGCAGGTGAGTTATTTCGACTGGTAGTTGAGACTAGAACTAAGGGACATAGACTTAAGATTCTGGGGCGTAGACTTTGGACGGAGATGAAGAGCAGCTGCTTTTTCCCAGAGAGCGATGAATCTGTGGAATTCTCTGCGCAATGAAGCAGTGGGTGCTAGTTCAGTGATTTCAGGGTTATGGGTAAAAGTCACCTAGCTGGAGAAGAGTCCACGGACAGATTAGACATGCACCAATTGAACGGCGGAGCAGTCTCAACAGGCCAGATTTCCTTATGACTGTCGGTCAGTTTTCTGTGTCCTGCTCCGTGCCCATAAGGACCTCCCTATATGTCTTATAAATCACCCATTCAGCATCATAAAGGATCCGCAGTTTATCCAGTTCCAGCTCGAACTCCAGTGTTAGAAGTTAGAGTGTTGGAAGCTAGAGCTGGGTGTACATCTAGCAGATGCAGTGCTGGACGATCACCCTGCCTTCCCGCGAGTGGAGCATTCCATTATTCCGCCTGGCATCTATATTGTACTAATTGAGCAAAATACAGAAGGATGAATAATAAACAAAAAACTTTGGAAAATTAGGCCTTTCGGCCTATCGCGCCTGCTCTGCCATTTGATCATAAATGATTTATTTTCGCTCGCACTCTTATTCTCCTGCCTCTACCCTAAAGTTCGACATCCATATAAGGCAAAAATCCCCACCTTTATTTATGCAAAGACGGCCTCCATAGCCGTGCAGCTCAATGAAAATACAGATTCAGTAATCACCAAGTAAAAAAAAAAAAAATCACCTGTCTTCTAACTAGAAGACTAGCAGAAAACCGGACAATTTCGGAGTTCTTTATTGGTGAACAGAAGGCAACTTAAAACAATAGATACCAAATTGACAACGTATTTATTAATATAAATGATGATATCAAATTAGATTTTGCAACGAGAACTGGGTGTCATTGTACATCAGTCATTGAAGGTGGCATGCAGGTACAGCAGGCGGTGAAAAAGGCAAATGGTATGTTGGCATTCATAGCAAAAGGATTCGAGTACAGGAGCAGGGAGGTTCTACTGCAGTCGTACAAAGCCTTGGTGAGACCGCACCTAGAATATTATGTGCAGGTTTGGTCCCTAATCTGAGGAAAGACATTCGTACCATAGAGCGAGTACAAAGAAGGTCCACCAGATTGATTCCTGGGATGGCAGGACTTTCATATGAAAAAAGATTGGATCGACTAGGCTTATACTCACTGGAATTTAGAAGATTGAGCGGGTGATCTTATTGAAACGTATACAATTCTAAAGTGATTGGACAGGCTAGATGCAGGAAGGTTGTTTCCGATGTTGGGGAAGTCCAGAACGAGGGGTCACAGTTTAAGGATAAAGGGGAAGCCTTTTAGGACCGAGATGAGGAAATACTTCTTCACACAGAGACTGGTGAATCTGTGGAATTCTCTGCCACAGGAAACAGTTGAGGCCGGTTTTTTGGCTATATTTAAGAGGAAGTTAGGTATGACTCTTGTGGCTAAAGGGGTCAGGGGGTATGGAGAGAAAGCTGGTACAGCTTTCTGAATTGGATGATCAGCCATGATCATACTGAATGGCGGTGCAGGCTCAAAGGGCCGAATGGCCTACTCCTGCACTTATTTTCTATGTTTCCTTGTTTCTAACTGAGTGCATGCAATATAGCAAAAATCGGCAGAAAGCTAGACAATTTTGGAGTTATTTATTGGCGAACAGAAGGCAACTTAAAAATAATAGATACCAAATTGGCATCGCTTTTATTATAAAAGATGATACCAAATCAGATTTTTCAGTTATTGGAAGAGTAAAGGATAAGCATAAATTTAGATCAGACCGCGTGCAAGTGAAGTTGCAGTGGTAATAACGGGGAACAAAAAAGTAAGTAA
This sequence comes from Hypanus sabinus, assembly GCF_030144855.1. Taxonomy (NCBI): domain Eukaryota; kingdom Metazoa; phylum Chordata; class Chondrichthyes; order Myliobatiformes; family Dasyatidae; genus Hypanus; species Hypanus sabinus. The sequence continues at coordinate 151,315,193 of NC_082710.1, read as the reverse complement.
GTAAGTTGCTGCGTCAGTCCTCTCCGAGCCAGACGAATATCAGAAATTGGTGACAGAGTGTCGAGCAGGCGCAGTGGTGTGAACAAAGGGTATTTCAATCTATTTTAAAATAGAGAATGTACTTTGGAAGCTGAAAGGCTAAATGTAGATAAGTTAGACTATAGTCCAGCGTTCTGAAAGAAGAAGCTGATGAGGTTGGGGAAGAATTGATTGTCATCCTTCAAATATCATGACATGGAATAGTTGGGAAGGACGGGGAAATTGTTAAAAGTCTTTGAACACCTCATGAAACAACAACAAAAAATCCGGCAAAAGGCGTGAAATTATAGGACAGTTGTTGTGTCTTCAGTGTTTGGAAAATCGTTAGACTCATCTCATCTGGAAGAGGTTCAGAGTATTTGGAGGAACACAACTGCATAGGCACAATAAAGAACGATCTCGCAGCCTTTAATGTAACATTATTATAGTCTCAGCGATAAGCTGCTCACTGTAAGCTGCGTATTCACTCGCCAACTAACTGCGTGGTTTTCCTACTATTGCTACGGCTTCCTCCGACATTCCAGAGACGAACGGCCTGTTAACTTGCTTTCTCGCTAACTATATATATATAATTATTTCGGAATTTTCTGTAAGAAACTTCAGGCAGGTTAGACAATGAAGGCAGTGAAAATTGGACAGTCAGAAGGCGCTTCACCCAAGTTGCTAAACAATATAAGAGTCGCGGAATTGCAGGAAAGATACTTGTATGGACAGACGATTGACACTATTGGCGATGAGTAAGATGAAAGGAGCCTCTCCTGTTTGCTTGTCGGTGATTAGTGAAGTCTTGCAGGGATCAATGCTAGGTGCGCTACGTTTTTCTTTATATCGTATTGAGCTGGATGACGAACTTGTGGCCACGTTTGCCTACGTTAGAAAGGTCGGCCGAAAGCGAGCAGCTTTGTGTATCCACGAAGGCTTCAGAAGGATTTAGACAGATTAGAAAAAATGATCAAAGAACTGCTAAATAGAACATATCGTTGAAAAATGTACGGTTATGTAACTTTTGCGAGAGTGAATAATAGTGAATATGGAAATTGGTGTCGCGGAGGATCTTAAGAATTCTGATGCAAGATTACCTACAGGTTAACTTGCAAGATGGGTCGGTAGTAAGGAAGGCAACTGCTATGTAAGCATACATTTCGAGAGGGCTAGAATACAAAGGCTAAGATGTAATGCTGAGTAGTCATAAGGCATTGGTCAGGCCACAAGCCGAGTATTGTGAGCAGCATTGAGTTTCTTATCTATGAAAGGATGGAATGCCATTAGAAAAGGTATCGAGAAGTTTTGCTGGAATAATCCCGGGCACTAAAGAGTTTAATGGAGAGGAGCCATTCATGTTACTGGCAATAGTTAAGATAAATGATGCGGAACCTCTGAAAAGTACCGTAAAATGAACCGTCGAGATAGACGAGCACTTTCAAATAGTGTAAAGGTCTAGGAACAGAGGACACACTTTAGAAGATAGATGGTGGAGAATATTGAGAATGGAATGCCAGAGCAGAATTAATGGGCAGAATGCCGCAAATCAAATGGTATAATCTGAGGAGAGACATTCTTGCCATAGAGGGAGTACAAAGAAGGTTCACCAGATTGATTCACCATATGAAGAAAGACTGGATCGACTAGGCTTATACTCGGTGGAACTTAGAAGATTGAGGGGGGATCCTACTGAAACGTATAACGTTCTAAAGGCATTGTACAGGCTAGATGCAGGAAGATTGTTTCCGATGTTGGGGAAGTCCAGAACGAGGGGTCACAGTTTAAGGATAAAGGGGAAACCTTTTAGGAACGGAATGAGGAAAAACGTCTTTACATAGAGAGTGGTGTATCTGTGGAATTCTCTGCCACAGGAAACAGTTGAGGCCAGTTCATTGGCTATATTTAAGAGGAAGTTAGATATGGCCCATGTGGCTAAAGGGATCAGTGGATATGGAGGCAAAGCAGGTACAGGGTTCTGAGTTGGATGATCAGCCATGATCATTCTGTATGGAGGCGCAGGCTTGAAGGGCCGAATGTACTACACCTGCACCTATTACCTATTTTCTATGTTTCTATCTTTCTATCTGCTCGTATTTTTTATGTCGTTATGAACAGACGATTGCATTATGGGGGGTTGGTGCTTTCTGTATTATTGCAGAGATACTTATAGTCCCGTTTATGTAGTGTACCCCATGCAAGATTTACTGAGAAAGTAAGGAGTCTTGGAATCCAAGGGGACATTGCTTTGTGGATCCACAACAGGCTTGCCAACAGAAGGCAAAGAGTGGTTGAAGAGGGGTCATATTCTGCGTGGAGGTCGGTGACTAGTGGTGTGCCTCAGAGATCTGTTCTGGGACCCTTACTCTTCGTAATTGTTATAAATTACCTGAATTAGGAAGTGGAGGGTTTGGTTAGTAAATCTGACGATGACATAAAGGTTTAAGGTGTTGTGGATAGTGTGGAGGGCTGTAAGAGGTCACAATGGGACATTGATAGAATGCAAAACTGGTCTGAGAAGTGGCAGATTGAGTTCCACCCAGTTAACTTTGAGGTGGATCATTTTGGTAGGTCAAATATGATGGCATAATATAGTATTAATGTTTAGACTCTTGGCAGTGTGGAGGATCAGAGGGATCTTGGGGTCCGAGTCCACATGACGCTGAAAGCCGCTGAGCATGTTGACTTTGTCGTTAAGAAGGCATACGGTGTACTGACCTTCAGGAATTGGAGCACGGGTCAGGGATTCAGATTTCTGGATCATTAAGACCTCTTTTGGGGCGAGTGTGACCTGTAGAAAAAGGACGGGTTGCACTTGAATCCCAGGGCGACCAATATCCTGGCGAGCAGGTTTGATAGAGCTGTTGGGAAGGGTATAAACTGGTTTGGTAGGGGATAGGAATCAGAATGTGAGTGCAGGGATTAAGGTGGAAGGACAAAGGCTTGACGCTAAGAGTTTTGAGATGATGTGGAAGGACAAGCAGGGGACAGAACATAATTGTACCCCGTTAAATGCTTAGGAGTATTAGGAGCAAGCGGGATGAAGTTAGAGCATGGATTAGTACGTGGAACTACGATGTTGTGGCCGTTACTGAAACTTTGTTGAAGGAAGGGCAAGGTTGGATGATGCAGGTCCCGGGGTTCAGGTGTTTTAAAAGGAATAGGATGGGAGGTAGAAAAGGGTTGGGGGGAGTGTCATTGCTGGCTAGTGATAGTATCACGGCTATAGAAAGGGAGGACGCTGCAGAAGGAGTGTCCACGGAATCAGGCTGGGTGGAAGCCAGAAATAGGAAGGGATCAATCACTGTGCTGGGAGTAGCCAATAGGCCCACAAATAACCCTCCGGACACCGAGGAGCAGATAAAAAGGCAGATTTTAGAATGGTGCAGGAAATACAGGGTAGTAGTTATGGGTGATTTCAAGTTTCCGCATATTGACTGGCATCTCTGATTGCAAGGGGGATGGATGGGGCTGAATTTGTCAGGTGTGTTCAAGAAGGATTCCTGACACAGTATGTGGATCGGCGGACGAGAGCAGAGGCTATACTGGATTTAGTTTTGGGTAATGAACTTAGTCAGGTGACAGACCTCTTGGTGGGGGAGCATTTTGGTGAGAGTGACCACAACTCCATTAGCTTCAGCATAGCTATGGAAAGGGATAAAATCAGACGAAATGGTAAAGTGCTTAACTGGGGAAGGGCTAACTTTGAAGGGATGAAGCAGGATCTAGCAAGAGTAAACTGGAAACAGACGTTCAAAGGGGAAAGCATTGAAGTAAAGTGGGAGAAGTCTAGGGACCACTTGAACTGGGTTCAGGATAGGTTTATCCCGCTTTGGCAAGGATAAATGATAGGAAAAGGGAACCGTGGCTGACGAAACATGTGAGGCAACTCGTCAAGAGGAAAAAGGAAGCATATGTTAGGTATAAGAAGCAGGAAGTAGGAGGTCCTTATGAGACATACAGCGTAGCCAGGAAGGAGCTAAAGAAAGGACTTATGAGAGCTCGAAGCGGGCATGAAAAGGCCTAGGCATGTACAATTAAGGAGAACCCCAAGGCGTTCTATGCCTATGTGAAGAATAGGAGGATGACGAAAACAAAGGTGGGACCGCTAAAGGATAAAGCGGGCAACATGTGCCTGGAAACGTAAGAGGTTGGGGAGGTCCTAAATGAATACATTGCTTCAGTATACCCAAGTGAAAAAGATCTTGATCAGGATGAGTTCGAAGTAGAGCGGGCCTGTGTGCTGGACAATTTGGAGATTAAGGAAGAAGAAGTGATGGATCTTCTAAAAAAACATTAAGATTGATAAATCCCCAGGGCCGGGTATGAAACACCCTAGGTTGTTGTGGGAATTAAGAGAAGAGATCGCTGGAACATTAGCTATGATCTTTGAATCCTCTTTTACTGTAGGGGAAGTGCTGGACGACTGGATAATGGCAAATGTGGTTCCTTCGTTTAAAAAAAGGTAATAGGGAGAAACCTGGGATCTATACACCGGCGAGTCTTACGTCGGTGGTATGCAAACTACTGGAAAAGATTCTTAAGGATGGGATCTACGAGAATTTGGAGAAGTACAGTCTACTCATTGACAGTCAACATGGCTTTGTGAAGGGAAGATTGTGCCTGACGAGCGTCACTGAGTTTATTTGAAGAGGTAACAAATGAAATTGATGAGGGTAGGGCAGTGGATGTGGTCTACATGGACTTTTGCAAAGCATTTGACAAGGTCCCTCATGAGAGACTCATTCAGAAAGTCATGAGGCAAGGGTACGTGGAACCTTGGCTGTTTGGATAAAAAAATTGGCTTAAAGGAAGAAAGCAGAGGGTAGTTGTGGAAGGGAAGTATTCTCCATGGAGGTCGGTGACAATTGGTGTGCCGCAGGGATCTGTCCTGGGACCCCTACTCTTTGTGATTTTTATAAATGAACTGGAGGTAGAGGCGGAAGGATGGGTGAGCAAGTATGCCGATGACACGAAGGTTGGATTAGTTGTGGATGGAGCTGTAGGTTGTCGGAGGTTACAAGAGGATATAGACAGGGTGCAGAGTTGAGTAGAAAAATGGCAGATGGAGTTCAGTCCGCACAAGTGTGGGGAGATGCATTTTGGAAGGACAATCCAGAAGACTGAGTACAGGATTAAAAGTCAGTTACTTAAGAGTGTGGATGAACAAAGGGACCTTGGTGTTCAAATCCATATATCCCTCAAGGTCGCTGCACATGTTGATAGCGTAGTTAAGAAGGCCTATGGGATGCTAGGCTTCATTAACAGGGGGATTGAGTTCAAGAGTAGTGAGGTCATGTTACAACTATACAGATCTCCAATGAGACCGCATTCAGAGTACTATGTTCAATTCTGGTCACCTCATTTTGGAAGGATGCGGCATGGTTCCGGTCGGCCTTTTCCCTTTAAAAATTCTTTCTCCCTAGTTACCCAATTACCGTGCATCTGGCTTTCAATCAGAGACTGGGAAATAAAAACGAGGACGACCCTATCATAGGTTTCCAGTTCGTTGGTCAATCCTTGTGTGATACTTCATTCCCTATTGCGATTAGGACCGGTAATTCTAGGTTCAGCTCTAGTTCTGGAGAGTCCCTGTGAATCCCGTCTCCTTGTCAAGATCCCCCTGGTTTCCTGCTCTACGTTCAAGTCTCCGCCAGCCTCTCCAACTGAGTCGAAGTGCCAGTCTCCTGCACATGGGTTCTTCTCCATCGCCCACGTATAACAGGATGTGGAAGCGATGGAGAGGGTTCAGAGGAGATTTACCAGGATGTTGCCTGTTTTGGAGGACAAGTCATATGAAGCAAGTTTAGCAGAGCTGGGACTTTTCTCTTTGGAGCATAGAAGAATGAGAGGGGTCTTGATAGAGTTCTACAAGATTATGAGAGGCATAGATAGGGTGGATAGTCAGTACCTGTTTCCCAGGGCACCAATTGCAAACACCAGAGGGCATATGTGCAAAATTAAGGGAGAGAAGTTTAGGGGAGACATCAGGGGTAAGTATTTTACATAGAGGGTTGTGAGTGCCTGGAATGACTTGCCAGGGATGGTGGTGGAGGCTAAAACATTAGGTGTATATAAGAGCCTCTTGGACAGGCACATAGATGAAGGAAAAATGGAGGGTTATGGGGTAGTGTGGGTTTAGTACTTTTTTAAAGGATTATATGGGTCGGCACAACATGAAGGGCTGAAGGACCTGTACTGTGCTATAGTGTTCTATGATTCTATGGTTCAGCAATCGTGGAATAAAATTTAGGAGTCGAGAGGTAATGGTACAGCTATATTGGATCCTGTTCAGACCCCACTTGGAATACTGTGCTCTGTTCAGGTCGTCTCACTACAGGAAGGATGAGGAAGTCATAGAAAGGGTACAGAGGAGATTTAGAAGGATGCTGGCTGAATTCGGGAGCATGTCTTATGAAGGCAGGTTCTTTATTCCTTGGAGCGTCGGAGGATGAGAGGAGGCCTGATAGAGGTGTATCAGATGAAGAGAGGCATTGATCATATGGATAGTCAGAGGCTTTTCCCAGGGCTGAAATGGTTGCCACAACCGGATGTAGGTTTCAAGTGCTGTGGAATAGGTACTGAGGAGATGTCAGGGTTAAGTTTTTTACGCAGAGCGTGGTGAGTGCGTGATTTGGGCTGCTGGCAAAGGTACTGCAGGCGAATACAATAAGGTCTTTTTAAGAGACTTTGGAATAGGTACATGCTTAGAAAAATAGAGGGCTGACGGTAATTTCTAAGGTGGAGATATGTTCGTCACAAGTTTTAGGACCGAAGGGCCTTTATAGTGCTGTAGGTTTTTCCATGTTTCCATGATCAGATATTCACTTATAATGTACCTGCAGCACAATGTACCTGCAACAGAGATACCAAAATGAAACGTTGTCTCATTTAATTTAAATTCAAGTGTGTCTCGTTGTGAAAATGGGACATTCCACAGGTGGAAGTAAATAACAGTGGCCGTGGTAAATATGTGTGTCACCGGTGTAGGCCAAACAATGCAAAATGAAGTTAAAGGATTAGAATTTACATTTAAAAAGCAGGTTTTCAAGAATTTGTATGTTAAGCGCACGTTATTGTTCGGAGCAACACTGGGCCACCAGCCCCATTGAACACTTTGTTTTGTCGTTTAAAGGTGCTTAACTGCATGGACGGACCTATCAACCATCCGGTTCATGAATCAAAGGATAAACGTCTAATCTCTAAATATCATTTTGTTTTCTTTGCACAGAAATGGACTTTCTTCCGATGACGCAAACACACGGAAATCTGCAGATGCTGGAAATTCTAGCAACACACGCAAAATGCTGGTGGACCGCAGCAGGCCAGGCAGTATCTACAGGAAGAAGCACAGTCGACGATTCGGGCCGAGACCCTTCACCAGGACTAACTGAAAGAAAAGATAGTAAGATATATGAGAGTCGGAGGGGAAGGGGGTGGGGTATCTGAAATGATCGGAGAAGGCAGGGGGTGGGGTGGGATAAAGCTAAGAGCTGGAAAGTTGATTGGCAAAAGGGATACACAGCTGGAGAAGGGAACGGATCATGGGATGGGAGGCCCAGGGAGAAAGAAAGGAGGAGGGAGCACCAGAGGGAGATGGAGAACAGGCAAGGAGTGATTGTGAGAGGGGCAGAGAGAGAAAAAAAGTAGAGAGAAAAAGGGGGTGGACTGTTCTGATAATGTGTTTTAATAATACCTGCGAAGAAGTATGGTTTAACTTATTTTCTATTACTTCCATGCCTGTGATGCTGCTGAAAGTTACAGTGCGTTTCAGATTGCATCTGTGCAATAATCATATTGTACATATGACAACAAACCTGACTCCGATTTTGTCAGTACCGTGTAAAGACAAAGGTCTGTCCATGATTACCTTAAAAATAACAAGAAAAAAAAAACGAGCAGTATTGCATTTTTTACGTCTTTCCTTGTAACCAGATAGAAATGAGGAAAGAAAGGTTCCATTTTCCCTGTGGATTTGAATGAAAATAGCTGCTCCGTTTATTTCTTCAATCAGCCATGATAAATATCAATTATTGCCTGATCGCATTTCATCATGCATAATCTCCCAGACAGACGTGTCGTCATTGCAAATCATATCATCCATATATGATGCTACCCATATGTACGCCAGTAAAAACAAAAATGATCATTGTCTGCAGTCCTACAGATTGGGGAAAATGACACTTACATTGTACTGATTGTTGTTGCTGGTAAATTAGAAATAGTTATACTTTCCCACATACTGCATATCTGTTTGTATTGCGAAACCTGCGATCAATCCTGTTTAATGGATTCACAATAACTCAGACCCATAATTCCTGGCTATATGCTCGTAAATTTTCTATGCACTCCTTCAAACTTATTGACAGCTTCCCTGCAGGTAGCTGAAAAAACGTGCATTCGTTGTATTATGTCCAAATTAGTCTCAACAACGTCTTATGCAACTTCAGCCTGTACTTAATATATTGTTTCATATATTGAAATGTATCCAAAGCTTTCGTTGTGACACGTTTACCAGAGATGTTGCTGTCAGAAATTCTGCATCTATATTCCCAGATCTTCTATCCTACCGCACTCTTGAGTGCCATACTGCTCACCGTGTATGACCTAACTTGCGACAAGTAACACCTCATACTTGTCACATCAAGTTCTATTTTCCATTTTCAGGCTACTTTATCACGTGCAAGTCCAAAGTATATTTCTCACTGTCAATTGCCACCCAATCTTGCATCATCCGTTGTTTCCCATATTATCGTTAATCCCTGTGACACAACAGTAGCCATAGGCCTTCAGTCAGAGATACAACCATCCATTACCACTCTCTGTCTTATATCATGAGGCCATTGCCTAAGTCAATTTACTAGCTCATCTTTAATGCGATGCGAATTAATCTCTTTGACCAAACTCTCTTGCGATATCTTGTCAAAGGCCATTCTAACGTTTATCTGGACGGCAACCACTGCTTTGTCTTCGTAGATATTCTTTGCAACTTCCTTGAAAATTTCTTTAAGGTTGGTTATGCACGAACTATCAGGAACACAGCAATGTTTTCTATCCCTAATCAATTTGCCTATCTGAATACTTATATCTACTGGCCCTTAGAATTGATAGATTCTAAAAATAGATAACATTTAACATTCCCATTAATAATGTCAGGCTCATCGACCTATGATTTCTCGGTTTACTCTTATAGCCTTACCTACACAACAGAAAAAGATCAGTATTTTTTCCAAATTCTTGCACTGTATCTGTTGTGAATGATGTTTTAAATGTCTTGGCTAGGGCCTCTGCAATATGTGTACTAGCTTCCTATATAATTCGAGCGAAAATGTTGTCAGGCCCGAGAGATTTACACAGTACCTTTCGCCAGGACAACAAGTTTCTTCACCTCTGTAACTTCCGTGGCTGCTTTTGCCTCAGCTCGGTAGATTTTTTGTCCGTCACCCGAGTACATACAAATGCCAAAAATACATTTCCGATCTCCTCCATATCTTGTTTTTAAATCTCCCTCCATACGTGACTACGCTGATCTTCCAGGAGAGCAATGCTGTCCTCGGCTCTGTTCCTGCTTCTAATATACTTGAAGAAGCAGTTGGTGTTCTCCATCTTGCCTGCTAGAGGAGCTTCATGATATTTTTATTAGTCCAGTTGATTTCCTCCTTAGTGTATCTTACAGTTCTTGTTCCTCTAATTTCCGACAGATGGGTCTTTTCCACTTCATCATAGTAAAAATGATATAGACACAAGCGGTAATCTTGAGCCAACAGTCACCAACGGTTAATTATGAATTTGCCTTTGTTGGATTGAGGGTATATCCTTGATCGCAATACAACACAATTCTTTTATACAGTCTAGGAAAGAAAACTTTATAAGAAGAACAGAAAAAAAAGTAATGGCGCACCCTCGAGGAAATCTGAAGATGCTGGAAATTCAAACAAAACACACAAAGTGCTGGTGGAACGCAGCAGGCCAGGCAGCATCTACAGGAAGAATCACACACTCTTATATTTTCGTGGATGTTTACGAAGAAAAATAATTTCAGCTGTATATTGTGTACATTAGTCAGACGTTAAATGCACCTATGTTATCTATTGAATCGTAGGGAAATTCGGAATTTCAAAAAGCAGTTTAAGCGGAGGCGGAGTTAAGATGCCTCTAAAAGGCGCCACCCTTGCTTCCATCTTGGGAAACCGCTCTGTTTCGATCTTTAATATTTTTAATTTAATTTACCCTGTCAGGGTTGTTTTGAAGATCCTGACCTGGAGTTACACGATGACGTCGGTTCTTTTATGGGAATGGGGCACGTTCTCGGAGTTCCGGGACCGGTTAATGTTCTGCAGGCCCAGGGGTCGGCCTGAGAGGCGGCTTTTTGTTTGGATATTTAAGATCTCGTGGCTCTGGAGACGGGCAGGTCGAGGGTCTGTGTGACGTCAGAAGACTTTTATGTCTTTGGGGAGGCAGGAAAATCTTTCGCTGTGGGCCCGAAGACCCTAGGTCCTTGCGATCTGCGGGAACAGAGCTGGTAAAAAACGACGAAACAGACTTTACATCGTCGTTAACCAGCGTGTTTTTCTTATGTCTGCCGCTCACTGTGAAAATGGGGGACACCTCCCTTATTAGGGAGAGAGAGAGAATCTATGGGCTACTGAATGCCGAATGCATTGCGATAGTCTTTGGGATAACTGCAAAGGTCCGTGTCTTTGCTATCGCTCAGCTCACGCTTGTGCTCGGTAGCCAGTGTGCTTTTT